>NC_053037.3:422506792-423131792 GCF_002575655.3 Aegilops tauschii subsp. strangulata | reverse complement strand
CGGTGCTTGAGGAGGGTGCCCTCTCGGTACCCGGTGATGAAGTATTCGATGGCCTGCACCTCGTGCACCCCCTCGTAGGAGTTGCGGAGCTCGGCCCACCGCGTGAGGTAGTCGCGGGTCGATTCGCTGGGCCCTTGGACGCATAAGGAGAGCTGGCGGGGCTTGGGAGGCCGCTTGTACGTGCTGGTGAAGTTGCGGACGAAGACTTCCGTGAAGTCCAGCCAGCTGTTGACGCTGTAGGGCTTGAGGCTGTTGAGCCAGGTGCGTGCCGTGCCTTGCAGCATGAGAGGGACGTACTTCACGGCTACGCGCCTATTGCCGTTCGCAATGCTGACGGCGGTAGAGTAGTCGATGAGCCAATCTTCCGGCTTCACAGAGCCGTTGTACTTGTGCGTGTATCTGGGGAGCGAGAACCCTTTGGGGAAAGGTTCGTCGCGGATGCAGGGGCCAAAGCATGGTGGGACGACATCATCTTCTTCTTCTAGCGCCAGGGATCGAGCTAGGCGGTCGATCCGGTGGCGGGCGTCGTTCTCGCCGACTCCCTTGCGGCGGCCTAGTCGGCCACCGAGAGTCGGATGGGTGATAGGCGGCGGGGTGAGACATCTCTCCCCACGAGGCGGGGGAGGAGGCAGATCGCCTTGGCGCTCCACTGCTCGAGGGCGGCCTTCCGCGTCGCGCTCGATGGTGATTCCCGTCCGGCTGCGGCTAGCAGCCCGTTCCTTGTCCTTCCTTGCGCGGGCGCCGCTCGCAGTCGGCGATTGGGATGTCGCGGCGTGCTCTCGGCGCGGGGAAGGGCTCTCAACGCGGGCGCCGGCTTCGTGCCGTTCTGCGGCCGCATCGATTAGCTGCTGGATGCGCCTTGTCATGTAGGGGAGCGCATCAGCCCCCAGCCCATTCAGCTCATCTGCTGCCGCCTGAGCAGCTCGCAGATTTTCGAGCGGTGTGGCGCAAACGGGGTGGTCCGCCCCCAGCACGCTGGCGATGGCCGCGCCGCGCTTCTTGACGAGGCTGACTCGGCTCGGCCCGTCGTGAGGTGGCGTACCAAAAGCGGCGCGGTCGACTTCGCGCTGGTGGGCCTCGGTGAGGCGTCTCATGTAGGCTATCTTCTGGCCCTCCGTGATGAGGGCGAGGCGGCGTGCCTCCAGGGTCTCGGCGTCGGCATCGGCCGGGATGGGGACGGACAAGTCATGCATCGCCGCTTGTAGGGCGTCGTGGGCGTTCTCGCCCGAGTCGGCGACGTGGCTGATGACCAGCACCTCAGTGACAGCGCTGTTGCCGCTGTCAGCTCGAGGGAGAGGGTCGTCGAAGACTACCACGTCGGAGGGGTAGGCGTCGAACGATGCCGTGTCGGAGTCGACAAGCATCGAGTCGGTGGAGCCGACCGACTCCAAGTCTACAGCAAGCTCGCTGGAGACGTGAAGCTGGTCGAGTAGGCTGACGAGGCGGCTCTCGGGGTAGTCCGTGCCTGCGTCGGACGCGGGCTCGTCGGAGATGCGAGTCTCGCCAAGAAGATCGGCGAGGCAGCTTGCCGCGCAGGCGTCGTCGACGCCTTGCAGCGCGTCGGGGCAAGCGCCGTCGGGCGTAGCAGGCTGGCTGCGCTCGCGGAGGAGAAAAAGGGTTCCCGTCCAGAACAGGTCTCCGGACGACGGTGCACCCGGCCCCACGGTGGGCGCCAAATGTCGGGTGGTAGGTGCGACATATGCCAGTAAAACATCGCCGGTGCCTGGAAACGGGATGAGGCGAAGACATGCACGCCGGCGGATCTTACCCAGGTTCGGGGCTCTCCGTGGAGATAACACCCCTAGTCCTGCTCTGCGGGGTCTCCGCTTGATCACTAGATCAATACAAGTAACTACAAGTGCTCCTTGAGCTGTTTGGCTAGAGGAAGAAGAAGGGCAAGGCTAGCTCTCCTTTTCTCTCTATGTGGTGTGTGGAATTCTATGAGATCAACCCTTTGCATGGGTGTCCCGGGGGGTTTATATAGGCCTACCCCCCAGGGGTACAATGGTAATCCGGCTGGGCGCGGGTCCCAGCCGTCAGTGTCTATGTTCGCCGGCTTCTCCGCCGGTCATTGGGGCCCACCGACTGGTGGGTCCCGCCGGCTGCCGGCCTCTTGGCCGGCAGGCCGGCCCCACTGCTTGGGGGCTTTGTCGGCGGCTGGTTACTGTTGCCTCGCCTCTGATGACGAGGGCTTTGTCGAGGTAAGCGTGGCTACAGTGTCACCGCCTTGCGAGCTCTCACTGTAGCCTTACCTCGTCTTGTCTCCTTAATGGGGCGCATGCTTCGAGGGAGGGAGGTAGCCGGCTATTGGGAGCCGGCCACATCCCTGGCCGACTAGAGGAGGCCAGGCCGTCTTCAGATGTCTCTCTGGCAAAGGGGCCCTCCGCCCACGGGCCGTACTGGCACCTGTCGTGGGTGACATCGAGGCCAACATGGCTACAGTGACGCACCGGACGGGGGATGGCTGGCCCGTACGGCGCCCTGTGGCCATGCCTGTTCTGGGATTCGGGGGTAGTGGGTTGTACTGCGGCCACGCCCCATCCTATCGCCGTTACGTGGGTACAGTCTTAGTAGGTGCAGTCTTGGCCGGCTTTCTTCATGGCCGGCTTCTGGGAGTCGGCTTTCTTCATGGCCGGCTTCTGGGAGTCGGTCCTCTTGGGGCCGGCTCCCTCGAGGCGGCTATCTCGTATCTTTCTTGGGGGAGGTTTCTGAGGCTGGGTCGCCTTCTGGGAGTCGGCCCTGGGGATAGCCGGCCGGGGGAAGGCGGCCCTATGCTTTGTATGCTTGAAGGCCTGAACGGCCTGATAATTTTTCTAAGAGCCAGGGGGAGTCGGTTAGGATACCCGTGGCTATTTACTCCGACAATACATCAAGTGAATCACGTGATATCCCATTGTCACCACAGATACGCACGGCAAGACATACATCAAGTGTTCTCAAATCCTTAAAGACTCAATCCGATAAGATAACTTCAAAGGGAAAACTCAATCCATTACAAGAGAGTAGAGGGGGAGAAACATCATAAGATCCAACTAAAATAGCAAAGCTCGCGATACATCAAGATCGTATCATCTCAAGATCACGAGAGAGAGAGAGAGAGAGAGATCAAACACATAGCTACTGGTACATACCCTCAGCCCCGAGGGTTAACTACTCCCTCCTCGTCATGGAGAGCGTCGGGATGATGAAGATGGCCACCGGTGAGGGATCCCCCCTCCGGCAGGGTGCCGGAACAGGGTCCCGATTGGTTTTTGGTGGCTACAGAGGCTTGCGGCGGCAGAACTCCCGATGTATTCTGTTCCCCGATGGTTTCAGGGTATATGGAGATATATAGGCGAAAGAAGTCGGTAAGGGGGGCCACGAGGGTGGAGGGCACGCCCAGGTGGGGTGGGCGCGCCCCCTGCCTCATGCTCTCCTCGTTGACATCCTGACGTGCACTCCAAGTCTCCTGTATTGCTTTCTTTCCAAAAATAACTTTTCCGAAGGTTTCATTCCGTTTGGACTCCGTTTGATATTCCCTTTCCGCGAAACACTGAAACAAGGGAAAAAACAGAAACTGGCACTGGGCTCTAGGTCAATAGGTTAGTCCCAAAAGTAATATAAAAGTGCATAGTAAAGCCCATTAAACATCCAAGATGGATAATATAATAGCATGAATACTTCATAAATTACAGATACGTTGGAGACGTATCAGCATCCCCAAGCTTAATTCCTGCTCGTCCTCGAGTAGGTAAATGATAAAAGAAAGAATTTATGAAGTGTGAATGCTAGCAGGTGCATAAGTTTGAGCAATGATAATTTCAATCACCTTTTCTTGCATCATTATATATCATAACAGTAGCTCATCTCATAAAACTTCTCATGATCAAGTAACAAGCTATTCACATGTTAAAGTATAGATCATAAACTTTCTTGAAAACTAACAAACCGTGTTATTAGTCATCAAACAATTACAATTCATCTTATTTTCAGGAAGAGTCTATGTCAGAGCTTCGATTTAGCAAACTCCACATACTCAACTATCATTTAGTCTTTCACAATTGCTAACACTCACGCAATATTTATGGGTTCAAAGCTTTAATCAGACACAGAGAAAGATAGGGGCTTATAGATTCGCCTCCCAACCTTTTACCTCAAGGGTAATGTCAACAATAATAGTTCATGATGCCTTACATCCAACTGGATATATATATCAGAATCTTTCCAACATGAGGTGCTTGCCAAAGGATAAAATGAAAAAAAAAGGAAAGGTGAAGATCACCATGACTCTTGCATAAAAGTAAAAGATAGGCCCTTCGCAGAGGGAAGTAGAGGTTGCCATGCGCTTTTATAGTTGGATGCACAAAATCTTAATGCGAGGGAACGCCACTTCATATTGCCACTTGTGATAGGGACCTTTATTATGCAGTCCGTCGCTTTTATTTCTTCCATATCACAATGATCTTATACAGCTTATTTTCTCCACACTAAAAGATCATACATATTTAGAAAGCAATTTTTATTGCATGCACCGATGACAACTTACTTGAAGGATCTTACTCAGTCCATAGGTAGGTATGGTGGACTCTCATGGCAATACTGGTTTAAGGGATGTTTGGAGGCACAAGTAGTATCTCTACTTGGTGCAAGGAATTTGGCTAGCATGAGGGGGAAAGGCAAGCTCAACGTGTTAGGCGATCCATGACAATATACTTTATTTCAGATATAAGAAAACATAACCCATTACGTTGTCTTCCTTGTCCAACGTCAACCTTTTATCATGTCATATTTTAATGAGTGCTCACAATTACAAAAGATGTCCATGATAGTATATTTATATGTGAAATCTCTCTTCCTTCAATATTCTTTCATGAATTGTTCAAGTGACCAATACAATGTTTGCTAACCTTCAATAAATTTACCACCTCTACTTCTTATATGTAAAGTCATTACTCCCCATGGGATAAGCATATGAAACATATATAATTTCAGATTTATGATATTCAAACCATTCAACCATTTACTCATAGGATATAAGTGAAGCACACGAGTAAATGACAAACTACTCCAAAAAGATATAAGTGAAGATCAATGAGTAGTTAAATAATTATGTAGCTATGTGAAGACACTCTCTCACTTAAGAATTTCAGATCTAGGGATATTATTCAAACAGCAAGCAAAAAAAAATGAAACGACATTTCAAGGATAGCAAACATCACGTGAAGAAGAAAAAACTTAGGATCAACCGATACTAACCGATAGTTGTCGAAGAAGAAAGGTGGGATGCCAACCGGGGCATCCCCAAGCTTAGACGCTTGAGACTTCTTGAAATATTATCTTGGGGTGCCTTGGGCATCCCCAAGCTTGAGCTTTTGTGTCTCCTTAATTCCTCTCATATCACGGTCTCCCTAAATCTCAAAAGCTTCATCCACACAAAACTCAACAAGGACTTGTGAGATAAGTTAGTATAAACCAATGCAAAAACTTTATCATACTCTACTTTAGCAAATCACTAAAATTATTATTCAACATTGCATACTAAATGCCTCTGCATATTTAATACTCCTATACTCAAATAGAATCATTAAACAAGCAAACATATGCAAACAATGCAAACATAACAGCAATCTGCCAAAACAGTACAGTCTGTAAAGAATGCGAGATTCATCATACTTCCCTACCTCCAAAAATTATTAAATAAAATTCCCACTGTAGTAAATTTATCAGAGCTTATTATGCAAAAGGTTTCAACATTTTATCACATTCTGACTTTTCTAGGGAATTTTTGCAATAGCGGTAAACTTTCTGTTTTGAAACAGCAACATGTATACTTGCAAAATAAGCATGGTAAAGGCTATCCTTGACATTTTTATTGAAAATAGAGATGCAAAACATTATTCTAAATAACATAAAGAAAATACTAACAAAATAAAATGACGCTCCAAGCAAAACACATATCATGTGGTGAATAAAAATATAGCTCCAAGTAAAGTTACCGATGAACGAAGACGAAAGAGGGGATGCCATCCGGGGCAACCCCAAGCTTAGGCTCTTGGTTATCCTTGAATATTACCTTGGGGTGCCTTGGGAATCCCCAATCTTAGGCTCTTCCCACTCCTTATTCCATTGTCCATCGAATCTTTACCCAAAACTTGAAAACTTCACAACACAAAACTTAACAGAAAACTCGTAAGCTCCGTTAGTATAAGAAAATAAAACCACTTTTGGTACTGTTATGAACTCATTATAAATTAATATTAGTGTAATATCTACTGTATTCCAACTTATCTATGGTTCATACCCTCCAATACTACTCATAGATTCATCAAAATAAGCAAAGAACACAAAGAAAACAGAATCTGTCAAAAACAGAACAGTCTGTAGTAATCTGTATCAAACGTATACTTATGGAACTCCAAAAATTCTAAAATAAATTGGTGGACCTGAGGAATTTTTCTAGTAATCATCTGCAAAAATAATCAACTAAATAGCACTCTCCAGTAAAAAGTTTTAGTTAATATCGTGAGCGCTAAAGTTTCTGTTTCTTACAGCATGATCATAAAGACTTCACCCAAGTCTTCCCAAAGGTTCTACTTGGCACAAACACTAATTAAAACACAAAACCACATCTTAACAGAGGCTAGATGGATTATTTATTACTAAACAGAACCAAAAGCAAGAAAATAAAATAAAATTGGGTTGCCTCCCAACAAGCGCTAACGTTTAACGCCCCTAGCTAGGCATGATGATTTCAATGATGCTCACATAAAAGATAAGAATTGAAACATAAAGAGAGCATCATGAAGAATATGACTAGCACATTTAAGTCTAACCCACTTCCTATGCATAGGGATTTTGTGAGCGAACAACTTATGGGAACAATAATCAACTAGCATAGGAAGGCAAAACAAGCATAACTTTAAAACTTTTAACACATAGAGAGGAAACTTGATATTATTGCAATATGTAGAAGCATATGATCCTCTCTCATAATAATTTTCAGTAGCATCATGAACGAATTCAACCATATAACCAGCACATAAAGCATTATTTTCATGATCTACAAGCATAGAAATTTTATTACTCTCCACATAAGCAAATTTCTTCTCATGAGTAGTGGTGGGAGCAAACTCAACAAAATAACTATCATGTGAAGCATAATCCAATTGAAAATTAAAATCATGATGACAATTTTCATGGTTATCTTTATTCTTTATAGCATACGTGTCATCACAATAATCATCATAAATAGGAGGCATGCTTTCATCATAATAAATTTGCTCATCAAAACTTGGGGGACTAAACATATCATCTTCATCAAACATAGCATCCCCAAGCTTGTGGCTTTGCATATCATTAGCATCATGGATATTCAAGGAATTCATACTAAAAACATTGCAATCATGCTCATCATACAAAGATTTAGTGCCAAACATTCTAATGCATTCTTCTTCTACCACTTGAGCACAATTTTCCTTCCCATCATTTTCACGAAAGAGATTAAAAAGATGAAGCATATGAGGCACCCTTAATTCCATTTTTTGTAGTTTTATTTTATAAACTAAACTAGTGATAAAACAAGAAACTAAAAGATTCGATTGCAAGATCTAAAGATATACCTTCAAGCACTCACCTCCCCGGCAACGGCGCCAGAAAAGAGCTTAGTTGACGGGGTGTGAGTGTCGCTTACCTAGCCTCCCCGGCAACGGCGCCAGAAAAGAGCTTGATGTCTACTATGCAACCTTCTTCTTGTAGACGTTGTTGGGCCTCCAAGTGCAGAGGTTTGTAGGACAGTAGCAAATTTCCCTCAAGTGGATGACCTAAGGTTTGTCAATCCGTGGGAGGCGTAGGATGAAGATGGTCTCTCTCAAGCAACCCTGCAACCAAATAACAAAGAGTCTCTTGTGTCCCCAACACACCCAATACAATGGTAAATTGTATATGTGCACTAGTTCGCCGAAGAGATGGTGATACAAGTGCAATATAGATGGTAGATATAGGTTTTTGTAATCTGAAATTATAAAAACAGCAAGGTAACTAATGATAAAAGTGAGCGTAAACGGTATTGCAATGCTAGGAAACAAGGCCTAGGGTTCAAACTTTCACTAGTGCAAGTTCTCTCAACAATAATAACATAATTGGATCATATAACTATCCCTCAACATGCAACAAAGAGTCACTCCAAAGTCACTAATAGCGGAGAACAAACGAAGAGACTATGGTAGGGTACGAAACCACCTCGAAGTTATTATTTCCGATCAATCCATTGGGCTATTCCTATATGTGTCACAAACAGCCCTAGAGTTCGTAGTAAAATAACACCTTAAGGCACACATCAACCAAAACCCTAATGTCACCTAGATACTCCAATGTCACCTCAAGTATCCATGTGTATGATTATACGATATGCATCACACAATCTCAAATTCATCTATTCAACCAACACATAGAACCTCAAAGAGTGCCCCAAAGTTTCTACCGGAGAGTCAAGACGAAAACGTGTGCCAACCCCTATGCATAGGTTCATGGGCGGAACCCGCAAGTTGATCACCAAAACATACATCAAGTGGATCGATAGAATACCCCATTGTCACCACGGGTATCCCACGCAAGACATACATCAAGTGTTCTCAAATCCTTAAAGACTCAATCCGATAAGATAACTCAAAAGGGGAAACTCAATCCATTACAAGAGAGTAGAGGGGGAGAAACATCATAAGATCCAACTACAATAGCAAAGCTCGCGATACATCAAGATTGTATCACCTCAAGAACACAAGAGAGAGAGAGATCAAACACATAGCTACTGGTACATACCCTCAGCCCCGAGGGTGAACTACTCCCTCCTCGTCATGGAGAGCGCCAGGATGATGAAGATGGCCACCGGTGAGGGATTCCCCCTCCGGCAGGGTGCCGGAACAGGGTCCCGATTGGTTTTTGGTGGCTACAGAGGCTTGCGGCGACGGAACTCCCGATCTATTCTGTTCTCCGATGGTTTTAGGGTATATGGAGATATATAGGCGAAAGAAGTCGGTAAGGGGGGCCACGAGGGTGGAGGGCGCATCCCCTGCCTCGTGCTCTCCTCGTTGATCTCCTGACGTGCACTCCAAGTCTCCTGTGTTGCTTTCTTTCCAAAAATAAATTTTCCGAAGGTTTCATTCCCTTTGGACTCCGTTTGATATTCCTTTTCCGCGAAACACTGAAACAAGGGGAAAACAGAAACTGGCACTGGCACTGGGATCTGGGTCAATAGGTTAGTCCCAAAAGTAATATAAAAGTGCATAGTAAAGCGCATTAAACATCCAAGATGGATAATATAATAGCATGAATACTTCATAAATTATAGATACGTTGGAGACGTATCAATATGTTGGAGACGTATCAAGCATCCCCAAGCTTAATTCCTACTCATCCTTGAGTAGGTAAATGATAAAAACTGATTTTTTTATGTGGAATGCTACCTATCATAATCATCACATATTCTTTTTATATTGTAGCATGGACATTGGAAATTTTATGTGATTCAAAGCAATAGTCTATAATTTGATATGAAGACATCAATACTCAAGAATATCAACAAGCAACCATATCTTTCAGAATATCAATGCTAAAGAAAGCTATCCTAGCCCATTATGCTCAATCATTGATCCATTCATGAAACACACTCAAATATTAGCTACATCCAATGCACAAGTATGACAATAGTGTTCCCTAGTTGGTGGTTTATAAGAGAAGATGGAGACTCAATAAAAATAAAAATTGCACAAAAGTAAATAGATAGGCCCTTCGTAGAGGGAAGTAGAGATTTGCAGAGGTGGCAGAGCTCATAGCTTAAATTGAGAGGTAAAATTGTTTTGAGAGGCATGCTTTTCCTGTCAATGAAAACGACCGAGAATTCCCAATACCTTCCATGTTAGATAAATCATAGGAAGTTCCCAAACATAAAATAAAGTTTATTTCCTTTCCACCATTCTTTCACAATCCATGGATAGACGTATCCATGGGTGCCTTCCATACCAACACTTTCCAAGGAACTTATTATGAAAAACATATAAGAATTTCTTTTTTCATTTCGGGACTGGGCATCCCTATTACCTGCCACACTATCTTGCAATGACAAGTGAATAAACAGTCATCTTGAGAATAACATACCTAGCATGGAAAATATTGGCCACCCCCTGCCGCTTCATGAGCGGTACGTGCACACAAAAAGGAAATTCATTTTGAAAATTAGAGTTGGCACATAAAATTTAGTTGGAACGACATGGAAATACCGCATATAGGTAGGTATGTTGTACTCATTTGGCACAAGTTGGTTTAGGATTTGGATGCACAAGCAATATTCCCGCTTAGTGCAAGGGAAGGCTATCAAATAGATTGAGAAGCAATCAACCAAAAAATAAGAATGGTCATAAACGAGCATTGAACATAACTAACACCGAATAATGCACCACAAGTAGGATGTAACTTCATTGCATAACTATTGACTTTCATGCTTGCATAGGGAATCACAAACCTTAACACCAATATTCTTACTAAAGCATAATTGCTCACCAACATGACCCACATATTACTATCTCCATATCGCAAAACTATGGCAAGGAATCAACCTTTAATATAGAATGATCTTCATGATAGTTTTTATTATATCCCAGATGGATATCTATCACTTTGGGACCAGATTCATATCTTAAAAAAATTGCCGTTGCTAATAACAAGCTCTCAAATAAGTTGAAGTAAAGCACGAGAGCATAAATATTTCTTCAAAATTGTCAACTCTCAAAATGATATAAGTGAAGTATGAGTGAATATTTCTTCAAAAAAATTATAACTCCCAAATTAATATATATGAGTGAAGCATGAGAGCATTTCTTCAAAATTTTACTAACTCCCAAAATAATCTAAGTGAAGCATGAGAGCATTTCTTCAAAATTTTACTAACTCTCAAAATGATCTAAGTGAAGCATGAGAGTATTTCTTCAAATTTTTACTAACTCTCAAAATGATCTCTGTGAAGCATGAGAGTATTTATTCAAAAATTAAACCACCACTTTGCTCAAAAAGATATAAGTGAAGTACTAGAGCAATTCCCTAGCTCAAAAATTTTAAGTGAAGCACAAAGAGCAATTCTAACAAATCATAGCATCATTATGGCTCTCTCAAATAGGTGTGTCCAGCAAGGATGATTGTGACAAACTAAAAAGAAAAACAAGCAAAGACTCATATAATACAAGACGCTCCAAGCAAAACTCATGATATGAGACGAATAAAAATATAGCTCTAATTAAAATTACCGATGGTCATTAGAAGAAACAGGGGATGCCTTCCGGGGCATCCCCAAGCCTAGTTGCTTAGTACTCCTTGAATGTTACCTTAGGGTGCCATGGGCATCCCCAAGATTAGGCTCTTGTCACTCCTTATTAATTCAACCATCGTGATCTCACCCAAAACTTGAAAACTTCAATCACACAAAACTTAACAATACCTTCGTGAGGTCCGTTAGTATAATAAAGCAAATCACCAATTTAAGCACGGTTGCAAACCCATTCATATTTTGTTATTGCACTATACCTACTGTATTCTAACTTTACCATGGCTTATACCCACCAATACAATCCATAGATTCATCCAAATAAGCACACAATGCAACCAAAACAGAATCTGTCAAAACCATAACAGACTGTAGTAATCTGAACTTTAACCATACTTCCATAACTCAAAAACTTCTGAAAAATTAGGACAACGTGGGCAATTTGTATATTAAAAAATTCCTAATTTTTCGTCACTCCAGTGATTTTTAACAATTCTGCTACTGGACGCAAAAGTTTCTGTTAATGCATAGAATCAAAGCAACTATCACCCAAACTATCATCAAGGCTTTACTTGGCACAAAC
Source organism: Aegilops tauschii subsp. strangulata (assembly GCF_002575655.3). Taxonomy (NCBI): domain Eukaryota; kingdom Viridiplantae; phylum Streptophyta; class Magnoliopsida; order Poales; family Poaceae; genus Aegilops; species Aegilops tauschii. Next base: position 423,119,919 of record NC_053037.3, on the reverse strand, counting down.
ACTAATTAAAACATAAAAAACACAATCATTATAGAAGCATAAATGTATATTTATTAAATAATAGAAAAGAAACAAAATTTAAAGGATACCTATTGGGTTGCCTCCCAACAAGCGCTATCCTTTTATGCCCCTAGCTGGGCATTGATAATTTTAATGATGCTCGTATGAAAGACAAGAATTGAAGCACAAAGAGAGCATCATATAGCATGTGAAAGTCACATTTAAGTCTAACATTCTTCCTATGCATAGGCATTTTAAAAGAAAACAAATTATCAAAACTAGAAAAAACAAGCATATGCAAGGAAGAAGAATAAAACATTGATAATCTCAACATGAGGAGAGCTAATTTAGTAACATGAAAATTTCTACAACCATATTTCCTCTCTCATAATAATTACATGTAGGATCATAATCAAATTCAACAATATAGCTATCATATGAATTTTCTCTTCATGATCCACATGCATAAAAGCTATAAATCTTCCAAGATAGTGGGATTAACATCAACTAAAGTCATGACCTCTCCAAACCCACTTTCATAAAAACATTCATAAGATTGAACACTCTCCAAATATGTGGGATTATTTTTAGCTAAAGTTGACACTCTTCCAAACCCACTTTCAATATTATTGCAAACATTATTATCAATAGCATATTCATCATGAGGCATAAATAAGTTTTCAAGATCATAAGAAACATTATCACCCCAATCATGATCATTGCAATAAGTAGTGGACATAACAAAATTATCATCCCCAAGCTTGTAGTTTTGCATATTATTAACATAATTGACATCAATAGAATTTATAATAACATCATTGGAATCATTATTTTCATTCAAGGAGCTATCATGAATCACTTTATAAATTTCTTCGTTTAACACTTCATCACAATTTTCAGATTCATGATTTTCAAGCAAAACTTCATAGAGATAATCAAGTGCACTCAACTCACTAGCAATTGGTTAATTATAATTTGGTCTTTTGAAAATATTAGCAAGTGGATGAGGATCCATATCAATAGACTTTTATCATGCGAAGATGCAAGCAAATAGAAGGCACATGGCAACACAAGAAAAAAGGCAAACGGAAAATATTTTTGTATTTTCGTAAAAACTTTTTAGAAGTGGGGGAGATAAAAATGAGAGGCAAATGGAAAATAAATTAAATTGCAAGGATATATAAGTTTATGCGTGGGTACTTGATCGATGTTGATGATGTCTCCCCGGCAACGGCGCCAGAAGTTCTTCCTGCTACTTGTAATCTGCGTTGGTATTTCCCTGAAGATGGAGGGATGATGCAGCACAACAGAGGTAAGTATTTCCCTCAGTATGAAACCAAGGTTATAAATCTAGTAGGAGAACCAAGCAACACTACGTAAACAACACCTGCACACAAACAACAAATACTTACAACCCAACGCGTAAAGGGGTTGTCAATCCCTCAACGGTATTGAGATAGATTAAATTGTATGAGATTTGATAAATAGATCTAACTAAAACACAAAATAAAATAAAATTGCAGCAAGCTATTTTTAGTTTTAATATATGATAGTAAATAGACCCGGGGGGCAGAGTTTTCACTAGAGGCTTCTCTCGAGGAAATAACATACGATGGGTAAACAAATTACTGTTGGGCAATTGACAGAAAAGAAAATAATTATGACGATATCCAAGGTAATGATCATGTATATAGGCATCACATCCAAGATTAGTAGACCAGAATGATTCTGCATCTACTATTATTACTCCACACATCGACCGTTATCCAGCATGCATCTAGTGTATTAAGTTCATGGGAAAACGGAGTAGTGCATTATGCAAGATGACATGATGTAGACAAGGTAAAATCATGTATGAATAAACCCCATCTTGTTACCCTTAATAACACCAATATATGTGTGTCGTGTCTCCTTCTGTCACTGAGATTGAGCACCACAAGATCAAAACCATCACAAAGCTCCTCTTCCCATGGCAAGATAAATCAATCTAGTTGGCCAAACTGAACCAATAATTCAGAGAAGAAACACGAGGCTATAGAAATCATGCATAAAAGAGTTTAGAGAAAACTCAAAAAAAATCATGGATAGATCTGATCATAAACTCATAATTCATCGGATCCCAACAAACACACCCCAAAAAGAGTTACATCAAATAGATCTCCAAGAACATCAAGGAGAACATTGTATTGAAGATCAACAGGAGAGAAGAAGCCATCTAGCTACTAACTACGGCCCCGTAGGTCTGTGGTAAACTACTCGCGCATCATCAGAGGGGCAGCAAGGATGATGAAGAACCCCTCCGTGATCGGTGCCCCCTCCAGCAGAGTGCCGGAAAAGGCCTCTAGATTGGATCTCATGGTTCTTGAACTTGCAGTGGCAGAAAAAGTATTTCGTCGACTCCCCTATGGTTTTTGGTATTTTAGAGTATTTATAGAGGCTGAGGTAGGACAAGGATGTGCCCGTGGGCCCCACTACCCATCTAGGCACGCTAGAGGCCCCTGGCGCATCCTGGTGTCTAGCAGGCCCCACCTTCACCTTCTTGTGTACTCCAGAAGCTTCCAGGGTCTCCTATCCCCAGAAAAAAAATCTCCAAAAAATTTCATGGCATTTGGACTTCGTTTGGTCTTGATATTCTGCAAACTAAAAAACAAGCAAAAACATCAACTGGCACTGGGCACTAGGTTAATAGGTTAGTCCCAAAAATGATATAAAGTTGCTAGTAGATGTATATAAAACATCCAAGATTGATAATTTAACAACAAGGAACAATAAAAAATTATAGAAACGTTGGAGACGTATCAGGCGGCGGGTGGTGGAGCTATCGTTCTCGGCTGAGGTGGATGAGGTGAGTGAATTTGGAACCCTACTCCATGTCGAGTTAGATATGACCGTGCTGCCTTTGTTTTCGGATGATTTGGAATCTAGATTGTGGGGTTGGCTGAACGAGATGGAACCAACATTGACAAACAGGTGGGTGGTGATGCAAGGGTTGCTACCGTTGTTTGGAATTAAGTAGAATTAGATGACTCTACAAATTTGTTCATTGCACCAATGGCCGACACTGGGATGGCAAAAAAATGCCATACCAGTATATGATAGAGAGAATGAGGAGAGGGGGAATCTAGTTTGTTTGTTGGTGGCAACAGAGATTCATCCAAAGATGTGGATGGACAGTTGATGGAAGATGCTGCAGATGGTGTTGATGATGCACATGATGATGAGATGGTAAATGTCTATGGCAAAGAAAACCATGTTATTGAATTGGGAACTTGTGGCCAAACATGGATGAGTTTAGGATGTGTTTGAAGACTTATGCGATCAAGCATGAGTTTGATGCCAAGACTAAGTGGACTGGTAGAGAAGTTTTATGCGATGTGTAGAGGATTTGATGAAAAAGCCAAGCCTTGCAAGTGGTACATATCTGCTAGATGCCAACCTGTTGGAAGTACCATCAGGGTTAATCAAATTCGACATCAACATACTTGTATTACAAGTTCACAGAGAGTACCAACCATGGCATCACACATTTGGGTTGCAGAAAAGATCCCTCCTATATTAACCAAGAAACCAAGCACTACTGCAAAGCAACTTTTAGTAGACTTAGAAAATCTGTACCCCATTAAGCTGAAATATACCAGTGTGGAAGGCAAAACAAAGGGCAATGAAGCAATTATATGGTGATTGGGCCAATACCTTTAGGATGCTTTATAACTTCAAAGCAGAGGTGGAGAAGAGGTCACCTGGCAGTGTTGTTGAGATAGATACTATGTTAAGAGAGGATAGAAAGTCATTTTCTCTAAGTTCTTTATGGATTTAAAGCCTTGCATCGATGGCTTCAAAGCAGGGTGTTGTCCATATTTGTGCGTAGGTTGTTCTTCTTTAACTGGCAAATGGAATGGTCAATTGGCAGCATGCAATTCTCTACATGGCCAAAATTGGATGTTCCCTGTTGCTATTGGTTTGTTTCAGTCAAAGACAGAGGTTTCATGGACATGTTTCATGATGCAGTTGAAAAGATGCATAGGGCCAGTGTCACATTTGGCATTCCACATAGATGCATGTAAAAAGCTAGAAATTGCAGTCAAGTGTGTTTTCCCCATGCTGAGCAGAGGGAGGGCTTCGGCCTTATGTGGATGAATTTGATCAAAAAATCAGTGGGGAAGAATTTGAGCACATGTGGCCAGCAGCAAGATCTTACACTACTCAGACACATTCATATCATCTTGGTAAGATAATGGCAGCATTAAATGAGCTTGTTCCATGGATGAACACCTACCATTCTCTATTCTGGTACAGGTCAGGATTTAACACTGCCATCAAGTGTGATTATATCAATAACAACTTGCCAGGGAGTTTTAATAACAAGGTGAAGCAGTTTTTAAACTTGCCTGTGCATGACATGGTTGACCAAATAAGGATCATGATCATGCATTTGTGGGACTTGAGAAGAAGGATTTTTGATTGTCTGCAAGGGGGTAAGCTTCCTGTAGTGGTACAATAGGTGGTCAACAGGAGCAGAAATGTTACACAATTTTCTATTGAAAAATCTACAGTGTGGGGTGCTAAAGTTAGAGATACAAAGTCTGGAAGGCGGCATGTTGTTAACACTGAAATGCATGACTACACTTGCCTAGAGTGGCAACACACTGGGAAACCATGTGAGCATGCAAAGCTTTTCTTGGCCTCCCGCCCGAGTATAAACATGCACCAATAGTTCCATGAATATTACTCGGTGGCAAGATTCAAGGCTCCGTATGCACCTCCAATTCCAGCAATTACAGATCAGTCTCAGTGGCCTGAAGTGGAAATTGAATTTTTCATGTGTCCTCCCTTAACGATAAGAACGGCTGGCAGGCCTAATGAGAGTGCATTCAAGGCACCGTTTGAGGAAGGTGGGAGTATTAAGAAGGGAGAGAAAGATCCAACGCCTAAAAGGTCCCCGAAATGTAACAAGAATAGATGCATGTTGTGCCAGGAACTTGGGTACCGAAAAGGATCTCCAAAATGTTGTTACACTCCGGAAAGGCCAAAGTATGTTCATGTTTGTGATGTTTTTTGATTTGGTTGATTTATTTAATTACTAACCAAATGACATGCTTTGTTTGTCAGGAGGAAGCATGCAAGCCAACCCCTGGTTGCCGAAACACTGCAAACTAAAGCTAGTCCAGTGAAGAAAACCAAGAGCATTGGTGAGCTGTGTGGTGTGAAATCAAGAGTAAGCTGTCGTAAGAAGAAGTGAAAACTATTGGTTAATGAGTCTCATTTTGTGTGATGTAATGCTACTTGTATTTTGATGTGTGTTGTACTTTGAAAACTATGTGCCATGTTCCAAATTGATCCAGATTTCAAATTTGAACCGACTTTCAAATTTGAGGAACATTTCAAATTTGTACTTTGATGTGTATTGATGTTCTAGTGCATTCTCAACTTTTATGCACGTTAGGTGATCAATCCGAGCACTTTTGTGAAGTAACACACATATTCATGAATAATGAGCTCCAAAGCTAGGGTAAACAACCCTGTTTCTAAGCTTTCTTTTGAACTTCTCCAAATGAGGTAAAAACAAAAACTTAAAATCTAGTGCGCAAATATAGGGCCCATGCGCAATATCGGATAGTTTGGACAAACTATGCCATGGTTAACCATAAACCCTAGATCATTCCCCTTGAAAACCATACAACCTTGTCCGTGATAGCTAGAATTTCATGAAAATATCCGTAGTCGTAATTCCCTTTCTTATTTTTCCTAGCAACTTAGTAACATAAAACAATGATGCACGGAAGTTTCATATTTTTTGAATTAGTTATGCTCAACCCTAACCTTTGAAACCCTCTAAAAACCCCACACCATCAGGGCCGTCGGATATCTGCTCGGGGACAATTTGGATCAGGCGCTAGGGATTGCCATGGTCGATCCGCGAGTGGAGACCTGATTGGCTGGAGTGGACATTTTTTTAGGCAAGCCTGGAGCACAACGTGAGTGGCCCACCTGGCTGCGGCAGCTAGGACAATCGATAGTGATCGCGGGTCGTGGGCTGGACACCTTTTTCGAAACGCATTCATTCCCGGAGGCACTCGTCGGGCCGATGGGCTGTCATAGAAAGGCCCTAAGTCACAACCTGCCATGGACGCACGCAACCACCCAATGCAGACACAGTTTTGTCGCATCAGGGCAATTAGTGCAGCCTAGGGACGTAGCTTTACTGACTGGCACGTGTTTTAGTGTGAAAACTTATAGGGCTCCGGTGGGCTATTATTGCCATTATCAGCGGATGCAATGTCCCGATGAACGCATTCAAACGGGCACTTCGCACCGATGAACGTATTCAAACGGGTGCATCACACCACGGCTATCTCGCTACTGCAGGATGCTGCTAACGCCACACTACAATCAGAGACCCTTCGAGGAAACAATGTGCGATGCATTAATCGCAAACGGTGATGTAACAAACTGTCAAAAATGGTACGAAATGTTTGTGATGGCAGAAATGCTACAGAGCTCCCACTCACTTTCTTGTAAATACAGACTTCAACGTAAGTCTGTATAAAACCAAATGCTTTGATCACTTCATCAAAGCGTATATTCCAACTCCAAGATGCATGCTTGCACCCATCCATAGATTGATCGCTGGAGCTTGCACACTTTGTTAGCACCCTTAGGATCGACAAAACCTTCTGGTTGCATCATATACAACTCTTCTTTAAGAAACCCGTTAAGGAATGCAGTTTTGATGCCCATTTGCCAGATTCATAATCATAAAATGCGGAAATTGCTAACATGATTCTAACATACTTAAGCATCCCTACGGGTTAGAAAGTCTCATCGTAGTCAACCCCTTGAACTTGTTAAAAACTTTTTGCGACAAGTCGAGCTTTGTCAACGGTGATATTACCATCAGCGTCCGTCTTCTTCTTGAAGATCCATTCATTCTCAATGGCTTGCCGATCATCAGGCAAGTCCACCAAAGTCCACACTTTGTTCTCATACATGGACCCTATCTCAGATTTCATGGCCTCAAGCCATCTGTCGGAATCTAGGCTCATCATAGCTTCTTCATAGTTCGTAGGTTCACGGTTTTCTAGCAACATGACTTCCAGGACAGAATTACCGTACCACTCTGGTGCGGTACATGTTCTGGTCAACCTATGAGGTTCAGTAGTAACTTGATCCAAAGTTTCATGATCATCATTTGCTTCCTCTCTGGTTGGTGTATGCATCACGGGAACGGTTTTCCCTGATGTGCTACATTCCAATTCGAGAGTAGGTATAACTACCTCGTGAAGTTCTACTTTCCTCCCACTCACTTCTTTTGAGAGAAACTCCTTCTCTGGAAATGTCCCATTCTTATCAACAAAGTTCTTGCCTTCGGATCTGTGGTAGAAGGTATAACCAATAGTTTCTTTAGGGTATCCTATGAAGACGCACTTCTTTGCTTTGGGTTTGAGCTTATCAGGCTGAAGCCTTTTGACATAAGCGTCGCATCCCCAAACTTTTAAGAAACAACAGCTTAGGTTTCTTGCCAAAGCATACTTCATACGGTGTCGTCTCAACAGATTTAGACGATGCCCTATTTAACATGAACGCGGCTGTCTATAATACATAACCCCAAAACGATAGCGGCAAATCTGTAAGAGACATCATAGAAGGCACCATATCTACTAAAGTATAGTTATGATATTCGGACACACCATTATGCTGTGGTGTTTCAGGTGGCGTGAGTTGTGAAACAATTCCACATTGTCTTAAATGAAGGCCAAACTCGTAACTCAAATATTCACCTGCGCGATCAGATCGTATAAACTTTATTTTCTTGTTACGATGATTCTCCACCTCACTCTGAAATTCTCTGAACTTTTCAAATGTTTCAGACTTGTGTTTCATCAAGTAGATATATACCCATACTTACTCAAATCATCTTTGAATGTTAGAAAATAACGATACCCGCCGCGTGCTTCGACACTCATCGGACCGCATACATCGGTATGTATTATTTCCAATAAGTCATTAGCTCGCTCCATTGTTTCGGAGAAGGGAGTTTTAGTCATCTTACCCATGAGGCATGGTTCGCAAGGATCAAATGATTCATAATCAAGTGATTCCAAAAGTCCATCCGCATGGAGTTTCTTCATGCGCTTTACACCAATATGACCTAAAGGGCAGTGCCACAAGTATGTTGCACTATCATTATCAACTTTGCATCTTTTAGCATCAATATTATGAATATGTGTATCCCTACAATCGACATTCAACAAGAATAGAACATTCATTAAGGGTGCATGAGCATAAAAGATGTTACTCATATAAATAGAACAACCATTACTCTCTGACTTAAATGAATAACCATCTCGCAATAAACAAGATCTAGATATAATGTTCATTCTCAACGCTGGCACCAAATAACAATTATTGAGGTCTAAAACTAATCCCGAAGTTAGATGTAGAAGTAATATTGCCGACGGCGATCACATCAACCTTGGAACCATTCCCGACGCGCATCGTCACCTCGTCCTTAGCCAATCTTCATTTATTCTGTAGCTCCTGTTGGGAATATGAGCATGCAACCAGTATCAAATACCCAGGAGCTACTACAAGCATTAGTAAGGAACACATCAATAATATGCATATCAAATATACCTTTGTTCACTTTGCCATCCTTCTTATCTGCCAAGTACTTGGGGCTGTTCCGCTTCCAGTGACCATTTCCCTTGTAGTAGAAGCACTCAGTTTTAGGCTTGGGTCCAACTTTGGGCTTCTTTACAGGAGCGGCAACTTGCTTGGCGGTCTTCTTGAAGTTCCCTTTCTTTCCCTTTGCCTTTTTTGTTGAAAGTGGTGATCTTGTTAACCATCAATACTTGCTGCTCTTTCTTGATTTCTACCTCCGTCGATTTCAGCATCGCGAAGAGCCCGGGAATCGTTTTCATCATCCCTTGCATATTATAGTTCATCACGAAGCCTTTGTAGCATGGTGGCAGTGATTGAAGAACTCTGTCAATAACGCTCTCAACTAGAAGATCAATTCCTAGCTGAGTCAAGTTGTTGTGGTACCTAGACATTCGGAGTATGTGTTCACTTACAGAACTGTTCTCCTCCATCTTACAGCTAAAGAACATGTTGGAGACTTCATATCTCTCAACCCGGTCATTAGCTTGAAATATCAACTTCAGCTCTTGGAACATCTCATATGCTCTGTGGCGGTCAAAACGCTTTTGAAGTCCCGGTTCCAAGCCGTAAAGCATGGCGCACTAAACTATCGAGTAGTCATCAGATCGAGCCTGCCAGATGTTCATAACTTCTGCATGAGCTCCTGCAGCAAGTCTGTCACCTAGCGGTGCATCAAGGACATAATTCTTCTATGCAGCAATGAGGATAATCCTCAAGTTACGGACCCAATTTTTGTAGTTGCTACCATCATCTTTCAACTTAACTTTCTCTAGAAACGCATTAAAATTCAAGGGAATGGTAGCACGGGCCCTTAATCTACAACAAGGATTTGCAAAAACTATTAGGACTAAGTTCATGATAAATTTTAGTTCAAATAATCAAATTAATAATGAACTCCCACTTAAATCAACATCCCCCAAGCTGTCTAAGTGATACACGATCCAAATCAACTAACCCATGTCCGATCATCACGTGAGACGGGGTAGTCTTCAATGGTGAACATCTCCATGTTGATCGTATCTACTATATGACTCACATTCGACCTTTGAGTCTCCAGTGTTTCAAGACCATGTGTGTACATGCTAGGCTCATCAAGTTTAACCCAAGTATTATGCATGTGCAAACCTGGCTTACACCCGTTGTATGTGAACGTAGAATCTATCACACCCGATCATCATGAGGTGCTTCGAAATGACAAACTTTAGCAATGGTGCATAGTCGAGGAGAACACTTTTATCTTGAAATTAAGTGAAGGGATCATCTTATAATGCTACCGTCATTCGAAGCAAAATAAGATGCATAAAGGATAAACATCACATGCAATCAAAATATGTGACATGATATGGCCGTCATCATCTTGTGATTTTGATCTCCATCTCCAAAGCAACGGGATGATCTCCATCGTCACTGGTGCGACACCTTGACCTCCATCATTGCGTCGGGGTCGTCTCGCCAACTATTACTTCTACAACTATTTCTAACGCATAGTGATAAAGTAAAGAAATACATCTTAGTGATTGACACGCAGGTCATACAATAATTGAAGACAACCCTAAGGACTCCTGCCGGTTGTCGTACTCATCGACATGCAAGTCATGAACTTATTACAAAGCATGATCATTTCAAACATCAACATATATCATATCACATCTTGGCCATGTCACATCACAACATTCCCTACAAAAACAAGTTAGATGGCCTCTACTTTGTTGTTTCAAGTTTTACATGGCAGCTACGGGCAATTAGCAAGAACCGTTCTTACCTAATCAAAACCACAACGATGATTATCAAGTTGCTATTTAACCTTTTGCAAGGACCATCGTAGTCAAACTAGATTGCACTAAAGTGGGAGAAAGAGACACCCGCCACCACTTTTATGCAAAACAAGTTGCATGTTAGTCGGTGGAACCGGTCTCATGTACGTGACATGTAAGGTTGGTCCGACTCGCTTCATCCCAAGATACCGCCGAATCAAAATAAGACATAGGTGGTAAGCAATATGAACATCACCACCCACAACTCCTTTGTGTTCTATTCGTGCATATCATCTACACATAGACCTGGCTCTGATACCACTGTTGGAAAATGTTGCATGGAAAACAATAAAATTTTACGCACACGCAAGATCTATCCATGGAGATGCATAGCTACGAGAAGGGAGAGCATCTACATACCCTTGTAGATCGCTAAGCGGAAGCATTTACCATCGCGATTGATGTAGTCGTACACTTTCATGATCCGTTTCGATCAAGCACCGAACGTACGGCACCTCCGCGTTCAGCACACGTTCAGCTTGATGACGTCCTTGCCTTCTTGCTCCAGCAAGAGGAGCACAGTAGTAAATGAGTTCCGGTAGCACGACAACGTGGTGACGGTGGTGGTGAAACTATTTCTGCAGGGCTTCGCCAAGCACAACGGATTTAGAGCGGAGAATGAACTAGAGGGAGGAGATTAGAACCACACTAGGCTTCTAATTATGAGGATTAGAGGTGGCTAGGGCTAGCTCTAATTAGTCAACTAGGACAAACTAGAACTAGAACTAGATCAACTAGAGGAGGCTCAAAAACTTGTGTTCGAGGGGCTAGCCCTGCTCCTCTATTTATATGTTGAACCCTGGGTCGTTACTTGGGGAGAGGGTCTCCCCAAAGTCGGTTTGGAATGCAAGGAAGAGTCCTTCTCGGATTCCAGCACCAAACGCCACGGTCCTCGGCGTCTGGCTGATACGTCTCCGTCGTATCTATATTTTTTATTTTTTTTCCAATATTATACATCTTTCACATATTTTTGGTAACTTTTTATATGATTTATTGGACTAACCTATTGATCCAGTGCCCCGTGCCAGTTCCTTTTCGTTGCATGTTTTTTGTTTCGCGGAAAATCCATACCAAACAAAGTCCAAACGCGATAAAAATTTATGGAGATTTATTTTGGAATATTTATGATTTTTGGGAGGTGGAATCAACGCAAACGGGGGCCCACAGTGACCACAACCCACCAGGGGGGTCGAACATCGGTTGGGGCCCTTCTTCTGGCGCAATAAAGATAATTTATGGAAAAATCATGTAAAAATTTCAGCGCAATCGTAGTTACGGATCTTCGGGAATTTAAGAAACCGTGAAGGGCCAGATCTGGGGAACGCGAAACAGAAGGGAACAGAGAGGGAGACCCAATCTCGGAGGGGCTCCTGCCCCTCCACTGCCATGGAGGCCACTGACCAGAGGAGGAACTCTCCTCCCATCTATGGGGGAGGCCAGGGAAGAAGAAGAAGCAGGGGGCTCTCTCCCCCTCTCTCCCGGTGGCGCCGGAACGCCGCCGGGGCTAGGATCGTGACGACGATCTACATCAACAATCTTGCTACCGTCAACACCAACTTTCTCCACCTTTATGCAGCGGTGTAACACCCCTTCTCCCCGCTGTAATCTCTACTTAAACATGGTGTCGGGGTAAATGGCCATGGGTAGCCTAACCGACTACCCCTGGCTCTTCGGAAAAATTATCAGGCCTTTGGGCCTTCAAGCACTCCAAGCATTTGGGCCGCCTTCCCTGGCCGGCTACCACTAAAGCCGACTCCCGGAAGGCGACCCAGCCTCACCGACTCCTCCCTAGGACGACTGCGGGGTGGCCGACTCCAAGAAGCCGGCCAAGAAGGACGCCGACTCCTAGAAGCCGGCCAAGACCACAACCACCCCTCCATAATGGCGACGTGACCGGGTGTGGCCACAATGCGGCCCATGACCCCCGAAGCCCGAGGCGGGCATGGCTACAGGAGGCCGTACGGGAGGGACGTCTCCCGTGCGGCTCGGCACTGTAGCCACGCTAGCCTCAACGTCGTCCACGACCCACTCCTGTACGGCCCAAGGACTGCGGGCCCCTTCAGCCAGAGAGAGGCGTGAAGGCGGCCCGGCTTTTCCTAGTCGGCCAAGAGTATAGCCGGCCTCCAGAAGCCGGCTACTCCCTTCCTCGAAGCAGGAGCCCCATTAAGGAGACAAGACGGGGTGAGGCTACAGTGATAGCCCCCGAGGCGGCCCACTGTAGCCACGCTCACCTCGACAAAGCCCTCATCATCAGAGGCGCGGCTACAGTAAGTAGCCGCCGACAAGACCCTAGGCGGTGGGACCGGCCTGTCGACCAAGTAGCCGGCAGCCGGCGGGACCCACCAGCCGGCGGGACCAGCAGCCGGCGGAGAAGCCGGCGAGCGTAGACACTGACGGCTGGGACCAGTTCCCAGTCGGATTACCATTGTACCCCCGGGGGGTAGGCCTATATAAGGCCCCCGGAGCACCCATGCAAAGGGTTGGCTTCTGGATTGACCTTGGAGCATAGTTCGCTTCTGGATTGACCTTGGAGCATAGTTGGCTTCTAGGTTAACACCCACGCATAGCACACACACCATAGATAGAGAGAAGCAAGAGCTAGCCTTGTTCTTCTTCCCCCTTGATCCCAACAGCTCTAGGAGCGATTGTAGCTACCCTTTATCGATCTAGTGATCATGCGGAGACCCCGCAGAGCAGGACTAGGGGTGTTATCTCCTCGGAGAGCCCCGAACCTGGGTAAGATTCGCCGGCGTGCATGTCTCCGCCTCATCCCGTTTCCAGGCACCGGCGACATTTTATTGGCTCCCACAATGATAAGCCATCCTTTGGCATATGTCGCACCAACCACCCGACATTTGGCGCCCACCTTGGGGCCAGGTGCACCGTCGTCCGGAGACCTGTTCTGGACGGGAACCCTCTTCCTTCCCCATGAGCGCAGCCAGCCTGCTGCGCCCGATGGCGTTTGCCCCGACGCGCTGCAAGGCGTCGACGACGCCTGCGCAGCGAGCTGCCTCGCCGATCTGCTCGGCGAGACTCGCATCTCCGACGAGCCTGCGTCCGACGCAGGCACCGACTACCCCGAGAGCCGCCTCGTCAGCCTCCTCGACCAACTTCACGTCTCCAGCGAGCCCGCTGCGGACATGGAGTCGGTCGGCTCCACCGACCCGATGCTCGTCGACTCCGACACCGCGTCGCTCGACGCCTACCCCTCCGACGTGGTGGTCTTCGACGACCCCCTCCCTCGAGCTGACAGCGGCAGCAGCGCTGTCACCGAAGTGCTGGTCATCAGCCACGTCTCCAACTCGGGCGAGAACGCCCGCGACGCTCAGCAAGCGGCGATGCACGACCTCTCCGTCCCCATCCCGGCCGACGCCGACGCCGAGACCCTGGAAGCACGCCGCCTTGCCCTCATCGCGGAGGGCAAGAAGATAGCCTCGATGAGACGCCTCACCAAGGCCCACCAGCGCGAAGTCGACCGCGCCGCCTTCGGGACGCCGCCGCCTAGCGGCCCGAGCCGAGCCGGCTTCGTCCAGAAGCGCGGCGCAGCCGTTGCCAGCATGCTGGGCGCAGATCGCTCCGTCTACGCCACCCCGCTCGAGAATCTGCGAGCCGCTCAGGCGGCCGCAGAGGAGCTCAATGGGCTGGGAGCCGACGAGCTCCCTTACATGACAAGACGGATCCAGCAGCTGTTCGACACGGCTGCAGAACGGCACGAAGCCGGCGCCCGAGCTGATAGCCATCCCCCGCGCCGGGAGCACGCCGCGACGTCCCGCTCGCCGACTGCGAGCGGTGCGCACCAGAAGAAAGACAAGGAGCCGGCTGCCAGCCGCAGCCGGACTCGCATTACCATCGAGCGCGACGCGGATGGCCGCACTCGAGCTGTAGAGCACCAGGGAAACCTGCCTCCTCCCCCGCCTCGAAGAGAAAGACGCCTCACTCCACCGCCTGTCACCCATCCGACTCTTGGCGACCGACTCGGCCGCCGAGAAGGAGTCGGCGAAAATGACGCCCGCCACAGGATCGACCGCCTTGCTCGATCCTTGGCGCTAGAGGAAGAAGACGATGTCGGCCCGCCATGCTTTGGCCCCCGCATCCGCGACGAGCCCTTCCCCAAAGGGTTCTCGCTCCCCAGAGACACACCCAAGTACAACGGCTCAGTGAAGCCGGAAGATTGGCTCATCGACTACTCCACAGCCGTCAGCATCGCCAACGGCAATCGGCGCGTCGCCGTGAAGTACGTCCCCTTGATGCTGCAAGGCATGGCGCGCACGTGGCTCAACAGCCTCAAGCCCTACAGCATCAACAGCTGGCTGGACTTCATCGAAGTTTTCGTCTGCAACTTCACTAGCACCTACAAGCGGCCTCCCAAGCCTCGCCAGCTCTCCCTCTGCGTCCAAGGGCCCAACGAGTCGACTCGCGACTACCTCACGCGATGGGCCGAGCTCCGCAACTCCTGCGAGGGAGTGCATGAGGTCCAGGCCATCGAGTATTTCACCGCCGGGTGCCGAGAAGGCACCCTCCTCAAGCACCGACTCCTCTGCGATGAGCCGGCTACCCTCGATGAGTTGCTGATCACCGCCGACAAGTATGCCACTGCCGACTCCTCCATGAAGACCGAGCTCCGAGTGGACGCCTCGGGGAAAGTAGTTGCTCCAGCTCCCAAGACGCCGGCTGGCGACCCTAACCGGCGCCCCTACCAGAACGACCACAAGCGCAAGGGCCCCATGCCGACTTCCTCCAGTCGGCAGGTGGCCACCGTTGAAGACGAGCAGCCCGAAGAGCGGCCCGCTCCCAAGAAGAAGGGTGGCCGGCCGCCCTGGCAGCCGTCCTTCTCCTACGAACAAGCACTCGATGCTCCCTGCAAGTTCCACAGCGGCGCGAAGCCGTCCAACCATACAACACAGAAGCGCCACTGGCTCACCCGCATCACCAAGGGCGAAGGGATGGTGCCGCCTACGCCTCCCGGCCCGCCGCCTCCAGCTCCCCAGCAGCCAGCGGCCCGGCCGGCAGTCGGCGCCATCCAAGACGAGTTCCCCGAAGCGCACGACGCCTACGTCGTCTTCACAAGTCAAGTCGACGACAAGCGCAGGCGACGCCGGCAGCACCAAGAAGTAAACGCAGTCGCCTCTAGCACCGCCGAGTTCATGCACAGGTCGGAAAAGCCCATCAGCTGGAGCCAGGCCGACCACCCAGAGGTGATGCCTTCGCCTGGCTCCTATGCTATGGTCTTGGACGTCACTCTTGCGACAGAGAGGCGAGCTGCCAGATTTTCCCGCGTCCTGATAGACGGCGGAAGCAGTATCAACATACTGTACCGCGATACCATGGACAAGCTGAACATCAAAGCAAAGGAGCTCATGCCGAGCCGCACCGTCTTCCATGGTATCGTACCCGGCCTATCTTGCTCTCCAATCGGCAAGATCAAAATGGATGTTCTCTTCGGAGACAAAGATCACTTTCGCTGGGAAGCAATATGGTTCGAGGTGGTGGATTTGGAGAGCCCCTATCATGCACTACTTGGCCGACCTGCTTTGGCCAAGTTCATGGCTGTGCCCCACTATGCCTACCTGAAGATGAAGATGCCTAGCTCGAAGGGGATCATCACGGTAGCCGGCGACTACAAGAAGTCCATCGAGTGTGCCATGGCCAGCAGCCGGCTGGCCGAGTCCCTCGTGGTGGCAGAAGAGAAGAAGATGTTGGAACGAGTTGTGGCCATGGCCGGCAAGCCGCCGGCCTTGTCCCCCAACCCCAAGGACTGTGATGCGCAGGGCTCCTTCCAGCCTGCCAAAGAGACGAAGAAGATACCTCTAGACCCGGAGCACCCGGAGAGGTTCGCCGTGATTGGGGCGAACTTGGACAGTAAATAGGAAGGCGAGCTCGCCGACTTCCTCCGTGAGAATCGAGACATCTTTGCATGGTCCCCAAAGGACATGCCGGGTGTCCCGAAGGATTTCGCCGAGCACAAATTACATTTCCGAGCTGATGCGAAGCCGGTCAAGCAACCCCTCCGCCGACTATCAGAAGAGAAGCGAAGAATCGTGGGAGAAGAGATAGCCCGGCTCCTTGCAGCCGGCTTCATCATGGAAGTGTACTTTCCAGAATGGCTTGCCAATCCAGTTCTGGTTTTGAAGAAGAATAACAAGTGGCGCATGTGTATAGACTACACAAGTTTGAACAAGGCCTGCCCAAAGGATCCGTTTGCTTTGCCACGGATTGACCAAGTGATAGACTGCACAGCCGGATGCGAGCTGTTAAGTTTTTTGGATGCATACTCAGGGTATCATCAGATCAAGTTGGACCCGGCTGACCGCCTGAAGACTGCCTTCATCACACCCTTTGGAGCTTTCTGCTACCTGACAATGACATTCGGCTTGAGAAACGCCGGTGCCACTTTTCAGCGTTGCATGCAGAAATGTCTCTTGAAACAACTCGGCAGAAATGCCCACGTCTACGTAGACGACATCGTGGTGAAGACAGAGAAGCGCGGTACCTTGCTGGAAGACCTGAAGGAAACATTTGCCAACTTGCGCCGATTCCAGATCAAGCTCAACCCCGAGAAGTGCGTGTTCGGAGTGCCAGCCGGCCAGCTGCTAGGCTTCCTGGTCTCCGAACGCGGCATTGAGTGCAACCCTGTCAAGATCAAATCCATCGAGAGGATGGAGATTCCCACCAAGCTGCGAGATGTGCAGAAGTTCACTGGCTGCTTAGCCTCCCTGAACCGTTTTATCAGCCGACTAGGAGAGAAGGCTCTCCCCCTGTACCGACTCATGAAGAAGTCCACTCACTTTGAGTGGAATGATCAAGCCGACCAAGCCTTCCATGAGTTGAAGAAAATGTTGAACACTCCGCCTGTCCTGGCTGCGCCGACTGAGAAGGAGCCCATGCTCCTCTACATCGCCGCGACAAGCCGAGTCGTCAGCACTGTTGTTGTGGTCCAGCGCCCGGAGGAAGGCCGAGCCCAGCTGGTCCAGAGGCCGGTCTACTATCTCAGCGAAGTACTGTCCAGCTCAAAGCAAAACTACCCGCACTACCAGAAGATGTGCTATGGGGTGTACTTCGCTGCCAAGAAATTGAAGCCCTACTTCCAAGAGCACCCCATCACGGTCGTGTGCACTGCCCCGCTCGCCGAGATCATAGGCAGCCGGGATGCATCCGGTCGGGTGGCCAAATGGGCCATTGCCTTGGCGCCCTACACGATTTTCTATCAACCCCGCACCGCCATCAAGTCGCAAGCATTGGCCGACTTCCTCGTCGACTGGGCCGAGACCCAGTACTTACCGCCGGCTCCCGACTCCACCCATTGGCGGATGCACTTTGACGGGTCCAAGATGCGCACCGGCTCGGGAGCCGGCATCGTCCTCACCTCTCCCAAAGGCGACAAGCTCAAGTACACGCTGCAGATCCACTTCGCCGCCTCCAACAACGTGGCCGAGTACGAGGCGCTCGTACATGGGCTCCGGCTAGCCAAAGAACTCGGCATACGCCGGATCCTGTGCTACGGCGACTCAGACTTGGTGGTCCAGCAATCATCTGGCGACTGGGACGCCAAGGACGCAAACATGGCAAGCTACCGTTTCCTCATCCAGCAGATGAGCAGATACTTCGAAGGGTGCGAGTTCCTTCACATGCCAAGGGCCGACAACGACCAAGCAGATGCCCTAGCACGGATCGGCTCCACCCGACAAGCCATACCGACTGGCGTCTCCCTCCAGCGCCTCCTCAAGCCGTCCATCAAGCCGTCTCCAGAGTCGGATTCCATCTTCGTACCGCCCGCGCCAGAAACAGCCGGATCCGGCTCAAGAAATCCCGCAGGCGGCACTGGGACTTCGACGACTGCCCCGGGGACTGACGTAGTCGCAGCCGGCCCAGGGACTTCAGAACCCGGCCCGGGGACTGCAGCAGTCGGCCCGGGGACGGCAACGACACAAGAAGCGGTGGTCGACTCCAATGCAACACCCAACCCACCCACCCGAGTCATGGTGGCCACATTAACAGCAGAAGAAGTCACAGCTCCCTCATGGGCCCAGCCCATCCTCAAGTTCCTAGTCAGCAGAGAGCTGCCGGCTGATGAGATCGCAGCAAGACTAGTGCAACGACGAGCCGCAGCATACACAATAATCAACAGGGAGCTTGTGGAGCGCAGCGTCACTGGAGTCTTCCAGCGTTGCGTCGAGCCAGAAAAAGGAGTGGCAATCCTCAAAGACATCCACCAAGGCGAATGCGGCCATCACGCCGCCTCAAGATCCCTCGTGGCCAAGGCTTTCCGCCATGGGTTCTTCTGGCCAACTACCTTGGAGGATGCTAAAGAAATAGTCAAGAGCTGCAGAGGATGTCAAGTCTTCAGTCCCAAACAACACCTGCCGGCTTCTGCCCTCAAGACCATTCCCCTCACCTGGCCTTTTGCCGTCTGGGGACTGGACATGGTGGGCCCTTTCAAGACAGCCCGCGGTGGCTTGACACATCTACTCGTTGCTGTGGACAAGTTCACAAAGTGGATTGAAGCCAAGCCAATTAAGAAGCTGAACGGGCCGACTGCCGTGACATTCATCACCGACATCACTACTCGGTACGGCGTGCCGCACAGCATCATCACCGACAACGGCACGAACTTCGCCAAAGGCGCACTGGCACGTTTCTGCGCGACACAGGGCATCCGAATGGACTTAGCGTCCGTTGCCCACCCGCAGTCAAACGGCCAGGTCGAGCGAGCAAATGGACTTATCCTCTCCGGCATCAAGCCCCGACTGGTTGTACCACTGGAGCGATCGGCCGGCTGCTGGCTCGAATAGCTGCTGGCTGTCCTCTGGAGTCTGCGCACTACACCCAACAAGTCAACCGGCTTCACTCCATTCTTCCTCGTGTACGGTGCCGAGGCTGTCATCCCAACAGACATCGAGTTCGACTCGCCTCGGATCACCATGTACACGGAGGAGGAAGCCAAAGAAGCAAGAGAAGACGGCGTCGACCTATTGGAAGAAGGCCGGCTGTTAGCCCTCAGCCAGTCCGCCATCTACCAGCAAGGCCTGCGCCGCTACTACAACCGCAAGGTCAAGCCAAGATCCTTCCAAGAGGGCGACCTTGTGCTCCGGCTGATCCAGCGAACACCCGGCCAGCACAAGCTCTCGGCCCCTTGGGAAGGCCCCTTCGTCGTCAGCAAGGCACTCGGCAACGACTCCTACTACTTGATCGACGCGCAAAAGCCAAGAGCATGCAAGAGAGACGACTCCGGCAAGGAGTCGGAGCGACCATGGAACACAAACCTCCTAAGACGATTTTACAGCTGAAAAGCAGTATGTATCATGCTACCCCTTTTGTATTAAGTTACAAACCAACAGGCCCCCCGAACAGTACTCGGGGACTGCCTTTTATTTATCTATGAATGACGGGTGTCATGTCCATGAATGTATTATTACATTTTGAATTCTTGTCCGGCACCGGGTCCGACTAGTCGGCCCGGGGACTGGCCGCCTTGAGCTATATTCTAAGTTCTTCCCGAAGTCAGCAAAGTAGTGCGCCGGCTCCCAAGTCCTCTCTTGTTGAAAGTCGCAGCTCAAAGAACTGACTGTCCGACTAGCAAGAGAGAAGACAGAAAGGACGCCCACATGAAAAATGGCTAAGGAACAACTAACCTATATAGCAAAGAGACGGCCTCCAAATATGCCTGCCGGCTGTCAAAGCAGTCGGCTGGCCGGCTTCCTAAAAAGCTTAGCTTAAGTCCGACAGAGCTAAAAGTACTTCCCCCTCCCCAATTGGCCAGGCACTCCCCGGCTACAAATTGCAGAGCAACTGTTTGACTAGGGAGGCGGCAACCAAGGGAGGGCGGCAAAGGAAAAAAGCAGAAGGACAAAAAGCGAAAGTACAAGGAAAGACCGATTGCATAACTTATATACATAAAGCCGCCCACAGGCCGGCAACAGACTTAAGTTTGAATACACCCAGTGGGTGGAATTGTGCAGACTTAACCAAACATTGTTCAAAAGTAACAAGACAGGAAAACAAAAGAAAGAAGACTAAGGCGCGACTTGGAGGCCGAGCTGGTCGATGAAGGCAGCTCGCCGGCTGAAGGAGTGGCCGCCTAGCTGGTCCCGGCTTGACCACCTCCCGCGGCAGGAGACGCACTCGCACGCGACGTAGTGCTGGAGGCGCGGTCAGGCTGGCCGGCTACTCTACCAGCCGGCTCGGCGTCTTCACCCTCCTCCTCCTCCTCTTCGCCCTCGTCGCTGGAGTCGATCTCCTCCGCCGAGTCCTCGCCGTGCGCCGGGTCTAGCCCGAACCAATCTTCCGGCTGGGCGACTCCGTTGTCGTCCACCTCGGGGGCGAAGACGTTGGTGTCGGTGTAGTCGGCGATCGCTGAAGCCCGCCGAATGATGGCCGGCCGCGCCGGCTCCAGCTCCGTGTCGGCTTGCTGCCGCCAGGTCGCCAGCTAGTCCAGGTTCAGGCCGTGATACCAGGCCTTGACGAACTCCAGCGCCCGCCTGGCGCCGGAGCGAGCCGCTGACGCCTTCCAAGCCTCGAAGCGGCCGACTGCCACCTCCAGCTAGTCGGCGGTCCGACTGGGGGTGCGAGGGACCACTTGGCCGGGCCAGAGGGCGGCCAAGACCTGCGATCCCGCGCGCTGAAGCCGGCGGAGCAGCCTGTGAGCCGGCTGGATGCGAGCCTGGATCGCCAGGAGCTGTTCCTCCAGCGAGCGGCCGGCGGTTGGCGAGATCTCGAAGCTGGCTTGCCTCTTCGCCTGGCGATGGGCTTCAATGGCCTGGTTGGCGGCAGTGGAATAGCCGGGGAAGTACTCTGCGCGAAGAAGAAAAGAAAAGAAGAACACCAAAATCAGAAAAACAAGCCAAAGTGGCAGATGGCAAGAAAGGATGAAGGGATAGACGATTTACCGTCAACCAGATCCTCGATCTGGCCATAGCCGGAGACCAGAGTCTGCCTGGCCTCTTCCCAGCCGGCCGCCTCCGTCTCGAACTCGGCCTAGAGGGTGGCTTCGCGATCCTGCGCAGCCTTCAGCGCCGCCTGGTGGCCTTCCTCCTGGTCAGCCAACTTCTTGACCAGGCGGTCGCGCTCCTGCACCAAGGCGGCGAGCTCCGCGTCCTTGGCACGAAGAGCAGTCTGGGACTCCCCCAGCTGTGCCCTCAGACTGGCGTTGGCCGCTGCAGAGATAGAAGAAGAAGAAGAACAATGAGGAATCATCAAGGAAGATCCGAGCCGACTGCTCAGCAGTCGGCCCGAATCTCGGGGACTACACCCAGTGGGTGCGCTGACGCGCCCCCACATGAGATAAAGATCAAGTCACATACCTCGGCTTTCAGTGAGATCGGCGGTCTTCTGAGTCAGCTCCCGAGCCTGGGAGTTGAAGGCGGCCGCTCGGAGGTTGTGGTAGTCCTGCAAGACGGACAGAAGACCGACGTGAGAACAAAAGCAGCAAAAACAAAATCTCCAAGAAGTTCCAAGCCGCCTGCTCAGCAGCCGACTCGGAACTCGGGGACTACACCCAGTGGGTGCGCTGACGCGCCCCCACGAGAGAAATCAAGAACAAGATGAGAATACTAACCCAGATGGCTGCCCGCGTGGCGAGGAATTCATCGGTGAACTGCCTCAGCGCCGCGGCTTGGCCTTGCAGCCGGGTCCGGACGTCCTGTGCAGCGACGTTCACCACGGCTGACCCTCCGCCCGGCGTCCACCCCGAGGTAGCGCTGGCCGCCTCCGCGTCTCGGGCCGACGAGCTGGAGCCCACGGCCGGCTGTGGCTCCGACGCAGCCTTCTGCGGCTCAGACGCGGCCTTCCCTGCACGCCGGCTTGGCGGAACCCGGACCGCCACCTCAGCCCCCGCGGCAGGCTCGCCCTCCGCCGACTGTGCGGGCGCAGGCTCAGGCTGGCGGCCTTGGGTCGCCCTAGTCGGAGGAGTCGGCCCCGGCGCCTCCCCCAAGATGGCGACGTCGTCGCCGCTTCCTCCCAGCCCCGGCTGGGAACCGCTGGCTCCCCCTGGCGAGGGATCCACGTCCCCGGGCGCCATGGTGCGCAGGGGGGTGACCATCAAAGCCTCCCCTGCCGCCGCTTCGGCCTCGGCCTCTGCCTGGGCCTTGGCTGCGGCCTCGGCGAGCGCCTTCGCCGCCTCCTCCTCCCGAGCTGCCTAGGCGGCGGCTGCCCTCCGTGCCTCCGCCTCCCGCGCTTCCTGCTCCTCCCGCGCCTCCCGCGCGTTCCTTTCCGTCGCCTCCAGGAGGGCGGCGCGGGGATCTACGCGGCGGGTGGTGCTCCCAGAGCCCCCTGGCGACTCGACGACGGAGCCAGCGGCCGCCCGCTCAAGTGACAGCGGAGCTCTGACCATTGAAAAAGAAGACGAAGATTCAAGAACCACCAAAGGAAAGAAAGGAGGACGGTACTTAGAAAGAGAGAACTTACGCCGACACAGTCTGCGGCTGCTTCACCACTTTGCGGAAGCGAGCCGCCTTCGCGGCCGCCTCTTCCCGCCTGGTGGCTGCCGCACCACCCCTGGGCTTCTTTGTCCGACTGCCGAACATGCCCTGGGTGGCGCGACGTTTCTGGCCTCTACCCCGAGCAGGCTGCGCGCCGGAGGAGCCCGCGCCGTGTCCGGAGGCCGGCTGGCGGGGCGGGACGGCTTCGGCTTCATCCTCGTCCGGCCAGTCGTCGAAGGTCGTGGTGAACCCGGAGCCGCCTGCTTCGCCCTCGGCTTGGCCGCCGGCCGGCTCGACGGCGTCCTCCATATGGACCGCCCCCAGGTCAGGGTCCTCCTGGTCGTGTTCGGTCCGGTCGGGGACGAAGCGGCGCTCCACGTCTGCCCCCCCCCCCCCCCGGCCGGCCGAAGCAGAGGACTCTGTCAAAAGAGCAAGCCGACTGAGTTATAGTCGGCCCGGAGGAACTCGGCGACAAAGCTGAGAGAGAGAAAGAAAAAGAGACGAGGGGAGTGTACGTAGGCGGAGGATTGGCGCGGCTGTATGGCTCCTTGCCGAATTGCCAGTCTTCGGAAAGTTGGCAGTTGGCGAGGTAATTCACCATGTCGGCGGCGTCGGGCTGCGGCATCTCCTTGGTGCACATTCGGCATGGATCAAGCTGGCCGCTCATCTGACAGATCAGATGAGGCCGGCTCTGGAGCGGAAGGACCCAGCGCGTGACGAAGGCGGCCAGGAGGTCGGGCCCCGTCAGGCCCTCCGACTGGACCATCACCCGCAGGCGGGCGATGGCGGCGTTTCCTCCCTCGACAGCGTCACCGCCCGGAAGGACCACAGGGGCAGCCTCCCCGCCGGTGGGCCGGCTACGTAAGCCGGCAGGTTGATGTAGTCGCCCCGTGGAGCGATGTTCCGCACGTAGAAGTACGACTTCTGCCACTTCTTCACCGATTGGATCAGCGTGATGACGGGGAAAGGGTTGTCGGCGCCCGATCTCCGCGACGCGATGAAGGCGCCAGTATGAGCCGGCACGCCTTTACTGCGCATGCCCAGCTTCGACTGGAAGAACTCCCCCCAGAGCTCAAGGGTGGGGAGGACGCCGAGATAGCCCTCGCACAGGGTGACGAAGGCCGACAGCAGCACCACCACGTTGGGGGTGAGGTGGTGCGGCTGGAGCTGATAGAATTCCAGCCAGGAGCGAAAGAAGGCGCTCACTGGCAGGCCAAAGCCGCGCAGGAAGTGCGAGCGGAAGACCACCCGCTCGCCCTCCCGCGGCGCCGGCCTGATTTCCTTCTCCGGCGTGAGGCGGACCTCCACTTTCTCCGGCGTGATGACGATCTACATCAACAATCTTGCTACCGTCAACACCAACTTTCTCCACCTTTATGCAGCGGTGTAACACCCCTTCTCCCCGCTGTAATCTCTACTTAAACATGGTGTCGGGGTAAATGGCCATGGGTAGCCTAACCGACTACCCCTGGCTCTTCGGAAAAATTATCAGGCCTTTGGGCCTTCAAGCACTCCAAGCATTTGGGCCGCCTTCCCTGGCCGGCTACCACTAAAGCCGACTCCCGGAAGGCGACCCAGCCTCACCGACTCCTCCCTAGGACGACTGCAGGGTGGCCGACTCCAAGAAGCCGGCCAAGAAGGACGCCGACTCCTAGAAGCCGGCCAAGACCACAACCACCCCTCCATAACGGCGACGTGACCGAGTGTGGCCACAGTGCGGCCCATGACCCCCGAAGCCCGAGGCGGGCATGGCTACAGGAGGCCGTACGGGAGGGACGTCTCCCGTGCGGCTCGGTACTGTAGCCACGCTAGCCTCGACGTCGTCCACGACCCACTCCTGTACGGCCCAAGGACTGCGGGCCCCTTCAGCCAGAGAGAGGTGTGAAGGCGGCCCGGCTTTTCCTAGTCGGCCAAGAGTATAGCCGGCCTCCAGAAGCCGGCTACTCCCTTCCTCGAAGCAGGAGCCCCATTAAGGAGACAAGACGGGGTGAGGCTACAGTGATAGCCCCCGAGGCGGCCCACTGTAGCCACGCTCACCTCGACAAAGCCCTCATCATCAGAGGCGCGGCTACAGTAAGCAGCCGCCGACAAGACCCTAGGCGGTGGGACCGGCCTGTCGACCAAGTAGCCGGCAGCCGGCGGGACCCACCAGCCGGCGGGACCGAGCAGCCGGCGGAGAAGCCGGCGAGCGTAGACACTGACGGCTGGGACCAGTTCCCAGTCGGATTACCATTGTACCCCCGGGGGGTAGGCCTATATAAGCCCCCCGGAGCACCCATGCAAAGGGTTGGCTTCTGGATTGACCTTGGAGCATAGTTCGCTTCTGGATTGACCTTGGAGCATAGTTGGCTTCTAGGTTAACACCCACGCATAGCACACACACCATAGATATAGAGAAGCAAGAGCTAGCCTTGTTCTTCTTCCCCCTTGATCCCAACAGCTCTAGGAGCGATTGTAGCTACCCTTTATCGATCTAGTGATCATGCGGAGACCCCGCAGAGCAGGACTAGGGGTGTTATCTCCTCGGAGAGCCACGAACCTGGGTAAGATTCGCCGGCGTGCATGTCTCCGCCTCATCCCGTTTCCAGGCACCGGCGACATTTTATTGGCTCCCGCAATGATAAGCCATCCTTTGGCATATGTCGCACCAACCACCCGACACATGGTGCTCAACTACATATATTATTTCCCAATGATATTTGGCTATCCTATGATGTTTGAGTAGATCCATTTTGTCCTATGGGTGAATCGTGATCTTGGTTGGTATGATTGTATATTTTATTTATGGTGTTGTCCTACGGTGCCTTCTGTCTCGCGCAAACGTGAGGGGCCCCTGCTGTAGGGTGTTGCAATATGTTCATGATTCGCTTATGGTGGGTTGCGAGAGTGACAGAAACTGAAACCCGAGTAAGTGCGTTGTTGCGTATGGGATAAAGAGGACTTGATACTTAATGCTATGGTTGGGTTTGATGACCTTAATGATCTTTAGTAGTTGCGGATGCTTGCTAGGGGTCCAATCATAAGTGCATATTATCCAAGTAGAGAAAGTATGTTAGCTCATGCCTCTTCCTCATATAAAATTACAAGAATGATTATCGGTACTTGCTATCGATTACCTAGGGACAAATGACTTTCTTGTTGACAAAAGCTATCCACATTTATTACCTTGCAATTTTTTCATAGTTTTATTCTCGCAAAGTACACTACAAAAAAAAGACACATCCGTGACATTTTGGCTGAACGAAAATTTCTTCTGTCATACTTATGACACTTCTATGACGATAATTGTGACAAAACCCGGTATCATCATAGATGTGGTGGGCTCCTACTTCTATGATAAAAAATCATGACAGAAAATGGGCTTTTCGTCCTGGGCGGGCCGGAGACGCAGTTGCATGACATTCTTTGGGCCGTCCATGACGGAAAAAACTGTGGTAGAAGCGAGGGCGAGGAAAATATCGGGGTGTTCCCGATTACGGTGGGTGGTCGGGGCCGAGCGATGCGCGTTTCTCTAGTACACGCACGCGCGTGGGTGCGAGGCGTTGGGCTCTAACTGAACCCGAGCGAGGCGTTGGGCTCTAACTGAACCCGAGCGATTGCACTGCAGGCTACGCGTTACTGAACCCGAGCGATCGATCGATGGCTGTTAACTGAACCCGATCGAGCGATTCCTTCGCTACTCCTGCTAACTGAAGCCGATCGATGCTACCTCTGGATGAACAATGAGCGTTGCTGCGGGGTTTGGATGAACAGTTCCCGGTGGGGGTGGATGAACAGGACCCCGTGGTGTTGCCTCTGGATGAACAGGACCCCGATCGATCGAGCCAGTTGGGGCTGGATGAAGAGGACCCCGTGGAGGGTTGGATGAACAGGACCACCCCGTGGAGGGCTGGATGAACAGTAGATGGTGGAGGGCTGGATGAACAATAGCCCGTGGAGGGGTGGTTGAACAGGAGCCCGTGGAGAGGGCTGGTTGAACAGTAGCCGGTGGAGTAGCGCGCGGTGGAGGCTGGATGAACAGGAGCCCGTGGATGAACAGTCCCAAGTGGAGGCTGGAGGAGGTCGACGGTGGATGAACAGTAGCCCGTGGAGGCTGGAGGGGGTCGACGGTGGAGATGAATAGTAACCTGTGGACTCCCGTTTTGCGGTACGCCACACCCCTCCCGATGAACAAGACCCCCGTTTCGACCGTAGCGCTCCAACACAAGTCCGTTTCCTCCGTTTTGCGGTACGCCACACCCCTCCCGATCAACAGGACCCCCGTTTCGACTGTAGGAGGTCCGTTTCCTCCGTTTTGCGGTACGCTAGACCCCTCCCAATGAACAGGATCCCGTTTCGAACATGGCCGGTCGAACACAAGGCCGTTTCCTCTGTTCTGCGGTACGCCAGGCCTCGTTTCCATCGGTTGTTCCGTCCATGCCCGTTGGCTCACACGCGTTCCGTTGCCTCCCGATGAACACGACGCATTCCGTTGCCTCCCCATGAACACAACGACAACGCAGTTTCTCTGTTCTAACCCAGCCATGTACACGAGCCCTAGCCGTACGTACGCGCGAGTAGGCGTTCGAGACCCCGCCCGTATGTACATACGTGGCCGTATTTACTTTCTTGCACCCTGGCCGCTGTATGTACGTGTACATGCTACATGCGCGCCTCTACTACGACACGTGCGCACCTCTACATTGACCAGTATGTACGTACACGTTTGCGACCAGAATGACAACGCTACGTAGGCTTCGGCCAGGTGGGTCCTGACTGTCAGGCACTTCCTTGCGTGCGAAGATGTAGCTGGTGGGTCCCAGCAGTTAGGGGGCGAATCGTTTTTTTGCCCGGACGCACTTCCTTGCGTGCGAAGATGTCGCTGGTAGGTCCCAGCAGTCAGGGGGGAAACGTTTTTTCCATGAAATACGGTTGCCCGTCCGATGGGTCCCTGCTATCAGGTGGAGGAATCATTATTTTCCGCGTAATAAGGAGGCACTTCCTTGCTGCGGCCGTGGACCCAGCTATCAGCCTCTCCACGTACAGTCCAGGTCCGATGGAAGTCGTTCCTTGACCACGTTGACCACGCCGCGCCGAGAGCACCAGGGCGGTGGACGACGGCGAGGCCTAGGAAGGGGACGACGCGGAGCCGGGGAAGACGCGGCAGTGGATGCCCACGCGTAGAGGAGTACGAGGGTTCACTAGTTCGGCTACGGTGTGAGGCTGTCATCGCCGCAGAATAACAGGGGGTGTGGGTGAGTAGAGGAATGGCATGGCCAGCGGTGGGAGTAGTAGGGGAAGGTGAGGCCTCCGCGGCATCGCAGCCGGCCACGGGAGGCAGGAGCACGAGGCACGACCGGCGCTGCTTTGGGCGACTGGACCAAGAAGACCAGAGGTTGAAGAAGCACTACGGAAGTTGGATGGACATCATACGGTCACTGTATCTAGAATCGTTCATGTTGACTAAGTTGACAAAGCCCTCCGTCACCGTCAACTTAGTTGGCCCACAAGTCAGCCTCCCACTATTCTGGGTCCCAGCTAGTAGGGGGTATTCATTTTTTGTGCGTAATAAGGAGGCACTTCCTTGCGTGCGAAGATATAGCTGGTGGGTCCGACCTGTCAGCGGTGGGAACGTTTTTCGCGAAATATAGAGGCCCTTCCGGTGGGTCCCAGCTGTCAGGTGGAGGAATCATTATTTTGCGCGTAATAAGGAGGCATTTCCTTGCGTGCGGCTGTGGACCCGGCTGTCAGCCTCTCCACGCACAGTCTACTTCCGATGGCGTCGTTCGTTGACCATGTTGACCACTCCGCGCCGAGCGCATCCAAGGTGGTGGACGACGGCGAGGCCCCGGACAACAATGAGCCGGAGATGGGAAGAGGCGAGAGTAGAGTCGCAAGCGGAGAGGTGTACGAGGGTTAACTGGTTCTGGTGCGGTGTGGTTCGGTAGTCGGTGGAGAAGAACGGGAGGTGTGGAGCAGTGGAGGGATGGCCTGGCCAACGGTGGCGTAGCGCTTCACAGCGAAGCGTGCTAAGCAGAGCTGCTAGCAGCAGGAGGCGGGAGCAGTTGGTCCCGGCAGCGCTGGAGGAAGAAGATGAGAGATTGAAGATGGATGCTGGTCGTTGGATGTAAATACAATGGCTAACGATGTTAGAATCATTTGTTAACTAAGTTGACAACGACTTGCATTGGCTTCGATCTATTGGCCCACATTTCAGCCTCCAAAAATGTGGCACGTATTCAACCCATTTTTTCAGAATTTACAGTCCATTTGATCTCTTTTTTTTAATTACAGTCCATTAGCTAGGCTGTGTGAACAAATAATGTAGCGTCCATGCGACCCATTTATGTTTTTCCTAAAAAATTATAGGCCATTTGCACTTTCTCGAAATACACGATTTTGCTGGGCGTATTCTAATTATAATGTTGGGGTGGGCGCAGCAATGTTATCAAAAAATAAAGAGGGGCTGAGCATTTTGTTATATATATATTTATTTAAATAATAAGTGATTTATTATTACATCGGTCCTTAAATCTTACCAAGCTTTTGTACACAATCACCAGGATTTTCATTGTTAAAAAAATCCAGGATTTTATTCTTAAGAAATTATTTTTATAAGTTAATAAGATGTGGGATATTGTTTTCTTACATATGTAAGTATCTGTTAAATATATGATGACAATAACAATAATATATAATAACATATAAAATAATTTAAATATATAATATAGTTAGAAGGGAAATATAAGTTGGACCAGGCGTTCCTATTCTTATACAGAAAAATAGAACAGACCTCTGCGTTTTCTTCAAAAAGTACATAAATTGGGTTGCCGATGTTTCAGGAAAAATAAAACCTCGGATGGGAGGTCCATAGGCCGGTCGATACATGACGACACTCAAGAAAATACAAACAAGCCTATGGACCTCCCATCCGAGGTCGTGGGCTGCGCATGTTAAAAAAGAAAGCCTAGACGGGGCAGCCCAAAACCCAGCTGATACTTGCTGCCCCAGTGATAATAAATGATACCTGCCAGCTCCCCGGCTTCGTTGTGAATTTATCTCCTATAGTAACTACGTTGAAGCACCTAAAAATGTAACTATGTTGACAAACCCGTGGGCCCCAACGTCAGTATAGCATTAGGAGGAAGTATTTTTTTCGATGATGCACTTGCTTGCGTACGGGCATAGACCTGGTGGGTCCCGACTGTCCGCCTCTCCACGTACAGTCCTCTCCAAATTCCTCTCGTTTGTTCAGGATGTTCACAACAGCAGACAGCGGTGTCGTGGCGAGCGCACAAAGGCACATGAGGAGATCCGACCACCTAAGGAAGTGCCTTATTAATAACGAAACAACTGAACTAGCCTAGTGGCCGAGTGACACTACCCGAAAGCTGTTCCGCCCTGGTTCGATTCCACCTGTGCAGAGAAAATTTCTCCAAATTTTTTGCCTCTGCCTTTATTGACATGTGTCCCAATTGTCATCTATGCACACCACGTCCAACACTTGCCAAAACTTCGTCCCTCGTTTTCTCTATTTTTCGCACACTCGACATTGTGTGGGCATCTTGAAAATAGCATATCTTTTTGACTGTGCATCATATGAAGATGTGCTATGCATGAATGTTGATCAGCATGATGTTAACTGGCTGGTAGTTCCAGTTTCGACCATGAATAAAACTTCCAGCATGATGTTAACACTATTTGAAAAGGCCGTGTTAATAAAAATGCTCTGCCTCTGAAAGTTGCAGTTTCTTATCTGAAACTGAACTTGGAGTTTCTTATCTGAAACTGAAACTTGCAGTTTCTTCTCTGAGAATCACATTGTCTGCACTTTTATACTCCTATGAAACTACATTTTTTAAGTGCTAAAAATAGATCTCTAGAATTCATAAAATACTTCACATGCTCAATACTGCAAATCTGAAATTCAAAAGACATTCATATCTGAAAGTACTCTCAAAATACACAACGCAAAACACAATTCACAACCTGCAAATACTAACAACCCTAAGCTCCTCCTAACAATTCACAACCTGCCCGACTATTGGTCGGGGGGGCAATCCCTCCTAGTCCACGGCGGCAGACAGCCGCCCCGTGAGACGATGTGAACGGCGAGGGAGAGGGTGGCGGGGAAGCGCTGTTGGGCCAACTGTTTTTCTCCTCTTGCAGTTGGGTTCGGTCGACGAAGACTGCACTGGCTCGCTCTGGCACGACACCCTCACAAACGGCACCCTATAGATGCTCGATCCTTCAATATCCGGTGGATGCTCCATCTGGGATCGATACTCCCACCACCGCTCCCTCACGATCGGATTCGGTGAATCTGTTTGCTCCATGGCCCAGAGGAGCAGCTCTATGTACTCCCGCACGACTCCCTCCGGGAGTATCGCCACCTTTTCGCTCTGTTGCAGATATTTGGCCATGGATGTCGCCGTCGCCGCTAGTTGGTCGTCGTTGTCAAACCAAGACTGTATCTCCAACATCCTAGCTAGCTTCACAGGGTCGTCGTCTGCGATCCTCACGTATCGGTTGTACTCCTCCATCGATCTACTTCTCCACGGCACCTTCACTCGCCGACGGTGCTTTTGAATGGAAGAGGAGAGGAGCAGTGCTGGTTTTGGTTTAGAACGGGAGAGGAGCGACACTGGTTTTGGATTGGAACAGGAGAGGAGGGGCGGTGGTTTTGAAATGGAAGAGGAGAGGAGCGGCGCTGGATTTAGATTGGAACATGAGAGGAGCGGCGGTGGTTTAAGAGGAGAAGAGCGGAAGAGTGGCGCTAGTCTTGGAAGTATTTTTTTGTTTTGCGTATTTTGGGTCAAAGTTTGACCATGTACTGTATTTGACAAGCAAAATGTGAATGCATGTCACCAAAAATTGTATCGTTTGGTTCGTATCTGAATGTACTTTCAAATTATATTATTTTTGCAATGTATAACATATATTTTATTTGTGAAAATCATGGTCAATTATGACCCAGAATAAAAGGGAGACTAGTTAATTGGGGGTCGCTTTCTTAATTGAAGGGTAAATTGATTTTGCTTTTGATCCAGTCAGAACGCGCCGGCCCTCTCGTCCAATCCTAAATCGCTGTCGCACGCTCCTCTCCCTCTTCTCCCTTGCAAAACCACCTCCTCTCTCCTCGGACGAGGATCACCTGACGTAGCCCATCCTGCCATTGAGACACTGACACATGGGTCCCACCAAGCGCGGGGCCCACCTGTCAGCGACCGAAAGGCAGGGAACCTCTCCTCTCCATCATCTCCATTCCTAAACCACCGTCTCGCCTCTCCCTCTTCTCCATTTCAAAACCACCCCCTCTCCTCTCCATCATCTCCATTCCAAAACCACCGTCTCGCCTCTCCCTCTTCTCTATTGCAAGACCACCGTCTCTCCTCCCATCTTCCAAAGCTAGCACCGGACCACTCAGAAGGACATCTATGGAGGGGATGCAGCAGCGAATCAGGCAGATCGCCGGCGGCGACCAGGCAAAGTTAGCCAGGTTGAAGGCGATCCTTACTTGGTTTGACAATGAGTGGGAGATTTCAAGGACGGTGAAGGCCATGTGGCAATGTATGCGAAAGAGCGAGGCGACGACGATGAGGGCGGCGATGTACTCCTCGGCGGCAGTCAGGCCGCAGTCCTTCGAGTTCATCGAGTATCTCCTCTGGGCGATGGAGTAGACAGATTCGCCCGAGGCGAAAGTCAGGCCGAGGTGGTGGGCGTACAGGTCGAAGGTCGAGCACCCAGAGGATAACGAATCGATCGAGTATGGTGTGCCGTTCGTGAGGGTGCAGAGCCAGCCGGAGCCACAGGAGTATTCGGTCTCCCATTGCAAGAGGAGGCCGGATGGCGCGACATAGCTTCCCCGCCGTTCTCCATGGTTCCCTCGACGCTCGCCTCATTTCAACGGCGTTGGTAGGGTTTAAGGTAAGCTTCGCACTACCTAATCTTCCATCTGCTCATGCTTACAATCAGTGTGACAACTAATAAAAATCATGCTTACAATCAGTCTCCGAGTACTACGCCAATCACCCTAAAATAGCTCTAGACCTTTGGGTCAAAGTTGTGACATTGTGTACAAATAAAGAAAAATAGATTGGTGCTTCTTTCAGAAAAGAGTACACCCCTAGAAAACTGCCAATATAAGCTACTAGTATTTTTTAAGTCTAAGCTACTAGTATTTGGTTAGAGGATTTGCTGCCGAGAAAGATCCGTCCACAGTGAGCACCACACATCCCACTAATGGTGGTGGATGCCAATGCTTAGATGGAGCAGGGTTGGTGTCCGTAATTTTTACTTGGCACCTCGCACTCTCCATATATGCCGGTTCCATCCGTACATTTGTGCAGTTCCACCAAAATGCAGCTGAATAACCCTGTTTGCACAAATAATGAAAAGGCGTGATTACATTATAGTGGCACTAGTTGATGAAACATACACTAATAAACAGAAGAAAATATTACATCATACTGGAAATTGACCCAAGTCTCCCCGATACACCTTCTGCCAGTGATGAACATCAGTGTATAGCGGTAGTACAAGGAGGCGCCTTGAGACATTCAAATCTCTATTTTTGTGCAGATCAACTAAAATTAAGCACCCCAGTTTGCAGAAACGCTTAAATATTGACAATGGGAGTAGTTGATAAAACATACATTGACAAAGAGAAGCACTTTCTTTATCTACATTGGAAATGAAATGATAGAGAGGACACTCGCTCTATTTTAACGGTATTATTACTTCATTTTATCAGTGACACTAGGGTCGAGCAGGTGGCAAACGAGGTGTACCGTGCGTCGCAAGGATGAACACCGGGGGTGCGTAGACTGGGATGCTGAAGCTGGCTCTTTCAGTCCCTATCTTCCCCCTGATGTTTCTGTGGTAGCATTTGGGTTGTAATCCAAACTTGGTCGAGTTGGTGCTGCGTCCCCTACCTGACTAGCTTATGTGGCGAACTTGTCTCCTGCTAGTACTCAGTCCGTTCTAGTAGTAGTTGCATAGCTGCCCGTTTACACTGAGATGTTGTCGGATAATGGTTCTCTATGGTTGGGTTTCTTAATGAAATCGGAGAGAACCCCCTCTTTCAATATATAAAAAAACTGTGGCACTAGCGGTGCCAAAACATTGCCTCAAATTAATAGTGCCACTAGATTAAGGTGCAAAATAATAACATTACTGCGTTATCATGGCAGTGCCAAAACAGTAGCACAAGAGCAGGATCAACATGCAGGATCTTTGGCAAACGGTCAGACCAAAAAGGAACATACCTCGTGGGGGGACCATATCTGCAGTCAACGCCATCGTAGAAGGGATGACACCAGTCACCAACATGGATGATTCAATTCATGGGACCTTTTGGTGCAGTTCACCTAAAATGAAGCAATGTCCCATGAGCTAGCAGCTTCTTCTTCTTCTTTTTTAAGAA
The DNA here is from genome assembly GCF_002575655.3 of Aegilops tauschii subsp. strangulata. NCBI lineage: Eukaryota > Viridiplantae > Streptophyta > Magnoliopsida > Poales > Poaceae > Aegilops > Aegilops tauschii. Next base: position 423,085,627 of record NC_053037.3, on the reverse strand, counting down.
AAGGGCTCCAGCCCCGGTTCCATTTCCATCAGAAAACGAAACCCACAGAGCTTCTTCTTCATTAGTTGCAATAAAAATGAGCAACATCAAGGTTGGTCGTGAAGCTCCTGGAGAGTAGGTGGACCAGGACAGTTGCATCTCTAACGAAAAGAAGCAACTTATCTTAATGGGAAACTTAGCAGGACATGAAAAAAGTTCCATTGATTCATATTACTGGAGGCATTACATTGAAAACAACATTGGTTTAACGTGTCCTTACTTTTAACAGTGCGACTGCTACATTTTACCAGTGGCATTACATAAGAGCGGCTCGGGGCAACAAACATCAGAAGAGGATATCTGGGTTGGTCCCATTTTTGTTCGGTATATAGCCACCTTATACTGTGTGAGGATAGCAAATCTAGTGCTGGACTTACTCTGTTGACTTGTCCCCCAGTCCCCACTTTCTTTCCGTGTTCAACCAATAGATCGGGTTTATATTGAGTTTGTACTGCGTTCCCTTTATTTCCCTATTAGACCTAGAGACCAGTTGGATAGCCAGTCTCTGCTACTTTTCGCCCCCATTATTTCCTCTTTCGACCAAGTCCTAGATTCAGGTAACAAATCTTCCCCCACCCCACCCCCTTTCTTCCTTGTTTGAACCAAGTACTACTAGATTCGAGTGCACGAACTAGTTTTACCTCTTAACAGTAAAAAATTAGGTGGTTTTCGAACAGCCGATCGATCCTGTCTACACGAGGGGGCTTGAGAAATAGTAAAAGATACAAATGCAGCGACGTCAGGAGCTCGGGAAGTAGAGCAAGGCCGGTTTTGAAGGAAGTAATACCTGAGGGTTGCTGGGATGTCGCTAGGTGGGCGGCGGGAGGCCGGATCTGCCCACACTACGGCAACGAGGAAGAAGGGGTGGGAGGCCCTCCCTCGCCAGCGATGCTTGGGAGAGAACGGCAAGGCACGCTGATCGGGACGCGCCGGCAGTGGGTAAGAGCCGTCGCCGAGGATGACCGCGTGAATGTTGCACCTTCTCACCTTCCCCGGCGGAGAGGATCCGGCTGGATCTGTGACCAGCGGTGAGTAGAGAGAGAGAGTGTGGCCACCGCTGTCATGTTTAGATCTAGAGAGGACGAGACAGTGTGAAGAGAGCAACACTAGCAAGAAAGCGCGGAGGCTCCTGCCTATATAGTGGAGTACTAGTTTTCTTTTGTCTACCGACCGGAGCCGGCTTGACCTCGGCAATGACTGTCGACAAGTCTTCATGCACGTGCCCCGGAGGCGCAGTTGTCGCCATTTTGATCTGAAGCACCGGATTATAACATATAACACGAAAAAATGCCACATGACAAGAAATCATAACCTCACTGCCCAAAGGAGACAAGATGAATCCCGACGGACAAACTAGACGAGGATCAAAGCTCAAATTAAAGATAAACTCGTAGAAAAGGGGTCCGTCGATAGATGTCCTAATTAACATAGCCGACTTGACCTAGATGGCAGCCGAGTAGTCTTCGTGCATGTGCCCCCAATGACTAGCCCAACTCAGTTGTCGCTGTTTAACCCTCGCAGTGATCCGAAGCACATGACACCTAATTTTGCGAGATGACAAGAAACCTTTTTTTAGATTTCTCCCCAGAACTACAGCCCTGTACAACACAGCCTGCACGATATGTAGACGATAGCCAATCCAGGCGTGTCTGTTGGAGTCTGGTCACATGCATGGACGAACTGATCTTCCGTGTCTTGCAGGGATCGTCCAGGTACCAACATATGTACTTCTATTAACTCACCCGACTTGCGGGGCCGGAGAGTGTGCCTATGGTCGGTTCTCAATTGCGGTCCCACATGTGTGTGCAAACGCAACATGACGTGCGTTCCATTCGGAGAGCGGCGTGCCAGACTGACCGACTGTCTGGGGTGTGACGCGAATGCGGCGGGCGTGCTGTATACTCCATACATGTGTACGCCGTTTTCTTGAGGCTTTGCTCCATGGCGCAATCCATGGATACAAAATTAGTATACTGTACTATTTAAAAGTTGAGGGCGGGGCTTTGCCTGCACGGTAGGCGGGGCAGTTCCGCCTAGTCGGTTCGACAGAGACGCGAGAAGATGAGGGAGTAGGCTGCTGCAAACGTAGGGCTGTGTGATTTGACAGTGAGTTACTACTGGACAGGTGGGGCCCGGTGATTTGACTTGCCATTATCATTTTAACTGTGGCGCTCCGACCGGCTTGAGTCTCCCGATTCCTGACCACCTCCATACAGGTGCCTCTCCTGATGCTCCACCATGTAGAGGCTGGCTCTTGCTTAAGAGCCCACTCCTCCACTTTTTCCTTGCCTCTTTCCCCCACATATGCAAAAATGCCATGTAAAGCGGGCTTATAGCCCACTATTGTACTTGATCCTATAGGTTCTAAGCCTGCCACATAGGCATAAAGTCTGATGTGGCAAGTTAATTAAGAAGAGAGAGACTAGTTTGGTGACCCAGGAAGAAACGGTGATAAGCGCGTGTACCTAGATGAAGCAAACTTAGCAACAAAAAACTAAGCACCTATGCATTGGGGACTTGAGTTGCTAAGCCATTTAATGCCCATAGCACCTCATCTAAGCACCATTTCATTGAAAGAGGTCACTTCTTGGCAAATGCAATAAATACTATGAAGAAAGAGATAGAGAGAAGTAAACAAAAAAATACTCTTATAGCCAACCTTATAGCTAACCTTGTTGTATGAGTGACTAAGTGATGACCATGTATGACATGCCAACATCAGATAGCCTAACGCACCGTAATAAATTTCCAAGGGTGCGACCGTGCGAGCGAGGCGACGGTCGTGGTAGGCGCGACCATGATACGAGCTGCTGGCAGCCCTTGGATCTGAGATCGAACGGTCACATGCTAAGTTGCTGAAAATTTGCAGAATAACCCTCCAGGATAGGATATTCACCCATAGGTCTAGAATCACGCCATGCAACCGTTCGATCTCAGATCCAAGGGCTCTCGGAAGCCCGTATCATGGGAGAATGGAAAGCTTCGTATCACCTATAATTTTCCCGACGCTTGACATGACATCAAAAGCCATTTAATTGGGCGTCGACTAGACATGACATCTAATTGGGCCCCCATAGTACTGTGCATGAATCCATTTATCCACCAGGCAAGCCACTACCCTGCCATTCGCACGCGCCCCCCACTCGACATTTTTACAATCGATAAACCGCTCCTAGTTGTCCCGTCCTTTCACATTACGGCAGTTCCACTAATCCTAACCCTCCTCCCAAATCCATGGCGTCCCAAATCTCCATGATCGGCGGTGAGTACAATGTTAGAACCATCACCGGCGATGAGTTCGACATCATCTACACCCGTTCTTCCGCAACGGTGAAAGAATGCCTTGCTCGCTTCAAACGCATGTTCAGAAACTCAAATGATGAGTGGGTCGCTGGGCTAGATGTTGAGTCCACCACAGTCCTGGGAAGCGAGAAGAAACTAATTAAAGGAGGCAGAGAAGAAGAAGCCCACCGTGATCCAGGTTTGCGTGCATGACTTATGCTTGGTCTACCACATATGCCATGCCGACGTTGAGTGCGAGGAATTTAAGAAGTTCCTCAAGGGCGGCCGAGTCAAATTCGTTATTGTAGACTTTAGGAATGACAAGGAAATCCTGGGTCGGATAGGCCTCGTTGTAGGCAACCCCTTCGACCTCCAGAAGGAAGGGCTGGTGCCCTCCCTTGATCAGCCTTCAATGCTGACCCTGGCAGGAGCCATGGTTCATCCGTCGTACGGTGAACTGAAGAAACCTCCGCACATGTTTCATCATGCATGGCAGTGGACTGTACTAGATATAGACCTCATCTACTACGCTTCAATGGATGGCTACCTTTGTTTCAATATCTACAAGGGTTGGTTGAAGAGCAAGAGCCAAGTGTGCGGTTCAAGCAAAGAGTATCGCCCAAGAGGAAGAGGGACAAGGACGAAGTCGAGGACGTGGACGAGGACTCCGAGTAAGGTGGCAGTGTCCTTGCTCATGGTGGTTCTAATGCAGTGTCTACCGGATTAGTTGCTTAGTTTAATTTCTGGTGTGCTTAGTTTTATTTGAGGGGTGTGTTGTGCTGAGGCCCTAGCAGAACTATGTTATGTTTCTTCTCGTTATATTTCGTACATTTCATCTTTTAGTTGGTATAGTACTACCACTCGTTTCTTGACATTATACGTACAATATATATGGCCAACATCATATAGCCAGCAGTTTAGTTGTCAAAGAATATCAGGGTGCTTAGTTTTGTCAAAGAATTCCAGGGTGCTTAGTTTTATTTGAGGGGTGTGTTGTGTTGGACACCATTAACTTATCATTGTGAGAATCGGCTTATTTTTGTCATGTAACATGGTCATCGGGTTTGACGTGAAAATAACAATGTCTAATGGCATTTCTGAGCAAACATCTAACTTAACGATGGCATTTTTTAGATATCTAATTGCATTTTTGAGCAGGCATCTCACGGATCGATGGCATTTTTTGAGTAGTTGTAACTTCTAATGGCAAAACTGAGTAGTGATACACAACTAGTGGCATAAATAATAAGAACCCAAGAATTAAATACGTATGCTAATTTCTTTATTTTTTTATTTCTTTATACCTTTGTGTGCGAAACAATATACGCTGCCTCCCCCAGATTTTCTTTACAGAGGCAACATAGAACTATATGAGTGCCCTGTTAAATTTTGGAATTATTCCGCGTTCGTTTGGCCTTTTTTATACATTAATTGAGTTTCTGGTCATTTAATGTGCATAATTCAAATTTGAACTACAAGCACATGCTCCCGTGCACCAAAGTTGACTGCAAAATCACATCTGTGTCCTCGGGTGAATTTCTAGGTCCCATGCAAGAAATGGGAATGAAATTCAAACATCTGGGCATCGTGGTTCGGCCGAGAACATTGAGAAGCTTGGTTTTAAAATTCTTGTAAATCCAAAACACGCCTGAAAATCATGAAACTTAGCATGGTGTCATGTCATGGTACTACCATGCTGTGGTAAAAAATTGCAGAATAGGAACAAGTTTTGGTATAAGTTTCTTGCAAACCGGAGCTTCTCTCAAGAAGGCTCGTGGTTATGAGAGGGAACGTGTCACCTTTGTGTGCATAATTCAAATTTTAAATACAAGCACATGCTCCAGTGCACCAAAGCTGGTTGAAAAATCACATGTGTGTCCTCGGGTAAATTTCTAGGTCCCATGCCAGAAATGGGAATGAAATTCAAACATCTGGGCGTCATGGCTCGGCTGGAAACATTGAGAAACTTGTTTTTTTATTCCTATAAATCCGAAACACGCATGAAAATCATGAAACGTGGCTTGGTGTCATGACATGGCACCAACATGCTGTGGTAATTTTGTTGTCCGATTTGCGAAGGCGCACACATTAACAATCAACAAAGTCATTTTGGAACAAGTGTTGTCACGTTACAATCAGAAACACAAGTATTATTGACACCGTGGGCGTTCTATTTACCATTTACGTGCCGCCACGCGTCCCCTTTTTTATTAGCTAGGAGGCGTCGTGCAGGGTAGCTATTTGAGTATGGGAGGCGTGCGATCGGACCCCTGCGCATGCTTATCGGGAGGAGATCCCTTTGACCTCCATCTGCCGTCCACCTCTCTCCCAAGGTCTCCATTAATGGCACCCGAGCCTCTATTTAATGGCGTGGCAATGTCTCACTCAACTGAGATTTAAGGAGAATAAAGAAAATCTAAAAAGAAAATTTTGCACGGATCTTGATGTAAGATCCGACGGACCTATATAGCATCTACTGCGACTTATAGCAAGACTGATGAATATATATATAAGGACGACGAGAGTGGATAATAATTGTCTTACATAATTAGGAAGATAATTAAAAAAAGCCACATGCGGCTACGCCCGAAATACACAAGGGAAAAAGAAGAAGGAAGACGCATACAACGATCTGGCTCGCTGATCTCTACTTTCTTTACGCGCTGCAGGTCGCGGAGACTAGTTCTCGCGGTGGGCGATGATCTCTTTCATCAGTTTCATGTCCTTAATACGCTGCTTGGCAGCATCCATGGATTCCTCCACTAGCTTGTTGCGCTCGATGCGGAGCATGGCATTCTCATCCATAAGTTTCTTGATGATGACGCCCTTCCTCTGCAACAAGGCAGCGGTCTCCTCCTCCTGCTTCGCCCTTCCGGCGATCTTCGCCCTCAGTAGGTCGCGCTTGCCCCAGAGCTTCGCATTGCCCTCCCCTAGTTGCTGGATGACGCTGGTAGCCTCGTCCTGCATCCTCGCCCAGCCGGAGATCTGATCCATCTGGCTATGGACTATCGCATGCATGCGCTTGTAAGAGTTCACGCCTGCCCGCGAGAAATTTTCCCAGGCCGTCGCGACGCGGCGGGACCTCCCTGCTGCTTCGGCGGTGCGGTGGGACATCTCTGCTGATTCCGCGGCGTGGCCGGACCAGTCTGCTACATCGACGGCGCGGCGGGACCTCCGTGCTGCTTCGGCGGCGTGGCGGGACCTATGTGCTGCTACTGCTGCGCGGTTGGACATGTCGGCTGCTTTCGCGGCGAGGCGGGACATCTCTCGTGCTTCCTCTTCCATGCTCACCTCTCTCTGGTGGAAATCTCTCGACCCAGAACTCACGCTGGCTATGGCTTGATTGACTTGATTGTTTTTTGTGGATGAGGAGTTGAGGAGGAATGTGCAGTCATCTTAGCATAGTAGTATTTATAACCGAGTACTACTAATACGCTCCTAAGTGGGAAACCGTTTAGGTTGTGATCGGTGTGAACAGGTTTGCAATTAAATATAGCGTGGTAGTAGTAGTAATTTGGAATGTGACGAGACGCGCTCAAAATTTATTGACGGTTCTAGTTTCGAAGTGCGGCACTATTCCCGGATGGCTTAATGTCGGCACGTTATCTCGGCCGTGGTGTAGCATATGCCATGGTACTAGTTCTTTTTCTACTGCTGTGTACGTGCAAAAACTGGCACCGTCGGATACATATCTTACGCTTGGCGTTCGACAGAAATAGCCTCGTGGCGAGCTATAGACTAGTCTTTTTTTCAGACGCATTACACCTATCTCTCGGGACTTCTCGTACGCACCATTACTGCTCCCTAGGTTGATGCCACCCACATAAAGTTGTACTCTGAGAAGAGGTGCACGCACGCACTCGTCCTCTCTCACACACGCATCTGTAGCTACGAATTGTAGTGTTCTCAACCATCCGATTGGCTCTATCATAGGTTTCACGTTGCTCCTTGGCCTTGATATTGAGAAGTTTAAAATGAGGAGGCTAAGATGGAGGCGCGAGGTTTTGGTTAATGTGCGGGCCGCACACGGCACCAACACGACACGAGCTTCGTCTGCCTGGTGCGCATGCAGTCGGGTGAGTTGTCCAAGTATAGACACAACTAGGCCCTCGTTAGTATCCGCGCCTCGACTTTGGCTCGTCATCGTGGAGAGTAGCATAGACTAGTTACTAGTCTATGTTACTAGTACCTTCATAGTGGGTAGTGTCATATAGTATATGCATAATTTGGCGACGAGCGCTCTCTATATGTACCACCTTTTTTCTTTAGTTACATCTTGTTAGTTTTTCTCCATGGCGCAATCCATCGATACTACTACTGTACAAATGTATACATTTTTTAAAAGGCTAGAGGGCGGGGCAGTCTAGCTTGGTCCTTTTCACGAGAGGCGAGGGCCTTTGTGATTTGACGGCTCATTACTGCTAGAAGGCGGGGCCTTGTGATTTGACTGCTCGTATAAATGTGCCGACGACCTGAGTAGGAGCAAAGAACCGTGCGGTATACTCAAGTTTTCCACTGGAGTACGACGGAGGAGCACGAAACACGGCAGCCCAGTGCCATATCCTCTACTCTCTACTCTTATTATATATTACTAGCAAGAGGCATTGTTCTATTGGTGATAAAGAATGATCTAATTTGCTAGTCATCTCATTTTTAGCATTGTTCTATTCATTCCTCGCAGAGAAGGTGACACGTGCGGCGAAACACCCGAAGCAAAATAAGAAACACAGGAGCAAAAGAAGAAGGAGGATTATCACCCCAAAAAAAGAAGGAAGACGCACACACAAGTATGGGGCGCTGCTCTCACTACATGAAGGGTTGCTGGCCGTGGAGTCGTAACTGCTTCTTCATCGCCTCCACGACCTCCATCTCCTTGCGCGTCTCCTCCGCCATCTTCATCATTGTGTCCATGACGCGGGATTTCTCGATGCGAGCCTTCATCATCTGTTCCACGGCCGCATTACGTACCTTGACAGCAGTCGGGTGCTCGATGCGGAGCTTCGCCAACTCCTCCTTCTGTTCCATGACGAGGGCCTGCAACATCTTCGTCGACGAACTACTATTCTCATGCAGCTTCTTCCAGCCGGCGTTCTCCTCCTTCAGCAGGTCGAGCTCGTGGCAGAGCTTCGCCTTGTCCTCCTGAAGTTGCAGGATTTCACCGGTTGCCTTCTTCTCCGAGGCAATGCTCTTCTTCAGCAGCATCACCAAGCCGGCGGTCAACTCCCCCTGCTCATTGAGATCAGCGGGCATGTCGTCGAGGCTCTCCTTCAGCACCTCCACCAAGCCATGGATGAACTCCTTCTGCTTATTGAGGTCCTTATTGAGCTGATCGAGCATGCCGTCGAGGGATAACGACTCCAGCGCCGCCAGCTCGGCATGTTCGCCTCTGCGTCTAGGGCGCTCCTGGGAGCCATCGCCTGCCCGGGAGAGATCTTTCGAGGTCTCTGCGTGGCGGCGAGCCCTCTTTTTTTCCGCAGCCTTGGTTGCCGCTCCCTTGTTATGAGTAGTTCTCGACCTAGAGCTCTACACACCGGCCATGGCAAGGACGGACGAAGAAGGAGGACTTATGAGGAGGAAGGTAGAGTAATTTTCGGTTAGGTAGTTCCCCTTTTTATAACCTAAGTACTAGCACTAGTACTAAAACCTGCATAGTGGGAACACGTTCAGGTTTGGTACGTACTGGTAGGTGTGAGCAGGCTTGCACTTAATTGTAGCACTAGTACTTTCGAATGTGATGGGAACAAGGTAAAGATTAATTGATGGTTTTTGGTTTCGAGGCCCGAAACGGCTCACGATGAGTTTAGTGGAACATAAATTTCAAGTAGACTACACTGCTCAGATGCGTAAATATTATGTTACTGTCAAAAATTGGCACAAAATACGAAGGAGACTAATGGAAGTACTACTAGCAACCCATGATTTAACTACTCGCATGCGCGCAGTGGAGTAGTAATGTCTTTCTTCCGCCCTCACGTCCACTCAATTTGCATGCGCTGTATTAATTGACCATCAATGAAGTGAAGGACTTTACACGCATCAAATTATCACATGGGGTGGATCTTGGTACAAAATTGCGTCCGCCCGTGTACCCGCGTGTGCGTGCGACGCAATGAGTGCGTGCGTGGCGCGCGTGCACATCTTCGCTTCGTGCATGTACCGCCAGTGCGGCTCAGGGAGGACGAGCACATTCTTCTGGAACCAGCAGCACGTCGCTGTGATCAATCCACACAAGGATGTCGCGACAACGCCTCCACATGTGCCACGTGGCTTCATGAACTGTAAGAGAGACACTGTGTAGCGTGCCATTGTGTTTTGCACATACTCGAAGTACTAGTAAGGTACACGTGCATTGCACCCGTCAGATTTTGCAACCAAATTATGAATAAATACCACACTGTAGCATGTAAGCTCTGAGTCATATATGCCTGATGTAGACCTTCGTTTAATTCTTATAGTTCATCTCATTCAAAATCAATTAGTTTTTATAAAAAACCTAGGGCCTCTTTGATTCGTAGGATTTCCAAAACGCGGGAATAGGAAGAACATGGGATTAGAGTGGAATGTCGCCTTGAATCCTACAGGATGGTATGAGTGTTTGATTGTGCATAGAAAAACGCAGAATTCTTTCAAAGAGGTTTGAGTGGATGGGATGTTTCCTATGAAATATAGTGCAAATGAATCATATGGAAAAATTCCTATGGTTTAAAATCCTACTAATCAAACAACCAAGATAGGAAAAATTCCTAAGGATTAGAATCCTCCAAAATTCCTTCGAGAATCCTTTGAATCAAAGAAGCCCTTAATCTATTTTATAATTCATGGAATTGTGCGTTGTAAAGCATAAAGTAAAAACAAACCATGGCAATTCAACTAGAAAAAAAGTTTGGGCAGTTATGATACGGAAGATTCTAGAACAAAGGAAAACCACTGTTGTTTTGAGATTTGTGCATTATGCTTAAGTTCAACCATGGAGTCTGCTATATTGTACATGTGGCAAAATCCGGTGGGGGCTAGAAGATGGTGCGAGGGGCCGAGTGGAGGGAGACTATGAAGGAGTGCACAACTGCGAGATCGATATTTAGAGAGAGGGGGCGAGAACGAGCGCTGTTGCGCGCAGTGGCGGAGCCATGAAAAATGTCCCATGAGCTAGGGGGCCAAGCATTGCTAATCCTTTACGAGGAGGGCCAATTCATCAACTTAAACCATTTTTACCAGCAATTGTATAATGATCACATTCATATTAGCCTCGATATATAGTGATGTTAGGGGGGCAGGGCCATTGCTGCCCCTGTCTTCGCCATTGTGCGCGCGTCTGAGAGATGAAGCGGAAGGCATGGATGATGAGAGGGGGCGTTGGATATATAATTAATGTGGGTGTATGAGCTATATATCTAATCCTATATAGACAGGTATAGATTGATCGATGTGGACATGGGAAAGAGGGTGAGACCTCACTAGATATATAGATTGATCAGTTTATGTGGAAAACTATGAAAGACCTAGATATATACAGACACACATAGAGGAACATCGATCGTTGCGCATGCATGTGAGAGATAAAGAATGCCCGATATGATGGAGAGGGGGATGTGTGTGTGTGTGTGCTTTCATGGGAGACCGACCTGAAGAAAAAGATTGCATGTGTGCGATGGATAATGCCGACTGGTAGTGTGTGTGCATGCATGCACGAGAGAAAGTTAGTGGTACAATTATAAAGAGAAGACCAATGTGTGGGTGTAAAAGACTAGGTGAGGTCATAATCAATGTAAAGTTGAATTCAAATATTTGAATAAGAGATCATGATGTTTGAAACCCATGCATGCATGAATATAACGGAGATTTGCGGTGTGGTTTGGAAACGAGCATGTTGTAATGTATACACATTGAACAAGGTTAGACTGGTTTGAATTTGAGATACCGATGGCAGACATCGTTGGCCACATTGCATTCGTGCATGGACACACTATTCTAATTGGAGATGATGAGTGGCTTTCGCATCACATATCTATATCTATACCCCTATATATTATATTTTTATATAGTGTGCGGATAACTTTAACTTTGAAAGATGGTCGTTGGATGAGGCCAATCCGATGGTGCAGAGCTGGCAAATTTGAGCACTACTGGCCGTTGGATATCATCTAGATTCCACCAGATTTTGCCACATGTACAATCTAGAAGACTCTATGGTTGAACTTAAGCATAATGCTCAAACCTTATAACACAAGCACTTCTTCTTTGTTCTAGAATCTTCCGTATCATAATTGCCCAAATGTTTTTCTACATGATTTGTTTTTACTTTATGCCTTACAACGCACAATTCCATGAATCTTAAAATAGATTAGCTTTCTTATAAAAACTAGATGATTTTGAATGAAATGAACTATAAGAATTAAACGAACATCTACATCATGCATATATGACTCAAAGCTTACATGCTATAATGTGGTATTTATTCATAATTTGGTTGCCAAATCTCATGCGTGCAATGCACGTGTACCTTACTAGTCTAAATGGTGTCTGTGCATGTGTTGTGCGTGTTAAACACATTGTACATACTAGTCTAAATTGTCTTTTTTGGGGGTACACGTTAAGCTTGTTCTCCCAAAATTTCAAGTCGCGCCTTGTTACGCCGAAATTTCAAGCTAGTGTCTCTGTCTATCGTGCTGCGAAACTCCCGCCTCTTCAACCCGCGTCTTGTTAGCCCGAAATATTTAAGATAAATCTTTGTCTCGTTGTGCTCCGACAACTCCCTCCATCTCAACCCGCGCCTTGCTATTCCAAAATTACAACGCGCGCGAAAACTCCCACCTCCTGAGAAATCCCGACACGCGAAATGCCCGTGATACCCCTGAACCGAAAGAACCGCCTCAAATCGGTGGGGGTACTTTCGTAACTTACCCCACATTTCAGACAAGCGCGTCCCTAAGCCATGGTTCCCCACTCCCATCCCATCCGCCCACCCATTCGTACACCGAGGCCGGGAAAACCCGCGAAGCCCCACACCCTCCTCCGTCCGCCACCCAGCCGGAGCCTCTTCCCCGACGATGTCGTCCATAGCAACACCTCGGCGTCCCTCATCCACCGTACCGGATGAGGATCCGTCGTCGATCTGGTCGTCCCGCCGGTTCAGCCACCCCGTCCTCCACCTCCAAGGAGCTGCCCCGACGTTCCCCTCGTCTTTCGTACCACCTCCATTCCCACACCGCCGTCTTCACCTGCACCACTGGAAGAGCATCATCATCACCGTTTCCTCGGATGAAGCTACGGCCTAATCGGTGCCACCAAAGAGGTTGTACACTAATCGCCGCATTTTCTTCTTGATTCGATCTCACGGTGCTTCCGGCGCTCGGTCTCGAGCCGACATGGCGCGACTCCATCCACGGCGGCGTCGCTGGCCACTTCCTCCACGGCGTCGCTCCCTCGGCGGCGACATCCACATCAGTAGGAGCTGCTGCTGCTTTAGCTCTCGCTTGCGCTGCTGCTCTGCTCTTGCTCTCGGTCCCCTGCCTGGTCTGCTCTTGCTCGCGCTGCTGCTCTCGCTCGTGCTCTTGCTTGCGATGCTGCTCCGATTTAGCTACACTTCAGTCGACTGAATCAACTTTTGGGTCAGTCGATTTTCAGGGGGTGGGGGGCTCGCCGGAGTTACGGAAGAACCAGCCGCAGCGGGGAGGGGGGCTGGCCGGAGAGGTACCCCACTATCTATCTTAGGGTTCAGGGTGGGGGCGGTTGTCGCCGGCGGTGGTGGGGCGGTGGCGTGCGGTCGCTGGAGAAAAAGCTCGGGACGGGGGGGCCTAGAGGGATGGCCGGGGCGGCGGCGGACCGACGGTGTGGAGTGTTTTCGGGGCGGGCGGGGCGGCGCACCGTCGGCTGCGGGCGGCGGGGTGCGGCTGTTTGGCCGGTGGTGGCTGGTGGCTCAGGGGGTGGAGGTTGAAGATGAACTGCAGGCCGTTGATTTCGTATCCAACGGCTGCAAAATCGACTGACCGGAGATGAAAAAGTCAGTCGACTGACGTGTAGCCTCACCTCTAGTGCGTTCAGTTTCGACAGCAAAATTCAGTTTCGATAGTTAAGTTCAGTTTTGACAGTTAAATTCAGTTTCGACAGTTAAGTTCAGAGATGAGCAGCTGATGTATACATCTAGCACTTTGTGGTTATGTATTTTACGTCATCTATTGGAGATGCTATTAGAATTCCACTCAGGTTAACATTGTCTCTCTTGTACTGCTTCAGCCTCGGTGTCGTACAACTCATCGGAGCTGCTCCAACGACGAAACCCTCCATCACAGCGGAGCAGTACCTCAGGCTCCATCTCTAGACGCCTAAGATCTTCCCCTCCTCCGACAGCCAAGTTAGCCGGAGCATCCTGACCGGCCAACCCAATCACGCTGAGATCGACATGGCTTCGCCAAAGAGGTTGTACACTTCTTGTGGTTTGACTTAATCTCACCATGCTTCTTTGCATCCTGTGATCTTCCAATTCTTGTGAACCAAACACCCAGATTGGCAGAAATCCTGTGTTTTTAAATTCTCTGTTTTGCACGTGCATTCCTATCCTATTCCTGTCTATTTCCTATCCCTGCATTGTTAGAATCCTCAAATTCAAACAAGCCCTTACACAATTACTTTTGTTACAGATGTGTGTCAAAGAAAACCTTGTGTGGTTTGTCCTGCTCCTGCGGTGTTGTGTTCCACCCCAGCTCAGCTGCTCCAACGATGGAAGGGTTCACCACAGCAGGGATCCACTCTCCAGACTGTCTTTCGCCGCCTCAGATCTTCTTCCCCACCGCCGGCAGCCACGACAACTACATTACCATCATCAACTGAGCACATGACCTTGAGGACTACACGGGTCCGCAAGAGAGGTCGCACTCTTCTGTGTCTGCTTACGTTATGCATCGGTTAATATGATGACATGCTACTTTATCATCGTGTTCACCTATTAGACTCCGACTCAGGTCCAAACTTATGCTGAAACTTGAGTTTTTAAATCGTTGTGGGGTACATATTGGGGCAGCAATCAGTACTATCTGTCTACTATCTGGTTAATCTCGGGTGTCTACTATGAGTTTCATGTTGGGTGCAAACAAACATTAAAGGAGCCATTATCTGTATTTTTTAACTAAAGCTATTATCTGCCTGCTATCATTGGTTTTGGGTCTATCCACAGTTTGCTACCTTCACTCTGGATTTGTGCATGCACTCCTTACATAATCTCACTATGTTTTATTCCTATGCATGTCAGTTATTGTACACAATGGAACTGAACATGTAGAGCAAAAGAGACGAGCCTTGCGTGGCAATAAAATTTAATGCAGACGTCGCTCCATGGTGGGCGCAAAGGCATCCCCCTCCACCCATTTCGGATCGTAATCAAGAGGAAGATAACTGTTCTGAGGGGGATTCAGAAGCAGAAGGCCACTCCTATTTACCCCATGAGGTCTTCGCTCTAACTTGGCATGCTGATGTTGGTAATATCATGCATATGGTGTCTTGCATTGCTTACTGTATACATCAAAGATGTCATCTGCTTAGTTTAGACATGCTTTGTGTCAATGCCATCTGTTTAGTTTCTTTATCGTATATGTGAATCATGCAATGCCATCTTGTTAAGCTAGGCATCATATATGTGAATTTTGCAATGCCACCCTGGTTAGCCAGTCATCTTATATGTGAATTATATCATGACATCATTTTTTATTACGTGTTAAATTTGTCAACAATTTTAGTACATTCAATTACTCTTCCTGTGCATCAGCCATTCGGCATGGTCATGGAAAAATCTGGAGTGGAAACAAGGTCTTCAGAGCAGACAATGCTATCTGACGAAGCGCATGTCTTGCTGGTTACAGATAGCTCCTCAGAGGAGGATTCAGAGACAGATGACCAGTCCTATCCCCCCCCCCCGAGGTGCATGCTCTAACTTGGCAGGGTTATGTTGCTCATATCGTGCGTATGGTATCTTGCATTGCTATGTCATTTGCTTAGTTTAGACATGATTTGTGTGAATGCCACCTGTTTAGTGTCTAATTACCATATATGTGAATTATGCAATGCCATCTTGTTGCAAGACATTATATGTGTGAATTATGCAATGCTATCTTGTTGCAAGGCATTATATATGTGAATTATGCAATGCCATGCTGCTTAGCCAAGCGTCATATATGTGAATTATATCATGCCGTCCTTTTTTTTGTATTTCTCATTGCTTTTGTCGACAATGTTTGTATATTCAACTGCTCTTCCTGTGCATCAGCCATTTGAATTGGTGATGGAGGAATCTGGAGTGAAAACAAGGTCTTCAGAGCAGACAATGCTACCTGGTGAAGCAGATATCTTGCTGGTTACAGATAGCTCTTCAGAGGAGGATTCAGAGGCAGATGACCAGTCCTATTATCCCCCTGAGGTGTATGCTCAAACTTGGCAGGGTTATATTACTCATATCATGCATATGTTGTATTGCAATGCTTAGTTTTTACATCATATACATGATATTGAATGCCATCTCCTTAGTTGACACATCATATATGCGATTGCCCTCTACTCACTTCCTTAGTATATAAATCATATATTTGAATTATATCATGCCATTATGTTTACATAGACAGCATGTATCTGAATTATGGCATGCCAACCCATTTTCTAAAGACATAATATAGTTATATCATCTCATCCTGTTCACATAGTCATCATATTTTGAATTATGTCATTCTATCCGTGAATTATATCATGCCATCATGTTTCCATCGACGGCATGTTTGGGATTTATGGCATGCCAACCACTTTAATAGACACATCGTATAGTTATATCATGTCATCCTGTTTACATAGTCATCATATTTTGAAGTATGTCATTCTATCCTGTTTAGTTAGCCATCATACATGTGAAATTGTGTCATGCTATCCTGTTTAATTAGCCATCATATATGTGAAATTATGTCCTGCTATTCTGTTTGGTTAGACAACATAAATGTGAATTATTTCATGCCCTGTTTTCTTCCCTACTATCCATTGCACCTGTCTATCTTACAATGTCTGTACATTCAATTACTTTTCTTGTTTATCAGCCATTTCAATTGGAGGGGGTGATGGCAGTATCTGTGGGAGTAAAAACACGGTCTTCAGAAAAGATCGTGCTACCTGTCGATGGAGATAGAACCACGGTTGTACTTGCCCAAGAACCATCCCCACCAGACTCACGCAGATTGTACCCCTACCCAGTTAGACAGAGAACCAGCTACACCCCTTCTAACCCCAACCCCAGCAGATAGTAACCCAGTTCCCGACAGAGAACCAACTACACCCCTTCTAACCCCAACCCCAGCAGATAGTAACCCAGTTCCCGTTGACACAGCACCGTGTCCACCATAGAGCACCCAAACACGAGTAGTTAGTAAGGCAACTGTAGTGCCCAAATCACGAGGACCACCACTCCGAACCCCAAGTCAACGCTTAAAGCAGAAGAAGAATTGTTCTCAGGTCAGGTTCCATAGCTATGGTTCATACTACTTTGCTCTTGCATCACTGTATTTACTCATACCAACTAATTTCAAATTTGAAGGATGCAATTGAAACTCCAATGGCGCAACAAGTATGTTTCAAACTTGTTTCTTTAACGTGTTTGTTGTTGTAACTTGCTCTATGTTGATTTCAGTTTCAATTGAATAAACTGTTATATTCTCATGCCATGCACCTTACAAGTGTTGTTATTGCTGTGTAGTTTCCCACACGTATATTCTGTCTAAGCTGCTTTGTCTTAAATAGATATGATTCAAACTGTATCTATCTTGATTTGGCAACATAAACTAGAATGATATAGACCATACAGTGACCATACTACATAGATATATGTTTGTTTGTTTCATGTTGTTATCCTGTCCACCTTACTACTGAACTGGTTTACCAAAATGAGTTTCATATACTACATTGTAAACCTGTGATGTGTTTGTTTGTTTCTCTTTTAGAATGCGGATAAAATATTGGAGAAGAGTACCCCGTTATGCAATGGTACAGGAAGTAATGCAGATAAGGTTCAAGATAGTGAGACATCCCTGTTGGTCTCCAAGAAAGCTGATAAAAACTATATTGAAGACACTGAGACAACCCCAAAGTCCTGTCTTGATGTAGTGTTCGAGTTACTGGCTACTACTGCTAGCACCAGCTCTTCGAACTCGCTACCTGAATCAGTTCGGCTTCTTGAGTCTCAACTTCAAGTTGAAAGACATCGATCAGATGTTATGCGACAGGAAGCCGAAGGACTGAGGAAGTCCCTGCAGAATTCATATGCATACTTTCTGGTGCAACAGCAAGTGCTAGAGAATTTAAGCACCAAACAAGACAAAGTTAATAAGCTTGCTAAGCATCTTGCCAGCATTATGGGTACCCAGGATATTGTTTCTTGAGCTCTTCTGAAGTGGTTTCAGTTCTGGACTTGTTTTGCTGCGGCGTTTATATGCTGCTTTGTTCCCTATATTTGCACTGGTGGCAAACTTTGATGCCCAGTGGATGTAATATGTGTAATAGCCGTGATAGCCTAGCGTAAGTTGCTTGCCTATTTATTTTCTTATTGTCTTGTTTATTTGTTTTCTTGTAGTCAGTGCAATTCTTTTTCCACGGTTTGCTAGTGGCCGCAATAACCTATTTTTTAAAACTAGGCCACATTAACCATGGGCTACATATTTACTATAGTTAACATGGGCCTCCTACGGGCCGCAGAAACAATGGTCCTTCTAAGGGCCGTAGAAACAATGGGCCTTCTACGGGGCATAGAAACAATGGGCCTTATACAGGCCGTAGACACAATGGGCCTTCTACGGGCCGTATCATCAATGGGCCTTCTACGGGCCGTATGATCGGTTGGCCAAACATGGGCAATAAAAGACAACATTATGGCCGTAAATGGGCTAGAGTTGAAATCGTCCGTTCATGGGCCGACCATAATGGGCCGTCGTTAATCGGCCGTATTTGATGACGCTATGAAAACGGCCCAACGTATTAACGGGCCACAAACGGACCGACTGTAACCACAGACTGAATTTGGCCCACAAGCAGAAAATGACAGTAACGGGCCGTAAGTAAACGAATGATAGAAATGAGCCCAAGAATAAATGGGCCCTGAGAAGGCCGAAAGATAACATGGGCTGGAAATGGCCCAACTGAATAATAGGCCGCTAATGAGTATAAAGTGATAGACTGTTCATTACGGGCCAATTTTACCACGGGCCGTTAATGGGTATAAAGTGATACACTATTCATTATGGGCCAGTTTTACCACGGGCCGTTAATGGGCTGAAGTTACTAAGGGCCTCATATGGGCCGAAAGACGTCATGGGCCATACATGGTCCGGAAGTTAAAACGGGCTGGAATTATATTGGACGGCCCAGATGACACTACTGGGCCTAATTCGGATAGGCCGTAAACGGGCCCTGGGTTAGCGGGCTGTAAATGGGCTAAATGCGAACAGGCCGTTAACGGGCTTGCCGTGGGCCGGCCCGCCACCTTTTGACCATGTCAAACGGGCCGGCCTTTTCACAGGAATGGGCCTCTGTTGGGCCATGCCACGTGTTGACGTATCATAGGCGCTTTGGGTCCAATGAGTGGATGACATCTGTCCCAACGGTGAGCCGACACGTGTTTCCTCCAGCCAATGATAATTTTACACGTGGAAAATCCCCATTGGTCGGGGCTGTTAACGGGTTATCGGATCCAAAACCGGACCCGATAGCTTAATGGTGTTTCGTTACGGAGGATGCCACGTGTGGGTCACCCTTGACGAAAGCACTTCTGTGACGCGCGATTTATCGTCATGGAAGTGGACTCTTCCGTGATGATAATTTTGGTAATGTCATGGAACACTTCTACGACAGCACAGGTATGACTATCTTGATTCTGTCATAAATTTGTCATGGATGTACATGCATGACAGAAAATGTGACCTACTGTGACAAACACGTATCATCACGGAAGTGTATTTTTTTGTAGTGGTACTCGTAGTTTTATTCTTGCAAAATAGTTTCATACTTGTTTTAGGTAAAGCAAACGTCAAGTGTGCATAGAGTTGTATCGGTGGTTGATATAACTTGAGGGAATATTTGTTCTACCTTTAGCTCCTCGTTGGGTTCGACACTCTTATTTATCAAAGAAGGCCACAAAGGATCCCCTATACTTGTGGGTTATCAAGACCTTTTTCTGGCGCCGTTGCCGAGGAGCAATAGCGTGGGGTGAATATTCTCGTGTGTGCTTGTTTGCTTTATCACTAAGTAGTTTTTATTTTCTGTTCTAAGTTGTTCTCTATCTTTAGTTATGGATATGGAACACGAAACACCAAAAAAAATTAGTTCTACTTGCTACTCATGGAAAAGGGGGACCTCCTAAAACCCTCGATGCTCGTTATGTGAAAGATATTATGCACTACTTTGATAATCCTATGAAAACCCCATTCAACTATATAATGGGAGTAATGTTGGATCAACGTGAATAATTTAGGGATTACCGCTTGACACAAAAAGGGAAATTGTTATGGGATCAAATTCATATGTTGCATTGGTATGCTCGGGAGCTATGCTTGAGATATGATTATACTTGTTGCTCTAGGATGAACGCTCCAAATCTTCCCTTTTCATACAAATTTAATGATAATGAAGCCTTAGCTTCTTATGCTAATGGTATATATGATTACTATGATGTGGAACGAATAGAAGAATTTGTTGCTTTTAAGGGTGCTTATGAAATTGAATCTTTGTTTTTAAAGTTTGAAGATTTTTATGGTTCAGTTTATAGACCTGAAAATTTTGCTATCCTTAAATACTGCTACGATAATTATAAATACAATTCCGATATTGATGAATTTATTGAGAAGTCTCCGTTTTCCAAGAAGAGACTAATATTTTGCAGGAGTTTATTGAGAAAGGAATTGATGAAACTGTGAGCTCATTGGATGAAAAACATGATGAGGAGAGCAAAGAACAAAAGGAGGAAGAGCGTATTAGCTACCCGTTCCCACCTTCTAATGAGAGTAACTCTTCAACTCATACATTATTTAATGTCCTTTCGTGCTTACCGAAGGATGAATGCTATGATAATTGCTATGATCCCATTGATTCATTTTAATATCCCTTTTTGACGATGCTTGCTATGCTTGTGGCCAAGATGCCAATATGAATTATGCTTATGGAGATGAACTTGCTATAGTTCCTTATGATAAGAATGAAATTGTTGCTATTGCACCCACACATGACAGTCCTATTATCTTTTTGAATTCTCCAAACTACACTATATCGGAGAAGTTTGCTCTTATTAAGGATTATATTGATGGGTTGCCTTTTACCGTTACACATGATGATTTTGATGAATATAATATGCATGTGCTTCCTGCTCCTACTTGCAATTATTATGAGAGATGAACTACATCTCCGCCTCTCTATGTTTCCAACACGAAAGAATTGCAAGAAACTTCTTATGCTATGTATTGGCCTTTACTTGATGTGCATGAATTGCTCTTGTATGACATGTTGATGCATAGGAAGAGATTTAGACTTCGTCATTGCATGATATATGTTGCTTTGTGCTCATTACTAAATGCCAAATCATTGTTAATTAAAATTGGCTTTGATATACCTTGGGATCCGGGTGGATTCATTACTTGAGCACTTTATGCCTAGCTTAATGGCTTTAAAGAAAGTGCTGCTAGGGAGACAACCCAAAGGTTTTAGAGTGTCATTTCTTTCTGTTGAGTGCTTTTATAAAGTTTAAAAACAAAAAACTATAGAGGTGAACTTAAAAACTTTTTCACAAAAGAGAACCGATTGGAAGTTATGCATTGGAGAAGTGAGGGTCGACCTTGAACACTTGTGTTCATGCTCATGGAAACAATGTAGAATTTTTCATGAAGATTCTCACAAAAATAATTATACCCTTGTACAATTCCTTTGTATTATAAAAATAATGTGCCAGTATTTACCTTTAGGATGAGTAGATTTCTTGTTGGTATGTGCGTTGCAAAAAGAGAAACTTTGTCTGTAGTGCACGGTTTTTCATTTTTTACTGTTATGTCGAAAGTTTCTAAAACATTTTGTGCAGTCTTGCTATACAAATTGTTTATTTTGTCCTAATTTTTCAGAATTTTTGGAGTACCAGAATTATGGTGAATGTTCACATTATTACAGACTGTCCTGTTTAAGACAGATTCTGTTTTTGATGCATTGTTTTGCTTGTTTTGATGAAACTATCGGTTTTTATTGGTGGTATAAGCCCTGGAAAAGTTATATTACAGTAGCTAAAATAAAAAAAATAAAATATGAATTTGTTTGCAACAGTACTTAGAGTAGTGATTTTCTTTATTATGCTAACGGATCTTACCGAGCTTTCTGTTGAGTTTGTGTGTATGAAGTGATCAAAGATCGAGGACGTCTCAATATGAGGAGAAGGAGGATAGGCAAGAGCTAAAGCTTGGGGATGCCCAAGGCACCCCAAGTAAATATTCAAGGAGACTCAAGCGTCTAAGCTTGGGGATGCCCCAGAAGGCATCCCATCTTTCTTCAACAAGTATCGGTATGTTTTCGTCTTTGTTTCATTCGCGTGATATGTGCAAATCTTGGAGCGTCTTTTGCTTTTAGTTTCATTTTTCTTTTATGCACCATGATGGTATGAGATAGTCCATGGTTGATTTATAGAATGCTCATTGGACTTCACTTATATCTTTCGAGTATGGCTTTATAGAATGCTTCAAGTGCTTCACTTATATCATTTGAAGTTTGGATTGCATGTTTCTCTTCACATGGAAAACCGTTATTTGTAGAATGCTCTTTTGATTCACTTATACTTATTAGAGCATGGTCTTTTGTAGAAAGAATTAAACTCTCGTGCTTCACTTATATCTATTTAGAGAGTCAACAAGAATTGGTCATTTGCATGGTTAGTCATGAAATCCTACGTAAAACTTATGGATCACTGAATATGATATGTTTGATTCCTGGCAATAGTTTTGCGATATAGAGATGGAATATGTGGGAGGTACTAGTAAACGGTTGTGGTTAGTAAGAATATTGGTGTTAAGGCTTATGATTCCCGAAGCATGCACGTATAGTCTCTCGTTATGCTATGAAGTTGGAGCATGATTTATTATTGATTGTCTTCCTTATGAGTGGTGGTCGGGGACGAGCGATGGTCTTTCCCTACCAATCTATCCCCCTAGGGGCATGCGTAGGAGTAGTTTGCTTCGAGGGCTAATAAACTTATGCAATAAGTATATGAGTTCTTTATGACTAATGTGAGTCTACGGATTATACGCGCTCTTACCTTTCTGCAATTTGCTAGCCTCTATGGTACCGTGCATTGCCCTTTCTCACCTCAAGAGTCGGTGCAAACTTCGCAGGTGCATCCAAACCCCGTGATATGATACTATCTATCACACATAAGCCTTATTCTATCTTCCTCAAAACAGCCACCATACCTACCTATTATGGCCTTTCCATAGCCATTCCGAGATATATTGCCATGCAACTTCACCGCTTCCGTTTTTATGACTTGAGCATTCATTGTCATATTGCTTTGCATGATCGTAAGATAGCTAGCATGATATTTCCATGGCCTGCCCGTTTTTTGATATTGTTGTTATGCTATATCAAGGCACATCCTGGTACATTGCCAGAGGCATTCATATAGAGTCATATTTTGTTCCAGGTATCGAGTTGTAATTTTTATTTATTTTGAATTATAAGTAAATAGAAGTGTGATGATCATCATTATTCATTATTAGAGCATGTCCCAGTGAGGAAAGGATGATGGAGACTATGATTCCCCCACAAGTCAGGATGAGACTCTGGACAATGAGAGGGAAAAAAGAAAAAAAGAAAGGAAAAAGGAAAAAGAAACAGAAAAAAGAAAAAAAGAGAAGGGGCATTGTTACTATCCTTTACCACACTTGTGCTTCAAAGTAGCACCATGTTTTTCATATATAAAGTCTCCTATGTAGTCATTTTCATATACTAGTGGGAATTTTTCATTATAGAACTTGGCTTGTCTATTCCGATGACGGGCTTCCTCAAATGCCCGAGGTCTTCATGAGCAAGCAAGTTGGATGCACACCCACTTAGTTTTCATATTGATATTTCATACACTTATAGCTCTTAGTGCATCTGTTGCATGGCAATCCCTACTCCTTGCATTGATATCGATTGATGGGCATCTCCATAGCCCGTTGGTTAGCCGCACCGATGTGAGACTTTCTTACCTTTTTATCTTCTCTACATTTACCCCTATCATCATACTTTATTCCACCTGTAGCGCTATATCCATGGCTCGCGCTCATGTATTGCATGAGGGTTGAAAAGGCTAAAGCGCGTTAAAAAGTATGAACCAATTGATCGGCTTGTCATCAGGGTTGTGCATGATAAATACTTTGTGTTAAGAAGACAGAGCATGACAAGACTATATGATTTTGTAGGGATAGCTTTCTTTAGCATTGATATTTTGAAAGACATGATTGTTTGTTGGGATGCCTGAGTATTGATGTCTTTATGTCAAATTATAGACTATTTCTTTGAATCACTTATGTCTTAATATTCATGCCATGATTTGATATATGATAACGTTTATGCTAGGTTGCATTCCACATCAAAAATTATTTTTTTATCATTTACCTACTCGAGGGCGAGCAGGAATTAAGCTTGGGGATGCTGATACGTCTCCGTCGTATCTATAATTTTTTATTGTTTCATGCCAATATTATACAACTTTCACATCTTTTGGCAACTTTTTATATGATTTATTGGACTAACCTATTGATCCAGTGCCCAGTGCCAGTTCCTCTTTGTTGCATTTTTTGTTTCGTAGAAAATCACAAAAAACAAAGTCCAAACGCGATAAAAATTTACAAAGAATTATTTTGGAATATTTATGATTTTTGGGAGGTGGAATCAACGGAAACGTGGGCCCACAGTGACCACAACCCACCAGGGCGTGTCAGGCACCCCCTGGCACGCACAGGCATCTTGTGCCCTCCTCGAACATCGGTTGGGGCCCTTCTTCTGGCGCAAGAAAGATAATTTATGGAAAAAAATCGGGTAAAAATTTCAGCGCAATCGTAGTTACGGATCTCCCAGAATTTAAGAAGCCCTGAAGGGCCAGATCTGGGGAACGCGAAATAGAAGGGAACAGAGAGGGAGATCCAATATCGGAGGTGCTCCCGCCCCTCCTCTGCCATGGAGGCCATCGACCAGAGGGGGAACTCTCCTCCCATCTAGCGGGGACTCCAAGGAAGAAGAAGAAGGAGGGGGCTCTCTCCCCCTCTCTCTCGGTGGCGCCGGAACGCCGCCGGGGCTAGGATCGTGACGGCGATCTACATCAACAATCTTGCTACCGTCAACACCAACTTTCTCCCCCTCTATGCAGCAGTGTAACACCCCCTCTTCCTATTGTAATATCTACTTAAACATGGTGCTCAACTCCATATATTATTTCCCAGTGATATTTGGCTATCCTATGATGTTTGAGTACATATGTTTTGTCCTGTGGGTTAATCATGATCTTGGTTCGTATGATTGTCTATTTTATTTATGGTGTTGTCCTACGGTGCCCTCCATCTTGCGCAAACATGAGGGGTCCCTGCTGTAGGGTGTTGCAATATGTTCATGATTCGCTTAAGGTGGGTTGCGAGAGTGACAGAAGCTTAAACCCGACTAAGTGGGTTGTTGCGTATGGGATAAAGGACTTGATACTTAATGCTATGGTTGGGTTTCACGACCTTAATGATCTTTAGTAGTTGTGGATGCTTGCTAGGGGTCCAATCATAAGTGCATATGATCCAAGTAGAGAAAGTATGTTAGCTCATGCCTCTCCCTCATGTAAAATTACAAGAACGATTACCGGTACTTGTTATCGATTACCTAGGGACAAATGACTTTCTTGTTGACAAAAGCTATCCACTTTTATTACCTTGCAATTTATTCGTAGTTTTATTCTCGCAAAGTACTTGTAGTTTTCTTCTTGCAAAATAGTTTCATACTTGTTTTAGGTAAAGGAAACGTCAAGTGTGTGTAGAGTTGTATCGGTCGTCGATATAACTTGAGGGAATATTTGTTCTACCTTTAGCTCCTCGTTGGGTTCGACACTCTTATTTATCGAACAAGCCTACAAACGATCCCCTATACTTGTTGGTTATGACTGGCCCAGGCGCCATGGTCCTTGGCGTCTGGCCCAGACGCCATCGTCCTCGGCGTCTGGCCCAGGGCAAGATGCCAAGGTCCCTGTCGTCTGGTCCCCGACCTCGACAAAACTTCCTTTCGCACCGACCTAAAGCCCCGTGTGCCTTACCCCTTGTCCCAACCATCATCCTATATATCAATCTTTACCCCCAGACCATTCCGGAGTTGCTCGTCATGTCTGTGATCTCATCCGGGGCTCCGAACAACATCTGGTCACCAACATACATAACTCATATAATACAATATCGTCAACGAACGTTAAGGGTGCGGACCCTACGGGTTTGAGAATGATGTAGACATGACCAAGATGCTCCTCCGATCAATAACCAATAGTGAGTACTAGATGCCCTTATTGGTTCCTACATATTCTATGAAGATCTTTATCGGTCGAACCTTTATGACAACATACGTAGTTCCCTTTGTCCGTCGATATGTTACTTTCCAACGACTCGATCGTTGGTATCTCCATACCTAGTTCAATCTCATTACCGGTAGGTCTCTTTACTCGTTCAGTAATACATCATCTTGTAACTAACTCCTTAGTCACTTTGCTTGCAAGCTTCTTGTGATGTTGTATTACCGAGAGGGCCAGAGATACCTTTCCGTCATATGGAATGACAAATCCCAATCTCGATCCATGCCAACTCAACAGACACCTTCAGAGATACCTATAGAGCACCTTTATGCTCACCCAGTTACAAAGTGACATTTGATACACACATGGCATTCCTCCGGAGTCCGGGAGTTGAACTCATGGTCGAAGGAACATGTATTTGACACTAAGAAAGCAGTAGCAATAAACTAAACGATCATATGCTATGCTAATAGATGGTTCTTGTCCATCACATCATTCTCCTAATGACGTGATCCCGTTATCAAACGACAACTCATGTCTATGGTCAGGAAACCTTAACCATCTTTTGATCAACAAGCTAGTCTGGTAGAGGCTTACTAGGGACTTGTTATTTGTTTATGTATTCACACATGTATTTAAGTTTCCGAGCAATACAATTATAGCATGAATAATAAACCTTTATCCTGATTAAGGAAATATAATAATAACCACCTTATTATTGCCTCTAGGGCATATTTCCAACAGTCTCCCACTTGCACTAGAGTCAATAATCTCGATTACATAATAATGAATCTAACACCCATGGAGTCTTCGTGCTGATCATGTTTTGCTCGTGGAAGAGATTTAGTCAACGCGTCTGCCACATTTAGATCCATATGTACTTTGCAAATTTCTATGTCTCGATCGTTGACTTTTTCATGAATGGAGTTGAAGCGTTGCTTGGTGTGTTTGGTTCTCTTGTGAAACCTGGGCTCCTTGGCTATGGCAATTGATCCAATGTTGTCACAAAAGATTGTCATTGGACCCGATGCACTGGGTATTACACCTAGATCAGATATGAACTCCTTCATCCAAACTCATTCATGTGCTACTTCCGAAGCAGCTATGTACTCCACTTCACATGTAGATCCTGCCACAACGCTCTGCTTAGAACTGCACCAACTGACAGCTCCACCATTCAAAATAGATACGTATCCGGTTTGAGACTCAGAGTCATCCGGATCTATGTCGAAGCTAGCATCGACGTAACCCTTTACGACGAGCTCTTCGTCACCTCCATAAATGAGAAACATATCCTTGGTCCTTTTCAGTTACTTCACGATATTCTTGACCATTGTCTAGTGATCCACTCCTGGATTACTTTGGTACCTCCCTACCAAACATATGGTAAGGCACATAGCAGGTCTGCTACATAGCATGGCATACATTATATAACCTATGGCTGAGGCATGAGGAATGACTTCCATTCTCTCTCTATCTTCTACCGTGGTCGGACTTTGAGTATGACTCAATTTCACACCTTGCAACACGGGCAAGAACCCTTTCTTTGACTGGTCCATTTTGAACTTATTTAGAACTTTGTCAAGGTATGTGCTTTGTGAAAGTCGTATTAAGCGTCTCGATTTATCCCTATAGATCTTGATTCCCAATTGAAAGCACAAGTGCTCCCTGGGTGATTTTGGTAATTGATGTCAACATATCTCTTGTTGGACTAATGTTTTCACCTAGTATATTTCAGATAAGTTCAAAAATGGAGTGGCGTGGACAAGAAGATGTGGAACCCCTTCAAGATGATAAGGACAAAGGATTGGCTGAAGCTCAAAGCTCAAGACTCTGCATTTTCTATTTTAGTGATCCAAGATCACATTGAGTCCATAGGAAAGCCAATACTATTAAGAGGGGGTGAGGTGTTGCTTAATGAGGTTCTTGCTCAAAGTGCTTAGTGATATGCTCCAAAGCCCCAAACCACTTTCTCACATCCAAATATGTCCCAAACAAAAGTCAAATTCGGCCCCACCGAGTTGATCTATCTGGCGCCACCGAGTTCTCTTGACATAGCCACTGCTAGAAACCCTAGTCTTTTCGGTCTCACCGATAGGGATCTCGGTCTCACCGAGATGGGATTGCAAACTCTCTGTTGCCTATTGCAATAATCTTGGTCTCACCAAGATATGCGATCGGTCCCACCGAGTTCGCAATGCAAACTCTCTGTCTCCTTTTCGTAACGTTTCGGTCCAACGGAGATGAGCGAATCGGTCCCACCAAGTTTGCCTGACAAACTCTCTGGTTAGTCTATTACCAAAATCGGCCCCACCGAGTTTGTGTAATCGGTCTCACCGAGATTACGTTATGCCCTAACCCTAATGACATCGGTCCTACCGATTTGACATGTCGGTCCCACCGAAAATTCTAACGGTCACAATATGAACCAAATCGGTCCCACCGAGTTCTCTGAATCGGTCCCACCGAGTTTGGTAAATTGTGTGTAACGGTTAGATTTTGTGTGGAGGCTATATATACCCCTCCACCCACTCTTCATTCGTGGAGAGAGCCATCAGAACATGCCTACACTTCCAACATACATTTTCTGAGAGAGAACCACCTACACTTGTGTTGAGGTCAAGATATTCCATTCCAACCACATAAATCTTGATCTCTAACCTTCCCCAAGTTGCTTTCCACTCAAATCATCTTTCTACCAAATCCTATCCTATGAGAGAGAGCTGAGTGTTGGGGAGACTATCATTTGAAGCACAAGAGCAAGGAGTTCATCATCAACACACCATCTATTACCTCTTGGAGAGTGGTGTCTCCTAGATTGGTTAGGTGTCACTTGGGAGCCTCCGTCAAGATTGTGGAGTTGAACCAAGGAGTTTGTATGGGCAAGGAGATCACCTACTTTGTGAAGATCTACCCTAGTGAGGCAAGTCCTTCATGGGTGACGGCCATGGTGGGTTAGACAAGGTTGCTTCTTCGTGGATCCTTCGTGGGTGGAGCCGTCTGTGGACTCGTGCAACCGTTACCTTTCGTGGGTTGATGTCTCCATCAACGTGGATGTACGATAGCACCATCTATCGGAACCACGGATAAAAATTCTCCATGTCTCCAAATTGTGTTTGCACACTCCAATTCCATCCCTTTACATTCTTGCAATTTGCATGCTTTACTTTCCGCTGCTCATATACTATTATCATGCTTGCTTGACATGTATTGTGAATGTGTGAACTTGTGCTAAAACTCCACTTCAACTTAAAGAATTTAAAAACTTCAACTTTTCTTGTGAAGAGTCTATTCACCCCCCTCTAGACTCCTCTTCTCGATCCTTTCAATTGGTATCAGAGCCTTAGTCTCCATTGCTTTGGTTTAAACACCTTTGGAGGAAGATGGATGTGTCTACATTGGGGAGTCTTAGACGTAGAGTGCCTATTCTTGATGGAGAGTTCTTCCATGAGTGGAAAAATGAAATGCTTGAGATTTTCAATGAATATCATTTGAACAAGTACATTACTACTCCTTGTGCTCGCATTGTTGACCCTTTGCATCCCACACCCGATGAGGATCTTGACATGATTCGCAATCTTAGAACTATCAATCTTATCATTAGAGGATTTCCCAAAAATTTGATTGCTAGTTTACCTACTCTTGATTGTGCCGATACTATATGGAGATTTCTTGAGGAGAGATTTCCAAACTATTCCTTGCAAAACTTAGACGAAATTCTCCATAAGTCTATTGCCTTGAGTAAGATGAGTACTAGTGATCCTAAGTTTGATGATTGTCTATTTGAGCTTCGTGATCTCATGCGTGCCAAAGGAGATGTTGGAATTATTAGCAATATCATTTCCGAAGCTATTAGAATTCATAAAGATGACCATTGTGATGATCATTTATCTAATGAATTACCTTCTCTAGGAGTTGATCAATCACAAGACGATGTTGAACATGGATATTATGATGAGGATGATAATAGTGACTATGATCTTGATGATGCGATGAGACACTTTGGTCTTATGGCAAATCTTCGCGGCTACATGGCTGGAGGAAAGGAATGGGTCCTTGATAGTGGATGTACTGATCATATGACTGGAGACAAAGATATGTTTCGTGAGCTTGCTGAAAACGACGGCCCTCGAAAGTATGTCACTTTCGGTGATAACTCAAAGGGTAAGGTGGTTGGCCTTGGTAAGGTGGCCATCTCGCATGATAGCTCTATACAAAATGTCATGCTCGCTGAATCTCTTGGTTACAATTTACTTTCAGTATCTAGACTTGTTAATTTCGGTTTCAATGTCCTATTTACTGGAGTAGATTGCCAAGTGTTTCATAGAGATAATCATAAAATGGTCTTTACCGGTATACGTAGAGGTGATCTTTACATTGTTGATTTCGCTAAAAAGGCTCAACCTAGAACTTGCTTAATCGCTAAATCTTCTAAAGGCTAGTTGTGGCATAGAAGGCTAGGTCATGTGGGCATGCGAAATCTTGATAAGCTTATTAAAGGTGATCATATCCTTGGATTAAAAGATGTTATATTTGACAAGGATAGACTTTGTAGTGCTTGTCAAGCAGGAAAACAAGTTGGAGGAAGCCACCCCGTGAAGAACATTATGACCACGAGAAGACCGCTCGAGCTACTTCACATGGATCTCTTTGGTCCTAATGCCTACAAGAGTCTCGGTGGTAACTCATTTGGTCTAGTCATAGTTGATGATTTTTCAAGAATTACGTGGGTGTTCTTTCTTGATGATAAATCGCAGGTCCAAAAGATCTTCAAAAACTTCGCTAGGAAGGCTCAAAATCAATTTGAAGTGAAGATCAAGAAGGTTCGGAGTGACAACGGAACGGAGTTCAAGAACGCAAATGTGGATACCTTTCTTGACGAAGAAGGGATTTCACATGAGTTCTCGGCAACGTACACGCCTCAACAAAATGGAGTTGTTGAGAGGAAGAACCGGACTCTTATTGAGATGGCAAGAACGATGCTTGATGAGTACAAGACTCCAAAACACTTTTGGGTGGAAGCGGTTGAGACAGCTTGTCATGCAACAAATCGCTTGTATCTTCACAAGCTACTCGGCAAGACGGCATACGAGCTCCTCACCGGTAAAAAACCCCAAGTTGGATACTTTCGAGTATTCGGCTCAAAGTGCTACATTCTTGAAAAGCATCGTCGTTCTAAATTTGCTCCTAAATCTCATGAAGGTTTCCTACTTGGTTATGGCTCAAACTCTCACACTTACCATGTCTACAACAATTTCACCCGAAAGGTTGAAGAGACGGTAGATGTGAAGTTTGATGAATCTAACGGCTCGCAAGTAGAGCAATTGCCAATTGATGTAGGAGACAAAGACCCTTCGGAAGCAATCCAAGACTTGTCTATCAGCAAGATTCGTCCAACGGAGGTGAAGGAGAATACCCCGTCCGTCCAAGTGGAAGCTTCTACTTCATGACAAGGTGAACCAAGAGTTGACATGGAAGCATCCACGAGTGGGACACACCAAGACGAAGAAAACAAGGACGAACCTCATCAACCTCCTTCTCCACCACGACAAGAGAACGACAACGTCAACAATGAAGAAGGCCAAGAAGAAGGACAAGATGAAGAAGATGTTCCACCCCGAACAAAGCAAAAGCTCCCACGAGTTCGAGCAAGAGTCGCCAAGGACCATCCCGTCGAGCAAATCTACAATGATATCCAAACCGGGAGAATCACTCGCTCTAAAAATCGTCTGGCTAACTTTTGTGAACATTATTCATTCATCTCTAGCATTGAACCTATGAAGGTTGAGGAAGCATTGGAAGATCCGGATTGGATAAATGCAATGCATGAAGAGCTACACAACTTTGAGAGAAATCAAGTGTGGACATTGGTCGAGAAGCCCGACAACAACCACAACATCATCGGTACCAAATGGGTGTTTCGCAACAAGCAAGATGAAGATGGTCAAGTTGTCCGCAACAAAGCTCGTCTAGTCTCCCAAGGATACACTCAAGTCGAAGGTATGGACTATGGTGAGACATATGCCCCCGTTGCTAGACTTGAGTCCATTCGCATCTTACTTGCTTATGCTAATCACCATGATATCACCTTGTACCAAATGGACATTAAAAGTGCTTTTCTAAATGGTGAAATTGAGGAGGAAGTTTGTTAAGCAACCTCCCGGCTTTGTCAATCCTATGAAACCTAATCATGTTTACAAACTTCACAAAGCTCTTTATGGTCTTAAACAAGCTCCTAGAGCATGGTATAAATGCTTGACCAAGTTCCTTACTGAAAAAGGCTTTGAAATTGGAAAAATAGATTCTACTCTTTTTAATAAAGGGTTAATGGTGAATTATTTGTATGCCAAATTTATGTTGATGATATTATATTTGGTTTGACTAACCCTCATTTTAGTGAGAAGTTTGGAAAGCTAATGTCGCAGAAGTTTAGATGTCTATGATGAGTGAACTCAAGTTCTTTCTCGGTTTGCAAATCAAGCAAACTAAGGAAGGCACCTTTGTTTCTCAAACAAAGTACACCAAGGACTTATTCAAGAAGTTCAATATGCAAGAATGCAAAGGTATGAGTACACCCATGCCTACTAGTGGACATCTTGATTTGACCAAAGATGGTGAACCGATTGATCAAAAGGTTTATCGCTCTATGATTGGTTCATTGTTATATCTATGTGCCTCTCGTCCCGATATTATGCTAAGTGTGTGCATGTCTGCACGATATCAAGCGGCCCCTAAAGAATGTCATCTTAAGGCTGTGAAAAGGATAGTGAGATACTTAATACATACATCAAATTTTGGCATTTGGTATCCTAAGAGGTCTTCTTTCGATCTTGTCGACTACTCCGATTCGGACTATGCCGGAGACAAGGTTGATAGAAAGTCCACTACGGGTACTTGTCAATTTCTTGGTAGATCTCTTGTGTCTTGGTCCTCCAAGAAACAAAACTCGGTATCTTTATCCACCGCCGAAGCGGAATACATTGCTTCTGGTTCATGTTGTGCTCAATTACTTTGGATGACCCAAACGCTTAAAGATTATGGGATATATGTGAAACATGTTCCATTGCTTTGTGACAATGAAAGGGCTATTAAGATTGCTCACAATCCCATGCTAAAGGGGACATTGATCTTAAGCATGTTCGTACCGATAAGCAATTTCCGGATATATTCACCAAACCGCTTGATGAGAAAGTCTTTTTCCGTTTGAGAGGAGAATTGAACATCATTGATGCTTCAAACTTGGAGTAGGGACTCCGTTTGGATACATGCAAGGCATGAGCCTTTGACTAATCCTTGATATTTCTTTCATGATGCTACTTATATGTCTTGGATATACCTTGCACCCTTGCATGTTATCTAACCCTTGTAGGTACTTGGATGAATCTAAATTCATGAGATTGCAACTCACTCACATCTTGAGCAATCTCTACATCACCAAGTCTCTATACAATGGTGGTTGATGACAAGGAAGCATGAAACTCTTCAAACATATCCTTTGACAAATTCTATCTTAAATCTTATGATTGTCATTTTGGAGACACAAGTGCTCTTCCATGCAAAACTAACCCATGTAGGTAGATGAACTCAAATTCAAAGTGGTGCTCCCAACTCTTGATGAGCTACATCAACCTTGAGCAACCCACACAAGTTCAACAACATGATCAAGATCAACACCACCACCCAAGGTATGTTATTCCATCTTGGAGAAGCTTTACTCCAAGTCATGGGTCAAAGCAACTCAACAAGATGGGAATACATCAAGATGCTTAAAAGAAAAATGGAAACCCCATTTTGAGCTTAAACGATGAGTATGACTTATGATCAAGTGCTCTCACTTGACTCCTTAGTCAATATACTCTAACATAGGTGACCTTGTCACCGCCCAATTCTAGATGAAGTTCTCTAGTGTTTCTTTCAGTTTTTGCATTTTATCCTTTGCATATTTATTCCCTCTTCTTTATCAAAAAAAAACATCAACTAGATTTTTTTCTTTGTTCTGTTCTCCATTCCCTGCATCCAATTCCTTGAAAATCTTTCAGCTAATTCCTTGCAAATCCTTGTGAGATCTTATTTGCCTAGTGAGCTGAGGTGACAAGTGTTTTCTTTGTGATGAACACGGACACACCGGTTTGCTGTTTTCGGTCCAACCGAACCCTTCCGGTGCAACCGAAGCACACAACTCGGTGCCACTGATTTCACTACAGGAAAGACAACTTGCCACTTGTTCCTGCATTCATTTTTGTCCAGCTCCACTCGATGATTCTTGTCGTCTACCAGCATCACATCCGACTTGCTGCTTTGCTCTGTCTCTCAAGCACTAAACCTATTTTGACCCTCACTCTAGAATATCCCTTCTTGGAAATTGATGTCAAAGGGGAGAGAGAGATCACATCCAAGCTTAATCATCACTATAGGGGGAGAGAGAATTGTTGGAAATATGCCCTAGAGGCAATAATAAAATGGTTATTATTGTATTTCCTTGTTCATGATAATTGTCTATTGTTCAAGCTATAATTGTATTAACTGGAAACCGTAATACATGTGTGAATACATAGACCACAACATGTCCCTAGTAAGCCTCTAGTTGACTAGCTCGTTGATCAATAGATGGTTATGGTTTCCTGACCATGGACATTGGATGTCATTGATAACGGGATCACATCATTAGGAGAATGATGTGATGGACAAGACCCAATCCTAAGCATAGCACAAGATCGTGTAGTTCGTTTGCTAAGAGCTTTTCTAATGTCAAGTATCGTTTCCTTAGACCATGAGATTGTGCAACTCCCGGATACCATAGGAATGCTTTGGGTGTACCAAACGTCACAACGTAACTGGGTGGCTATAAAGGTGCACTACAGGTATCTCCGAAAGTGTCTGTTGGGTTGGCACGAATCGAGACTGGGATTTGTCACTCCGTATGACGGAGAGGTATCTCTGGGCCCACTCGGTAATGCATCATCATAATGAGCTCAATGTGACTAATGAGTTAGCCACGGGATCATGCGTTACGGAACGAGTAAAGAGACTTGCCGGTAACGAGATTGAACGAGGTATTGGGATACCAACGATCGAATCTCGGGCAAGTAACATACCGATAGACAAAGGGAATTGTATACGGGATTGATTGAATCCCCGACATCGTGGTTCATCCGATGAGATCATCGTGGAACATGTGGGAGCCAATATGGTATCCAGATCCCGCTATTGGTTATTGACTGGAGAGGTGTCTCGATCATGTCTGCATGGTTCCCGAACCCGTAGGGTCTACACACTTAAGGTTCGGTGACGCTAGAGTTGTTATGGGAAATAGTATGTGGTTACCAAAGGTCGTTTGGAGTCCCGGATGAGATCCCGGACGTGACGAGGAACTCCAGAGTGGTCTGGAGGTGAAGATCGATATATTGGACGAAGGGTATTGGAGTCCGGAATTGTTCCGGGGGTACCAGGTTGTGGCCAGCATGTCCGAAAGGGGTTTCGGAGGCCCCGGCAAGCGTTTGGGGGGCCTTATGGGCCAAGGGGAAGGGGAAAACCAGCCCACTAAGGGGCTGTGCACCCCTCCCAACCCCTCTCACGTAACCAGGAGAGGTGGGGGCGCCACCCCTAGGGCAGCCGTCCCTCCGGGCTTGGGGGGGCAAGTTTCCTAGGGAGTGGGGGCGCCCAAACCCATCTAGGGTTTCCCCTGGCCGCCGCCTCCTCCTCTAGATCCATCTAGAGGGGTCGACCCCCTCTCCCGTTTCCCCTATATATAGTGAGGGGATGGGAGGGCAGCCGCACGACATCCAAGGCGCAGCCCTCCCCCTCCCCAACACCTCCTCCTCCTCCCGCGAAGCTTGGCGAAGCTCTGCCGAAGAACCACGAGCTCCGTTGCCACCACGCCGTCGTGCTGCTGGAGTTCTCCCTCAACTTCTCCTCTCCCCTTGCTGGATCAAGAAGGAGGAGACGTCCCCGGGCTGTACGTGTGTTGAACGCGGAGGCGCCGCCCGTTCGGCGCTAGATCGGATCCTCCGCGATTTGAATCGCCGCGAGTACGACTCCATCAACCGCGTTCTTGTAACGCTTCCGCTTAGCGATCTTCAAGGGTATGAAGATGCACTCCCTCTCTCTCGTTGCTAGCATCTCCTAGATTGATCTTGGTCACACGTAGGAAAATTTTGAATTATTACTATGTTCCCAACAGTGGTATCAGAGCCAGGTCTATGCGTAGATTCTATGCACGAGTAGAACATAAAGTAGTTGTGGGCGATGATTTGTTCAATTTGCTTACCGTTACTAGTCTTATCTTGATTCAGCGGCATTGTGGGATGAAGCGGCCCGGACCGACCTTACACGTACTCTTACGTGAGACAGGTTCCACCAACTGACATGCACTTGATGCATAAGGTGGCTAGCGGGTGTCTGTCTCTCCCACTTTAGTCGGACCGGATTCGATGAAGAGGGTCCATATGAAGGGTAATAGCAATTGGCATATCACCATTGTGGCTTTTGCGTAGGTAAGAAACGTTCTTGCTAGAAACCCATAGCAGCCACGTAAAACATGCAACAACAATTAGAGGACGTCTAACTTGTTTTTGCAGGGTGTGCTATGTGATGTGATATGGCCAAAAGGATGTGATGAATTATATATATGTGATGTATGAGATTGATCATGTTCTTGTAATAGGAATCACGACTTGCATGTCGATGATTATGACAACCGGCAGGAGCCATAGGAGTTGTCTTAATTTATTGTATGACCTGCGTGTCAATGAAAAACGCCATGTAATTACTTTACTTTATTGCTAACCGTTAGCCATAGTAGTAGAAGTAATAGTTGGCGAGACAACTTCATGAAGACACGATGATGGAGATCATGGTGTCATGCCGGTGACGAAGGTGATCATGCCGCGCCTCGAAGATGGAGATCAAAAGGCGCAAGATGATATTGGCCATATCATGTCACTTTATGGTTTGCATGTGATGTTTGTCATGTTTACATCTTATTTTCTTAGAACGGCGGTAGCATAAATAAGATGATCCCTCACTAAAATTTCAAGAGATGTGTTCCCCCTAACTGTGCACCGTTGCGAAGGTTCGTTGTTTTGAAGCACCACGTGATGATCGGGTGTGATAGATTCTAACGTTCGCATACAACGGGTGTAAGCCATATTTACACATGCGAAACACTTAGGTTGACTTGACGAGCCTAGCATGTACAGACATGGCCTCGGAACACAAGAGACCGAAAGGTCGAACATGAGTCGTATAGTAGATACGATCAACATGAAGATGTTCACCGATGATAACTAGTCCGTCTCACGTGATGATCGGACACGGCCTAGTTGACTCGGATCATGTATCACTTAGATGACTAGAGGGATGTCTATCTAAGTGGGAGTTCATTAAATAATCAGATGAACTTAATTATCATGAACATAGTCAAAAGGTCTTTGCAAATTATGTCATAGCTTACGCTTTAGTTCTACTGTTTAAGATATGTTCCTAGAGAAAATTTAGTTGAAAGTTGATAGTAGAAATTATGCGGACTGGGTCCGTAAACTGAGGATTATCCTCATTGCTGCGCAGAAGGCTTATGTCCTTAATGCACCGCTCGGTGTGCTGAACCTCGAGCGTCGTCTGTGGATGTTGCGAACATCTGACATACACGTTTTGATGACTACGTGATAGTTCAGTGCGTAATGCTAACGGTTTAGAATTGAGGCGCCAAAGACATTTTTGAAACGTCGTAGAACATATGAGATGTTCCAAAGACTGAAATTGGGATTTCAGACAAGTGCCCACGTCAAAAGGTATGAGACCTCTGACAAGTTTCTTAAGCCTGCAAACTAAGGGAGAAAAGCTCAATCGTTGAGCATGTGCTCAGATTGTCTGAGTACTACAATCGCTTGAATCAAGTGGGAGTTAATCTTCCAGATGAGATAGTGATGGTTCTCCATAGTCACTGCCACCAAGCTATTAGAGCTTCGTGATGAACTATAACATATCAGGGACAGACATGATGATCCTTGAGCAACTCGCGATGTTTGACACCGCGAAAGTAGAAATCAAGTAGGAACATCAATTGTTGATGGTTAGTAAAACCACTAGTTTCAAGAATGGCAAGGGAAAGAAGGGATACTTCATGAAACGACAAATTAGTTGCTGCTCTAGTGAAGAAACCCAAGGTTGAACCCAAACCCGAGACTAAGTTCTTCTGTAATGAGGGGAACGGTCACTGAAGCAGAACTACCCTAGATACTTGGTAGATGAGAAGGCAGGCAAGGTCGACAGAAGTATATTGGATATACATTATATTAATGTGTACTTTACTAGTACTCCTAGTAGCACCAGGGTATTAGATACCGGTTCGGTTGCTAAGTGTTGGTAACTCAAAATAAAAGGCTACGGAATAAACGGAGACTAGCTAAAGGTGAGATGACGATATGTGTTGGAAGTGTTTCCAAGGTTGATGTGATCAAACATCGTACGCTCCCTCTACAATCGGGATTGGTATTAAACCTAAATAATTGTTATTTGGTGTTTGCGTTGAGCATAGACATGATTGGATTATGTTTATCGCAATACGGTTATTCATTTAAGGAGAATAATGGTTACTCTGTTTATTTGAATAATACCTTCAATGGTCTTGCACCTAAAATGAATGGTTTGTTGAATCTCGATCGTAGTGATACACATGTTCATGCCAAAAGATATAAAATAGTAATGATAGTACCACATACTTGTGGCACTGCCACTTGAGTCATATTGGTATAAAACGCATGAAGAAGCTCCATGTTGATGGATCTTTGGACTCACTCGTTTTTGAAAAGATTGAGACATGCGAACCATGTCTATTAGTATATATGCATGAAGAAAGTCCATACAGATGAATCGTTTGGACTCACTTGATTTTGAATCACTTGAGACATGCAAATCATACCACATGGGCAAGATGACTGAAAGGCCTCGTTTTCAGTTAGATGGAACAAGAAAGTAACTTGTTGGAAGTAATACATTTTGATGTGTGCAGTCCAATGAGTGCTGAGGCACGCAGTGGATATCGTTATGTTCTTACTTCACAGATGATTTGAGTAGATGCTGAGAATATTTACTTGATGAAACACAAGTCTGAATTATTGAAAGGTTCAAGTAATTTCAGAGTGAAGTTGAAGATCGTCGTGACAAGAGGATAAAATGTCTATGATATGATCATAGAGATATCTGAGTTACGAGTTTGGTACACAATTAAGACATTGTGGAAATTGTTTCACAACTAATACCGCCTGGAACACCATAGTGTGATGGTGTGTCCGAACATCATAACTGCACCCTATTGGATATGGTGCATACCATGATGTCTCTTATCGAATTACCACTATCGTTTATGGGTTAGGCATTAGAGACAACCACATTCACTTTAAATAGGGCACCACGCAATTCCGTTGAGACGACACCGTATGAACTATGGTTTAGAGAAACCTAAGCTGTCGTTTCTTAAAAGTTTGGGGCTGCGACGCTTATGTGAAAAAGTTTCAGGCTGATAAGCTCGAACCCAAAGCGGATAAATGCATCTTCATAGAATACCCAAAACAGTTGGGTATACCTCCTATTTCAGATCTGGAAGCAAAAGTGATTGTTTCTAGAAACGGGTCCTTTCTCGAGGAAAAGTTTCTCTCGAAAGAATTGAGTGGGAGGATGGTGGAGACTTGATGAGGTTATTGAACCGTCACTTCAACTAGTGTGTAGCAGGGCACAGGAAGTTGTTCCTGTGGCACCTACACCAATTGAAGTGGAAGCTTATGAGAGTGATCATGAAACTTCGGATCAAGTCACTACCAAACCTCATAGGTCGACAAGGATACGTACTACTTCAGAGTGGTACGTAATCCTGTCTTGGAAGTCATGTTGCTAGACAACAATGAACCTACGAGCTATGGAGAAGCGATGGTGGGCCCAGATTCCGACGAATGGCTCGAGGCCATAAAATCCGAGAGAGGATCCATGTATAAAAACAAAGTATAGACTTTGGAAGAACTACTTGATGGGCCTAAGGCTGTTGGGTGCAGATGGATTTTAAAAGGAAGACGGACAATGATGGTAAGTGTCACCATTAAGAAAGCTCGACTTGTCGTTAAGATGTTTCTGACAAGTTCAAGGAGTTGACTGCGATGAGACTTTCTCACTCGTAGCGATGCTAAGAGTCTGTTGGAATTATATTAGCAGTTACTGCATTATTTATGAAATCTTGCAGATAGGATGTCAAAACATTGTTTCCTCGACGATTTTCTTGAGGAAAGGTTGTATGTGATACAACCAAAAGGTTTTGTCAATCCTGAAAGATGCTAACAAGTATGCAAAGCTCTAGCAATCCTTCTAAGGACTGGAGTAAGCATCTCAGAGTTGGAATGTACGCTTTGATGAGATGATCAAAGATTTTGGGTTTATACAAAGTTTATGAGAAACTTGTATTTCCAACGAAGTGAGTGGGAGCACTATAGATTTTTGATGAGTATATGTTGTTAACATATTGTTGATCAGAAATGATGTAGAATTTCTGGAAAGCATACAGGGTTATTTAAAAAGTGTTTTTCAATGGAAAATCTGGATTAAGCTACTTGAACATTGAGCATCAAGATCTATAAGGATAGATCAAAAACGCTTAATAGTACTTTCAAAATGAATACATATCGTGACAAGATTTTGAAGGAGTTCAAAATAGATCAGCAAAGAAGTTGTTCTTGGCTGTGTTACAAGGTGTGAGTATTGAGTAAGACTCAAGACCTGACCACGGCAGAAGAGAGAGAAAGGACGAAGGTCGTCCCCTATGCTTTAGACGTAGGCTCTACAGTATGCTATGCTGTGTACCGCACCTGAAGTGTGCCTTGCCATGAGTTAGTCAAGGGGTACAATAGTGATCCAGGAATGGATCACATCACAGCGGTCGAACTTATCCTTAGTAACTAGTGGACTAGGGAATTTTCTCGATTATGGAGGTGGTAAAAGAGTTCGTCGTAAAGGGTTACGTCGATGCAAACTTTGACACTAATCCGGATGACTCTGAGTAGTAAACCGGATTCGTATAGTAGAGAAGTTATTTGGAATAGCTCAAAGTAGCGCGTGGTAGCTGCATCTACAGATGACATAGAGATTTGTAAAGCACACACGGATCTGAAAGGTTCAGACCCGTTGACTAATAACCTCTCTCACAAGCGAGATATGAACAAACCCCATGGGTGTTGGATTCATTACAATCACATAGTGATGTGAACTAGATTATTGACTCTAGTGCAAGTGGGAGACTGTTGGAAATATGCCCTAGAGGCAATAATAAAATGGTTATTATTGTATTTCCTTGTTCATGATAACTGTCTATTGTTCATGCTATAATTGTATTAACTGGAAACCGTAATACATGTGTGAATACATAGACCACAACATGTCCCTAGTAAGCCTCTAGTTGACTAGCTTGTTGATCAATAGATGGTTATGGTTTCCTGACCATGGACATTGGATGTCATTGATAACGGGGTCACATCATTAGGAGAATGATGTGATGGACAAGACCCAATCCTAAGCATAGCACAAGATCGTGTAGTTTGTTTGCTAAGAGCTTTTCTAATGTCAAGTATTGTTTCCTTAGACCATGAGATTGTGCAACTCCCGGATACGTAGGAATGCTTTGGGTGTACAAACGTCACAATGTAACTGGGTGGCTATAAAGGTGCACTACAGGTATCTCCGAAAGTGTCTGTTGGGTTGGCACGAATCGAGACTGGGATTTGTCACTCCGTATGACGGAGAGGTATCTCTGGGCCCACTCGGTAATGCATCATCATAATGAGCTCAATGTGACTAATGAGTTAGCCACGGTATCATGCGTTACGGAACGAGTAAAGAGACTTGCCAGTAACGAGATTGAACGAGGTATTGGGATACCGACGATCGAATCTCGGGCAAGTAACATACCGATAGACAAAGGGAATTGTATACGGGATTGATTGAATCCCCGACATCGTGGTTCATCCGATGAGATCATCGTGGAACATGTGGGAGCCAATATGGGTATCCAGAGCCCGCTATTGGTTATTGACCGGAGAGGTGTCTCGATCATGTTTGCATGGTTCCCGAACCCGTAGGGTCTACACACTTAAGGTTCGGTGACGCTAGAGTTGTTATGGGAAATAGTATGTGGTTACCGAAGGTTGTTCGGAGTCCCGGATGAGATCCCGGACGTGACGAGGAACTCCGGAGTGGTCCGGAGGTGAAGATCGATATATTGGACGAAGGCTATTGGAGTCCGGAATTGTTCCGGGGGTACCAGGTTGTGGCCAGCATGTCCGAAAGGGGTTTCGGAGGCCCCGGCAAGCGTTGGGGCTGCCTTATGGGCCAAGGGGAAGGGGCAAACCATCCCACTAAGGGGTTGTGCGCCCCTCCCAACCCCTCTCACGTAACCAGGAGAGGTAGGGGCGCCACCCCTAGGGCAGCCGCCCCTCCCGGCTTGGGGGGCAAGTTTCCTAGGGGGTGGGGGCGCCCAAACCCATCTAGGGTTTCCCCTGGCCGCCGCCTCCTCCTCTAGATCCATCTAGAGGGGCCAGCCCCCTCTCCCCTTTCCCCTATATATAGTGAGGGGGTGGGAGGGCAGCCGCACGACATCCAAGGCGCAGCCCTCCCCCTTCCCAACACCTCCTCCTCCTCCCGCGAAGCTTGGCGAAGCTCTGCCGGAGAACCATGAGCTCCATTGCCACCACGCCGTCGTGCTGCTGGAGTTCTCCCTCAACTTCTCCTCTCCCCTTGCTGGATCAAGAAGGAGGAGACGTCCCGGGGCTGTAAGTGTGTTGAACGCGGAGGCGCCGTCTGTTCGGCGCTAGATCGGATCCTCCGCGATTTGAATCGCCGCGAGTACGACTCCATCAATCGCGTTCTTGTAACGCTTCCGCTTAGCGATCTTCAAGGGTATGAAGATGCACTCCCTCTCTCTCGTTGCTAGCATCTCCTAGATTGATCTTGGTGACACGTAGGAAAATTTTGAATTATTACTACGTTCCCAACAAGAATACTCAGGGGGAAAGAATTCTTCAATAAGAAAGAAGTATCACATCAAAGACCCCAGATGCTTGGTGTTCAAGAGGAGATAAGTCACATGTCTTTATGAGGGGAAAGACATGTTCATATTTGATTGTTTGCATTTGATCTGTTTGTTTTATTTTGTCGGAACCCCGATTCTAAGTCACACCGATCTAGCATGTAACACCTCATATCACTTTGTGGCCTCACGCACGGTATTCTCACGGGTGTCGCCTTACCATGGCCCGGGACCGTTTGCGCCTTTTGGCTCACGTATATGATAGTGTCGCTAGCATCCATATGACAGAGAACCCGGGCCGACATGTCTAGTCGTGAACCCAAAGTGGCACTAACTTACGGGGACAGGCATACATGAAACAACATCGAGCATGTCGGTCAGCAGCGTGTGAATCCGGGCTGTAGCAAGTGGGCTAACAGGACTCCGGGAACCCGGGCTGTAGCAGGCTAGGTAGGACTCCGGATGTCACCGCATGACATTTCCCTGAAGGGACAGACACAGGAACGAAGTGAATCACATGCCGGCCAGTCTAAGTGTTCCGGAGCAGTAGTGCTGGGCTAGCAGGACTCCGGTAAACCGGGCTGTAGCGGACTACCATGGCTCGGTGGAAGCACTAAACTACATTTCCCCATAAGAGAGGCTACCAAGGATAGACAACTAGGTTGTCGGATCCCACACATAGCAATACACGTC
The DNA here is from genome assembly GCF_002575655.3 of Aegilops tauschii subsp. strangulata. Classification (NCBI taxonomy): domain Eukaryota; kingdom Viridiplantae; phylum Streptophyta; class Magnoliopsida; order Poales; family Poaceae; genus Aegilops; species Aegilops tauschii. The sequence goes on along the minus strand of NC_053037.3, from coordinate 423,041,993 downwards.
ACACGTACGCATAACATGCAAGTATGTGTTGTACAACATGGCATCACAACATAACGCAAACTCATATAGATAAAGGCCCGGAAGAGCCACATAGCATTAAGTACAAACAGGGGTCACATGACCCATCATTCAAAGCATACAAGCAACGGAAGCATTACATGTCTGAGTACAGACAACTACAAAAGAAAAAGGCTGAGAAGCCTGACTATCTACAAGACCCTCCCAAGGGTACAAGATCGTAGCTGAGGTACAAGCTACTCGTCGAAGTCCAAGCGGAAGTACTAGTAAGACTGAAGTCTCCGCTGCAAAAACATAAATAAAGCAACATGAGTACAAAGGTACTCAGCAAGACATACATCAGATCCTATCATACATGCATTTGTATCAAGAAGGTAATGTGGGGTTTAGTTGCAGCAAGCCAGCTTTGACTCAGTGGCTATCCTGTTCTACGACTACGAGAAACTTCTTTGAGGTGAGACAATGCACACGAGTCCACTAATCACCACACAATACACTACTATGGATTCATCCCCGTCTCCCTACGAGAAGGCCATCCATAGCACTCACACTTTTCTTGAGCATTTTAGAGTATCCACTTCAAGTTGTCTATGTACCACGTAAGCATCCAAGAAGTCCATAACCGAGGACACGGCTATTCGAATAGATCATGATAACCCTGCATGGGTGTACTTCTTCACATACGCTCTCACCACTTATCACCATGTACACGTCATGTATCTCGGCAATCTTCAAGCGGAAGCCTGGCGAGGGTGTCGGCCACGACCTAACTAACCACACAAGACTCTAGTCCAGGTTTATCACCTATTCGGGTTCCATCCGCAAGGAGATCCGGTCGGGGTTTCGCTCACGGCCCCAAACGATGTGTACAGGGTTCCCGAGCCCACCACCCGGGTGCCACTCGGTACACCGGGCCACGTGTGCCTAGTCTGTCCCAAGCCACCCTGCCGGGTGCCACTTGGTAGAAAAATAACACTACCTACAAACACCAGAAACTAGTTGCGACTCCTGGACAGAGACCAAGTTGGTTAATAAGTTGAGAGGGGCACTTAAGCATTCCAATGCGTGGTAGTAGCTAGTCATTGGACAACATACACAGAACTCAGTGCTTAAGGACGGTTCCAGTGAGACAACCCACCATGTACTCCTACATGGCCTCTCACCGCTACCTTTACCAAATCGTGTTCACACACTTAACTCTCAGCATCAGAACATATCATAACACTCCAATCCATTCCCAATGAACCAGACCTGACACAACTCTAAGCAATAGCAGGCATGGCATGGTAGGAACACAACATGGCTCAATCAACTCCTACACATGCTAGTGGGTTTCAACTATTTACTGTGGCAATGATAGGTCATGCAGAGGAATGGGTTCAACTACCGCAGCATAAAGTAGCAGTTGAATCGTTGTTGTCCTCATGCAATAAAAGAGAGCAGGAGCGAGAGAGTGTGATTGTATCGGAATGAACAAGGGGGTTTGCTTGCCTGGTAGATCAACAGGGTGGCCCTGCTCCTCAAACAGGTACTCTGGAACACTCTCCGGAGCAGGACTTATCAAGAAGGAACGATGTCGACAATCAATACACAAGCATATGCAACAATATGATGCATGAACATGGCATGAAGATGTGATGTTGTTTGAGCTAATGCAACTAGCATTCATTTGGTTGAAGTCCATTTGAACCAAAGATTCAAATGCAACTCCAAGATAAGCTCTTATAAATGCCATTTATGTCTTTTCAAATATACAGCAGGTATAAGTTGGTTTTTCATACATGAAACTGGTACAGATGGATAGATTGCATTTTTCTGATGATTTTTCATATATAAATTATTTCAATCTGAGCTACGGTTGAATTTCTATGAATTTTTGAAGTTTTGAACATTTTCTGGAATTTCCTGATTTAATTTAAATCCAGAAAATGAATAACTGCGTCAGCACTGCGTCATGCTTGCGTCAGCAAGTCAACAGCGCTGACTGGGGTCAAACCTGACGTGTGGGGTCCACACGTCAGTGACACGGTGTTAAACAGGGGGGTTTTACTAATCTAATTAAAAGATTAGGGCGCAGGGGCCCACTGGTCAGTGTCAGGGGCTTAGTTAAGTGGTGATTAGCCTTAAGCTAATCACCTGGCAGGTCGGGCCCGCACGTCAGGCCGGCGAGGTCGTCGCCGGCGACCTCTGGTCGCGGCGGAGTCCGCGCTGCAGGGCACGGGGGCGGCGGCTGAGAGCACCGGGGCGTAGCCCGTGCTCTCCCGCATCTGGTGGGGCAGGTGGGAGGAGCTGGGGAGGCCGGAGCTCGCGGCGGCGGCCGGAGCTTGGGCTCGAGCGGCTGCGGGCTAGAGGGCGCAGAAGACAGGGGAGTAGGGGGGACGACGGCGGGGCTCACAGCGAATCGGCGGGCGTCATCGGAGAGCTCGGGGAAGGGCTAGAGTCGGCGGGGCAGCGATGGGGATCCACGGCGGCCGGAGACGAAGTTGGCGATGGTGACGGCTCCACGGGGCGCTCCGCCTTGCGTGGCTCGGTGGAGGGCTTCAGAGCGAGGAGGCGGAGCTCCTGGGCGTGCCGGAGAGGCGAGGGGGAGGCGGTGGCTACGGCAACGGCGAGCGGCGGCGATGGCAGCGCTCGGGCGGGTCGAGAGAGAGAGAGAACCAGGGAGGAGGGGAAACGGGAGAGATTGAGAGAGGCTTGGGGGGTGCGTGGCGACGCACGTGTGATCCAGGCGATGGGGGGAAGAAGCAGGAGGTGGCGGGAGACGTGGCCGCGGCCGGTCGCGTGGCCGCGCGCGCCAGCGCGTGCCCCTGTCCTTCTGTCGTTGCCAGGAGGACGACGGTTGGCGGTTGGGCCAGTGGGCCGCACCGCTGGGCCGGCTGAGGCGCCAGATGGCTGCAGGTAGGCACCAGGTAAGCTTTTTCCTTTTTGTATATCTTTTCTATTTTTCTGACATTTGTTTGATTTAATAAACAATACTAAACCATTTTATTTTCTTATGCCAATTTTTGTAGGGGCTAGTGGTATTATTCCAGAGCTCCTCAACAACTGGCATAATTTTTGGACAATATTTTATAAATATAACAATATATATCCAAAGCAAATAATTACTGCATTAATTCCAAATGTCCAAAATAAATATTTATGAGCTCCTACAAATATTGGTTTGAATTTTAACTCTGACCAATATTTTCAGAGAGTAACATGAACATTTTCTTGGACCTTTTTGGAGCAATTTTTATCTAGGTCATTTCTAGAAATGATTTCTGAGGGTTTCACAATCCCCATTTCAAATTTAAATTGAATTTAAACATGATGCTCACAAGAAGGCTAGCCTAGGTCATACCAGATCTAGGGATGTGACATCTTTGCTCTGATTTTCTGTTCCCTATCTTCTCCTAGTATCCCATGCAAGATTTAGGGGGAGCAAGACATCTAAGGGAAGGAAATCCTTGAATTCACTGGATATCTTTTCCTTTGGGGACATGTCTATATCCAATAGAGTACTCTGTACTCACTCTCTACATGTCATCCCAGTTTTGGTACTCTTGTGGTTTCTTTGTTTGCTCTGGCTAGTAGATGTATCTGTGTTATCTAACCTTGTTTACTCAGGTTCATTCCTTCCTAATCCAACTCAAGACCACAAGGTAAGTATATGCATCATAGTCATGTGCATGAGGATTTCTTGCTGATGTACATACTGTTTGCAAGAAGGACTCATGAGCATGAAGGTACATTTCCTATATTCACATCATTTGCTCTGATGCATATAGCCAAGATACATGTAACACACTGCTTACTCCGTTATGCTTATGCATTCACATGCTCCTAGATTCCATGTCTACATGATTGCATACATGTAGGGGGAGCCTATGTGTGTTACATGTGTTTCCAAAGCTTTACTTATTATTCTCTGTATCTTTATCTAAAGCTTTGATGTATGTTGTCATCAATTACCAAAAAGGGGGAGATTGAAAGCACAAGTGCTCCGTGGGTGATATTGGTAATTAATGTCAACATACCTTTTGTTGGACTAATGTTTTCACCTAGTGTATTTCAGATAAGTTCAACAATGGAGTGGCGTGGACAAGAAGATGTCCCTACAAGATGATAAGGACAAAGGATTGGCTCAAGCTCAAAGCTCAAGACTCTGCATTTTCTATTTTAGTGATCCAAGATCACATTGAGTCCATAGGAAAGCCAATACTATTAAGTGGGGGTGAGGTGTTGCTTAATGAGGTTCTTGCTCAAAGTGCTTAGTGATATGCTCCAAAGCCCTCAACCACTTTCTCACCTCCAAATATTTCCCAAACCAAAAGTCAAACTCGGCCCCACCGATTTGATCTATCCGGCGCCACCGAGTTCTCTTGACATACCACTGCTAGAAACCCTAGTCTTTTTGGTCTCACCGATAGGGATCTCGGTCTCACCGAGATGGGATTGCAAACTCTCTATTGCCTATTGCAATAATCTCGGTCTCACAGAGATATGCGATCGGTCCCGCCGAGTTCGCAATGCAAACTCTCTGTCTCCTTTTCGTAACGTTTCGGTCCCACCGAGATGAGCGAATCGGTCCCACCGAGTTTGCCTGACCAACTCTCTGGTTAGTCTATTACCAAAATCGGTCCCACCGAGTTTGTGTAATCGGTCTCACCGAGATTACGTTATGCCCTAGCCCTAATGACATCGGTCCTACCGAGTTGACATGTCGGTCCCATCGAAAATCCTAACGGTCACATTATGAACCAAATCGGTCCCACCGAGTTCTCTGATTCGGTCCCACCGAGTTTGGTAAATTGTGTGTAACGGTTAGATTTTGTGTGGAGGCTATATATACCCCTCCACCCACTCTTCATTCGTGGAGAGAGCCATCAGAACATGCCTACACTTCCAACATACATTTTCTGAGAGAGAACCACCTACACTTGTGTTGAGGTCAAGATATTCCATTCCAACCACATAAATCTTGATCTCTAGCCTTCCCCAAGTTACTTTCCACTCGAATCATATTTCTACCAAATCCAATCCTATGAGAGAGAGTTGAGTGTTGGGGAGACTATCATTTGAAGCACAAGAGCAAGGAGTTCATCATCAACACACCATCTATTACCTCTTGAAGAGTGGTGTCTCCTAGATTGGTTAGGTGTCACTTGGGAGCCTCCGTCAAGATTGTGGAGTTGAACCAAGGAGTTTGTACGGGCAAGGAGATCGCCTACTTCGTGAAGATCTACCCTAGTGAGGCAAGTCCTTCGTGGGCGACGGCCATGGTGGGATAGACAAGGTTGCTTCTTCGTGGACCCTTCGTGGGTGGAGCCGTCTGTGGAGTCGCGCAACCGTTACCCTTCATGGGTTGAAGTCTCCATCAACGTGGATGTACGATAGCACCACCTATCGGAACCATGGATAAAAAATCTCCGTGTCTCCAAATTGTGTTTGCACACTCCAATCCCATCCCTTTACATTCTTGTAATTTGCATGCTTTACTTTCCGCTGCTCATATACTCTTACCATGCTTGGTTGACATGTATTTTGAATGTGTGAACTTGTGCTAAAACTCCACTTCAAGTTAAAGAATTTAAAAACTGCAACTTTTCTTGTGAAGAGTCTATTCACCCCCCTCTAGACTCCTCTTCTCGATCCCTTCACCAATATGTAAGTATCTTCACCGAGGTCTTTCATCGAAAAATTCTTATTCAAATATCGTTTTATGCTATCCAGAAATTCTATTTCATTTCCAATCAGCAATCACTACAAAAAAATACACTTCCGTGATGATACATGTTTGTCACAGTAGGTCACGTTTTCTGTCATGCATGTACATCCATGACGATTTTATGACAAAATCAAGATAGTCATACCTGTGCTGTCATAGAAGTGTTTATGACATTACCAAAATTATCATCACGGAAGTGTCCACTTCCATGACGATAAATCGTGCGTCATAGAAGTGCTTTTGTCAATGGTGACCGACACGTGGCATCCACCGTAACGGCTCGCCATTAAGCTATCGGGTCCGGTTTTGGATCCGATAACCCGTTAACAGCCACTGGTACGCGTCGGTCCTAAACAAACGGTTTTTAACCCCTTCCCGCAATGGCATTTGGAACCGTCGCCAAGTGAGTGTGGGCGATAGGCGGGTCCTTCCCACACGACCCAGAAATTGTCGGGGATAGGCTCTCTTGGGACCCAGGCCGGGGCCGTGTGCGATCGGGCGAGGCATCGAAACCCAATCATTTTCGTAGGTATGTACATCCCACACGGTAAATCCCAGAAATCATTTTCGTAGGTATGTACATCCCACACGGTGAATCCCAGAAAATCATTTTCGTTCGTTTGTATATCACACACAGTCAATCCAAGGAATACGTTTCCATTCTTATGTACATCCCGCACAGTCAATCCAGGGAAAACGTTTCCATTCGGACGTAGATCCCACACAATTTTATGTGTAGGATCGTGTGTGAAAGGTGTAACTATCATACACGGTCTGTCTTGGTTAACTGTTTGCTTTTTATCAACTATATCACACATGATTTGATGATGAAAATTGGGTGGCATTGGGCTATCCATCGCAAGCGCTTTTACTGCTAGAACCATTTGCAAAGGTCCATGACACATTTAGCAGGTTTATTAGTTTACAATTAATAATCCAGTATTACGCAAATTCACATTTCATATCGAACAGCTGTTTGCCAATTTCATATCAGGCACATAAATATATTATAACATCATAGTACGGTAGCTACATGAAAACAACACAGTACAACATATAGCTAGTTCAACTTCATAAGAACAATATATTCATTTCCCTAATCGAGATCATCCAGGCTCGTCTTATCCACCTCTGCTTTCAGTTCAGTAAAAACCCGTTTTGCACGGGCCAACTGGGAAAGTGCCTCCTCCTTCGCCAGCACCATCTTAGCAAAGTCTGATTTAAAAAATCTAAGCTCATTCTCCACCTTCAACTTTTTGTCCCGCATCTTGAAATATGCTTCAGCGATGACAACAGTTTCTCTAAGCCTACGTGTGTTCTCTTCCTCATACATGCTCCAGAGCCTCGCTAGACACATCTTCAAAGACAGTGGCCACTCTTGATCAACCCACTCCAAGCAAGAACACTTCCATTCATCCTATAATATTTAAAACTAGATCAGTAACAATTGTAGGGGAAATGTAACCTATATCACACTCCATCCATCCCATTATATAAGATTTTATTACATGTATATCTAGACATCATCAGAACATTAAGGTAACACTCTTCCTTGTTGCTATGTAGCCTGGGATTGCATATTTAGTCATTCAGTACAATGCATGTTGCTAAACAACAATTGAAAAACGAAAAGGCATGTTAACTGCAATATCCTTAACAGCAACCAAATATCGTACTTCATAGTGGTGTTGTTGAAACTGTTATTGATGAAATTGAAGTGCACGGCAAATAGTTGCACATATAGAGCATCACATTGTGAAGAACTGAAATAAACAAGTCATAAGGACATCTCTAGGCGATCCATAAAAAGTTAAAGGACTAAAACCCTTAGTGGATATATATATACTCCATCAATTTTTGGCCTTTTCTAGTCGATCCCCTAAACTTAAGGTTGTAAACTTCAATTTGATCAAGTTCAAAGCAGGTTCAACTGAATGTAGCATGCATTCAAACATAAACATAGATAGTTTTGCATAACCGAACATAAAACATAAATTTAAACTAAGCTAAACTACTTTCGGTCAAAGTAGAGGTCGAGCCAATCCTTCCTCGTCATGTACGGTGTTCCGCTGTCGGTGTGGAACGACACCTATGGGATCACAAGAATCCCTACTACGGTTGCCGGGGCGCAGGGTTGCAAGAAGAGCAGGGCTAGTAGACAACACAAGAATCGTTTACCCAGGTTCGGGCCGCGAGGATGTGTAAAACCCGAGTCCTGCTTTGGTGGGTGTATTTCAGAGAGTTCTTGAGCTCTTGAACTAGCTGTGGTGAGTGTGTGGTTCGAAAGAGCCGAATCCTTCTCCAGTATGCCATGGGCCTCCTTTTATAGTCGGAAGGGGCTGCCAAAGTGGCACACAGGAGGTGGAAAGGCGTATAGTGCCCTGAGCTTATCGCTCGTATTACAGGACAAGACGCATTTAATGCATAGCTTAGGTGTCCCCTTGCTTTATTGGGGACAGGGGCGAGGCATGTCCCGTCCGTCGCCGCTCCTCCTAGCTTCGACACGCGCCTCGGCCAGTGATGCATGCGGCGCCATGTAGGCAGGCAGGCAGCTGAGGTGGCGCGGTGGTGGAGCCTTCACAAAGATCTGCATGCCGCCACGCAGGCGCTCGATGAGTTGGCCTGGGAGCTGCATGTTGCCACGCAGGTGCACGCCCAGCTGGTTGGGCCGGCAGCTGCATGTGAACGGCGGTGGAAGCTTGGTTGACGTGGGCCTGGCGGTGGCCCTGCTGGCGTTCTTGGCGAGGGCGTTGCCGGGTGGCCCGGCAAGGGTCTTGCCGTGGCGCGCTGTCGTCCCCGGCAAGGGCCTTGCCGGAGGTCTGGTGGCCTTCCCCGGCAAGGATCTTGCCGAGGATCGTCGTCTTCTAATCCTCATCTGATCTTGAATATGTCTTCACAAAGATCTGCATGCCACCACAGAGGCGCCTTCCCGAGCCCTGGCCCCACGTGGATGATGGCGTTGGGGACCGTGGGCTCAAGGGTGGCTCACTCTGTTGGTGTGGGACGAGCTGCCCCGGCAAGGGTCTTGCAGGGGCTGCTGAGGCCGCCCCCGGCAAGCGTCTTGCCGGGGGAACCTGCTTCGTCCCTCTGCTCTTTGTGGTCTTGGCCTTGGCGTTGCTCTGGTCGTCTTGGGCTTCGGTTTTACCTTTACCTTGGCTCACCTCCCCTGTTCTGCGTGGTGTGGCCGCGGGCGCGGCTCTGACTGCCCGTGCACAGGTATTGGGGTACAAAAACGCACCCCTCTTTTTGTACACCGACAGGAGCCCCCGGGCCTGGGCCACACATAAGCGCGACACGTTGTTGGGCCAGGCCCAAAATGGTGCGCGGGCAGGCAGGGCGGTTTTTACCGCGGTAAAACTCTTCACGCGCTTTGCTCCCCACAACCTGCGCACGTGGCGCGGCATGGAGGGGTGTGCGTGACGTGGGCGGCATGCGTGGGGCGGTTTTCGCACGCATGCGTCACATCGCAGTAAAGAGGCGGCTCGCGCTTTCCCCGTAAAAAGAGGGAGGCGTGGAGGCGCGACTCATTTACTGAATGGGGTCGGGTTGCGGTCTTCAAGGCGTCCACTCCCCACGATCACGGGGTGGGGAGATGTCGCCTCACCCGTCCCCTCAGTTCTGCACGTCCGCCACGCGTCCTTCATGCGCCTGGGGTGGCAAGCGGTGGAGGCGGGAAACCGGGCTGTCGCGGGTTGGGGCAGCGGGTCGGTCCTGATTCCCTGCGCCTCCGGTGGCTGGATTGGCCGAGCGGGGCGGCCGAGCCCCGACCCCACCCCTTTATAAAGAGGGGGAAGGGGGATGGCGTCCCGCATTCTCCTGTCATCTATCTTTTCTTGCTTCTGCTTCTTCCTTTCACTCGCCATGGAAAAAGGGAACCCGGGTCCCTCGACGGTGGCGGCGAGAGTCACCGCTCGACAGCGCGCCCCTCCTCCTCCTGAGCCCGTGGTGGTGGAACCGGCCGCGAGGGGAAGGGGTAGTGGGGAGGCCGTGGGCGAGGCCGGGGCAGAGGTCGTAGTGCTCGGGGAAGAGGAGGACGGGGCGGCGCGCCGGCTTCGCCCCCGCCAATGGTGCCTTTCACAATGGAAGGCCATGTCGAAGACCAGCCCCGCGAGTTCTTCATCAGGCTGCGCCGGCCTCCGTGTCGTCGTCTCCGTCTTCCTGCCCCGTTCGCCCCAGAGATGGAGCGTGACCGGCCCCAATCCCTCAGATTGCATATGAGGGGTTGTGGGAATGGGGGCACGCGGGTCAACGTTGACTTCTCGGCTCCTCGGGTCATGTACTGTCACGACCGGTTTTCCAACAAAAATATTTATTGAGAGACCGATCCCTTTACGGGCCAGTAAAGAAGAATCCCTTCTTACTGGTAGACAAAATCTTGATCACAGAAGAAAAATACCAGGAGTGCTGAATATAATACAAGGTTGAGCGGAGATTTGCTCAACAGTTTATTACAAGCGCGCCGATGAAACATAACGGCGGATAGGGTGACATAACAACTAACTAGCGATAGGAGCGGTGGTGGAAATATCACAACGAAATGGGTGATAAGACTCCTGATAACTAACAGCTCTTCGAGCATCGGAGTGAGGCTCGAGGAGACTTATTGCGGGTGGCGGAAGCGTATATGATACAAGTGACCAATATCCAGGATCTCACGGGACTGACTGGGATTCCTCTAGGCGTCGGACTCACTATCAAACTCTTCATCCATGAGATCGCCCTCGTCAACATCTGGCCAAATCAACAAGCCAGGTGAGTACTATGAAAGTACTCGCAAGACAGTTCGGACATAAGATAAAACAAGTGTAAACATGATGCATCTGAACAGATTAACAAGTGCACTCAGACAACGAGATGATAATGCATGGGAAAAAAATAAAGACAAGTCGGGCGGTAGTCCTCCCGAAATCCCAAAATGATACTGAGGGCCAAACGAGTGTCTGAATGACTCCGCGAGAGGAAATAAAAGAAATAACAATGTCGCAGTCGGGCGTCAAGGCGACACCACATAAAGGGCTTATAATAAAATATAAATGACAGTACGTGCCACAGTCGGACGTCTGAGCGACATCACATAAAGGGCTTATATTGAAAGTAAATGACAAGCATGCCACAGTCGGACGTCTGAGCGACATCACATAAAGGGCTTATATCAAAGGTAAATAACAAGGGTGCCACAGTCGGACGTCTGAGCGACATCACATAAAGGGCTTATATTGAAAGTAAATGACAAGCATGCCACAGTCGGACGTCTGAGCGACATCACATAAAGGGCTTATATCAAAGGTAAATAACAAGGGTGCCACAGTCGGACGTCTGAGCGACATCACATAAAGGGCTTATATCATAACTTAATAATTCAGTAGTTCAATAATATGCATCAATACCAGTACGAGATAAATAAAAGGTTAGTCCATCCACAGGAATAACAATTAAACTGGGTTTACCACTCAAGCTTGCTCACCGGGGATTTACCACGAGGATTGACATAGGTAAGGATATACTGGCCATTGTCCTTGACCATAGATACGATGACTCGGAAGGGTTTGACTCTGCAGAGTTTGTACTTTAACCACAGCCAACGGATTTCAGTAGTCACGGGGACTAGTTCCGTTTACGGTGTTTTGGAAGAAACACATCTAACCAGTACACACCCATTCAACATTCCGAAGCCAGGAATCACCCTCGGCAACGTTCAAGAAAAACCTTGAGACGGGGAGGCTACAACCTCGCGTAGCATGGGATCAAATTTATATACGCGCGCTCTAAGGGGTGCCCCCCTCTCGGTCCCAACCGGAAACACCCATGCCCCCTGACCGGATGACTGGCTTTAATCCAGGGCCATGGAACCCTCATCCCGGCCCCTCTATTTGGTGTGTACACGGAAAGAGGTTACCAACTTACTAAACCGTATTCTTGGCAGAAAACATGTGGCGGCACGGAAAGGGGAAGAACGATAACGTGACTCAGTCCACGTTAACATCGGAGTTTATCGGACATCGTAAGGCTGGCATGCTACAACAATACCACCTTACTGCCTTTCATGTCACCACATGACTAGGCCATCTCTCATCAGAGATCACAGTAACTTTGGAGCACACGGATAGTTGCCTTACATGCAACGAGATACTCACCGATGCTCATATGCCATGTACAAACCATTCAAGCAACATGCAAAACACCCGTCATATCAAAGGTTCAAACATGCTTGCCTGGTTCGAAGAAGTCGGAGTCTAGCTCGGCGAAGTTCGCGGCTCCGTCACCTTTTCCGGAACCTACGGTATAGCGAAAACGTATACTAACGTGAAAATCAACGCGTGCATAAAAAGTGTTCCAAAAATTTTCCAAATAAATACTATAAAAAACTAGACAAAAATAAAAGACTGACAGAAAAAGATTCACTCAAAAATCATCTTTTGTTAAAAAGTTATAAGGGTTTTAGTCCAGGGACTAATCTGTGATGAAACAGAAAAGATCCAGGGACTTAACTGAGAAAACAGAAAACGGTTCGGAGGGAAAGACGTCAGCCCAAAGAGAAAACGTATTTGCCCGAAGGCGCCAACAGAAAACGGTTCGAGGGGGAAAGAGAATAGAGGCTGACAGGGGGGGTCCACATGTCAGGTTTAAAAACCTCGCCGGCGCCCGAAGACTGCGGTGGTCGCCGGCGTTGAACCACGGCGAGTCAGGGAGATCGGAGTGTACCAAGAGTTTCAGCGTGTCCTTCCGCGTCGGTGGGTGGTGGACTCGACCGACGGAGAGCACCACGTCGACGGCGACACTTTCTCCGGCGGACGGCGGCTCGGGCGATGGTGGAGAACTCCGGTGGGTGCTGCAAACTCCGAATTGAAGCGTGGGTCAGGAGAGTGGATGCATAAGGAAGCTACTGGCAAGAGCTGAGAGGTAGAGGCGCACGCACGAGAGCGAATCGAGCTGGATCCCGTGGCGGGTCGCGGTGGCCGGAGCTGGGGAAGAAAGCTCCCTCGGGGCTCTTCCAGTGGCTTGGCGGGGTATTGGAGGTGTGCAGAGGTGGTGTGGGTTCGAGTTCGAGCTCGGGGCCTCTATTTATAGGCGATTCGAGGGGGTGGCCGTGAACGGGAAATCTCCGGCGAGCGATTACGGCGAGGCAGTGGTTGAGCAGTGGGTTTAGGTGGCCAGGCAGCATCAGTGAGAGTTACTGGTCCCGTTCCGCTGCTAAACTTGGTCGGGCTTGGCGTAATGGCGCCGGTCCTCGACGGGGCGGCCGTACGGGCACGGCGGCGGCAGAGAGCGCGCTCCGCGCCTAGCAGTTCATGACGAGGGTGGCAGCGTGCACGGGGGAGTGGGTGGCCACGCGGTGGCCTCCGGTGGCTTGGGCGGCGCTGGGTGGCGCCGTCTACGCTGCGCCCCTCTCTGGCGGCCGCAAAGCCGCCGCTACCGTCGCTCACGGGGTGGCGCACCACCTCCTGCTCGTCGCCGATGTCCGCAAGGCTCCAGGGGATCGTGCGGCGCAGAGATAAGAAAGAGGGGACAGGGAGCACGGCGACACCGGGGGTACTGGCGTGATCGACAACGGACACTGAAGAAAACGATAGTAGCTCTAAAACTGTTAACTGAACTTGACTGAACATGATAGCAACAGTGTCCAGCAGGTGTTCGATGAAATGATTTGGCAAGCAGAAAAAAAATTCTGGAGCTGGGACTTGATGAGGTGACCTCTCAATGCACCCAGAGGCTGCCTGATTTTTCTCAGATTTTTAGGAGGAGGATTTAAATGAATTTCATCAAATTTGGCAAATCTGGTCCAAACTTGCAGCAGGAGTAGTTTGAAAAATTTGAACTGGAGACCAGTGGATCTTCATGGATCTTGGTTGAGGGCTCAAAGGACTAGCTAGGGAAATTGGTTTGGAGACAAAACTCAAAGCAGAAAGGGTAGCTCCTTTGTAAATCTCCAAGGATCAAGATAGAAGGCAGAAATTGTTTTTGATGGGAAAATAAATGGAAACAAAAATATGGGGAGGTTCAACTTGCTGGATTTGAGGTATAACATGATCCAAAGATGGGGAAAGGGTTATGGCAGTGGATTTCCACTTAGGCCATGGCAAGAGGGATTTTTGAAAAGGGGAGAAGATCACTTCAAATGCCATAGGGCTATTTAAAAGATTTTTCAAAAGAAATTTTCCCAAGTGAAAAGCATTTGGTTTTGAGTCCAAATAAAAAGGGAAAACCTCCAAGACCAAAATCAAGTCTTGGGTGAATCCAAATAAAACACTTGCCATAAAAGAAAGTTTTTGAGAGGGTGGGTTCTTTAGAAAAAAAAAATTAAGTACCCTCCTCAAAATAAAATAAAAGTTTGAAAAATCCAATTAAAAATTTTGGGTGTCACAACACCTACCCCCTTAGGAAAAATCTCGTCCTCGAGATTACTGCTGATCCTCAAATAGATATGGATACTCTGCCTAAAGAAAATCTTCTCTTTCCCATGTAGCTTCATTCTCGGTATGGTTGCTCCACTGGACTTTGAAAATTTTAGTTGTTTTCTGTCGGGTCCTCCGTTCAGACTCTTCCAATATCTTTACTGGCCGTTCTCTGTAGGTGAGATCTGGTTGCACATCAATGCTCTCATGAGACACATGCTTTTCCGGGTTACTCATACATTTCCTCAACTGTGAGACGTGGAACACGTCATGGACGTCTGACAGCTCCTTGGGTAGGTTTAGTTGGTAGGCTACTGTGCCTCTTCGTGCAATCACACAGAATGGTCCAATAAATCTCAGGGCTAGCTTCCCCTTAATTTTGAACCGTTGCAGGCCCCTCATAGGAGACACTCGTAGATATACGGAGTCACCGGGTTCAAAGCTGACCTCACGATGTTTTTGATCGTAATAGCTCTTTTGTCGGCTTTGAGCGGTCTTGAGTCTGTCCCTGATCTGTTTAACCTTCTCCTCGGCCTCCTTGAGCATGTCTGGGCCGAAGATACGACTGTCACCTGTTTCTGACCAATTCAATGGGGTACGACACCTCCGTCCGTACAATGCTTCAAAGGGTGCCATTTGCAGGTTGGCCTGGTAACTGTTGTTGTAAGCAAACTCGGCATACGACAAACTTTCTTCCCAACTGGACCCATAGGTGAGCACACAGGCTCTCAGCATGTCCTCTAAGATTTGGTTTACGCGTTCCGTTTGTCCATCAGTCTGAGGGTGGTACGCTATACTGAAAGCTAGTTGCGTGCCCAGAGCTTGTTGTAAGTGCTCCCAGAATTTAGAGACAAATTGAGTGCCTTGGTCGGATATTATAGTCTTTGGGACTCCATGCAGACAAACTATACGGGAGAGATAAAGCTTGGCTAGTCTTTGAGTGGAGTAGGTCGTCTTCACGGGAATGAAATGAGCGACCTTGGTTAGTCGATCTGTGATGACCCATATGGCATCATTTCCGCGTTGAGATCGAGGTAGTCCGACGATGAAGTCCATGCCAATCTCATCCCATTTCCACTCAGGTATCCGGTTTGGTTGTAGTAGCCCTGCCAGCTTTTGATGCTCGGCTTTGATGCGCTGACATGAATCGCAACAAGCAATAAATGTGGCTATATCCCTTTTCATACCGTGCCACCAAAATCTTTCCTAAATGTCTTTGTACATTTTGGTTCCTCCAGGGTGGATCGAGTATGGAGCGGTGTGGCTTTCGGTTAGGATTTGTTGCTTGAGTTCCTCAATGTTCGGGACGCAAAGTCTGTCCCCGTACCATAATATTCCTTCACTGTCTGTGACGAACTCTGAAGCCTTGCCAAGGCTCATTTTCCTCTTTATTCCTTCGATGCTGGGGTGCCCTTGCTGAGCCTTCTTAATTTGTTCCACTAGGGTGGGATGTATTTCCAGATTCGATACGGTGCCTTCAGTGACCAACACCATGTTGAGTCTAGCGAACTCTTGCTGAAACTCAGGCCTCAAGTTTTGTGGACCGTCGTTGCCCGGGCTGGGATTCCGACTAAGAGCATCTGCCACTACATTGGCCTTCCCTGGATGATAGTGAATGCCGACATCATAGTCCTTGACCAATTCCAACCAGCGTCGTTGGCGTAAATTTAGTTCTGGTTGGGTGAAAATATATTTAAGGCTCTTATGGTCCGTATATATTTCACAACGATTACCCAACAGAAAGTGCCTCCATTCCTTGAGTGCATGGATGACCGCTGCTAGCTCCAAGTCATGAGTTGGATAATTTTCCTCATGCTTCCGTAGTTGCCGGGAAGCATACGCGACAAATTTGCCATCCTGCATCAGTACACATCCGAGACCTTTACGAGATGCGTCACAATACACTTCAAAACTCTTGTGTATGTCTGGCACGGTCAAAAGTGGTGTTGTTGTTAGTTTCTTCTTGAGTTCTTGGAAGCTTTTCTCGCATGCTTCCGTCCATACAAACTTCTTGTCCTTCTTGAGCAATTGTGTCATTGCTTTTGCCACAGTGGAGAATCCTTCAATAAATCTCCGGTAATATCCAGCCATTCCCAGGAAACTCCGCACATCTGCCACGTTGGCTGGTGGCTTCCAGTCAAGTATGGCTTTGACCTTTTCGGGGTCTACGGCCACGCCTTCTTGGGTTAATATATGGCCTAGGAAACCAACTTGCCTTAGCCAAAATTCACACTTGCTAAATTTGGCCTACAACTGATGTTTCCTTAATTCTCCCAGAACAATTCTGAGATGCTCAGCATGCTCCTCTGGCGTCCTTGAATATACCAGAATGTCGTCAATGAACACCACAACAAATTTGTCCATAAACTTCATAAATACTTTCTTCATGAGGTGGACGAAATATGCGGGGGCGTTCGTTAATCCAAATGGCATTACTGTGAACTCATACAATCCATATCTGGAAGTGAATGCCGTCTTAGGGATATCTTCAGTCCGTACTTTCAGTTGATGATATCCTGATCCTAAATCAATTTTTGAGAACACTTTGGCCTGCGCGAGTTGGTCAAACAAATCATTTATCCGTGGCATCGGATATTTGTTTTTGATGGTGACCATATTGAGAGCTCGATAGTCTATACATAGTCTCAGTGTCCCATCCTTTTTCTTGGCGAACAGCACTGGTGAACCCCATGGTGAGGAGCTGGCTCGAATAAATCCTTTGTCCAATAGCTCCTTTATCTGCTTCTTCAATTCTACCAATTATGAGGGTGCCATTCTATAAGGTTTCTTATAGATGGGAGCGGTGCCAGGTGCTAGTTCGATGCTGAATTCTATCTCTCGGTCTGGTGGCATGCCTGGTAGTTCCTCAGGAAATACGTCTGGAAACTCGCACACCACTGGAACTTTTCTCAATTCCGAAATGTCCACTTTGTTCAGCTTTGGTTGCCGTGACCATGGTCTTTCTTGAGCTGTAACCTTTGTTGTCTTGCCGTGATGATGAGTGAGAATCACAGTACGATTGAAACAGTCAATAAATCCTTTGTTGGTGGTCAACTAGTCCATCCCTAGGATGACATCCAGTCCTTTATTTTCCAACACGATGAGATTAGCTTGAAACTTTAATCCTTCGAACTCAATGATTACTCCTTTGCAGTAACTCTGAGCGATTTGCTTATTTCCGGGGGACTTGATGATCATAGATTTTTCCAAGGGAAGTATCGGAAAACCATGTTGTGAAACAAAACTCTTCGAAACGAACGAATGAGAAGCTCCAGAATCAAACAAAACCGTGGCAGGTACTGTGTTGACAGGGAACGTACCGAGCACGATGTCTGGGGCATTCTGCGCTTCTTCCCTGGTCACATGGTTCAGGTGACCCTTCCTGTGATTGTTGTTGGGGTTGAAATTGTTGCGCTTGGGGGCTGGATTGTTCCCACCATTGTTTGGCTTGGGGGCCGAGTTCCTTGGCTTTGGGCACTGTTTGGCATAGTGCCCCTCTTCACCACAAGCATAGCAAGTGACCCCTGGATGGTACGTGAAGTCCTTGTCCCTTGAATGAAACTGCCTGGTTGGCCTTAGATCAGTAGTCGTGGATTTCTTGCTTCATTCCTTGGAACCTCAGTCTTGCTTCGATTGCTGCGAGCGAGGGTCGTCTTGTCCCTTTTCCGCTTACGGATATCCTCCAGGCTGCGGCGCTCATTCTCCAAGGTAATGGCCTTGTCAACCAGAGTTTTAAAATCCGGGAAAGTGTGCACGACCAGTTGGCATCTTAATGCTGGTGCCAGGCCATCCAAGAATTTTTCCATCCTCTTGTTCTCTGTCATGTGCTCGTCGTAGGCATAACGAGATAGCTGGGTAAACTGACCGTTGTATTCTATCACTGACATGCCTCTTTGTTTGTGGTCATCAAATTCTCTCTTCTTGATTTTTATGATGCTCCTGGGGATGTGTGCCCCACGAAAACCTTCCTTAAATTCTTCCCAGGTGATGTTGTGTTCACTGGGATGCATGTGTAGGAAGTTTTCCCACCATGCTACAGCTGCTCCAGTAAGGTAGTGGGGTGCATAAAGCACCTTCTCATGATCTGAACACTGAGCAATAATCAGCTTCCTTTCGATGTCACGAAGCCAATCATCGGCTTCTAGTGGCCTATCAGTGTGAGCAAACATTGGAGGGCGAGTCTTCTGTAATTCAGACAACTTGGAGTGTGGTTGATAGGGCTCACGGTGGTTCCCCATATTGATGACGTGATTCATCATCTCTTGGTGCTGTTGTTGGCTCTGTTCGAAAAGGCGGCACACTTGAGATAAGGCTGCTTCACTGTCCTGTTGACTAGACTGTCCCTGAGTGAAGTTGTTGCTGGTCTGTGTCCCATAAACTTCTTCTGGTTGATTGGGCATGGAACGAGTCCACGGACGAGACATTTTCCACTCTGGGGTATTATTTAGCAAAACTCATAAGAAGAACTGTGTGGCACAAGGAAAATCTTGCAAAGGCAAAAATTTAAAAGACCTCAAGATTTTTCAAGAAAACATAAACGATTTCGCTCGGAGAAATGACTCCTAAAACACAAATCTTACACGCGATACGCAAACAAACGATACAGCACTCAGGATGTGCGTACACATTCCTGACATGTTATTTAGACTAGCACATTCCTCCGGAATGCAGCGCACACAACTACTACAAACTCAAGTACATGAAACATAACATACATGCAGACACAACGCGCGGCTACTTGGCGCACTCAGTCGGAGATGGTGAAGATTTCCTTCCCTTTGCCGAGGGTAAGACCCAGCGGTGCAGGAGACTCAACCTCCACCTCCTCTCTAGCAGGCTCCAGGCGCGTAGCACTGCGCTGAGGTGATGGTGCGGGTGCGACAGGCGGCAGTGCGGGTGCGGTAGGTGGTGCAGCTCTGACTGGAGTAGGGGCAATGACTCGGTCGAACTCCTCAGTGGTAGGTAGACGGCGAGCAGTGGCCAAAATGGCCGGTGCATAAGATGCTGAGGACGAGACGAAATTCAGAGGCGGTGCCGTGTGGAGAAGCTCCTTCCTGCTGGCAGGACCGCCCCGAACTAAGTCCATGCGGGCAGCCACAAGATCGTCCACGAGGTTGTCGAAAGATTCCTCCAGAGCCTTGAGATACTCCACAACCATCTCGATGGCTTCATCTCGCTCTCCCCTATGGCAGGCGAATGCATAGTGACAAGTATATGGCACATGGCATGGGAGGTAGCGGTAGCGACGAGTCTTCATCATAGGAAGAATGTCCCGAAGGCGAGCTATCGCCTCACGGGCAGCCATCTGCATGGCATGCCTCTCCGTAGGCATGGCCCTTCCCACAAAACGGAAGTGACGAGACGCAGAACGTCCTCCCTTGAATTGCACCACAGCCTGGTGCATAGACACGTCGTCGCTGAGCTTATGTTGGTAAAGCGTGAACTCCGGACGAGTCGCTGGCCTGATCGCGAGCTTGGTGATGGAGACGAGTAGTTTGACAAACCCCTCGGGCACATTAGTGAACACCCGAGTCTCGCAGTTGCTGCCAGCCATCTACAAAAGTAGGCAAAAATTCTAAGTAGTCATGTCATAAATTTATGATGACCAACAGAAAATAGCTACAATTGCAAAATGCTGAAAAAGCGCAAAAGACGCTAATAACCGATTAGCGATCGCACCTAGTGGCTTCCTACAGTCAGCCTGGCTCTGATACCAAGCTTGTCACGACCGGTTTTCCAATAAAAATATTTATTGAGAGACCGATCCCTTTACGGGCCAGTAAAGAAGAATCCCTTCTTACTGGTAGACAAAATCTTGATCACAGAAGAAAAATACCAGGAGTACTGAATATAATACAAGGTTGAGCGGAGATTTGCTCAACAGTTTATTATAAGCGCGCCGATGAAACATAACGGCGGATAGGGTGACATAACAACTAACTCACGATAGGAGCGGTGGTGGAAATATCACAACGAAATGGGTGATAAGACTCCTGATAACTAACAGCTCTTCGAGCGTCGGAGTGAGGCTCGAGGAGACTTATTGCGGGTGGCGGAAGCGTATATGATACAAGTGACCAATATCCAGGATCGCACGGGACTGACTGGGATTCCTCTAGGCGTCGGACTCACTATCAAACTCTTCATCCATGAGATCGCCCTCGTCAACATCTGGCCAAATCAACAAGCCAGGTGAGTACTATGAAAGTACTCGCAAGACAGTTCGGACATAAGATAAAACAAGTGTAAACATGATGCATCTGAACAGATTAACAACTGCACTCAGACAACGAGATGATAATGCATGGGAAAAAAATAAAGAGAAGTCGGGCGGTAGTCCTACCGAAATCCCAAAATGATACTGAGGGCCAAACGAGTGTCTGAATGACTCCTCGAGAGGAAATAAAAGAAATAACAATGCCGCAGTCGGGCGTCAAGGCGACACCACATAAAGGGCTTCTAATAAAATATAAATGACAGTACGTGCCACAGTCGGACGTCTGAGCGACATCACATAAAGGGCTTATATTGAAAGTAAATGACAAGCATGCCACAGTCGGACGTCTGAGCGACATCACATAAAGGGCTTATATCAAAGGTAAATAACAAGGGTGCCACAGTCGGACGTCTGAGCGACATCACATAAAGGGCTTATATTGAAAGTAAATGACAAGCATGCCACAGTCGGACGTCTGAGCGACATCACATAAAGGGCTTATATCAAAGGTAAATAACAAGGGTGCCACAGTCGGACGTCTGAGCGACATCACATAAAGGGCTTATATCATAACTTAATAATTCAGTAGTTCAATAATATGCATCAATACCAGTACGAGATAAATAAAAGGTTAGTCCATCCACAGGAATAACAATTAAACTGGGTTTACCACTCAAGCTTGCTCACCGGGGATTTACCACGAGGATTGACATAGGTAAGGATATACTGGCCATTGTCCTTGACCATAGATACGATGACTCGGAAGGGTTTGACTCTGCAGAGTTTGTACTTTAACCACAGCCAATGGATTTCAGTAGTCACGGGGACTAGTTCCGTTTATGGTGTTTTGGAAGAAACACATCTAACCAGTACACACCCATTCAACATTCCGAAGCCAGGAATCACCCTCGGCAACGTTCAAGAAAAACCTTGAGACGGGGAGGCTACAACCTCGCGTAGCATGGGATCAAATTTATATACGCGCGCTCTAAGGGGTGCCCCCCTCTCGGTCCCAACCGGAAACACCCATGCCCCCTGACCGGATGACTGGCTTTAATCCAGGGCCATGGAACCCTCATCCCGGCCCCTCTATTTGGTGTGTACACGGAAAGAGGTTACCAACTTACTAAACCGTATTCTTGGCAGAAAACATGTGGCGGCACGGAAAGGGGAAGAACGATAACGTGACTCAGTCCACGTTAACATCGGAGTTTATCGGACATCGTAAGGCTGGCATGCTACAACAATACCACCTTACTGCCTTTCATGTCACCACATGACTAGGCCATCTCTCATCAGAGATCACAGTAACTTTGGAGCACACGGATAGTTGCCTTACATGCAACGAGATACTCACCGATGCTCATATGCCATGTACAAACCATTCAAGCAACATGCAAAACACCCGTCATATCAAAGGTTCAAACATGCTTGCCTGGTTCGAAGAAGTCGGAGTCTAGCTCGGCGAAGTTCGCGGCTCCGTCACCTTTTCCGGAACCTACGGTATAGCGAAAACGTATACTAACGTGAAAATCAACGCGTGCATAAAAAGTGTTCCAAAAATTTTCCAAATAAATACTATAAAAAACTAGACAAAAATAAAAGACTGACAGAAAAAGATTCACTCAAAAATCATCTTTTGTTAAAAAGTTATAAGGGTTTTAGTCCAGGGACTAATCTGTGATGAAACAGAAAAGATCCAGGGACTTAACTGAGAAAACAGAAAACGGTTCGGAGGGAAAGACGTCAGCCCAAAGAGAAAACGTATTTGCCCGAAGGCGCCAACAGAAAACGGTTCGAGGGGGAAAGAGAATAGAGGCTGACAGGGGGGGTCCACATGTCAGGTTTAAAAACCTCGCCGGCGCCCGAAGACTGCGGTGGTCGCCGGCGTTGAACCACGGCGAGTCAGGGAGATCGGAGTGTACCAAGAGTTTCAGCGTGTCCTTCCGCGTCGGTGGGTGGTGGACTCGACCGACGGAGAGCACCACGTCGACGGCGACACTTTCTCCGGCGGACGGCGGCTCGGGCGATGGTGGAGAACTCCGGTGGGTGCTGCAAACTCCGAATTGAAGCGTGGGTCAGGAGAGTGGATGCATAAGGAAGCTACTGGCAAGAGCTGAGAGGTAGAGGCACACGCACGAGAGCGAATCGAGCTGGATCCTGTGGCGGGTCGCGGTGGCCGGAGCTGGGGAAGAAAGCTCCCTCGGGGCTCTTCCAGTGGCTTGGCGGGGTATTGGAGGTGTGCAGAGGTGGTGTGGGTTCGAGTTCGAGCTCGGGGCCTCTATTTATAGGCGATTCGAGGGGGTGGCCGTGAACGGGAAATCTCCGGCGAGCGATTACGGCGAGGCAGTGGTTGAGCAGTGGGTTTAGGTGGCCAGGCAGCATCAGTGAGAGTTACTGGTCCCGTTCCGCTGCTAAACTTGGTCGGGCTTGGCGTAATGGCGCCGGTCCTCGACGGGGCGGCCGTACAGGCACGGCGGCGGCAGAGAGCGCGCTCCGCGCCTAGCAGTTCACGACGAGGGTGGCAGTGCGCACGGGGGAGTGGGTGGCCACGCGGCGGCCTCCGGTGGCTTGGGCGGCGCTGGGTGGCGCCGTCTACGCTGCGCCCCTCTCTGGCGGCCGCAAAGCCGCCGCTACCGTCGCTCACGGGGTGGCGCACCACCTCCTGCTCGTCGCCGATGTCCGCAAGGCTCCAGGGGATCGTGCGGCGCAGAGATAAGAAGGAGGGGACAGGGAGCACGGCGACACCGGGGGTACTGGCGTGATCGACAACGGACACTGAAGAAAACGACAGTAGCTCTGAAACTGTTAACTGAACTTGACTGAACATGATAGCAACAGTGTCCAGCAGGTGTTCGATGAAATGATTTGGCAAGCCGAAAAAAATTTCTGGAGCTGGGACTTGGTGAGGTGACCTCTCAATGCACCCGGAGGCTGCCTGATTTTTCTCAGATTTTTAGGAGGAGGATTTAAATGAATTTCATCAAAGTTGGCAAATCTGGTACAAACTTGCAGCAAGAGTAGTTTGAAAATTTTGAACTGGAGACCAGTGGATCTTCATGGATCTTGGTTGAGGGCTCAAAGAACTAGCTAGGGAAATTGATTTGGAGACAAAACTCAAAGAAGAAAGGGTAGCTCCTTTGTAAATCTCCAAGGATCAAGATAGAAGGCATAAATTGTTTTTGATGGGAAAATAAATGGAAACAAATATGGGGAGGTTCAACTTGCTGGATTTGAGGTATAACATGATACAAAGATGGGGAAAGGGTTATGGCAGTGGATTTCCACTTAGGTCATGGCAAGAGGGATTTTTGAAAAGGGTAGAAGATCACTTCAAATGCCATAGGGCTATTTAAAAGATTTTTCAAAAGAAATTTTCCCAAGTGAAAAGCATTTGGTTTTGAGTCCAAATAAAAAGGGAAAACCTCCAAGACCAAAATCAAGTCTTGGTTGAATCCAAATAAAACACTTGCCATAAAAGAAAGTTTTTGAGAGGGTGGGTTCTTTAGAAGAAAATTTTAAGTACCCTCCTCAAAATAAAATAAAAGTTTGAAAAATCCAATTAAAAATTTTGGGTGTCACGTGTACCTCCGTCGTGGGTGGAAGACGTTCGCTCGCATCCACAACCTAACGGCGGGGCTCGTCCTCTACTTCAAATTAATGGAGGACGGCCTGCTCTCCGTCAAGGTCTTCGGAGAGTTCGGGACTCGCCTGAAGTGCTGCGTGGAGAGCTCCTCCGATGGAGATTCTGACAACGGAAGCTCTTCCTCGAGCGAAAGTGACGAGGAGAACAGCGGGGCAGATGGCGGCGACGAGTCCGACTAGGCGTCGGACGCCCCGCGCCTGGGCGGGTGCGGCAGCAGCAGCATCTGCACCTGGCCGCTCCTCCGGTAGAGGTTTGTCGGGGGCGGGGCCAGCTCCTTGAACTTCTTGGGGCCGTCTCCTTGGGCAGCTGGCGTTGGGAGGCTGCGGAAGAGGAAGAGGGCGGGCGGCAAGGCCATCAACTCGGAGTACGCAGGCACCGATGCCTTCATCGCGTATTGCCGGTCATGCCGCCTCGTCTTCCAGCTCCTTTCCCGGCACCGTCATCACCGGCCCACCCGTGGGCGGCCACCGAGGTGTTCTCTTGGTGCTTCCTGCTGCTCGTAGCTCGCCTAGGCGCCCCTTTTGCCCTTTCGCCTCCTTGACCTGCCTCCTGAGGAGAGGGACAAGAAAGGGATTACGGGCATCTTATCTCTTTTCTAGTTTGTAAGCCTGCGGGCCTTCGTTAAATTTAGAGCTTGTAATCCCCTTGCTCATGTTTTTCATCTCGCACGAACTGTACTTGTATGGGATGTTTTTAATGAAAAAGGGATGCTTGCCGGGTTTTTCGTTCATGGGTAAATCCCGCGACAAGGAGTGAATCCTTGTTATTGTTTAAGATAAACGTTTTTCGCCCGGCAACAGGCCTTGTCGTCCCCCCACTCCACTCGATCGTTCTCGCGCTCTTGGTGGAGGCAGGGATGAGGTGGGCTTTAGGCTCCTCGTTCTACCTCCTTGCCTCCGCGGCTAAAACCAAATCCGGACCCAGGAAATAATCCTTAGGCATAAGAAAAAGGGGAGCACGGCAGCCTAGAGATAAAAACGAGGTTTCACATACCCCAGTTCGGTTCCGAAATGCATGACAGAGGATAAAAGACTTATCTGGATCTGCAGCCCCCGGCAATCTCATCTTGCCGCGGTTGGATCCTTATGCTTGCAGCCCCCGGCAACTCTGGTTTGCTGGGGTTGGGGCGCCGGTCCGTTTCCTTCTTTCCAAGTAGCTCATCAGAAGTGCTCATGTGCCCTGCGAACCAAAGGAGGACAGAAAAGGAACAGATAGATGCGCACTCGACCTCTAGGCTAGGGGTTAGTAGCCGCTAAGCACTATCAACCCTAACCAAGGAAGAGACTCGACCTAGCATGCATGCTATAACTTAGGGCGCCAGCGCTTCATTTATTTATGCTCACGGTCTGCACCTGGCTTTGTACAAAGGGTCACATGCCTTGCCGGCAAAGCTTGTACAAAAGGTGGCTTGCCGGGAGGCCCGGCAAGCCGCGCCTTATGGGTAAAACATGCAAAGATGCTCGATGTTCCAGGAGTTGCTCACTGGGACGGCATCTTCAGTCTCCAGGCGGACTGCGCCGGGCCTGGTGACTCGTATTACCCGATAAGGGCCTTCCCACTTCGGCGTCAACTTGTTGGTATTCTTGGCCGACTGAACGCGCCGAAGAACCAGGTCGCCTTCCTCAAAGCTTCGGGCATGAACCTTGCGGCTATGGTAGCGGCGCAAGGCTTGCTGGTAGCTCGCTGCTCTCACAGCCGCCCCAAGATGATCTTCCTCAAGGAGCGTCGCGTCATCTTGACGCAACTGCTCTTGCTCAAGCTCATCATAAGCGAGCACTCGAGGTGACCCGTATATGAGTTCCATGGGGAGAACTGCTTCTGCCCCGTAGACCAGGGCAAAAGGTGTCTGGCTGGTGGCTCGATTTGGCGTCGTCCTGATCGACAAAAGAACCGCCGGCAATTCATCAATCCAGCGCCTTCCGCTCTTGTGCAGCTTGTCAAAAGTCTTTGTCCTTAGGCCTCGCAACACTTCAGCATTTGCCCTCTCCGCTTGGCCGTTGCTCCGTGGGTGTGCCACGGAAGCAAAACAGACCTTGCTGCCGAGGTCTTGAATGTATTGCATGAAGGTGTGGCTCGTGAACTGCGTGCCGTTGTCGGTGATGACTCTGTTTGGCACACCAAAACGGCAGACCAGTCCCTTCAAAAACTTGACAGCTAACTGAGCAGTCACCTTTCTCACTGCTTCCACCTCCGGCCACTTTGTGAACTTGTCAATCGCAACGTACAAGTACTCAAAGCCCCCGACAGCGCGGGGAAAGGGCCCAGTATATCGAGCCCCCAGACCGAGAATGGCCAGGAGAGAGGGATTGTTTGAAGGGCTTGAGCTGGTTGATGAAGCTTCTTTGAATGGAACTGACACGCTTCACACTTGGTTACTAGTGTCGTTGCATCCTGGAGGGCGGTGGGCCAGAAGAAACCTTGCCGGAACGCCTTCCCGGCAAGGGCCCTCGACCCTATGTGGGAGCCACATATGCCTCCGTGTATCTCCGCCAACAGCTCCAGTCCTTCCTCCCGGGGGATGCACTTCAATTTCACACCATTTGGCCTTCTCCTGTACAGGACGTCATTGTCGAACTGGTACAGGGCGGACCGACGGGCTACTTTTTCCGCTTCTTCCTGCTCCTCAGGAAGCTCCCCTGTTTGGAGGAAATGGACGGTATGCTGCGCCCATGCCGGAGCCTGGGGCTCGACGGCTAGGACCAAAGGCATTTCTTCCGCCATGGGAGCGGCTGTCTCTACGGCCAGGGCTTGACGCCCTGCCGGAGCCAGCTGCTCTTGGGCAGGTTCAGCGTCCATGGCAGCACCCTTGCCGGCGGCCCCAGGGGGCTCGGTAGGAAAGTACTTGCCGGGACCTGACTTCCTCCGCTTGTTCTGCCCCGTTGATGGCTCGACGGATGGTTGAGTTAGCCGAAGCAAAAAGGTACCTGGTTCCACGGGTAGCTTGAATGCAGCACGCTTTGACAGGTAATCGGCGATGTCGTTCTCCACTCGGGGGATGTGCTCCGCTTGGATACCGTCAAAGCGTTCCTACAGCTTCCTCACCTCATCTATGTAAGCTTCCATCAATGGGCTCTAATAATCCTTGTTGACCTGTCTGACAATGAGCTGCGAGTCACCCCTGACGATGAGCTCCTTAACCCCGAGGTCTGCCGCGATCCTGAGACTGGCAAGCAATCCCTTGTACTCAGCAGTGTTGTTGGTGGACATCTCCCTGGGGAAGTGCATCTGGATCACGTACTTGAGGTGCTCTCCGGTGGGTGCGACGAGGAGCACACCGGCGCCGGCGCCTTGCAGCGAGAAAGCTCCATCAAAGTACATGATCCAGTCGCGGTCTGCTTCCTTGCCGGGGAGGGTGGTCTCCTGGATTTCTTCGTCAGGCGTCGAGGTCCATTCTGCAATGAAATCCGCCAAGACTCTGCTCTGAAATGTCGAGGTACTTTAAAACCTTAAACCAAAGCTTGACAACTCCAAGGCCCATTCCACAATCCTTCCAGTGGCATCCGGGTTGTGCAGTATCTGTTGCAATGGGAGGCGGGTGACGACAGTGATCTCGTGGGCTTGGAAGTAATGACGCAGCTTCCTCGAGGCCATAAGGAGGCCGAAGAGCAATTTTTGCGCACCGGAGTACCTCGATCTAGCTCCCTGCAAGAGGGAGCTGACAAAGTAAACCGGGTGCTGCATCATCTTCTTCCTCTGCACCACCTCACTCGACTGCGCGGGCACTGCCTTGGTGGCATCAGACTCTGCCGGGGGCCACGCCTTGCCGGCACCAGGCCCTGCCGGGGGAATCTTTGGCTTGCCATCCGCTGGATCTGCCGCCGTCACTGCCTCCTTGTCGACCTCCCTCTGTGCCACCGGTGCGGCGCTGACCACTTGATTCGTCGCCGCCAGATATAGCAGCAACGGCTCTTGTGGTTTAGGCGCAACCAGTATTAGCGTGGAGGAAAGGTATTTCTTCAGATCCTGCAATGCTGCCTCGGCATCTGGGGTCCACTCCATTGGGCCCGCCTTCTTCAAGATTTTGAAGAAAGGAAGGGCGCACTCAGCGGACTTGGAGATGAACCGGCTCATGGCGGCGATGTAGCCGGTGAGCCGACGCACATCTTTGATCCGCTTGGGCGCCTCAATCTGCTCAATAGCTCTGATTTTATCTGGGTTCGCCTCGATCCCGCGCTGTGACACAAAGAACCCGAGAAGCTTGCCAGGCGGAACGCCGAAGACACACTTCTCAGGGTTCAGCTTGAGGTTGATCTTGCGCAAGTTGGCAAACGTCTCTTCCAGATCTTGCACAAGAGTTGGCCCATGTTTGGTTTTGACCACTATGTCATCCATGTATGCCTCCATATTTCTACAGAGCTGAGGTTCAAAACCAATCTGGACTGCTCTTGCAAATGTTGAGCCAGCGCTCTTCAACCCGAAAGGCATCCGTAAAAAGCAATACGTACCACATGGGGTGATGAACGTTGTCTTCTCTTCATCCTCTCTTGTCATGAAGATCTGGTGGTAGCCTGAGTAGGTGTCGAGGAATGATAACAGATCACACCCGGCTGTGGAGTCAACAATCTGGTCGATGCGCGGCAACGGGAAGGGGTCCTTAGGACAAGCCTTGTTAATATCTGTGTAATCAATACACGGCCTCCAGTTCCCATTCGCCTTGCGCACCACTACCGGATTGGCCAACCACGTCGGGTGGAGCACTCCTCTCACCAAACCTGCCGCTTCCAACTTCCTGATCTCCTCTGTGATGAACTCCTGCCTCTCCAGAGCCTGCTTTCTGACCTTCTGCTTGACGGGCCGCGCGTGGGGGCAAACAGCTAGGTGGTGCTCAATCACCTCCCTGGGAACACCGGGGATGTCGGACGCTTGCCATGCAAACACGTCGACATTTGCCCGCAGGAAGGTGACGAGCGCGCCTTCCTATTTGCTGTCGAGGGTGGAGCCTATGGTGAAGGCCCCTCCCGTGCCATCCTCCCCGACGGGCACCTTCTTGGTCTGCGGCGACTCGGCTCTGGATCTCTTACTATTGTCGGTAGAGCTCTCTGGCACGTCCTCAACGGTAGCACAACACTCCGAGGAGGTGCGCTTGCCGGAGTGGGTGCGAGAGGTCTTGCCGGGCTCCTTCTTCCCTCCCGGGCCTTCAGCGGCAGGAGCAGGTGCCTTGATGGCGGCTGCTGCAACTGCTTCCCGGTAGAGTTGGTCGGGCAGATCAGCGCGTCCTTCTTGTCGGAGGGGACGGAGATGATGGTCAACGGCCCGGGCATCTTTAGCATGTTGTAGGCGTAGTGTGACGCCACCATGAACTTGGCTAGTGCCGGGCGGCCGAGGATCCCATTGTAGGGCAAAGGGATCTCGGCCACGTTGAAGAAGATCCTCTCCGTCCTGTAGTTCAACTCTCCTCCAAACATCACGGGCAGTGTGACCTTTCCCTTCGGCTGGCTCCTCCCCGGATTGACCCCTTGAAACATGCCCCTTTCCTTGAGGTCTCCATCAGGGATTTGCAACCTTTTGATCACGACAGGCGAGATCAGGTTTAGGCCGGCCCCGCCGTCAACCAACATCTTGTTCACCTTGAGGTTGTGTATCGTTGGTGAGACCAACAACGGCAAACACCCGACCGCGGTAGTGCGGTCAGGGTGGTCCTCAGCATCAAAGATGAGGGGCGTGCTGGACCACTTCAGCGGCTTCTGAGCGTCGAACGACGGCTCTGCTGCTGTAATCTCACACGCCCACTGCTTGAGCTGGCGGTGAGAGGTATGCAGCGAGGCACCGCCATCGACGCACATGGCCTCCGTAGCCTTCTGGAACCCTTGCTCACAAGACTCGTCATCCTCGTCGTGATCATCGTCTTCTTGTTTCTTGTCGCGGCCCACGACGGGCCTCTCTTGTTGGTTGTCCTTGCCGGGGCGGCCTCCTTGGCCGTCACGCTTTTTGCCGGATCCCTCAGCACCGTCCTAGTCCTTCTCCTTGTCCCGCCTCTCGTACTCGGCCTTTTGCTTCTCAGCAAGCAGCTCGACTTGTCGGCAGTTCTGGAGGTCGTGGCCCTTGGTGCGGTGGATCTTGCAGTATTCCTTGCCGGAGCTTCCTGGCTTGTCGGTAGCCGCCAAGGCCCGGCAGGCGGCGCACCCGGCAATCTCCTTTCCGGGGGCGTCTGCCTTGACCTTCTTGCCGGCACCGGTATCGTCAGATCCCTCAATGGCAAGCACGGCCTTGCCTTTGCGTTTCCTGTTGCGACGCCGGCTCTTCCTCGTCGGGGTGGCGGCGTCTTCATCGGTAGAGTCGGTTTCCACGCCGGTGTCTTCGTCGGGGTACTTCCTTCCCTCTTCAGCCCGGGCGCACCTATCGGCCAGAATGTAGAGCTCGGCCACATCCTTAACCTTGGTCATCAGCAGCTCCTCGCGCATCTTGCGATTGTGCACGTTCTGGTGGAACGCGCTAATCACAGCGGTGGGATGAACGTCAGGGATGTTGTACTGCACCCGGCTGAATCTCTGGATGTACTTGCATAGGGTCTCCCCTTCCTTCTGGGGAATGATATGCAGATCACTGGCCTGGCCATGAGCTTGGTGGCCTCCTGTGAAGGCGCCAATGAACTCATGGCACAGATCCGACCAAGAAGAAATGGAATCCACCGGCAAGTGCATCAACCAAGACATCACATTGGGCTTGAGCGCCAGCGGGAAATAGTTGGCAAGCACCTTATCGTTGCGAGCCCCAGCAGCCTGCATCGCGATGGTGTAGATGCTGAGGAACTCGGACGGATGGGTCTTGCCAGTGTACTTCTCACCGACGTCGGGCTTGAACGTGCGGTGGGACGGCCACTGGAACTGCTGCAGCTCACGGGTAAAGGCCGAGCAGCCCACCTTGTAAGGTCAGCCGCCGGGGCCCCCCGGTGCCGGGTGGTCCATAGCGGGTTGTCGGGTGGTTGGTGCGACATATGCCAAAGGATGGCTTATCATTGTGGGAGCCAATAAAACGTCGCCGGTGCCTGGAAACGGGATGAGGCGAAGACATGCACGCCAGCGAATCTTACCCAGGTTCGGGGCTCTCCGAGGAGATAACACCCCTAGTCCTGCTCTGCGGGGTCTCCGCATAATCACTAGCTCGATAAAGAGTAGCTACAATCGCTCCTAGAGCTGTTGGGATCAAGGGAGAAGAAGGACAAGGCTAGCTCTTGCTTCTCTCTATCTATGGTGTGTGTGCGTGTGCTATGCTGGAAGCCAAACATGCAGAGGTGCCAACTATGCTTGGGTGCGAACCCTTTGCACGGGTGCTCCGGGGGGTTTATATAGGCCTACCCCCCGGGGGTACAATGGTAATCCGACTGGGAACTGGCCCTAGCCGTCAGTGTCTACGCTCGCCGGCTTCTCCGCCGGCTGCTGGGTCCCGCCGGCTGGTGGGTCCCGCCGGCTGCCGGCTACTCGGTCGACAGGCGGGCCCCACCGCCCAGGGCTTTGTCGGCGGCTGCTTACTGTAGCCGCGCCTCTGATGATGAGGGCTTTGTCAAGGTGAGCATGGCTACAGTGGGCCGCCTCGGGGGCTATCACTGTAGCCTCACCTCGTCTTGTCTCCTTAATGGGGCTCCTGCTTCGAGGAAGGGAGTAGCCGGCTTCCGGAGGCCGGCTATGCTCCCGGCCGACTAGGGAAAGCCGGGCCGCCTTCACGCCTCTCTCTGGCTGAAGGGGCCTGCCGTCCTTGGGCCGTACAGGAGGGGATCGTGGATGACGTCGTAGCTGGCGTGGCTACAGTGCCGGGCCGCACGGGAGACATCCCTCCCGTACGGCCTCCTGTAGCCATGCCCGCCTCGGGCTTCGGGGGTCGTGGGCCGCACTGTGGCCATGCCCCGTCAGGTCGTCGTTATGTAGGAGTGGTGGTGGTCTTGGCCAGCTTCTAGGAGTCGGCGTCCTTCTTGGCCGGCTTCTTGGAGTCGGTGAGGCTGGGTCGCCTTCCGGGAGTCGGCTTTAGTGGTAGCCGGCCCGGGAAGGCGGCCCCAAATGCTTGGAGTGCTTGAAGGCCCAAAGGCCTGATAAATTTTCTGAAGAGCCAGGGGTAGCCGGTTTGGCTACCCGTGGCCACTTACTCCGACACGGGTCCTGCCCACTTGTCCGACTGGCAGCGCGTTTTGCGCCGGCGCTCGACTGTGGTTCGAGCGTCTTCGTGAGCTCACTCCCGAAGGACCTGGCGCTGGTCGCGGAGGGTCCGCGGGTCGGACGACACTATGGAGATGTTATCACAAGCGTCGTCGCTACGGGCCGACGCCCGCGGTGGCTGGCGAGGAGGAGGAGAGTGCACCGTGGCCATAGCTCCCCCGGTCCTCCCAACGCCAGCATGTGGTGGCTCGGTGGAGCGACGACCCAAGGGCCCCGCCGGTCGCGGATCGTCTTTGCTTGCGACGGCGACGAGGCTCCGGATGGTGGCCCTCCACTCGTCGAGCTTCTCCGTGGCAGGAGGGAAGTCGAGGAGCAGCTGTGAGCGCGCCAAAGCTTCCGCTGGCGTGGGCGGCGGTGACAGCTGCGTGGATCGCGGCGCGCTTCGACTTCTAACTACGTTAGAAGGAGCTCCGTTATGACCCAGCGGCTGCGTGCCATTTCCGCCAGCGCTTCGGCGAGCGCGCTGAACCCCTTCATCTTGCGGGTGACGCACAGGGCTCTTCCCACTGCGGTGCCCAGGGTCACCAACGTGGTGACGCTGCTTGGCGTGCACACCATGGGAAGAGCACGCGGTGGTCGCCGGTGTGAGCATCTTGGAGGTCACTGCGCCGCCTGGAGGTGGCACAACGACACCCCTGGAGGGCCCCGCGCCGCCTGCGAGGGGCCCGGCTCCGTCTTTGGATCTGGCGGCGTGCGGCCGTTCGTCCGGCGCGCGAACGGCGGTGCTCGCCAGGCTCTGACTGCCTGGGCGATGCTGCTGCTCGCGGACCGCGGCCCGGGTCCTGTCCGCGACCTGTCCACTGCTCGTCTGCACTAGCACGGGTCGTTCGGCTCCCAACGAGCCGATCGCCATGGCCGTCTTCTTCTTAGGAGCCATGGCGACGAAGAACTGCCAGGCTAACTACTAAACCAGATTCTCACAATTGCGCCCCCCTACTTGGCGCGCCAAAGATGTCGGTGTGAAACGACACCTATGGGATCACAAGAATCCCTACTACGGTTGCCGGGGCGCAAGGTTGCAAGAAGAGCAGGGCTAGTAGACAGCACAAGAATCGTTTACCCAGGTTCGGGCCGCGAGGATGCGTAAAACCCTAGTCCTGCTTTGGTGGGTGTATTTCAGAGAGTTCTTGAGCTCTCGAACTAGCTGTGGTGAGTGCGTGGTTCGAAAGAGCCGAATCCTTCTCCAGTATGCCATGGGCCTCCTTTTATAGTCGGAAGGGGCTGCCACAGTGGCACACAGGAGGTGGAAAGGCGTACAGTGCCCTGAGCTTATCGCTCGTATTACAGGACAAGACGCATTTAATGCGTAGATTAGGTGTCCCCTTGCTTTATTGGGGACGGGGACGAGGCCCGTCCCGTCCATCGCCGCTCCTCCTCGCTTCGACACACGCCTCAGCCAGTGATGCGTGCGGCGCCATGTAGGCAGGCGGGCAGCTGAGGTGGCGCGGTGGTGGGGCCTTCACGAAGATCTGCATGCCGCCACGCAGGCGCTCGATGAGTTGGTCTGGGAGCTGCATGTTGCCACGCAGGTGCCCACCCAGCTGGTTGGGCTGGCAGCTGCATGTGAACGGCGGTGGAAGCTTGGTTGACATGGGCCTGGCGGTGGCTCTGCTGGCGTTCTTGGCGAGGGCGCGCTGTCGTCCCCGGCAAGGGCCTTGCCGGAGGTCTGGTGGCCTTCCCGGCAAGGATCTTGCCGAGGATCATCGTCTTCTAATCCTCATCTGATCTTGAATATGTCTTCACAAAGATCTGCATGCCACCACAGAGGCGCCTTCTTGAGCCCTGGCCCCACGTGGATGATGGCGTTGGGGACCGTGGGCTCGAGGGTGGCTCGCTCTGTTGGTGTGGGACGAGCTGCCCCGGCAAGGGTCTTGCCGGGGCTGCTGAGGCTGCCCCCGGCAAGGGTCTTGCCGGGGGAACCTGCTTCGTCCCTCTGCTCTTTATGGTCTTGGCCTTGGCGTTGCTCTGATCGTCTTGGGCTTCGGTTTTACCTTGGCTCACCTCCCCTGTTCTGCCTGGTGTGGCCGCGGGCGCGGCTCTGACTACCTGTGCACAGGTATTGGGGTACAAAAACGCACCCTCTTTTTGTACATCGACAGCCGCAAGACGGGTCCGGGCTAGTACCGTCGTCGGGGTCGTTGTGGAAGGCACTCCTCCACTCGTCGACATTGATCTCCTCATCCTCGGGGCCCACCTCGATGCCTCCCGCGCCGCCGCCGCCGCCTTCGACCTCATCATCAGAGGAGAGCGCGATAACCTCGCAGCCCTCCGCGCCGCCGTCCTCGCCGCCTTCGACCTTGTCATCGGAGGAGAGCGCGATAACCTCGCCGCCCTCCGCGCCGGCAAAGATCGCCCGCTCTGCCTCCACGAGCTCCGGGTGCTGCCGGCGGAGCTCTTGCATGTAGGCCTCGTTAACTGTGTGGAAACCATCGAGCCACTGACGGGTGTGGGTCTCTCGATATGTAATCTCGGCGACCCACGTCCCCCACCGTCGCTGCCGGACCCCGAGGTAGGACTTCGTCGGCTGCCGGGTCCGAGGGAGGACGGGGAAGTCCTAGAACCAACGTAGGGGCGTGGCGGCGGGCGGATCGGGGGACCGGCGACGGTGGATCGGGCCCGCGGAGGATGACGGGGGCACCTCGGCGGCCACCTCGCTGGCGTCGGGCGAAAAGGCCGCGATAAACCTCTTTTTGGCCATTGGCTCCTCGAGCTCCCCGGCACACAAGCAGAGGTTGAGGATGGAGGCGTCGGCGATGGCGGCGACCTACCAATGGTTTCGAGGGTTGTGTGTGTCTGTGTGAGCGGAGGTTTCGGGGTGTGTGTGGAGGGGGGGCAAGGTTGTGTTTGAGGAAATATTGCGGCAACTGAAAATTTTACTAGGCGGGAGTAACAAGGCGGGGCTACTGAAAATTTGGATCAAGGGAGAGCAGATATTTTTGAGATTGCAAGGGATGCAGAGGCGGGAGTAAAATGTCGGGCCTACTAAAAATTTGAATCAAGGGACTGAAGTAGAGCGGGAGTAACAGACATCGCACACGGACCGCACATACTAATCGTGTGCTATCAAACATTAAAACCTTCCAGGCGGTAGATATTTTTGAGATTGCGAGGGATGCAGAGGCGGGAGTTTTTGGGGAGTGAGCTAGTGTGCTTGACACGCCGGCTGTGGACTGTAGCCGATGCACCTTATCGCGTAAGCCATAGGTGTACTATACACTGACGGTGCTCCAAGATATTTTGTGCTGCATCTCACACCGTTGGTGATAATAAACTGTG
The DNA here is from genome assembly GCF_002575655.3 of Aegilops tauschii subsp. strangulata. Classification (NCBI taxonomy): domain Eukaryota; kingdom Viridiplantae; phylum Streptophyta; class Magnoliopsida; order Poales; family Poaceae; genus Aegilops; species Aegilops tauschii. Next base: position 423,006,586 of record NC_053037.3, on the reverse strand, counting down.
TGGGATCTACTTGATTTGAATTACAAAATGGGGTCACAGCGGCAATGGACGCTGTTTGAATTGCTAGACCTTTTATCTGAAGTGAACATGCAACTATATGTGTGTCGTAAAAGAATTGGAATTATTCAGGGTTTGTTCGGACATTTTATACATTAAACTAGGTTTCTAGCCATTTCACGTGCAGAATTCAAATTTAAACTACATGCACATGCTCCAATGCACCAAAGTTGGTTGAAAAATCACATGTGTGTCCTTGCGTGAATTTCTAGGTCCCATGCAAGAGATGGGAATAAATTTCAAACACCAGGGCACTATTGATTGGCGGCAAAATGTTGAGATACCTGGTTTTTAAGTTCTAGTAAATCCAAAACTCGTCTGAAATTCATGAAACTTGGCATGCTATCATGGAGCGGCATCAACATGCCGTGGTGAAAATTTTGTCCCATTTGGGGCAGGTTTGGGTATAAGCTTCTCAAAAACCAGAGCTTCTCACAACAAGCATGATGGTTTCGATAGGGAACGTACCACCTTTGGGGACGGGATGATATCCATTGCCTCTTATTGCTTTCAAAAAATTTCTAGTGTCAACATAGAACAACTGGAGTGCTGTGTTTAATGTTGGAATTTTTTGGGGTTCGTTTGGCCTTTTCTATACATTAACTGGGTTTTCTAGGCATTTTATGTGCATAATTCAAATTTGAACTACAAGCACATGCTCCAATGCACCAAAGTTGGTTGAAAAATCCCATGTGTGTCCTTGGGTGAATTTCTAGGTCCCATGCAAGAGATGGGAATGAAATTCAAACACCAGGGCACGGTTGATTGCCGGCAAAACGTTGAGATGCCTGGTTTTTAAATTCTAGTAAATCCAAAACTCGTTTGAAATTCATGAAACTTGGCATGCTATGATGGAGCGGCATCAACATGCCGTGGTAAAAAATGTGTCCCATTTGGGGCAGGTTCGGGTATAAGCTTCTCACAAACCAGAGCTTCCCATAACAAGCATGATGGTTTCGATAGGGAACGTCCCACCTTTGGGGACGAAACGATATCCATTACCTCTTATTGCTTTCAAAAAATTTCTCGTGTCAACATAGAACAACAGGAGTGTTGTGTCAATTTTTGGGATTATTCGGGGTTCGTTTGCACATTTTTATGCATTAACTGAGTTTTCAATGCATTTATGTGCATAATTCAAATTTGAACTACATGCACATGCTCTAGTGCATATAAATTGGTTGAAAAATCAAATCTGCATCCTTGGGTGCATACTTAGGTCCCATGCAAGAAATGGGAATGAATTTCAAACACGAGGGCACCGTTGATTGTCGGCAAAACATTGAGATGCCTGGTTTTTAAATTCTAGTAAATCCAAAAATTGTCTGAAATTCCTGAAACTTGGCATGCTATCATGGAGCGGCATAAACATGCCGTGGTAAAAAAGTTGTCCCATTTGGGGCAGGTTTGGATATATGCTTCTCACAAACCAGAGCTTATCACAAACAAGCCTGAGGGTTTCGGTAGGGAACGTACGTCCCACCTTTGGGGACGAAACGATATCCATTGCCTCTTACTGCTTTCAAAAAATTTCTCGTGTCAACATAGAACAACAGGAGTGTTGTGTCAATTTTTGGGATTTTTCGGGGTTCGTTTGGACATTTTTATGCATTAACTGAGTTTTCTAGGCATTTGATGCGTGTCGTGGAATTGTCACGGCAGATGTCCTAGTGTGAGGACTTAGTCGTGAGGCCAACACATCTATGTGGTAGCTTGAGAGGGGTTGAGCGAAATCGAGAGACGCAACACAAGACAAGGATTTAGACAGCTTCGGGCCCTGGGAAACATCATCCGGTAACAACCCTACCTGGTGTTTGTGGCTAGGTCTCATTATCATCACGAGGGAGTCGCCGTAAACCGGCTCTCCCAGTTATGTCTAGCCCTCAGATTATGTCTCTCTCCTCTTGGGGTGCCCTGCCCCTCCTTATATATGTTGAAGGGGCGGGTTACATGTAGAGTCCAACTCGGATTAAGACTTAAACTATTTTGACTTTTCTTCATGGGCTTCTTAACGTCTCGGGCTTGTTAACCCCAGGCGACTCTGTCTGCCGGGTTATAACTGTCTACCGGGTTATGACTGTTTGCCGAGTTATGACTGTCTGTCAGGTTATGACTGTCTACCAGTTTATGACTGTCTGCTGGGTTATCATCTGACTTAACACCTGCCAGGTTATCATCTGACTTAACACCTGCCGGGTTATGATCTGACTTAACACCTGCCGGGTTATCAAGTCCCAGCCGGGTTATAACTCCAGTCGGGTCATACCGCGGGGTATATCCCCAACATTAGCCCCCAGTTTAATTTGGATTTATCCATGCTAAACTGATCCTGATCATCCTTAAGTCCTTGTCATTTCCTTCTTCTAGAAAATCCAGGTCAATCGGCCAGCTTCATAATCAATTTGCTGACATTGGTTTGTCACAGAGAAATATTATGAAGAATAATTCATTTGACTCAACTCCTTGTGCTTAACAAAAATATTGGTCCTTGAAATACTCATATGATCTTCAGCCAGCTTAAGGATGTAGAACTTGTCGGTTTATCATTGCCAAAATTGCCGGTTTATAAATATTGATGGCACCGGGTCATAATTGTTTGTTAACATCAGCTTTGAAAATATACCTCTTATATGCCTATCACTTGTAGCCCCCAAGTCTTAAGAAGGTAACGTAGTAACAACTTAAGAATTGCTTCAATATGAATGTCACAAGCTTGAAGAAATCCCGGTTGTTCATCTCAATCACTAGTCAGAACTGAGTATTCCACATATGTAGCCCCCAAGTGCCGGGTTGTCATGCTTGCAGCAACCTGGGACTTGTAATTGCCTGATGCTCATAAAAACTTCAACCAGTGTAGCCCCCAAGGGCCGGGTCATTATGCAAATAATGAGCAGGGACTTTGAAAATATGATCATGTAGACTTTAATAGCAACGTGTAGCCTCCAAGGGCCGGCTCAGTAAGATAATACTGAGCTGGGACTTTATATATACTTTATTGAAAATAACATCATATGATGTAACTCCCATCATGGGGCTTGAACCCACGTTCACAAGGTTAAGAGCTTTGTGCTTTACCAACTGAGGAGTGGACCCTTCAATTAATGGATTAAGACTTGTGTACCTTGAATTGTTGACAGGAGCAATTGGTAGCCCCCAAGGGCCGGCTCATTACAATGTGATGAGTCGGGTCTTCAATAAGGTGATGAAAAAATGACTTTGCATTAGCCCCCAAGTGCCATGGTGCATGCTGGCAGTGATATGGGACTTGCATATTTGATGTAATCTCAATTTGAATAATGTAGCCCCCAAGTGTCGGGTCGTAAGCCTGCAGCGACTCGGGACTATTCCTTCCATTGTAGAATAAATCATATCCATCGATAAAATAATATCCATTGCGCTAAAGCGACTTTGGAAACCTCAATCATAATACTGGTTATTGATAACCATAGTAAAAATCCAGCCATGTCGGCTATTAAATATTTGAATAATATACCCAATGATTTATAAGCGCATGATTCCAATGGCGGAAGCCAAATATATACTGGCGACTTATAGTCAAAAGCCAGGCCGGGTTAATAAACACCAGATATTAGTTTTCCTCTTATCGGTGACTTATAGTCAAAGGCCAGGCCACGGGTTAATAAACACTGGATAAATTATACTCATAAATCATGATAAACCTAAAAAATCAAGAATGATTTAAATAGTCATAATTGTGGTGTTGCACCGATCAAAAGGGCTTAAGCTATGGTTCGGATACGACCAAATCCCCCAAGTGATCATCCTGGTGGCCTTACGCCGATCAAGAGGGTTTAAGCTTTGGTTCGAATATGACCAAAGCCCCCAAGTGATTTCCCTAGTGGCCTTACACCGATCAAGAGGTGTAGCTATAGTTCGAATACGACCAAGCCCCCAAGTGATTTCCCTGGTGGCCTTACGCCGATCAGTGTAGCGACGGTTCGAATACGACCAAGCCCCCAAGTGATTTCCCGGGTGGCCTTACGCCGATCAAGAGGTGTAGCCATGGTTCGAATACGACCAAGCCCCCAAGTGATTTCCCTGGTGGCCTTACGCCGATCAAGAGGTGTAGCTATGGTTCGAATATGACCAAGCCCCCAAGTGATTTCCCTGGTGGCCTTACGCCGATCAAGAGGTGTGGCTATGGTTTGAATACGACTAAGCCCCCAAGTGATTTCCCTGGTGGCCTTACGCCTTCAAGAGGTGTACCTATGGTTCGAATACGACCAAGCCCCCAAGTTATATTGTGAGCTGTGCTCAAGGGGCACCTATGTTTGAGCTGTGCTTTTGCAACAAACTCTCTTTAGTCCCTTTAATTTTTCCTGAGAACTCGAACTTGCGAGAGATTATTCTTTTGAACCGGAAATTCTTAAACCGGATACTGAGAGCTTCAAAGCTTTGTGGGAGACAGCTTTCCCTTGAGCCGGATTTTAAACCGGAATCCTTCTTTTTAAGATGGAAATTTTCTGACGGCCTTTAAATTTGCACCAATATGGCGGTTTTAGGGTCCTGCATTAGATAACTTTGCAAGCCGGAGTAATTTCTCTTTTAAAGAAAGCAATATAATATAAAAATATACTGGATGAATTTCACCTGATATGTTAGGCCAGAAATTATCCGCCGCGGAGTTGATGATCAGTTGACCACCATGGTGAAACGACGCGGTAAACCGTGCGAACGGGCAAGTTAGCCGCAATATGTTGATATACACCAAAACCGCGGAAGCGGACGGAGAAAACAACCGCAACATTAAAGGCGGTATGGACGCAGGCTAGTCGCTACCGCTCTTGCAGTGACCACATGTCCTGCATAAATAATATCATAAACCAGAGTAATTGTTCTCAAAAGGAAAAAGTTGATACGTGCTATTTAAGATAGTTTGGACTGATATCACCTGATGTATTTAGATGACGAATGATCCGCTCACCGCAACAGAGGCGGCGGCTCAAAGCACTGCACCAGTCGGCTCAGACGGACCCTCCGGGTCATGTTTGACTCTTTTTTTGCTGATGCAGGCAGCCAATGGGAGCAGCAGCAGTAAGCCAGCGACTTGTCGATGACAGCTTGAGGCGTTGTATAAGGAAACAGAGGGCGCAGCAAGACAGGCAACAGTAGTGTACTGGCATGGGCCATTTTGATCCGGTGAATTTAGTTAATCTTTAACCTCTGCAGCGTCATGTTACAGTGAACAGTACCGCTTCTTCTGAATTTCAATGTCTTGTTCCTGTCAATCAACTACAGCCAAATAAGTGTTGTCCGAGCCAAGGCAATTCGCAGGCCGGTCTCTCAATCCGCCATACATTTGTCGTGGATGACGGCTTGAGGGCGGAGTGGTGGGCAAGCGGTGACCCAGCAGGTTGAAACCAATGCAGGGAGGACTCCGGCGAGGTGAGGTGGGCGGCGACTCCGGGCAGCTCAAAGGCTAGATGAAGGCGAGGCCGTAGCGGCGCAGCACCGGTGACTCGGCGGCCCGGTGGAGGTGGCGTCGACTTTGAAGGTCACGGCGGCTCAGCTGCAGAGGCACGCTGGCGAAGACCGGCGACTTGAGGCCATGGCGGATCGAAACCGCGGTCTAGAGGCGAGGTGGATCGGCAAGTCGACGGAGGCGGCGCCGAGGAGCGCTAAAACGGGGCGACTCATGGAGGAATGGCAAGGTAGGTTACGCCACAGTGGCGGTTCGAAGACGAACGCGGCGGCTCGGGGTGTGGCCATTGATCCAGCAGCGAAGGCGTGAAGCGCCAGGCGGCTCCACGGCATTGGCTCTTCGCGAGGCAATTTTATCATGACCATGGACGGCGATTTTAAGCGGCCGCGGGGGCCGACGAGGCGGGTCGTCAGGGGCGGGGCCACGACACGGAGAGGCGGCTCAAGGGCTCGTCCGCGACGGGGCGGCTTGCGTGGCACAGCAGCAGAATGGACAGATGGCCGCTCGATGCACGCTGAAGTGATTCGGGGCCAGCTTGATCCGGTGGCGAATTGTGGTGATAGGGCCGGCTCAACCCGGAGGCGGAGGCAGCTGATCAGGGCCGTGGCCGCGGACGAGGACCAGCGACTCTGCAGAAACGGTGGCTCATGGCCCACCGCAGCAGTAGCAACTTGAAGCGAAGGTGAGGCAGATCTTGTTCGGGGTCGTGGTGGTAACTTGTATCAAAGAGACAGCGGAAAGGAGTTTCAGGGCCGCTGCTAATTTAGCGGCAGATTGCATAGCGAATAAGGCCGCGGGAGCGGGGCCATGGCAGACCGGCGCCGGCAACCAGCAGGATTAGCAGCAGCAAGGCGGCACCGGCCTAAACGAATCGAAGACGGGGCCGTCTTGAAGCGTGGTGGCGCTCCGAGAGCTGGCGGCTCAGCGAGGGTGATGGCAAAGTAGCAGAGGTGGCGATTTGGGGCATGTAGTTGACCCGGCGGCGGTAGTTTGCCGGCAATATGGTTGGCGGTTTAGCAGCACCTCGGCAGTCCCGTGATTGAGGGATGCCGCCAAGCCTGGAAGAGCGCGATTTATAGGTGTCGGGCCTCGACAGAGATGGAGTCCGACGGAAAGGCATGGCAACTCGCAGTAGAAAACGAGGCTGGCTCGCATGAAGCTAGGCGTGACAGTGGTTCGCAGGAGGCAAAGACGGCGGCATAGTGCAAGTGGCCAGGCGGCTCGAAGCGGAGGCCGGCCCCACGCGGCTGTGTTGATGAAGGCAGCTTGCAGCAGAAGGCGGCAGAAGCGCGGCCGTGGCCAGTGGGAAGGCAGCCGCGGGCCAGCGCCGTCTCGCAAGAAACAGTAGGCCGGGTTGTGGCCATGGCGGTCTTGATGCGCGGGCGAAGAAGCAGTGATCCGGCCAGGGCAACAAGGCGAAGGCGAGGCCGCTCAGTAGTAATCCCGCCGCGACTTGGTGGCTGCACCACGGGTTAGCTGCGACGACGTTTGGCAGGTCAACCGGTGCGGTCATCTCGAGGCAGCGAATCCGTGTTGTTGTAGGGGTCGTGACCTGCTTTGGCAGATTTCGCTTCGTTCTCAAACTTGACAGATCTGATCCGAATATTCGCACACAATAGGTCACGGCGTTTCCTCCTTGCGCTGGAATGATTCCGTTTTCAAATCTGAGATGCATCAGCGTTTAGCAGATTTCATTAGGGCTGGTAGTAGACGTGGAAAAGCAACCCTAACTCAGCGGGTCGCAAGGAACGGATGCAACGAAAAAATTTTGGTCCGTCTCGTTGCAACCTGCTTCTCACGGATCCCTGGCGCTTTAGTAAAAAGACAACTCTAGTGGGTTACCACAGCGCGTGTGGCAGAAGCTGAACATGTGACCCTAATCTTCTCTTGATCTTGAATCTTGTATATGTCGTTTTGACTGTTCATCGACGTGGTGATCTTCTGCACCGACTCCTTTTTGTCCGGCACATCACGAACTTCTCAATCCCTAAGAAAAGATCCCTCCAAGAACTCATCACCATCGTGCACAAGCCCCACGGTGGCGCCAACTGTCGTGGAATTGTCACGGTAGATGTCCTAGTGTGAGGACTTAGTCGTGAGGCCAACGCATCTATGTGGTAGCTTGAGAGGGGTTGAGCGGAATCGAGAGACGCAACACAAGACAAGGATTTAGACAGCTTCGGGCCCCGGGAAACATCATCCGGTACCAACCCTACATGCTATTTGTGGCTAGGTCTCATTATCATCACGAGGGAGTCGCCGTAAACCGGCTCTCCCAGTTATGTCTAGCCCTCATATTATTTCTCTCTCCTCTTGGGGTGCCCTGCCCCTCCTTATATATGTTTAAGGGGCGGGTTACATGTAGAGTCCAACTCGGATTAAGACTTAAACTATTTTGACTTCTCTTCATGGGCTTCTTAATATCTTGGGCTTCTTAACGTCTCGGGCTTGTTAACCCCACGCGACTCTGTCTGTCGGGTTATAACTGTCTGCCGGGTTATGACTATCTGTCGGGTTATGACCGTCGCCGGGTTATGACTGTCTGCTGGGTTATCATCTGACTTAACACCTGCCGGGTTATCATCTGACTTAACACCTGCCGGGTTATGATCTGACTTAACACCTGCCAGGTTATCAAGTCTCAGCCGGGTTATAACTCCAGTCGGGTCATACCGCGGGGTATATCCCCTACAATGTGCATAATTCAAATTTGCACTACATGCACATGCTCCAGTGCATATAAATTGGTTAAAAATCACATGTGTGTCCTTGGGTGCATGCTTATGTCCCATGCAAGAGACGGAAATGAATTTCAAACACCAGGGCACTGTTGATTGCCGGCAAAATGTTGAGATACCTGATTTTTAAATTCTGGTAAATCCAAAATTCGTCTGAAATTCATGAAACTTGGCATGCTATCATGGAGCAGTATCAACATGTCGTGGTGATTTTTTTCCCATTTGGGACAGGTTTGGGTATAAGCTTCTCACAAACCAGAGCTTCTCACAACAAGCATGATGGTTTCGATAGGGAACGTACCACCTTTGGGGACGGGACGATATCCGTTGCCTCTTATTGCTTTCAAAAAAATTCTTGTGTCAACATAGAACAACAGGAGTGTTGTGTTTAATCTTGGAATTTTTCGGGGTTCGTTTGGCCTTTTGTATACATTAACTGGATTTTCTAGGCATTTTATGTGCATAATTCAAATTTGAACTACAAGCACATGCTCCAATGCACCAAAGTTGGATGAAAAATCACATGTGTGTCCTTGGGTGAATTTCTAGGTCCCATGCAAGAGATGGGAATGAAATTCAAACACCATGGCACTGTTGATTGCCGGCAAAACGTTGAGATGCGTGGTTTTTAAATACTAGTAAATCCAAAACTCGTCTGAAATTCATGAAACTTGGCATGGTATCATGGAGCGGCATTGTAAGTGCATCTAGTGCCACCCCTAGTTGGTTTTGGAGTATTGACGACAGACTTGGTTGAGGGACTAATGTGTTTGTGAGAATTGCAGGATAACACAGGTAGTATTCCCACATTGATTCAGTTTACCTACCAGAGATGACCCCTAAAAATGTGTGAAGATATTGAAGACAATGGTGGTCTGTGAAGATATTCACAACAAAGATTATGACTTGAGAAGACATTGAGGTGAAGACTATGGAGTGCGAAGACATAATTGTTTCATAGTTTCCTTTTCTTCTTTGTTGAGTCATAGGAACCACCGTACTGTTAAGTGGGGTCCAAGTGAACAAAGTCAGAGTGACTGATGTGATGCTCAACCAAATCCTATGTCTTCGAGCGAAGACAATGAGAGCAAATCTTATCCAAAGCTGGATGAGTCAGCTTTATTTGCAGCCCAAATCAAGCTGTCGCGTGTGTTCGAAATCTGACCATTGGACACGTGTCAGTTCCTTAGTGACCCGGGGTTATTTCGGACAAATCAGGTCGGGTTGCCTCCTGGCTATGAATAGCCCACCCCGTACACCATAAATTGGTGGCTTCTCAGAGTTAGTGCACGGCTTTTGTCGTTTGAGAGCAACCCACCTCCTAAGCTTTTGAGAGAGAGATCCTTGCGAGGACAAAGCCCAAAACACCCAGAGCCAAAGAGTGTTAGGCATCACTGAAGTCTTTCTATCCGCGTGATCTGAAGACTTGTTACACTTGAGGACTGTGAATCCTCCAGCTGGTTAGGCGTCGCGTTCTGAGCATCCAAGAGTCATTGTGGATTGCCGGTGAACGAAGTCTGTGAAGGTTTGGAAGTCTACCTTGAAGACTTACCAGAGTGATTGGGCGAGGACTAAGTGTCCTTAGCTCAAGGGGAATAAGGTGAAGACGCGGTCTTCTGTGTTGAATCTCAGCCTCCCTAACCAGACGTATAGTTGTCACAGCAACTGGAACTGGTCCAACAAATCATTGTCCTCACCAAGCAACTTGTTCTATCGTTTACCTCTCTTTATATACAGTTTGTCTTCGTGAAATCATTGCCTGCCTGCCTGATCTGATTGTCTTCACTAAGTGAAAATTGTTGTTGTTTGTCTTCGTACTATCTTCCATCCTGATCCATACTACTTAGCTGCTAATAGTCTTCGTGCTTTCACTTCATTGCTTACTTGACTATGGCCTATCTAGTGTAGTCTACCTTCCACTGCATATCAATAGGTTTATTTCTACTGTTTGTCTTCAAAGCCCCCGTGTTTTGAAGACTTTCATAAAAATCTCCTATTCATCCCCCTCTAGTCGATAACTAGCACTTTCAATTGGTATCAGAGCAAGGTGCTCCCTTATTGTGTGTGATTCGGTATAACCACCTGGAGTTTTAGCTATGTCGACTGCAGGGATAATCAAAGTCTCCGCTGCGTGCCCTGTCTTTGATGGCACTGATTACCCCTACCGGAAGAATAAGATGCGTATGCAGCTTGAAGCCATTGATGTCGACCTCTGGTATGTCGTCAAGAATGGCGTTCCCAAGGTCGGTGAAGGTGTCACTGCTGCTGATGTCAAGAGGTTCATTCAACTAGACTCGACGGCCAAGAACATCATCTGTGGTCATCTGACTAAAGGACAGTATGGTCGTGTGAGTGCTCTGGAAACTGCGAAGCTAGTCTGGGAGTGGCTCACCAAGGTCAATGAAGGTGTCTCAACCCAGAGAGACTCAAGGATCGGTGTTCTTTGCAACCTCTTCAACCGCTTCAAGAGAAATGACAATGAGAATGTCCAGCTCCCATTTGATCACCTCACTGATATCACAAATTAGCTTCACGCACTCGGCGCCACTGAGATCACCAAGCACGAAATCGTCAAGACGCTTTTGAGATTGCTTCACAGCTCATTTGACACCCTGGCCCTGATGATTCAAGAACACCCTGACTTCAAGACTCTCGATCCGTCTGACATACTTGAGAGGCTCAACACACATGAGTTCCAGTTATCTAAGAAAAAAGATATCTATGGTCCCAACTATGGCCAAACTCGCGCTTTGAACCCAAAGGTTGTTTCCTCATCTGAAGAAGAATCTGACTGTTGTTCCAAGGATCCTGAAGACATTGGAAAGGAGTTTGCTATGCTTGTGAAGAAGTTCTAGAAGTTCACCAAGAAGAAAGGCTTCGAAAGGTCTTCAAGATCCAGCTCTAGAAATGATGAAGCTTCCACTCGTGATCTGTCGGGGATATGCCCCGCGGTGTAACCCGGCCCGACTTGGCGACTCACTAATGACCTGCCTTGACTGGACGACTCACTAAGTGACCCGCCCGAGCCTGGCGACTCATGGGTGACCCGGCGAGCGGGTCAGAGGAACGACAAGACCCGGCGGCCCAGAAGGCGGTTCATGGAAGGCCGGCTCATGTTATGGTGGGCCGGTTTATGAGGAAAGCACAAGGAATATTCTCCTACAAAGGAAGCAAGACTAGGAGTCCACTTGCAATAGAGTAATCCTAATCCAACTAGGACTAGTCATGTAAACCGCCCCTTCAACATATATAAGGAGGGGCAGGGCTCCCCAAAGAAGGAACAAGAAACAATCTCTAGGGCTAGACACAAAGGGGGAGCCGGCTTATGCGCCGACTCTCTCATGAGTATAATGAGATCTAGCCACAAACAGCATGTAGGGCTATTACCGGATGATGTTTCCCGGGGCCCGAAGCTGTCTAAATCCTTGTCTTGTGTTGCGTCTCTCGATTCCGCTCAACCCCTCTCAAGCTACTACAAAGATGTGTTGGCCTCACGACTAAGTCCTCACACTAGGACATCTGCCGTGACAATTCCACGACAGTTGGCGCCCACCATGGGGCCTGCGCACGGTGGTGTTGAGTTCTTGGAGGGATCTCTTCTAGGGATCGAGGAGTTCACAGTTCTCCGGATGAAAAAGATTTGATGCGAAAGGTTGCATCATCGGCGAATTTGTTAATCAGATCAATCCTGAGTTAATCTAGTACAGGCGCTGCCATCGGTGTTCTTTTTGATCTAATCTACTCGGCTATCATTAGTCGCCGGTGAAATTGCTTTTCTATCAAAGTCAGTATTGGTCTCGTCTAAAAGATCAAACTTGGAAGAATTTTTGTGGATAGTCTCGCTCACCACCACGAAACGGATTCAATCTGCATCTACACATGTGTCCTCGGAGAAGCACATCAAGTCAGGCCAGCCGATGCTGATTTCTACACCGTCGCTGCGATGAGGCGATCTACCAAAACGCTATGCGCCTGCAGTCAGTACTACTCCCGAGACCGTGCCCAACTTCTACGCGGCTCACCTCACCGCACACAGTCAAACGCAAAGTCGTAAAATCAACCACGACCCGGACGTGGGATGGTCAACGCCGGCCACGACCCAAAAGCAAAACGATGCTGTTGCTAGTAGTGCTAGTATGATTGCATAGTAGTACTAGTACTACCTACGTGGAGATCAAAAGCTACTGCCAGCTCTTCATGACAAAAAATAAGGAAAGAAGAAGTAGAAGACACCACATGGATGGTCAAACCAACAACGACCCGGACAAGCACGGGACGCCTCCACCGCTGGGCTTCGCCCACTCCGGTGTGCCTCCGAGCTGCCGGTCCCCGCCTGCTGAGCCGCGCCGGTGCGCCAAGACGGCTTCACCAGAGCCACCTCCGCTGCCGCGTTTCTGAGCCGCCGCCGACATCCTCCGCTCCAAGTCGCCTTCACGGCCACCTCCGAGTCACTGTCGTGGCCGACTTCGCGCGGCCTGCTTTCAACCTGCATGGCCTCGGCTGCTTGCCGTTGAGCCACTGCCGTGGCCAACCTCGCGTGCCCGCGCTGCTGTTGCCTTACCTTCAACAAGTCGCCTCTGAGACGCCGTGGTCACCATAGGCCGCCGGCCTCACTCTCGTGCGGGTTCATTGCTCCGGGTCAGCCGTATATTGCCGAGCCGCCTCGCCTCAACGGCCGCTCCGAGTCACCACCTACAGCGCCTTTTAAGTCGCCGGAGTACTCGGCCTCGTCTTCATGCTGCTGAGCCGATGCTTGCAAACCGGCGTCAGTTCATCGTCGCCTCTACTGCGACATAGTCGACGAGCCGCCGTCAATGGCGAGTCGCCGCGCCCGACTCTGCCACAAAGCCTTTCTAACTGCCCGGTGTTGACCTGCTCGCGCCGCTGTGGCCTTGTTTGCAAGCCGCCGGCCTCGTCCGAGTCACTGGTGCGGCCCCGCTGCCATGAGCCGCCCCGTAAAATCAGCTTGCCTCTCCTTCTACTGCGAGATGACGCCTCGTCAGTCCGTCGTGGAGCGCACCGCCTGCTCTCTAATACTCGTTGGAGAAATCCCTGACACAGTAGCTGCAGGACGACGGGTCGGGTTGACAATGAGCTTTCAGTTCCCTTGATTTTGCTGAAGAACTGCTCCTACGGTGCTGAATGAATAGGCCACCATCGCAGTCAAACGAACATGTGCTTGCTATAGAATTATGTTCATCTACAGAAGTTTGACATACTGGCCTCTATAGAGCTGCACCCAATTGGCAGATTGGAAACTGCCGATGAACTGATTGAGGGGTCAGCCGTTACCCGCCAAGGCAGCCTTCACCGTCCGACCGGTTGAGTCACCTCCATACCATGAACCGTCGGGCCGTGTTGAGCCGCCTCTGTTGCGTTGAACTGCTGGCACCATATTGAGTCGCCGGTCTGCCTGAGCCGACTCCGTCGCGTTGAACGGATCATCCGTCATCCGAGTAAATCAGGTGATATCCAGCTAAGTTTGTTTTATTAGCATGTATTGTTTTTATCAAAAGAACAATTACTTGGTCTATGATTTTTTTTCACAGGACCATTATTCCTTACAAAAAGGTGTTGCAAAAAGGGCGTGAGCAAATATTATTTTTGCACTAGCGCTCGTCATGCGCAAGTTGCCACCCCCGCTACATCAACACACGCGACTGACCTATTGTCCGTGCCCATGGCCAACTCGCCTGCGTCCGTGCCGTTTCCAATGCCGTGGCCGACTCTCTCGTCCACACCAGCTTACAACGCCGCTGCCGACTCTCCCCATCCGCACCGGCTTACAACGCCACGGCCGACTCGGTCGTGATTAATTTTAGCGTCACCGTGGTGATCATCAACTCCGCGGTGAATAATTTCTGGCTTAACATATCAGGTGAAATCCATCCGGTATATTTTTATAATATATATTGTTTTCTTTAAAAGGAAAAATTACGCTGGCTTGCAAGTTCGCCAATGCAGGACAAGTTATATCATTGAGCTGTTGAAGGACTCATACCGGTTTGTATCACGGTCAAATATGGAGAATCTCAAGACAACTCCTCGAGTCGCCTTAAGACTCGGGGGCTACAATGGCATGACTCGGCAAAATTGGCCAGTATCAATAATCCAGAACTCTGGGTCATTGGAGGGAAAAAGTAACCCGGCCCCGGAGACTACTGCTATATTGATAAGAATTTAAAGGCCGTTAGAAAATTTCCGGTTCAAAATGAAGAATGCCGGTTTAAAATCCGGCTCAAGGTAAACCTATCTCCCACAAAGCTTTGAAGCTCTCAATATCCGGTTTGAAATTCTGGTTTAAAAAAGAATTCATCTCTCGCAAGTTCGAGTTTTCAGAAAAAATTACAGGGACCAAAGAGAGTTTGTTGCACAGCACAACTCAAACATAGGCACCCGGTGAGCACAGCTCAGAAATATATCACTTGGGGGCTTCCGGCTTACTGAGCTAAGCTATGATTACCCTTTGATCCAGCTCATAGCCACAGTTACAGGTCATTTGGGGGCTTCCTGTTCAAACATAGGTCGTATTCGAACCAAAGAGAACATAGCTGTCGGTACCCTCTTGATCGGCGCAATGCCAAACCCACTAGGGGGCTTCTTGATCGTATTCGAATAATAGCTTAACCCCTTTTGGGTCCTACTTGGATCGTATTCGAATCAGGGTCGTTAAAAACCTCTCAAGGTCATTTGGGGGCTTCCTGTTCAAACATAAGTCGTATTCGAACCAAAGAGAACATAGCTGTCGGTACCCTCTTGATCGGCGCAACGCCAAAGCCACTGGGGGCTACATGATCGTATTCGAATCCTAGCTTAACCCCTTTGGTCTGGTTTACTGATCGTATTCAATCAGAAGCCCCAAATTTTTTGTATTTTGCTTAAGTTTTTCCGCAGTCTTTGTTTTTTCTTAAGATTTTGCCAGATCTAAGTGTGAGTGTGGTTTACATTTAACCCGGCTTGGTTTGGACGATAAGTCGCCAGCATGTGACAATCATAAACATTTGGAAGTTTTATGCTTCTAAAGATTGGGTTATCACCCTTACTGCACAGGTATCCTAAACCGGCAGTATGATTCAATATCACAGGAACCGGTTTTTCAAACCGGGTTATATTATTCAAATCTTTAATAGCCAACATGGCTGGATTTTTATTATGGTTATCAATAACCAAATATTATGATTTTCAAAGTCGCTTCAGCGCAATGGATATTATTTTATCAATGGATATAATTTATTCTACAATGGAAGGAATAGTCCCGAGTCGCTAAAGGCTTACGACCCGACACTTGGGGGCTACATTATTCAAGTTGAGATTACATCGAATATGCAAGTCCCATGTCCCTGCCAACATGCACCATGGCACTTGGGGACTAATGCAAAGTCATTTTTTACTGGCCTTATTGAAGACCCGACTCATCACATCATAATGAGCCGGCACTTGGGGGCTACCAATTGCTCCTGTTAAAAATTCAAGGTACACAAGCCTCAGTCCATTATATTGAAGGATCCACTGCTCAGTTGATAAAGCACAAGGCTCTTAACCTTGTGGACGTGGGTTCAATCCCCATGATGGGGGTTACATCATATGATATTATTGTCAATGAAGTATATATAAAGTCCCAGCTCAGTATTATCTTACTAAGCCGGCCCTTGGGGGCTACACGTTGCTGCTCAAAATCTACATGATCATATCTACAAAGTCCCTGCTCATTATTGCACAAGGACCCGGCCCTTGGGGGCTACACTGGTTGAAATTTTTATGAGCATCAGGCAATTACAAGTCCCAGGTTGCTGCAAGCATGACAACCCGGCACTTGGGGGCTACATATATGGAGTATTCAGTATTTACTAGTGACTGAGATGAACAACTTGGATTTCTTCAAAGTGGCAGTATTTATATTGAAGCAAGTCTTAAAGCCATCACTTTGTTCTGCTCAAGACTTAGGGGCTACAGGTAATATGGATATAAGGGAGAAAAAATCTTCAAATTCTCAGTTTTGAGTAAACAATCATGACACGGCGTCACCAACAATCATGACCCGGCGTCACCAATAATTATGAACCGGCGTTGGCAACAATCATAACCCGGAATTATCAGTTTTTATAACCCAGTGATTTTGGAAGTCATAGCTCAGCAAGATCTACAAGCCGGCTGAATATCAGTTGAATATTTCAGAACCAACATTTTTGTCAAGTCAGAGCATTGAAGGCCAATTGAAATGGATTCTTTATTTACAATATTTCTTCTGCAAGCAAGTTGATTATGAAGCTGGTCTATTGACCCGGATTTTCTAGAAGAAGGAAATGACAAGGACTTAAGGATGTTCAGGTGTCGGTTTATAGGAATTCTTAACACGGAGCACAACCTGTCAAATTTGTTCTTGTGTTTATTTTGCAGCATAAGTTTACCATGGATAAATCCAAGCTAAACTTGGGGGCTAATGTCGGGGATATACCCCGCGGTGTAACCCGGCCCGACTTGGCGACTCACTAATGACCTGCCTTGACTGGACGACTCACTAAGTGACCCGCCCGAGCCTGGCGACTCATGGGTGACCCGGCGAGCGGGTCAGAGGAACGACAAGACCCGGTGGCCCAGAAGGCGGTTCATGGAAGGCCGACTCATGTTATGGTGGGCCGGTTTATGAGGAAAGCACAAGGAATATTCTCCTACAAAGGAAGCAAGACTAGGACTCCACTTGTAATAGAGTAATCCTAATCCAACTAGGACTAGTCATGTAAACCGCTCCTTCAACATATATAAGGAGGGGCAGGGCTCCCCAAAGAAGGAACAAGAAACAATCTCTAGGGCTAGACACAAAGGGGGAGCCGGCTTATGCGCCGACTCTCTCATGAGTATAATGAGATCTAGCCACAAACAGCATGTAGGGATATTACCGGATGATGTTTCCCGGGGCCCGAAGCTGTCTAAATCCTTGTCTTGTGTTGCGTCTCTCGATTCCGCTCAACCCCTCTCAAGCTACTACAAAGATGTGTTGGCCTCACGACTAAGTCCTCACACTAGGACATCTGCCGTGACAATTCCACGACATGATCAGAAGAAGAGAACATGCCACAAGTGCAAGAAACCTGGTCACTACATCTCTGAGTGTCCATAGTGGGACAATGAGACCAAGAGGAAGAAGAAGAGCAAGGAATATGATTCTGATGACAAGAAGAAGAAGAAATCCTCAAAGTATTCTTCAAAGTCTTTGTCAAAGTCTTCATAGCACAAGAAGAGCTCATCTGGCAAGGATCATGCTTCTGTTGGCAAGGAGATGGATTCAGAGGAGGAGTCTGCTTCTGAGGAGGCAGAGGTGGAGTCTGAGGAGGAGTCTGATTCAGGCGTTGCGAGCCTGGCTCTAGCTACTGCCTATGTTGCCAAGTCCATCTTCAACACTGAAAGACAATGGCCCCGTCAACAATGCTGATGCTAATGATGAGGATGACTCTGCTCCCACCTACTGCTTCATGGCACGTGGTGCCAAGGGTATGACACCAAAGGCTTCAGAATGGATTATGGATAGTGGATGCACTAACCACATGACTGGTGATCGAAGTCTTCTGATGGATTCAACCCTACGTCCATCTGACAAGAGTCACATCACATTTGCTGACACTGGTAAAAGCAAGGTATTGGGTCTAGGTAGAGTTGCAATCTCAAATGATCAGCACATGGATAAAGTGATGCTTGTTGAATCCCTTGGTTTCAACTTAATGTCTGTCTCAATTCTTTGTGACTTGAAAATGATTGTGATATTTGGAAAATATCGTTGTCTTGTGCTTATGGAATCTGACAAATCTCTAGTCTTTGAAGGGTATTGAAAAGATGATCTGTACATGGTAGATTTCTTAGTAGGACCACAATTGGCCGTATGTCTTCTAGCAAAAGCTTCAGAGTGCTGGCTCTGACATCGGAGGCTAGGGCATGCTTGCATGAGGAACTTGTACACACTCGCGAAGAAGAAACATGTCGTTGGCATCGAGGGCGTCAAGTTCAAGAAGGATCATCTATGTGGTGCCTGTGAAGCTGGAAAGATGACTAGGGCCAAGCATCCCTCGAAGACAATCATGACGATGACTCGTCCCTTCGAGCTGCTTCACATGGACTTATTTGGCCCTACTCACTACTCTACCCTTACTACCACTGCTTGCCTCTATGGCTTCATCATTGTTGATGATTACTCTAGATATACATGGGTGCATATAATTCTCTACAAGAATGAAGTGCAGGATGTCTTTAGACAATTCGCCAATCGTGCCATGACGAACTACGGCATCAAGATCAAGCACATCAGAAGTGGCAATGGCACAGAGTCCAAGAGCACCAGCCTCGACACTTATCTTGATACATTGGGCATCACTCATGAGTTCTCAGCTCCATACACACCTCAGCAGAATGGCATCGTGGAGTGCAAGAACAGAACCCTCATTGAGATGGCTCGGACGATGCTTGATGAGTACAAGACTCCAAGGAATTTCTGGCCTGAAGCCATTGATACTGCATGCCACATCATCAATCGTGTTTATCTTCACAAGCTTCTAAAGAAGACATCCTATGAGCTCCTAACTGGTAAGAAGCCAAATGTCAGTTACTTCACAGTATTTGGTGCTAGGTGCTGGATCAAGGATCCACATCACACTTCAAAGTTTGCACCGAAAGCACATGAAGGTTTTATGCTTGGCTACGGAAAGGATTCACACTCCTACAGAGTCTTCAACCTCTTTCACTATAAAGTGGTTGAAACTGTGGATGTGCGGTTCGATGAGACTAGCAGCTCGCAAAGAGAGCACCTGCCAAATGTGCTAGCTGAAGTCTCACCTAGTGAATCGATCAAGCTTATGGGTACTGGAGAAATCATACCTTCGAAGGCACAGGCTGAAGAAGAAATCATCATTTCTGCACCTAATCAACCTGAAGAAACTGCTCAGCCTAAAGCCAATGTTGAAGACGAAGACAATGATCAACAAGGGCAAAGTCTTCGTCCAGTTCATCCTCGTGTTGCAAATGAAGTACAGATTGAGAAGATAATTGATAGCATCAATGCACCTGGTCCACTCACTCGTTCAAGAGCAAAACAGCTAGCAAATTTCTGTGGGCACTTTGCATTTGTCTCTATATCTAAACCCAAGAAAGTTGTTGAAGCCTTCATGGAACCTGAATGGATTCAAGCTATGCAAGAAGAGCTTCAACAGTTCGAGCTGAACAATGTGTGGGAATTGGTTAAGCGCCCTGATCCTCGCAAGCACAATATCATAGGCACCAAATGGATCTATTGCAACAAACAAGATGAGCATGGTCAAGTTGTCAGAAACAAGGCTCCTCTCGCTGCTCAAGGATACACTCAAGTTGAAGGGATTGACTTGAAACATTTGCTCTGGTGGCTAGGCTTGAAGCCATTCGCATACTGCTAGCCTATGCCAACCATCACAACATCCTCCTGTACCAAATGGATGTGAAGAGTGCTTTTCTCAATGGCAAGATTGAAGAAGAAGTGTATGTTGCACAACCACCTGGTTTTGAAGATCCAAAACATCCTGACATGGTATACAAGCTTAACAAGGCACTGTATGGCCTCAAACAAGCTCCTCGCGCTTGGTATGACACACTCAAAGACTTCCTGAAGAGCAAAGGCTTCGAACCTGGTTCCCTGGATCCCACACTCTTCACGAAGACATATGATGGTGAACTATTTGTGTGCCAAATCTATGTGGATGACATTATCTTCGGCTGCACTGACAAGAGATACACTGATGACTTTGGACACATGATGCAAGAGCAATATCAAATGTCCATGATGGGTGAGCTGAAATTCTTCCTCGGTCTTCAAATCCATCAGCAGAGCAACGGTATCTTCATATCACAAGAGAAATACCTCAAAGATTGCCTGAAGAAGTTTGGAATGCAAGATTGCAAAGGGTACACGACGCCAATGCCAACCAAAGGTCAATTGGGTCCCGAGGACAATGGTAAAGAGTTCGATCAAAAGGTATACCGCTCCATGATTGGTTCTTTACTATATTTATGTGCATCTAGGCCAGATATCATGCTTAGCGTTTGCATGTGTGCCTGATTCCAAGCGGCACCAAAGGAATCGCATCACTTAGAAGTGAAGCGAATTCTTCGATATTTGGCTTACACCCCAACACTAGGATTATTGTATCCAAAGGGCTCAGAGTTTGATCTAGTTGGATTCTCATATGCTGATTATTCTGGTGACAAGGTTGATCACAAGTCCACATCAGGCACATGTCATTTTATTGGGCGATCTCTTATTTGTTGGTCTTCAAAGAAGCAGAACTGTGCATCCCTCTCCACTGCTGAATCTGAATACATTGCTACTGGATCTTGCTGCGCTTAGCTTCTATGGATGAAGCAAACACTGAAGGACTATGGCATCCACCTGAAGCAAGTGCCACTTTACTGCGACAATGAAAGCGCCATCAAGATTGCCAACAACCCTGTCCAGCACTCGAAGACAAAGCACATTCAGATCTGTCATCACTTTCTCAGAGATCATGTCATGAAGGAAGATATTGATATCATTCACGTCAACACTGAAGAGCAATTGGCAGATATCTTCACAAAGCCCTTGGATGAGAAAAGGTTTTGCAAGTTGCGGTGTGAGCTAAATATCTTAGAATCCTCGAATGTCCTGTAATTGGACACACATCCTAACACTTATGCATATTGATGACTTAGATGTGCAATGCACGAAGTAAAGTATATCTTCAATCAATGAAGACATGCACTCTAAGTGTGAATACATTAACGCGGAATTTGACTTCGGAGCGCCACGATAATTGTGTGCCGTGTCTGGGTCTAATACTTCCTATACGGTGGATAACGCCACCACCAAATTCTTATTGGAGTGTTTCTTTTGGCGTCATAATTGCATAGTCTTCGCATTTGATTTATCTTCAATGTTGATTTGTCTCCGAGGTTTATCTTCACAATGTTGACTTGGTCAGATATATCTATATATATTCGTGTTCTGTCCTCTACAGCATTCACGTATAGCTATGTCTTCATGCTTGAATTTTTTTCTTCATCTAAGTGAATGTGATCCGATCCTAACCCCTTCTGTGCTTCTACCTCAAATTCTATCTATCCAAATCATATGCATTCTATTGAAACCTGTCGATTGTCTTCTCTGAATCCTTGTCAGCAGAAGACAAAGAGACAAAAGTTTAAATCTGTTTTTATGCTATATCCTTATTGCCTAAATACCGGAGAAGCCGGAACGACCACCCGACAATCCAGGCGTGCGTGGGAACATGGAACAACTTCCAAAAGGGTTGCATGCAAGCCACGTGTCCTTCAGATGTGAACTGCCAGGGGCACCTGCGTAATTATGCTGTGTTGTCCCTTTCCTTATAAATATACACTCACCACGGTCATTATCTCTTCTTCCACCTCGCACAAACTCTAGCGCCTCCGCTAGCTCGCGTCGACGTCGGAGATGAAGCGCTTAGCTGTCGCGACTTCTTCGACCCCGTCCTCACACCGGCCACGGACCTCGTCCTCTCCGCCACCGCCATAGGTGTCTTTCGCCGCCAAGTTAGGGCGCGGGAGATTGAACTGCTCGGCCTCTAACTCTGCCTCGTCTAGCAGTTCCTCAGCGGTAATTAAAACTTACTTTTTACTGCCTTTTTGATCCGTCAGATCCATCCACTTCAACCAAAAGTGGTTTCTTCACTTCCAAATCTGGATCTGTCTTTATCTGCATCTCATATCATGCTTAGTATATTCACTTATGCTTCATAACTAGTTAGACTCCTCACTTGTACTTATTCATGGATTCGTACAAATCTGGAACCAAGTCTCTTCAAATAAGTGAATGTCTTCGCTCTATGAGGTCAATGTCTTCAAACCAATTTTTCTTCAAAATCTTCTGAGAATGCATATGACCTCTTCCCCTTCCCTCGCATCTCTAAGGCTGTCACAGGTACATGTCCGTGGGAGAATCCCTTGGTTCTCATAGTCTGCATTCATTTGCAGAGTTCATACAGCGTCATATTCACTCACCTGAAGCCAGCTCTTGTCTGACCAGCAAAAGGAAGCCATTCACAGTTCTGAAGCCATTCAGTCTGAATATAATGGCAACTAAAAAGTCAACAAGAAAAGGTGGCAGGCAGCGCCATGGAGATACAACTAAGGATTTACCTCCAGATCTGTTTGAGCTGTACAAGTCAGATCCTGAGGAAAGCTATGGCCAGTGCAAGACCCGAATCCAATGGATTCGAAGATATTGGGCTGAACAGTGGTTCAAGTATAACTTTGTCACTGCCGAATATGTAGAGAAGAATGCTATAAAGCGCCCATGGGGAGATATTCTGTACAAAAATCTGCAGCCCAAATCCAAGTTTGAAGCCATTGCTCAAGGCTTCTACCCATGCATGGTTCGAGGACCGAAGCCAGAGAATGCCGACCCATCATCCATATTATGGTGTCGTGAAGACAATCTTTTCAAGCGCAACTATCAGTTTGCAAAAGAGTCAGCTATGAAGAACAAGAAAGATCTTGGACTCAACTTCAACCCTGGTCCGTCTGCTCCAAGGGCTGATGGCACACGCGATGCCAATCCAAATGTCATTGGCCCCTTCAACAACTTCGATGGCCTCCTCTCTCACATAGCAGCTCAGAGGGCCACTATGGAGCAATCAGCTGATGACGCAGATTCAGAAGATGTGCCACCTCCACCAAAGCAGAAAGAGAAGAAATCAAAAGCTTCGAAGCCTTCTGCCGCACCAAAAGCTTCGACTGTGAAGCCATTGGCCACTGCACCTCCTGAACCCGGTGTGTAGTCTGAAGATTTGTCTCGTGTCTCCAAGAAGACTGAGAAGTCCAAGAAAACCAAGAAGCCCAGGAAGATTTCTGGGCATGAACTTACTCCTGTTGTTGTTCTGCGAAACGAACAAGACACCATTGATCTGTCAAGTGATGAAGATCTTGGTGATGAAGCCCTTGAGATGCTTATCAAGAGCAAGCAAGAGGCGGAGATCTTCAACGATCTGCCCCTCTTTGACGTGGACATTCTGAACAACTTCATCAACGAGTGGTTTGATGACCAGAGCATCAGCATTGATGATCTTCAGCTGCCTGTGGACATCAGCGTCACCTTCCACGGAGCCATTGCTAATGAGTTGGCTCTGGCTCAGAAGATTGTTGAGCTGAAGAACAAAATTGATTATGAGAAGGCTCACTTCAAGAAGAACATGGCCAAGCTCAGCGTGGTAGATGTTCAAACCTTCAAGAAAATGCTGCATGACCTCAAGGAAGAGTTTCACTAGAAGCGTGAAGAAGCTAAAGGCTCACGAGAGCGCATGAAATACTTTGCAAAGAAATGCGTCCAGGACCACAATGAAGCTGAAAAGCGCAAAGCTCTTGGGCGTCCTGGCATCGACCCCAGAATGGCTGCCAAGCAGAAGAAGAAGTCTGATGTGACCCAAACTGAAGCATCAAGGCAGGAAGAACCACGCATTGTCTTTCCTGCCAGCATGATAGGCTCGAAGCCTATGGTCACCACAGCAGCTTTAGAGCTAAAGAAGACAAGGACAACTGAAGCCGAAGCCAGGAAACACAAGCACAAGGATGCTTGTGATGATGCCCCATCCACGAAGAAGCTGAAGACAAAGTATTCAAAGAAAGCGCGTGATGCTGCCTCTGAGCCCCTCAATGTTGAACACATTTATGTTGCACTTCCATCTTCAAACAACCAAGAGCATCATTTGGTGATCCATGAGCCTGCTTCCACAGAGGCTCATGAAGATGAAGAAGTTCCAGCTGTTGACCCCATCACAGCTGAAGACATTGGTCATGAAGACAATGTTGATGATGATGAAGTCCTTCCTCAGCTCGAGCCCCAGTCGGTATCATCGCCTGCTCCAACGAGCAGTGAACTAATCAGCGTTGGTCGTCCATTGACGCCAATTGCTCAGGATGACTCATGGGTCGATCACCCTCAACAAGACACCCCCATTCATGATGAGACACTCAGAACACCACCACCTCAAGTCACCACTCCGGTACTTGACGACGACAACTACATGGTGCAGACCACTCCATCACCACAGGCATCGCCCGCTTTGCGCAGGCTTCGCAAAGGCCCTAGGCCACAGGTCACCATGTCGAGCATTCCGGAAGGGGAAGCGCAACAAAACTCAGTAGCACGTCAAGTGTTTCCTGAAGCCACCCCTACTACGTATGTCTCTGAGTCTAAAGCTAAAGCTTCTGAAGACATTCCGGCTGCATCAGCCGATGAAGATCAAGAAACAAGAGAAGAAGAAAGAGTTGCCACACCCCCTGCTACTGATCCAGTCATTCTCGAGGAGAATGTGATCGTGCCCGACCCTCCTATTATTGAAGAAATGGAGGTTGAAAACACTAAGGCTGCCACAAACAATACCACTGACGCCACTAACAATGTCATGGCTGAAGACAATGTGGAGCCTGAAGCTAATGTGGTGCCTGAAGCTCAGGTACAACCTGAAGCCACTGTGAATGCTGAAGCCGTTGTTCCACCTCCAAGGCCTCACTCTATTGAACAGGCCTATGATCGTGGCCAGCTTGTCACAGTGAGATGGCCCATTATGGTTCCTCCCACAGCTCCTGGACAACAGTACGAATACCATGTTGAGCAGAGGCCTTAGGTTCAGAAGCCAAAGCCTAGGCTGCCAAGGCTTCCAGGTGCTGCCACATCACCAGGATCGTTTAGTGTGAGCAGCTTCAGGGCACACAATACCTTCTTTAACAGTGCCAAGAATCCATACTCGAAGCCAAAGATCTCTTCCGATCGATTCTGGAGCTATCAACAGCGCAGCTATTACTCCTGCATTCTATACAATCAAGAGTGAATCTTTCCTCACATGCGTCTTGATTGTGAAGCTATTTCTAGGCTGCCCTGTCTTGAAGAAGAATTGGACTGCTTTAGAGATGCTGGCCTTCTGCAGTTTGTAACTGATAAAGAGCACTGGAATGAAGAGCTTCTGCTGCAGTTCTATGCCACACTTCACATTCTTGGCTACAATAGGGATCCGAAGACATGGATCCTTGAGTGGATGACAAGAGATGTGCACCATGAAGCCAAAGATCAAGACATCATTGAGCTTACTTCCCTGCCCACTCCAGGTGAATTGTATGAGCCTGGTTGTCAGCTTCACAATAATGAACTGCAGAGTACCTTTCAGAGGCCAGGACCCAATATGAGTCAGATGCTCAGTATGATGAAGCCATTGCCTCAAGATGCTGAATATCCCAAGGAATTCTTCGTCAAAGACCTTGAGTACTTGCCCTGCACAATTTATCATATTCCGAGGCGTACTCTATGGCCAGTCAAGGGATATTCATCTGAAGCCAAACTTGAAGGAACCATGAAGACTTTGGTATTCTATATTGTCAATGGAATCGGATTCAATACCCAGGATTTCTTCATCAGACAACTTGCTGCATCTGGAATTGATCTGTTTGGCTTGAAGTTTTATGCTCCATGGGTGATGCGCCTGATCAAACTCCATTCTTTTATTGACTATCAGCCCTCAGCACGCAACCATCTTGTTTTTCTGCCTGAGGTTGATCTGTCCGTTGAACCCATCTACCCTGAGCCTGCCAAGGAGCCTCTATATCTTCATAATGTTGATCGTCAAAGCTTCACAACCAATAGAAGGAATTCATGTTCCCAATGCTGCAACTACTGCTTATCCTCTGGCTGGCAATATGCGTGTGCCACATCGTGCCAACACTGAAGCCACTTCTAGTACAATCGCCCAAAGGCCTCGGAAGCGTTCTCGTGTACTCAATGACCGAGAGCTTCTTGTGGCCTTACATCAGAAGCAGGACAAGCACCATGACTGGCTAAAGCGTCAGATGCATAGTATCTTGGTAGACGTCAATCACATCAGAAACTTGGCCACCAAGAATTCGTTCGTTGCCCATGAAGCCTGTCGGCGGTCCTGGAAGAGTCTCACACTACTATGCCCTGAAGAAGATCTTCGCGAAGATGGCTTCACTAAGGGTTTCAAATTTCATTCTAGACCTCCAGGCAATGCAAGCTGGTGTCGCACTCCATCCACTGAAGATTCTGACCGTTCATCTTTGGCTGCAACTGTTGTTGCGAGGGTCGTCGATAAAGAAGACGAAGCCACTTCACCAACCATGGCTGCACTGCATCTCGACAATGTGTCAGGCCCTTCTGCACCACCAAACTCCAACGTCGACCCTGCTCCATCATCTGCTCCTTCTGGGAACGAGTAGATGCTCTATGTCTTCAAACCTTTTTGGTCATTACTAACAAAAGGGGGAGAAGCATGTGAGTTGATAGTCTTCAAGCGGGTCCTTATGGGTGGTTGCATTATTTTTGCCAAGTATTTACAACTCTCATCTTTTGATACATTTGGTTCTTTGGGTTGTAGCACTTAAACTCGATGGCCGTCTGCTACTTTTTCTGCCACTTTGTGATGCGATGATAAATTCCGCATGAAGTCATTCCGCAGACGTCCATTTTTCATTATGCATGTCATTATCTTCGTTATATCTTTATATGCATGATGAATTGTCTTCATAAGTTGAAGAGGATCTCCACAAAGTAAAACATGCCATGTGCATTTGCATTCAAAAGCAAAGTACTTATATGCACATCTTCAGGGGGAGCCTTTTGCTACTTATGAAGACAATGCCTTAATCCTTAAACTTTCACATACTTTTATCCCCGTTGAAAACTTCAACCAGTTTGTCATCAATCACCAAAAAGGGGGAGATTGTAAGTGCATCCAGTGCCACCCCTAGTTGGTTTTGGAGTATTGACGACAAACTTGGTTGAGGGACTAATGTGTTTGCGAGAATTGCAGGATAACATAGGTAGTAGTCCCACATTGATTCGGTTTACCTACCAGAGATGACCCCTAAAAATGTGTGAAGACATTGAAGACAATGGTGGTCTGTGAAGATATTCACAACGAAGATTATGACTTGAGAAGACATTGAAGTGAAGACTATGGAGTGCGAAGACATAGTTGTTTTGTAGTTTCCTTTTCTTCTTTGTTGAGTCATAGGAACCACCATACTGTTAAGTGGGGTCCAAGTGAACAAAGTCAGAGTGACTGATGTGATGCTCAACCAAATCCTATGTCTTCGAGCGAAGACAATGAGAGCAAATCTTATCCAGAGCTGGATGAGTCAGCCTTACTTGCAGCCCAATTCAAGCTGCCGCGTGTGTTTGAAATCTGACCGTTGGACACGTGTCAGTTCCTTAGTGACCCAGGGTTATTTCGGACAAATCAGGTCGGGTTGACTCCTGGCTATAAATAGCCCACCCCTACACCATAAATTGGTGGCTGCTCAGAGTTAGTGCACGGCTTTTGTCGTTTGAGAGCAACCCACCTCCTAAGCTTTTGAGAGAGAGATCCTTGCGAGGACAAAGCCCAAAACACCCAGAGCCAAAGAGTGTTAGGCATCACTGAAGTCTTTCTGTCTGCGTGATCTGAAGACTTGTTACACTTGAGGACTGTGAACCCTCCAGCCGGTTAGGCGTCGCGTTCTGAGCATCCAAGAGTCATTGTGGATTGTCGGTCAACAAAGTCTGTGAAGGTTTGGAAGTCTACCTTGATGACTTACCAGAGTGATTGGGCGAGGACTAAGTGTCCTTAGCTCAAGCGGAATAAGGTGAGGACGCGGTCTTCTGAGATGAATCTCAGCCTCCCTAACCAGACGTACAGTTGTCATAGCAACTGGAACTGGTCCAACAAATCCTTGTCCTCACCAAGCAACTGGTTCTATCCTTTACCTCTCTTTATATACAGTTTGTCTTCATGAAGTCATTGCCTTCCTGTCTGATCTTATTGTCTTCATTGAGTGAAAACTGTTGTTGTTTGGCTTCGTACTATCTTCCATCCCAATCCATACTACTTAGCTGCTAATAGTCTTCGTGCTTTCTCTACATTGCTTACTCGACTATGGCCTATCTAGTGTAGTCTACCTTCCGCTGCATATCAATAGGTTTATTTCTACTATTTGTCTTCAAAGCCACCGTGTTTTGAAGACTTTCATAAAAATCGCCTATTCACCCCCCCCCCACTCTAGTCGATAACTAGCACTTTTAGGCATCAACATGCCGTGGTAAAAAAATTGGCCCATTCGGGGCAGGTTCGGGTATATGCTTCTTACAAACCAGAGCTTCTCACAACAAGCATGATGGTTTTGGTAGGGAACGTCCCACCTTTGGGGACGAAACGATATCCATTGCCTCTTATTGCTTTCAAAAAATTTCTCGTGTCAAGATAGAACAACAGGAGTGTTGTGTCAATTTTTGTGATTTTTTGGGGTTCGTTCGGACATTTTTATGCATTAACTGAGTTTTCAATGCATTTATGTGCATAATTCAAATTTGAACTACATGCACAAGCTCCGGTGCATATAAATTGGTTGAAAAGTCAAATCTGTGTCCTTGGGTGCATGCAAGAAATGGAATGAATTTCAAACACCAGGGCACCGTTGATTGCCGGCAAAATGTTGAGATACTTTGTTTCTAAATTCTAGTAAATCTAAAACTCGTCTGAAATTCATGAAACTTGGCATGCTATCATGGAAGGGCACCCGACATGCTGTGGTATTTTTTGTGTCATTTTGAGAGAAGGCGCACTCGAATAATGACAGCCAACAAAAGCATTTTGAAAAAATAGCTGCCACTTTAATATCCCAAACGTTTGTATAATTCAAACCGTGTGCGTTCGGTTAACCATTCACGTGACGCCATGTGTCTTGGTTTTAATGGCTATAGGAGGTGTCGTGTGGACAGCTTCTTGACTGAATGGGAGGCGTGCGAGCGCAGTCCGGTGCGCAGGCTCACCGGGAAGCATACAAGTTGTTCAATGCAGGATCTGTGCATCTCTTCAACACAAACGGTTCTTATTACGGTATGCAAATTAAAGACAGACTTTGGCGCTAAGCCAAGAGACACTGCGATTTGTCAAAATATGCACCTAAAAATCAATAGCACTGTCTTTTTTTTTCAACTAAAATTCAGTAATTAAGCATAGATTTCATTCATACTAGAGATTAAGCAGTCGTCCTCACCGGGAAGCGAGACAGCCTTGGACCATCGCCCGCCTCGCTCCCACTGGTCTATATTAATGGCGCCGCCGAGCGGCCGCACCCCCCCATCCTCGCCACACACACAATTCATCTCTCTCCGCCCGCATCCTCGACGCCGCTCTGAGTCCTCAAAGCCGTCAGTGTACGAGGATGCCGCCGAAGCGCCCCATCGGAGGGAGTGGCGATGCCGGGGCTGCTAAAGCACCGGAGCATGGCGTGAATATGGAGAAAGAGGTTTCCGTCCCCGCCGACGAGGTGGATGATACGTCTCCAACGTATCTATAATTTATGAAGTATTCATGCTATTATATTACCCTTCTAGGATGTTTTATATGCATTTATATGCTATTTTATATGATTTTTGGGACTAACCTATTAACCTAGAGCACAGTGCCAGTTTCTGTTTTTTCCTTGTTTTTGAGTTTTACATAAAAGGAATACCAAACGGAGTCCAATTGACGTGCCAATTTTTGATGATTTTTTATGGACCAAAGAAGGCTCCGGAGCAAAAGAGTTGGGACAGAAGAGTCCCGAGCTGTCCACGAGGGTGGAGGGCGCGCCCACCCCCCTAGGCATGGGCCCCTGCCTCGTGGACGACTCGGGAACCTCCTTGACGTGAGACCTACACCAAAAATTCCTATAAATACTGAAACCTCCACAAAATAACCTAGATCGGGAGTTCCTCCGCCGCAAGCCTCTGTAGGCACCAAAAACCAATCGGGACCCTGTTCCGGCACCCTACCGGAGGGGGGATCCCTCACCGGTGGCCATCTTCATCATCCTAGCGCTCTCCATAACGAGGAGGGAGTAGTTCACCCTCGGGGCTGAGGGTATGTACCAGTAGCTATGTGTTTGATCTCTCTCTCTCTCTCTCTCGTGTCCTTGAGGTGGTACGATCTTGATGTATCGCGAGCGTTGCTATTATAGTTGGATCTTATGATGTTTCTCCCCCTCTACTCTCTTGTAATGGATTGAGTTTTCCCTTTGAAGTTATCTTATTGGATTGAGTCTTTAAGGATTTGAGAACACTTTATGTATGTCCTGCATGTGCTTATCTGTGGTGACAATGGGATATTCACGTGATCTACTTGATGTATGTTTTGGTGATCAACTTGCGGGTTCAGTGACCTTGTGAACTTATGCATAGGGGTTGGCACACGTTTTCGTCTTGACTCTCCGGTAGAAACTTTTGGGCACTCTTTGAAGTTCTTTGTGTTGGTTTGAATAGATGAATTTGAGATTGTGTGATGCATATCGTATAATCATGCCCGCGGATACTTGAGGTGACATTGGAGTATCTAGGTGACATTAGGGTTTTGGTTGATTTGTATCTTAAGGTGTTATTCTAGTATAAACTCTATGATAGATCGAACGGAAAGAATAGCTTCGTGTTATTTTACTACGGACTATTGAATAGATCGATTAGAAAGGATAAATTTGAGGTGGTTTCATACCCTACAATAATCTCTTCGTTTGTTCTCCGCTATTAGTGACTTTGGAGTGACTCTTTGTTGCATGTTGAGGGATAGTTATATGATCCAATTATGTTATTATTGTTGAGAGAACTTGCACTAGTGAAAGTATGAACCCTAGGCCTTGTTTCAACGCATTGCAATACCGTTTACGCTCACTTTTATCATTAGTTACCTTGCTGTTTTTATATTTTCAGATTACAAAAACCTATATCTACCATCCATATTGCACTTGTATCACCATCTCTTCGCCGAACTAGTGCACCTATACAATTTACCATTGTATTGGGTGTGTTGGGGACACAACAGGCTCTTTGTTATTTGGTTGCAGGGTTGCTTGAGAGGGACCATCTTCATCCTACGCCTCCCACAGATTGATAAAGCTTAGGTCATCCACTTGAGGGAAATTTGCTACTGTCCTACAAACCTCTGCACTTGGAGGCCCAACAACGTCTACAAGAAGAAGGTTGCGTAGTAGACATCAAGCTCTTTTCTGGCGCCGTTGCCGGGGAGGTGAGTGCTTGAAGGTATATCTTTAGATCTTGCAATCGAATCTTTTAGTTTCTTGTTTTATCACTAGTTTATTTTATAAAATAAAACTACAAAAAAAATGGAACTGAGGGTGCCTCATATGCTTCATCTTTTTAACGTCTTCCGATAAAATAAGGATTCCGATAATTGTGCTCAATTGCTAGAGGAAGAATGCATTAAAATGTTTGGCACTAAATTTTTGAATGATGAGCATGATTGCAATGTTGTTAGTATGAATTCCTTGAATACCCATGATGCTAATGATATGCAAAGCCACAAGCTTGGGGAAGCTATGTTTGATGAAGATGATATTTTTTGTCCCCCAAGTTTTGATGAGCAAATTTATTATGATGAAAGCATGCCTCCTATTTATGATGATTATTGTGATGACACGTATGCTATAAAGAATAAAGATAACCATGAAACTTGTCATCATGATTTTAATTTTCAATTGGATTATGCTTCACATGATAGTTATTTTGTTAAGTTTGCTCCCACTACTATTCATGAGAAGAAATTTGCTTATGTGGAGAGTAATAAAATTTCTATGCTTGTGCATCATGAAAATAATGCTTTATGTGCTGGTTATATTGTTGAATTCATTCATGATGCTACTGAAAATTATTATGAGGGAGGAACATATGCTTGTACGAATTGCAATAATATCAAGTTTCCCCTCTATGTGTTGAAAATCTTGAGGCTATGCTTGTTTTGTTTTCCTATGCTAGTTGATTCTTGTTCCCATAAGTTGTTTGCTCACAAAATCCCTATGCGTAGGAAGTGGGTTAGACTTAAATGTGCTAGTCATATTCTTCATGATGCTCTCTTTATGTTTCAATTCTTATCTTTTATGTGAGCATCATTGAAATCATCATGCCTAGCTAGGGGCGTTAAACGTTAGCGCTTGTTGGGAGGCAACCCAATTTTATTTTTGTTACTTGCTTTTTGTTCCTGTTTAGTAATGAATAAATCATCTAGCCTCTGGTTAGATGTGGTTTTATGTTTTTAGTGTTTGTGCCAAGTAAGACCTATAGGATCTTCTTGGATGATAATTATTTGATCTTGCTGAAAAAGACAGAAACTTTCTTCTCACGAAAACAATTGTTAAAAATCACTAGAAAGTGATAAAATACTAATTTCAATTGCAGTAGATCAATAATCAAATTATCTAGGTCGTCCTATTTTTTCAGATTTTTCTGAGTTCCATAAGTTTGCGTTTGATGCAGATTACTACAGACTGTTCTGTTTTTGACAGATTCTGTTTTCTATGTGTTGTTTGCTTATTTTGATAAATCTATGAGTAGTATCAGAGGGTATGAACCATAGAGAAGTTGGAATACAGTAGATTTACACCAATATGAATTTAGAATGAGTTCACAACAGTACCTAAGTGGTGATTTATTTTCTTATACTAACGGAGCTTACGAGTTTTCTGTTAAGTTTTGTGTTGTGAAGTTTTCAAGTTTTGGGTAAAGATTCGATGGACTATGGAATAAGGAGTGGCAAGAGCCTAAGCTTGGGGATGACCAAGGCACCCCAAGGTAATATTCAAGGACAACCAAGAGCCTAAGCTTGGGGATGCCCCGGATGGCATCCCCTCCTTCGTCTTCGTTCATCGGTAACTTTACTTGGAGCTATATTTTTATTCACCACATGATATGTGTTTTGCTTGGAGCGTCATTTTCTTTTGTTAGTATTTGCTTGATGTTATTTAGAATAATGTTTTGCATCTCTAGTTTCAATAAAAATGTCAAGGATAGCCTTTACCATACTTATTTTGCAAGTATACATGTTGCTATTTCAAAACAGAAAGTTTACCGCTGTTGCAAAAATTCCCTAGAAAAGTCAGAATGTGATAAAATGTTGAAACTTTTTGCATAATAAGCTCTGATAAATTTTCTACAGTGTGGTAGAATTTCATAATGTTTGGAGTTAGGGAAGTATGATGAATCTTGCATTCTTTACAGACTGTACTGTTTTGGCAGATTGCTGTTATGTTTGCATAGTTTGCATATGTTTGCTTGTTTAATGATTCTATTTGAGGATAGGAGTATTAAATATGCAGAGACATTTAGTATGCAATGTTGAATAATAATTTTAGTGATTTGTTACAGTAGAAAATTATAAGGTTTTTGCATTGGTTTATACTAACTTATCTCACGAGTTCTTGTTGAGTTTGGTGTGGATGAAGCTTTCGAGATTTAGGAAGCCGTGATATAAAAGGAATTAAGGAGACGCAAAAGTTCAAGCTTGGGGGTGCCCAAGTCACCCCAAGATAATATTTCAAGAAGTCTCAAGCATCTAAGCTTGGGGATGCCCCGGTAGGCATCCCACCTTTCTTCTTCAACAATTATCGGTTAGTATCGGTTGAGCCTAAGTTTTTGCTTCTTCACATGATGAGTGATGTCCTTGAAGTGTCGTTTTATTTTGCTTTGCTTGCTGCTTTAATAAAATACATTAGATATGAAATTCTTAAATGAGAGGGAGTCTTCACATAGCTACATAATTATTTAACTACTCATTGATCTTCACTTATATCTTTTTGGAGTAGTTTGTCATTTACTCGTGTGATTCACTTATATCCTATGAGTAAATGGTTGAATGATTTGAATGTCATAAATCTGAAATTATATATGTTTCATATGCCTTTCCCATGGGGAGTAATGCCTTCACATATAAGAATTAGAGGTGGTAAATTTTTCGAAGGTTAGCAAACATTGTATGGGTCACTTGAACAATTCATGAAAGGATATTGAAGGAAGAGAGATTTCACATATAAATATACTATCTTGGACATCTTCTATGATTGTGAGCCCCATTAATTATTTTCAAACCTGAGCAAATTAGTTGAAGTTGGACAAGGAAGACAACATAATGAGTTATGCTTGGGTATATTTGTATAGAAGTTATATTGTTATGGATCCTCTAACATGTGGTGCTTGCTATTTAGAATCCTTTGCTAGCCAAAATATCTGTACTAAGCGGGAATACTGCTTGTGCATCCAAAATCCTTGAACCAAGTTCCTTCCATGAGGGTCCACCATATCTACCTATATGCGGTATTTACCTGCCGTTCCAAGTAAATTTGCATGTGCCAAACTCTAAACCTTCAAATAATAATCTGTTTTGTATGCCCGAATCGCTCATGTAGCGACTAGGGGCTGTTAGTATCTTCCATGCTAGATGGGTTATTCTCACGATGAGTGGACTCCACTCATCATTCATGAGAAAATGGCTGGTAACTAGGATGCCCAGTCCTATGATCAAAATATCAAAAACAAATTCACAAATAATTTAAACAAACTCCCCCGGGATTGTTGAAAGTTGGACGGCACCCGTTGTTTCGGACAAGCCGTGGAGTGTGATTGTTGGTGGAGGGGGAGTAAAATCTTTACCTCTCTGTTTGGGAACCGCCTATAATGTATCTAGTATGGAAGATATTGGGAACTCTTGGTCGTTATGTTGACAGTGTAAGCATACCTCTCAAAATTATTTTCATCTCTGTTTTAGCTTCGAGCTCTAGCACCTCTGCAAATCCCTGCTTCCCTCTGCGAAGGGTCTATCTTTTACATTTATGCAAGAGTCAGTAGTATTCCTTCTCATTCCAACCTACTTTTAGTTGGCAAGCATCATGTGGTGGAGAAAGATCTAAGCATATATGGCCATTCAAATATATTTGATCATGAATTATTATTGTTGACAATTATCTATATGCTAAATAAGTTGGGAGGCGAAACATTAAGCCCCTATCTTTCTTTGTGTTCGATGGATGCTATTTGTTCTAAAAATATGCTTTGAGTGGTAGCAATCATGGAAGACTATATGATAGTTGAGTATGTGGGATTTGCTAAATCAAAGCTCTTACATAGACCCTTCCTGAAAATAAGATGAATTCCAAATGTTTGATGACTGAGAACGCGGTTTGTGAGTTTTCAAGAAAGTTTATGATCTATACTTTAACATGTGAATAGCTTGTTACTTGATCATGAGAAGCTTTATGATATGAGCTACTGTTATGACATATAATGATGCTAGCAAAGGTGATTGAAATTATCATTGATCAAACTTGTGCACCTGCTAGCATTCACACTTCATAAATTATTTCTTTTATCATTTACCTACTCGAGGACGAGCAGGAATTAAGCTTGGGGATGCTGATACGTCTCCAACGTATCTATAATTTATGAAGTATTCATGCTATTATATTATCCTTCTAGGATGTTTTATATGCATTTATATGCTATTTTATATGATTTTTGGGACTAACCTATTAACCTAGACCCCAGTGTCAGTTTCTGTTTTTTTCCTTGTTTTTGAGTTGTACACAAAAGGAATACCAAACGGAGTCCAATTGACGTGCCAATTTTTGATGATTTTTTATGGATCAAAAGAAGCCTCAGAGCAAAAGAGTTGGGCCAGAAGAGTCCCGAGCTGTCCATGAGGGTGGAGGGCGTGCCCACCCCCCTGGGCGTTGGGCCCCTGCCTCGTGGACGACTCGGGAACCTTCATGACATGAGACCTACGCCAAAAATTCCTATAAATACTGAAACCTCCAGAAAATAACCTAGATCGGGAGTTCCACCGCCGCAAGCCTCTGTAGCCACCAAAAACCAATCGGGACCCTGTTCCGGCACCCTGCCGGAGGGGGGATCCCTCACCGGTGGCCATCTTCATCATCCCGGCGCTCTCCATGACGAGGAGGGGGTAGTTCACCCTCGGGGCTGAGGGTATGTACCAGTAGCTATGTGTTTGATCTCTCTCTCTCTCGTGTTCTTGAGGTGGTACGATCTTGATGTATCGCGAGCTTTGCTATTATAGTTGGATCTTATGATGTTTCTCCCCCTCTACTCTCTTGTAATGGATTGAGTTTTCCCTTTGAAGTTATCTTATCGGATTGAGTCTTTAAGGATTTGAGAACACTTTATGTGTGTCTTGCATGTGCTTATCTGTGGTGACAATGGGATATTCACGTGATCTACTTGATGTATGTTTTGGTGATCAACTTGCGGGTTCAGTGACCTTGTGAACTTATGCATAGGGGTTGGCACACGTTTTCGTCTTGACTCTCCGGTAGAAACTTTGGGGCACTCTTTGAAGTTCTTTGTGTTGGTTTGAATAGATGAACCTGAGATTGTGTGATGCATATCGTATAATCATGCCCGCGGATACTTGAGGTGACATTGGAGTATCTAGGTGACATTAGGGTTTTGGTTGATTTGTATCTTAAGGTGTTATTCTAGTATGAACTCTATGATAGATCGAACGGAAAGAATAGCTTCGTGTTATTTTACTACGGACTCTTGAATAGATCGATTAGAAAGGATAACTTTGAGGTGGTTTCGTACCCTACAATAATCTCTTCGTTTGTTCTCCGCTATTAGTGACTTTGGAGTGACTCTTTGTTGCATGTTGAGGGATAGTTATATGATCCAATTATGTTATTATTGTTGAGAGAACTTGCATTAGTGAAAGTATGAACCCTAGGCCTTGTTTCAACGCATTGCAATACCGTTTACGCTCACTTTTATCATTAGTTACCTTGTTGTTTTTATATTTTCAGATTACAAAAACCTATATCTACCATCCATATTGCACTTGTATCACCATCTGTTCGCCGAACTAGTGCACCTATACAATTTATCATTGTATTGGGTGTGTTGGGGACACAAGAGACTCTTTGTTATTTGGTTGCAGGGTTGCTTGAGAGAGACCATCTTCATCCTACGCCTCCCACGAATTGATAAACCTTAGGTCATCCACTTGAGGGAAATTTGCTACTGTCCTATAAACCTCTGCACTTGGAGGCCCAACAACGTCTACAAGAAGAAGGTTGCGTAGTAGACATCAGTGGAGAACGAGGGTGCCAACAAGCGGAGGCGGGTCGAGAAAGAATCGCAAGCGACTCCAGCAGGCCTAGACTTCATCAACAACCTCCCCGATGATATGATTATAGTCATCATATCCCTCCTCCTAATCAAATATCGGGTGAGAACAACCGCCCTTTCCCGGTGGTGGCGCACCCTATGGCTCCGCACCCCTGTCGACCTCCTCGACGCCCACAAGCTCTGCCATGGCTATCGCCAAAGCTTGGATGCGTTCTCCCAGATCCTCGGCGGTCACGATGGCCCAATCAAAGGCCTTATCATGGGCAAGTTCCGTTCCAATGGCAAGGACCGAGCCAAGCTTGACGAGTGGTTCCGATCCCGCGCCATAGATCAGCTCGAGAAGCTAAGTTATAATGATGGGCTTATGTGCTTGCTGCCAACGTCCGCACCCCGCTTGGCGCCCACGCTGCACCTCGCCAAGTTCATGAACTACCATTTCCTCCCCCCTTAATGACGCGCCCGCTCTTTTTCTACCACGACTGAAGCACCTCGAGCTCGTCGCCGTTCGCATCCCAAAGGATGACATGGAGCGCCTGCTCCACGGCTGTACTGCACTCGAGTTCCTTCGTCTTCAGGCGATGAATTGGCCGAGTACCTTGGACATCACCTCCAGGACTCTCCGGACTATTTATGTGCGTTGCTGGTGCTGCAACGAGTGATCACAAAAGGTGGACCACAATATGGTCATCCAGGACACACCTTCACTTGAGAGATTACTTGTAGTTGATCAACAAGGTCCAACAAGAATCAATGTCATTTCTGCGCCGAAATTGAAAGTGGTGGGCTACTCGTCTGTCTTCAACTTTCAGGTACAACAGTCGCCTTATATACCTCTTCTTCTTGATATCAACGTTATTTCTAGTTTTGAACATGTATGTTCGTCTGTCATCCAGCGAAGCTTCACCCAGACTCTGGGCACAGTGAAGGTCTTGGCACTAGAATCTGTCGGCCCCAACCTGGACCAAGTTGTCAGTTGCCTGAGATGCTTTCTGTGCCTGAAGAAGCTGTATATCGAGGTGATGTTCCTTTTCCCAAGTTTACAATGACAATGTACTACGATTTCTGAAGGAATTTTGGAGGATTTTAGGACATACACCCCCACCCCATATTGGTTGCTTCATTCATATGGTTACAATCGTCCATAAGCATTTCTCCTTTGGATTCATCTGTACTAGTTTTCTTAGGGAATTTTCCATCCAATCCAACCTCTTATGAAGAAGGCTACATGTTTCTACTCCCTCCGTCCCATAATGTAAGACATTTTTAACACTAGTGTAGTGTCGAAAAATGTCTTACATTATGGGACGGAGGGAGTAGATTGTAATCAAATGCCCTTGTTAATCATGCCAGATCGAAGATGGCACGTTGGTGCATTTTACAAATCATGCAAACCAAATGGGCGTGTAGCAGTATTCAAAACTGCATGTAGGCACTAACACGTTCTCTTCTTTTGCAGTGCATATTAGGCCCGGAGGTGGATGATGCTTATAACGACAATCACATTGAATGCCTGGATCTGCATCTCTCAAATATTACTTTGAACTCCTACCGAGGGACACCACCGGAGATTACACTCGCCAGGTTCTTTCTTGCCAGAGCAAAGGTGCTGAGGGTACTGAGGTTGAACACGCATTTGATTAGGAAAGATCAATGGTTTGATTATCAGAGCCGGCTGGTACTGTGGAATGGAAGTGCCTCCAAAAATGCCGAACTTCGTATTGGTAGAGCATATGGCAAAGCAATTGGAAGTTATTGTGTCAAACCCATACATGACTTGTCAGCGGCTGATCCC
The DNA here is from genome assembly GCF_002575655.3 of Aegilops tauschii subsp. strangulata. NCBI lineage: Eukaryota > Viridiplantae > Streptophyta > Magnoliopsida > Poales > Poaceae > Aegilops > Aegilops tauschii. The sequence goes on along the minus strand of NC_053037.3, from coordinate 422,967,581 downwards.
TTTATAGAAATGACGCAGCTTGCAATGTTTCAATTTGGGCGTTAATCTTTGAATTTGAACCTTGCAATATTTATGGTATTTGTTATATTGAACCGTTTCTGTTCTCTTGTCTCAACGCAAACAGTTCATCCGGGTAAACCGCATGTCGTACATCGCACACACCTTGATCTCGCTGACCATTTCTTTTGTGTTGCCTAATCACAAATAGTTCATCCGAGTGAACTGTATGCTGTACATAACACACACCTTGATCTGGCTGACCGTTTCTTTTGTGTTGCCTACTCACAAACAGTTCATCCGAGTGAACCGTATGCTGTACATCGCACACACCTTCATCTGGTGGCCCGTTTCTTTTGTTACTCCTCATCGAAAACGGTTAATTTAACTGAATCGTATGCCCTGAATCGCACATGCAACTAAAATCTGAATTGTGTTTGATGCATCCGTCATCGCAAATGTTTTGCGCCTTTTTTGACGGTTTTTTACACCACCGTTTGCGATTGTGGCATCGCACACAGTTTCATCGAACGGTCTCTGATCGTAGTGTCGCGTTAGCAGCATCCTGCAGTAGTGAGCCCGGACCAATGGGAAATTCCCACGTGTAAAATTCTGATTGGCCGAAGGAAACACATGTCAGCTCGTCAGTGGGTCAGATAGGCGCCTATGAAATGTCGACTCGTGCGATGGCCCACCACTGACCCATTTAGCTTACAAAGGCCGGCCCGTTTGACTTGGTCAAAAGTTAGCGGGCTAGCCCATGGAAAGAATGCTAACGGTCTCTTCGCAAATAGCCCATTTTATGGCCCTGTAACTCGCGGCCCGTTAGGGCCACCCGAAATCGGCCCAACAACGTCATGTGGGCCGTCGAATATAACACCAGCCCGTTTCACTTTCGGCCCATGTATGGCCCATGACGTCTTTCGGGCCATATGATGCCTTCGTATCTTTAGGCCCTTTAGAGGCCCACGGTGACTCTAGCCCATAATGAACAGTAAATTTCTTTGTACCCATTAACGGCCCATGATTCACATGGGCCGTTTCCAGCCCGTGTTAGCTTTCGGCCTACTGACGGCCCATACGTTCTTGGGCTCCTTTCCGGCCCTCAATTACTTCCTGCCCGTTACTGGCCTGTTCCCCTAATGGGCCAAATTCGGCCTGTGGCAAGAGTCGGCCCATTTCTGGCATGTTAACCCGTTGCGCAGTTTCCAGCCCGTCCTATATTCTGGCCCATTAATGACCCGTTATGCCTGTGACAGAATTAAGCCTTTGCTGTCCTCCGGCCTGTTAACGGCCCGTTACCGTGCTGGGCCGATTCCAAATGCGCCCGTTTACGGTCCATGTAGACCCATTTATCTGACGGCCCGAGGCCCACCGATTCTAAGGCCCTGTTGGAGGCCCATTTATCGATGGCCCGTAGGAGGCCCATGGATCCTACGGCCCGTAGCAGCGTCAAGGTTACCACGGTCCGTATATGGCCACTACAAGAAATATGTCAACTAGTGACCTTCTGTCAGTGACCCTAGAATAATTTGTCATAAATCTACGACCATTTGAGACCAATTGGCCAAAAGCTGTTCGGGGGGCTCCAAACCCTATACTATAATGACCGTTTTTGTTAGAAAGGTCGTAATTTCCTTACACGAAATGGTCATAAAGCAGACAACACTGATCCGCTGCCTTATTTCTAGCTGGCCATGACCAATATAGATGGTCATAACCTTGTAAGTTGTGGTGGATTGCTATGACTAGGCGCCACCACATCAGTTTTGCCTATGTGTCATGTCCATGTGTTAATTTTTGCCCTAGGTTGTGAAGCAACCTATATTTCTGTTAGTCCCAAAATTCCAAAAAAATTCTCATAAATTCTTTGGATCATATCTTCGTCAAATATGTCAAAAACCTTTCTCGCCTAGTTAAAATATAATTCAACAATATTCATTTTCCTATTCTGTTCAGAGCAACACTTTGTGAAGGAAGTGCTATTTTTATATTCTTGATTGCCCTCAAAATTTTTGGGCACTCTTTCCTATCCAAATCATTGCCTCATGAAAAAATTCAGCTCCATTTGCCTAGTAAATGTTCCTCGGCAAATTTCCAAAGTTTTTGTTCAACTAGAAGCTTTGTGAAGGAAGTACTAGCTATGCACATCCAAATGGCATGAAATTTATACAGTGCCTTCATCTTCCCAAATTATCACCCTCCTCCAAATTGAAGCTCAATCAAATCATCTATGTGAGCCCAGCTTCAATTTTTATTTTCTATCTAGATTGGCACATTGCAAAGCAAGTGCAATCTATACCACTCCTATTGCTCTCGAACTTTTTGGTCAATCTTCCATATACAAATCATTGCCACATGCCAATATTCGGCTCTATTTTCCTAGCAAATCTTCCTTGGCAAATTTCCAAAGTTTCTATTCACCTGGAAGCTTTGTGAAGGAAGTACAAGATAGGAATATCCTAATGAGTTGAATTTTTGCCACATATTCTATATGCCAAATACATATCTCTACACAAAATTTTAGCTCTATCTAACAATCCATGTAAGCTCGCCATCAAATCTTCGTTTTTGGTAATATTTTTAGTTTGTGAAGCAACTACATTTTATATTGCTTTATAATTTCTGCCAAATTTTCGGGACATAACCCTGACCATATAAACTCCCTACACCAAATTTTAGCACAATCCAATCATCTATGTAAGACCAGCTTCAATTTCTATTTTCTGTCCAGATTGGCACAATGCAAAGCAAGTGTTATCTAGACACCTCCTATTGTTCTCAAACTTCTTGTACCATCTTACATATCCAGATCATTGCCACATTCAAATATTCAACTCCATTTGCCTATTAAATCTTCCTCAACAAATTTCCAAAGTTTCTATACAGAGAGAAGCTTTGTGAAGGAAGTACAAGCTAGGATTATCCAAATGGTATAAACATTTTACAGTGCTTTCCTATGCCCAAATGACCATACTCCACAAAATTTTAACTCAATCCATTTATCCATTTGAGCCCAGCTTCAACATCCATATTTCTGCCCGATGTGGTACTTTGCAAAGCAAGTGCCATCCAAACTCCTCCATTTGAGCTGAAAATTTGCCAAGACAGTCTCCCTAGTAGATGATCATACTCAGCCAAAACTCAGGCCCATTGCCCATGTGCATTTCCCGTACCGCTAATCAAACACTTGGCTGCCAATTCATGGTTGAGCATAGTTCGGTCTCCTCCTGAGATTCTTCTGTTGCCATTTTCTTCCTAGAACCTATCTGGGGAGTTACCAACCCACTAGACATGCCTAGGCCTAGGGGTGGGCACAGTAAACCGAAAACCAAAAAACCAAACCGAATCGAACCGTATTAACCGATATGTCGGTTAATTCGGTGGTTTGGTTTTTGGTTCGGTGGGAAATTTTAAGGTTGTTCGGTGTTTGGTTTGTGTTCAGTTTTCAATGCCCAGAAACCAAATAGACTGAACAAACCGAAGTGTAGGATGCCCTGTGTAATACCATGTTCACTCCATCATGCGGAGGTATCTCCAAAAGGTACTTAGGCGGGGACGGAGGGAGTACTAGTGTATCATTTAGTGCATGAGCTGCTCAGTTTAGAGGCATCAGACGTATTCTTCCATATATAATACATGGCACATGCCATGTGATTTTTCCACTTAATTATGTTCACTAGTTTGCTTGACTGAATAATGTATTGCCTAATGTTAAAGTTGCATGCTCTTGTGACTATTTTATGCTTTCTATACAAATGCGAATCAACGCTCATGAATCATTACACTTATACTGACAGTGCATGTATTTTGGTTTTTCGGTTAACCGAAGAAACCGAACCGATATATTATGGTTAATATGGTTCGGTTTATTAATTTTGTGTGATTGTTTCGGTTTCCATTTCTTCAAAACCGAAATTATTAAAAACCGAACAAACCGAACCGTATTAACCATATAAACCGAACGCCCAGTCCTACCTAGGCCACTCAGAACGCATGGCAACGCCATGGTCACGCGGTGACCATGCAGCGGGCATGCGAGTTTACGCGCTTTGGAGTTGGGGCCCTGGGCCACCATCCAAACATCGATGTATCGCCACCAAACCATGTATTTCTGCTTAAATAGATACTTATGTAACTAGAAATGATTTTTGTAAAAAATAAAGAGCAAACTATAAGGCAGCTGCAGTTCAAATTTGACCCGCTTCCTACCGAATCGGCGGAAATTTGTCTTTTTCACGAGAGGTTGATCAAAACTTTCGAAATCTAACCATTTTGTCAATTGTGCATTAAATATGTTCTAGTATTTTATAAAATTGATTTGGTCCAAATTTGCAACAAATATATGGTAGGTCCTTCACAAAAAAACTCATTTTGGGCACTCGAAAAATGAAAATTGATTTTTTGTCCAAAGAAAACGAAAACTCCCTTAGGCAACATTGTTCGCCATTCCAATATGCACCCTTGTGCACAATATGACATCATTTGAACAAACTATGCCATGAATAGGGCCATAAGATTGACCATTTGGCTTGAAAGCCATTGATCTCCACACATGATAGCTCGTTTCTGAGAGCACTTTTTTTAAAAGAATTGCCGTATTACAAGTTTATTATTTTTCCTGGTAACTTGGTCACATTATAATGACACAATGCGAAGGTTTTCCAATTTTTTGAATTTTTTTGAATTTTTTATGCCCGTTTCAAAATGCGATCAAAACGGCGGGAATGACCGTTCCTAGCTAGTGGTTGAATCTTGAATTTTTTTGGTGTTTCTCTGATTAAATAGATACTTTTGTACCTAGAAATGATTTTTGGAAAAAATAAATAGCAAACTATGAGGCAGCCGCAGTTCAAATTTGACGTGCTTCCAACTAAAACGGCGGAAATTTGTCTTTTTTACCAAAGGTGGATCCAAACTTTTTACACCCAACCGTTTGGTCAATTGTGCATTAAATATGGCCTAGTATTTTATAAAAATGATTTGGTCCAATTCTACAACAATTATTTGATAGGTTCTTCACAAAAAAACCTCATTTGGGGCACTCGAAAAATGGAAAATGATTTTTTCATCCAAAGAAAATAAAAAATTCCTTAGGCAACATTGTTTTCCATTCCAATATGCACCCTTGTGCACAATATGAGATCATTTGAACAAACTATGCCATGAATGTGGCCATAAGATTGATCATTTGGCTTGAAAGCCATTAATCTCCACACATGATAGCTCGTTTCTGAGAACACTTTTTAAAAGAATTGCCGTATTACAAGTTTATTATTTTTCCTGGTATCTTGGTCACATATAATGACACAATGCGAAGGTTTCCCAATTTTTTGAATTTTTTATGCTCGTTTCAAAATGCGGTCGAAACGATGGGCTTGGCCGTTCCTAGCTAGTTGTTGAATCTTGGAAACATTTTGATGTTTCTCTGATTAAATAGATAGTTCTAGAAATGATTTTTGGAAAAAATAAAGAGCAAACTATGAGGCAGCTACAGTTCAAATTTGACCCGCTTCCAGCTGAACCGGCGGAAATTTGTCTTTTTCACGAGAGGTGGATCAAAACTTTTGATACCCAACCATTTGGTCAATTGTGCATTAAACATGACCTAGTATTTTATAAAATTGATTTGGTCCATTTTTACAACATTTATTTGATAGTTCCTTCACAAAAAACCTCATTTCGGGCACTCAAAAAATGGAAAATGAATTTTCCGTGCAAAGAAAATGAAAACTCCCTTAGGCAACATTGTTTGGAATTCCAAAATGCACCCTTGTGCACAATATGAGATCATTTGAACAAACTATGCCATGAATGTGGCCATAAGATTGATCATTTGGCTTGAAAGTCATGAATGTGCACGCATGATAGCTCATTTCTGAGAACACTTTTTTAAAATAATTGCCGTATTACAAGTTTATTATTTTTCGTGGAAATTTGGTCACATATGATGACACAATGCGAGGTTTTTTCAATTTTTTTGATTTTTTAATTCTTTATGCCAATTTCAAAACGCGGTTAAAACCATGGGCATAACCGTTCGTAGCTACGGGTGGAATTTTACAAAACTCATAGTGTTTTGTGATGAAATATGTACATGTGTAGCTAAAAATGATTTTTGGAAAAAACAATGAGCAAACTATGAAATTGTTGTAGTTCAAATTTGACCCAGTTCCTCCTGATTTGGTACAAGTTGGTTTAAATGGCCAAAAAAGGCTAGAACGATCGGAAATGCATACAAGTTGGTTATCATCCATAAAATATGGTACAACTTGAGTGAAACTTTTAGTGGTTCCATTTTGCTAAATATCATTGGTAGTTGCTTCGTAAACCCTTTTGTTTTTAGCACTTAGAGACTACTCTCTCTGTCCCATAATATAAAAACGTTTTTGACACTACTCTAGTGTTAAAAGCGTTCTTTTATTATGGGACGGAGGTAGTATATTTAAAATTACACCGTAGTCTCCAACCAATCAGGACGTCTCCCCCGGATCATCCTACCGTGGGTGATCTGAACCGTCCGATCGTCCCGGATCCAACGGCAGACTTGACCCCCTCACCGTCTCACCCAACTAGCTAGCCCTAACACAACCCGCACCACTCGTCCTCTTGTCCCCCTCTCTCCTACGCACCCACAGCCGCCGCCCTCTCCCTCCCTCAGATCTCGATCCGCCGCCGCCCTCTCCCTCCCTCAGATCTCGATCCGCCGCCGCCCCCAAACCCACCCCCCCGTCGACGACCCTCACCGTAGACGTGGTGCTGTGGCGCCGAGGCCGGGCCGACCTGAGCGCCCTACTCTTAGCGACCGTCGTCGCCTCCTGGATCCTATTCCACGGCGCCTCCGGATACACGGCCGTGTCACTGGCCGCCGACGTGCTCCTCCTCCTCCTGGTCGTGCTGTACACGTGGTCCAGGGCCGCGCGCCTCCTCGGCCACCTCGCGCCTTCGTGGCCCTCATCGTCATCACCTCGCTCCAGATCCACCACCACCACCTCAAGGCAAGGAAGGCCCCCGCACCACCTTCCCTTTCCATTTTTAGCTCCCCTGCCGAACGATGGACTGACTGACACTGGAGCCCCGCTCTCTGTTCCTCCGTCAGGTGGATCTCGGCAGGTCCGACTACGCCGAGGCCATGGCCAGGCAGCAGCAGCGGGAGGGGGACGGCGGCAAGGGGAAGGCGGCGGCCCGCTGGAACTGGAACCGGAGGACCAGCGCCGAGGGCCTGCCGCACGGGATCGTCCAGACCAGCTCCGACATGTTCCTCCGCCCGCTCTGGGACCCCGCCGCCAAGCGCGCCATCCCCAAGGTCCGCTCCCCCCTTATTATCCCGGCGCTCATTTCTCACGGCGACGCCAAATTTGAGCTTTTACTAGTGTAGCGACCAGGTTAGTGAAGCCGGCCAATGCTCTGAATCAGGTGCTTACAGCAGGCAGGCGCCTGTGAGTGTTAATGATGTATGTACACTTTAGTTCCACCGCGTAATTACAGAGTACTGTTCAAACGAGAGTAGTAGTCCATTGCCGTGTGTGTTGTGGCTCAGAAATAGACCTGTTCGGGTGCTACTTTCCACATCAAAATAGACCTGTAATTCTGTTTGTCTTGGTAAAAAGCAATTCCACATCAAAATTTGGGATGTGTTACTCCCTGCTCCTGTATTCTATTAGCACCAAGTCTGCCTTGCCTGTGTATTATATACTTTATTCTTCTTGCTGGAGTACTAGAAGAGTAGTGCTATCTTGCTGCTGGTGTTACTCCATGGACTACTCACTGTTAATTTATTCTGAGTGGCCATAATTCCCTTCCTAGCAGCACCACAGAGTACCACCTGCTCTCTTGTCTCACCCATAACAACAATTTACTAGCAGTATGTCTCTTGGGTACTATCTAGGTCCCTTCTACTACTACACCTAGTTACTTGTGTGTATCCTATTACTTACTAGTTAGTAGACATGTGTAGTAGTACTGTACTATATTCTTCTTGTTCAACTACTACAATAGTACTTGTAGCAGTGGTGTCTTACTGCCAGTGACAGTTTATCGAGTTTATTAACTCCAAATGAAGTGAACTGGGCATAATTCTATAGATGCGGTACATAGTGCTATCTGTTACCTTGCCTCACCAACAAAATGTACTAATATGTGTCTTGTGACATGCTAGGTCGATTCTACGCCTTCGAGAAACCTGTAGTACTTGTATCTCTGCATGTTTGAGCACTCGAGGAGTACTTCAAAATGGAGTAGCTTAATTCACTGAATTTGGTTCACTAGTTGATTCACTGAGAAGATTCAGTAATGAGTTGAAAATGTGATGATTTAGCTCACTTTCTTAATGTGATGCTGCTGCTGTACTCCATAAATTACTGAACATTTGTTAAAACTCCAAAAAATACAGTATTTGCTGCTGGCCTATTAGTGTTAGCAGTATTTGCTGCTGGAGTATTCAGAGATTCAGTTTCCTACTCCAAATTTTGCATGTTTTTTATGTGAAACGCTTATGCATGACTAAGTGTTAAGTTGATACAATTTTGAGTCTGCACTTCTGTACGTTTTTGATGTGAAACACTTATGCATGACTAAGTGTTAAGTTGATACAATTTCTTTGGTAGACAAGCATGGAAATATGTATTAACTTTCCTGAAAGTAGACAAGCATGACAATTCTGATTTCTTTTGTAGTCAATTCTGTTCAACTGATTTCTGAATATTTCTGATGTGAAACCATATCTAGATCAGCAGGACTTTGCATGACTAAATGCTGGTCGGTGATGATATCTGCATTCGTACTGTTTTATGTAGTTATCTGAATTGCATGTTTATTTGGATCCATTAGACCTTTTCACAATTAACTTAAGTTCGGATTTTCATGTTTATTGTCACAACCTTCCGGGAAGGCATGAGTGATCTTGCATGCCCATTGATGCGTACATGTTGTCAGTTGGACCATCTTCTTTAGCTTTCTGATGTGAAATCATATCTTAACCCTTAGAACTTTGCATGATTAGTAGATCGATGGTGATATCTGCATGCATATTGACTTTACTGTTGTTCTCCGGCGGAAATTTCCCCCTTATGTAATGAGTTCATCTTGCATTGCATCTACTCGTGAATGAGAATTGTACATACTATAATTTTCAGTTTTAACTAGGCTGAAATGTGCATGTTTTATCTTCTCAGCATTGTTGTTCTTATTTACTTGCAAGTTTTTACTATGCAAGGTTCAGTCATGCCATCTTTGCTTGTACTGCATGTTAATGTCATCAAATGCTCACACCAAGTTTGTGAACTGTGGCCAGGTACCAGAGGCTGACTAGGTACTCCATTGACATCTCTAGCTCCCACATGTCGCCCCTAGGCTGGAGTGCCCTCTCGTGGGCGATCGGCATCCTCCTGGTGGCGCCGCTCCTCACCCAGGTTGCGCACCACCTTGACCGTGGCCAGTACCAGTCGCTCATCCTCATCGCTGTGATGTCGTTCGGCTCCTTCTTCGGCCTGCTCACTGGCTTCATCAAAACGGTCTGGGTGTTCCTGTTCTACATCCTCTTCATCACCGCATCCATCATCATTGTTGAGGCGGTGCACACCCGCAACCTCGGGCTGGTGATCCGCGGCCTCGCCACTCATGACTCGGGCAAGCACCTTGTCCTGCGCCGCGTGCTGCTGCTAGCCAGCTCAGCCTCTACTGCACCGCCATCAGCGGCATCAGCGCTGCCCTCATGGCTGCATTCATGTACCACATGCCGAGGCGCACTGACTAGCTCACCGGCCTCTGGGTCGTTTCCATCTCCAATGGCAGAGCTGAAGGTATATAATTCTTGTCTGGCTGTTCTGTCCTATTATCAAATCAACACACATAATGTGGATGTTTCATGTGAGCATCATGTGTTGTGGTTCTATTAAACAATGATACAACAACAGAATATAATATCTTCAATGCAAATTATGGTACTTGTAGCAAAACAGTTTGAAACAACAGCTGTACAGTACATTATAACAAGAGTAAGGTTGAATCAAACAGAAAAGGGAACAGTTTCGAGTTTAAAAGTTAAAACATTCACAAGATACCCAAATCCTAGGTTCAAAAGGCATAATTCAGAAATTTGCATCAGGCCACTCTATAATAAGAGTTGGGGTACCATAATTTGATAATAGGAGTGTCCTTGTCCTGGGCCTATGCTATATTTTGACTCCTATGTTTGTTCTTCTAGCCTCCTAGTTTATTTTGTTACTAGGTTTTCTTTAGTTATCACTAGGAGATGTGATAGTGAATAGTTAATATCCTCACACAACAAGGAAACTGTATCTTACCAACATAATTTTGTTGTGTGGTTCACTCTAATCAGGAAGTTTGTTATGCTTGTTTACTCTGTTATCATAATCCTCAGAATAGCCAAGTAGTGAATCCCCAAAGTTGTAATAAACTATCTCAGAAATGGTTAATTATCAGCTTGTTACAGGCTAACACAGATATTTTACAGTGGCCTGGTCTTCAGTGAACAGATGTTTGGTTGATCTCATTTTGTTGTGTGTTACTGTCTTCCTTGTATTTTGTTTCCAAGATCATGATTGGGAGGAATTGTATGGTCCTCCTTTAATTACCTCCTTTGTTTTGCATTTGCATCCAGGTTCTTGCACATCAGAAGTTATCCAGGCACTTCCTTTTCTTAAAAAGGCATATGGCAGTGCTATGCAGAAGGTTCTCCATGTTGGCCCAGATAGTTGTACAGTAGTTTCTAACTTGTTGAAAGAAGGGAAGGAAGCATGGGGAGTGGAGCCTTATGATTTGGAGGATGCTGCTTGTGCTGGTAATCGCCTTTCACCCACCGCTTCCCCTCGCAGGAACGCTGATCCAGCTGTTTCAGATTCTAGATGCTGACAACGCTTCTGCTGCTGCTTGTTTGTTTGTTTGCTGCAGGGAGTGATTATTCTGATCATCTATTTCAACAGCGGCTTAGGGGTGTTGCAAACTCTTAGCTTCGGTACGCGTTTTGTGTGTGCGCATGTGTCTAATTGATGTTTTACATTGCAAAGTGGCTGACAAAACAAGCAACTGTGACATGGAACATCTTAGTTTCTTGTTCTTTGCTCTGCTTTCATGTAGCAACTTAGTACTGAATTTGAGAGTATGGGTGCTGGTAGCATCACCTGCTGTTCTTGATCAACTTCCTGGTACCAATTGTTATGTGCTGCATTGTGCAGTGATGATTTTGCGCTGATATGAACTTACAACAATATTACATTGTTGTGTTTTCTGCATGTTGTCATATCACTAGTTCCATGCTGCCTTCACATTTGAGTGTATTACTTGATTTTGTTTTTATCCTTGTATTAATTGTTGTATTGTAGACTTAAAATTGTGATGGTTCCTCTTTTATAGAAGCTCAAGTGTGAAGCAAATGTGATGCCATGAAGTGTGAAGCCAAGTGTGAAGACGTGAAGTCCAACTCAGTGAAGAGTAGCATATTGTAGCATATCTGTTTTGTAAAGATTGTAATAGATTTATTTAGTGGTATATTTGATGAATTTTATGTGTTCTTAGTTCTATTTGAAATATTGATTATATATGTGATTTGAAAACTTGTGAAATGGAAACCTGACCATTGGGCCCACTTATGAAAATAATCTGTCAAATTTGTACATTCTGACATGTGGGACCAATTTGAAAGATGAACATGACAAGGGGGACCCATCTAACTAGTGGGACCAGATTGAATATATAAGGGCTGTAAATGGAAAATCAATGGACTAAAATGCCATGACCAAGAAACTAAAAAGGCCGAATTGTTGGGCTCGGCCCACGTAGCTAGAGAAAATTAATAGAAAAATATATATTAAAAAGGCTGAATTATTGGGTTCGGCCCATGTAAAACACCGAATTGGACCGGGCTGAATCTTGTCAACGACCTTTTCAATTGGTCGCAATTTTGCCACGTCAGCTTGCCACGTCGGATCTGACGTGGCCTGGGCAGAGAGCTAGCGACTAAACAGAAGGTCATAGGATCAACGACCTTTTGTTTTGGTCGTGGAATTTCACGACCTTCTCACAGAGAAGGTCGTTAATTTCATTTTACGACTGCCAGCTTTTGACCTTCTGTTTTTGGTCACAAAAAGGTCGCAAATGAAAAACAATGACCTTTCAGTGACCAATAGTGATGGTCGCAAGTTGACATATTTCTTGTAGTGGGCCCATGGTTGTTGCGGCCACTAGCAAACCAGGGAAAAAGAAGACTAGGAAATAAATAAGCCCGAAACTAACGCTAGGCTATTAAGGCGATTGCAGAGATTACATCCACTGGGCATCAAAGATCGCCACCAGTGCAAATATAGGGAACACCCTACACTATGCAAAAATGGCTTGCTGTTTTCTTCAGCCGGTGGCTGCACGTTAAGAACAAATTTTGTATCGCAACAAAACAAATTACAACTATAAAACAAAAGGAAGGTTGGCATAAAAGTTAACAGTCTGGCAGATAAATGCACCACCAGAAGTTCAGAAGCTCAGTTCATTTGACCTGACCGTTACGTCATGTTGTATTATCTGATGGAGCACCATAACCTTGGCCTTCATTTCTCATAGGCTCCTGAACAACATAGCAAATGTCTGATAGTCTGGTTTCAAAACCATGCATATCTTGACGACATCGAACAATGTTTGTCCTTGTTTCCCAAAGGGCCTCTGTTAGGGAATGGACTTGTGTCTGGAGCGCAGATATAACATTGTTTTGAGCTTGCATATCTTGATCATGAGGCAGTTTGGACGAGATTGCCTTAACAACCAACCCAGTATTACGCAGGAACGTGCTTTTGGCACTATTAGTGGACAGGTACTGACCCACTGCATCAAAAACTGACATTGCGGTTATAGTTGCCTCGCCACCTTCAGAAGGTGGCGGTTCCGCCATTTTTTCCATAGCTTGCTGAAAAGTCGAGTTTTTACATTAGTAGTACCAGAATTGAGGATATTAAGGAGGCAGCAAAACCAAACAAAATAGGTCTATATACCGAACTTATTCTGGTGAACCCATGTAAAATATTAGTTGTATTTTACTGCAAAGTACATAATAAAACTAGGTTGCAAACATATGACCATGTACCATGGCTAATGTATTGTCTATTTCTTCACATTGTATTGACAGCTAAGGATAAAGAGACAAAGTTTATAATACGGTAAGCATAGTATGACATCATTCATATCAGAAAACAACTGAGAACAGACAAACAGGCAATTGTAACGTTGTGTGGGCAAGTCCAGCACGGAACTAGATTACAGGTCAAGATCAAAGGAACATCACTCCTCTCTTTTAAACCTTGTAAGGTGCAATGATAAGCTAAGACAATTGTGTATAAAATTGAAAAGAGTAATAGACATTGGCTGCAAACCATGCAGTTCAAGGCACGAGTCAGAGTAAGTAGTAGTTAAAAGGCATGAGGATTAAGGACTTACAATAGCGGTTTTGACTGGTGTAGTCATTCCCTTCGCCTTGCTGGTGTGACCGTCCTTGAAGATTTACACAACATTTGGTTCAGGTACTTTTTGGTCCTTGCGGGCTTTCCTCTGCATTTGGAACAAGTCAATATAGATCTAATAATATGGTACAGCGAAAAGAGTGAAACAACAACTAATTACAAGAGCCTCGCAGTGTGCAATATAGCTACGAGATCCTGTCGTCTGTTGGAATTTCACTTTCGTACGGTTGGCCTTGTTCTTTGAACAGTTCACCTACAAGAAGATAGATTTGTGTGGAACATGCGTAAATAGGACTTCAGCATGTGATCTGATCACATATATATAATGTACCTGATACTTCAGACCAGACCAGTGTTTAACGAGGCCTCTCCAGTCTTCATCCGATATATTTTCCACTGGTGATGTTTGGGCAAGTTCACTGTTAGCCTTGCCTTCAAAGTGAGTTTTCCTCAAGTTATACCGATACTGTCGCAGAGCAGACTTGAAAACATGGGTGCAAGCTTGTCTGGTTGCATCATCTTGGCTATCCAACTTGAACCTCATCTATTGAAAATTATGGGAGTCTCATTATCAGCAACCTAGAAAGTATGGGACAGAGCAAGACGATATTACTAGTTTCCATACATAACCATACTTACAGATAAATGGTTGAGGAAGGTGTTTTACTGGGTTTCATCTTTGTCATTCCTGTACTGAATCCATGTTGGGAGGATACGTACATGACACCTAACGGCAACCGCTGCCTCTGATACTAACTTGGCTGACTCTGTAGCATCACGTGGCCTTTTTAAACCTGCCTCAAAACAGATCTCCATTCTTCCTCCTCTATATTTAGTTAACCTATCGAGCATTATCCCTGATGTTTGTTTCCTCTTGCGCCTAGGTGCTAGTCCAACAACGAACATAGGAAGTGTTAGTGTACATCAAACTGTGAGACTACATATAAAGAAGCATGCAACTGTAACTTGACTCTAGCAACTACCTTCTTCCTGTTGAAGCTCACAAAGTTCATCTCATCTTGCCAACTCATCTTGTGTCAAGAGTGCTTCGGAAGTAGTGTCAAGTGGAAAGTGAGCTTGGGAACGTGCTGCTAGCTGAGTTGACCAACGAGTAAATCGTGCAGCTGGTTGTATTGTGGAAGGTGTTGCAACAACTAGGGTTGTCTCTGCTTGTTTGCTGGCAGCTATTTGTTTCTGTTTGGCTTGTTCTGCAGCTCGTGTAGCACGGGATACCTTGTTTGTACAATTTTCCGCTGGACTTTGACCTTCTATTGCACCATCAGTACCAGCAGAATCTGCAGGATTCTTCCGCTTCCCTTTCCCTATCAATCTGTGTTGCTTCCTCTTTCTCTGTGCCATGTTAAGTCAAGCCGACAAGAAAAATGAATAACAATTTAATTCTTTAGAACAAATTGATGTGTGATACAGACGAACTGAACTTTGATGTTAGACAACCACATGATAGGAGGATGTAACATGTACGAAAAAAAGGACGACATGAGATAACCAGAACTATGATATGTAAACTAAGCAGAAGACATTTCACTAAATTAGAAGCAATGTAATGGAAGGTAGAAACCATATGAAAGATGCTACAAATATCGCCCAACCAAGTTAACAGTGTCTCATCATAAATGGCGTTTAAACAAATGCGAAGCAGTACAAGAAATAAATCATATGCAAGATGCAAACAACATCACACTACCAAGTTAAAGGTCTCTCGTCATTAGTGCCATTGCATATTCACAGCATTGCATATTCACAACTTATGATGTGTAAACTAAGGAGAAGGCATTTCAACAAATTAGAAGCAATGAAAGCTGGACACCATATGAAAGATGCAACGAATATCACTCTACCAAGTTAAAACTGTCTCGTCATAAGTGCCATTTCAACAAATTAGAAGTACTACAAGCTAGAAAAGAATGCGAGATGTAACCTATATCACACTCCCAAGTCAAACGTGTCTTATGATAAGTGATTGTTGCAGGTTACACAACGATAGTACTTTGATGTAAGAACATGGTGTGATAGACAGATATTGTATGTTCTAGAAACAGGAACACATGTCTTATTCACAAGTATAATGTGTAAAGTAAGCAGATGGAATTCAACAAAATTAGAAGCAATACAAGCTAGACATCATACATAACATGCAACCACATATAATAGTGCCAAGTTAGAGGGAGCACCTGTGATGGTGCACTAGGGGAGACGTGCTCATCATGAACACAGCTACATTGAGTGTCTATGCATGTGTTGTCTTGGAAATCATCTTGGGGGGATGGAGGAGTAGAATCTTTAGAGGCCCTCAGTTTGGAAGGAGCACCTTTATCCGCTACCTTGCTAACTTCCTTCCGCTTTATTGATTTTGAATTGTCAAGTAAAACCGACAAGAAAAAGCAATAAAATTCACTCTTCAGAACTCATTCGTGCATGATACTGACAATCACTACTTTGATGTAAGGCAAACACATGATACCAGGATGGAATAATACGAAAAACAGGACGGCATGGCATATTCACAACAGTTTGTGTAAACTAAGCAGAAACCATTTCAACAAATAAGAAGCAATGCAAGCTAGACACCACATGAAAGATGCAACCAATATTACTCTGCCAAGTTAAAAGCGTCACATCATAAATGGCATTTCAACAAATTAGAAGCAGCGCATGCTATAAATCATATGAAAGATGCAACTAATATCACACTGCATATACTAAAGGTGTCTCGTCATATTGATTGATGCGGGATACAAAAAACAATAGTTTTATGTAAGGACATGTTTAACAGACAGATGTACTATGTACTAAAAACAGGAAGGCATGTCACATTAACAGGTATAATGTATAAACTAAGTAGAATAGTACATGCAATTTAACCAGATTGGACGAAATGCAATCTAGACACCATATGCAACATGCAACCGCATATCACGCTGCCAAGTTAGAGCAAGCACCTGCGATGCTAGTGTAGGGGAAATGCGGTAATCAACTATAGAGCTGCGTTCACTATCTTCATCTAGCCTTCCTGTTTCTTGAGAATCATGTGGGGAGGCTGACGCTGCATTCTTTAAATTAGGACCTTTTCTCACAGTAGTCCACTAGCCTGACTGCCTCATCATAAGTGATTGATGAGGGATACACAAGAACATTAGTTTGATGTAAGAACATGGTTAATAGACAGATGTACTAGTATGTACCAAAACCAGGAAGGCATGTCATATTCAAAGGTATAGTGTGTAAGCTAAGCAGATGCAATTTAACCAAATTGGAAGCAATACAAGCTAGACATCCGGCTGGAGTGGTGAGCATGATCATCTAGGACCTGAGAGCCTGGTGGGAGGCGGGCTGCTTCGCCACCATCGTGGCTTTTTAGTTGGCTTCCAGGTGATGCCTGTCTGTGCTGGGCTTGTCACTGGCTCGGCCAGTGCCCTGACTATCTATTTGACTTCTAGTGCTCCCGGGATGGTGGTTCATGTAAAAAATATCTTTCCTTATCTTAATAAAGACCGACTTCGGCCTTTTGAATACAAGCTAGACACCATATGCAACATGCAACCACATATGACACCGTGAAGTTAAAGCAGGCACCTGGGATGGTGGTTCATTGGGAGCGAGATTGTCAACTCCAGAGGTACGTTTACCATCTCCATCTGCTGACACTACACCCTTTAAAGTGCTGAAACGTGTCTGGCCTACCTGCGTAGAAAGCTGGAGCGACTTCTCTCTTTTCTTTTATGCTTCTGTGAAGGCAGAGTCTGAAATACCCTTGCATAAAAACACAATAGTGAGAGTATGGGTGAAGTGTGTGCAGAACTAGTGCACTGTAAAAGTAGCAGATAGAAGGTGGCTGAAAAATAAATGACATGAGACATATGATAGCTCTCCAACATTGCATGGCAAACAAAATTAGATTCTACTCAGTATGATTTTGTAATATATGAGCACAGGAAATGCAGGTACCCCTCCAGCACACCACCACATGTGGTCCTATCAAGATAACAGTCGACTTAAAATAAATAGGTGAGTCGATTTTTTTATGAACCGTCTGATCTATAGGGAATGGGAAGATGGCCTTCGTGTACCTCCCGCCAGTCACTGTTGACGATCTTTCTCGAACCACCAGAGACCACCGGCCCAGACCCCTGCCTCCATCGCCCTGCCCTCCTCTCGACCTCACACCACCGCCGTGATTTGCAGCGCCCCCAGGCCATCCCTTAATCCTGTCCGACCTCCAGATCGGGCGCCAGCAGCTCTAGGCCCCACACACCCCTAAGATAAACACCGAGGCGCTGCTTCCCCGGCGTAATAGGCGGACTAGCGTCTGTTACGCTGGGTAATGCTTCCGTTAATTGGGAATCAACTGACCAGGAATTGAAATCCAGGGGGGCGACGGACCTCTAGCTAAGGTGAAATAGTATATGAGGATAAACCTTGTGCATCGCGAGTTACTAGGAACATCTAGTATCAAGAAGAAGCGGTCAACTAGTGTCTTCTGTGGGATGAATACCGTGCAAGCAGACACATAAAATTTGCACGAATAAGGGAAGAGGAGTACCATTTCCGGTCGCCTCCATATGTCGCGCCGATCTTCTTATTTTTGCCGGGGAAACCGATGTTTTGGAGGAGGGTGCAGGCTTGGACGAACCCATGGCCAAATTGTTGACTGTGTTGCTGTGGCCATATGTCGGTGGAGGGGAAGCAGATCCGAGGCTACGAAGGACGGCGTAGCAACAGCGTTGGTGCGGTGGACGGTGGCGAAGTTGGAGCAGCAGCGGTGAGGCGCAGGACGGCTTGGTAGAACTGGCTAGGGTACGGACGGCTCGGCCTCGGCTTCAATTACTAGCCGTGGAGGGTGTTGCGGTTGAGGTTGCAGTGGACGACGACGTCGGGGTATCGGCTCCGGCGTGATGGAGGAGGGCGGCGGTTGATGGGTGGGATGGGGTGGCGGACGGAGGACGCTGGGGTTTCGCGACTGGTGGAGAGGTAGTTTTGGCACCCACGGAGTACGAATGGGGAATCGGACGGGGGGGGGGGGGAGCGGAGCTAAGGGAGAACCATGTTTCGGTCTGGGACACACTTGTTTTTTGGATTTTTTTAACAGATGGGACACGCTTGTTCGAAATTTGGGGAAAGTACAAACTTTGCCCCCTCTTAAATTTCGGACCTACTACGGGTCGGGGGTAGGATGGTAATCCCAGGTGTCCCAAATAGTGGGCGTGAGCGATTTCGGTCGCGCGCATGTGTGCTTAGGCGGCCATTGTGTATGAATGTTTTTCGGAGGCGGTTGCGTGGCATCTAGATGAACCTACAAACCTACCCCGGTTTAGATCTTTGGACGTCGGGCTGGTAGGTTTCACGGGTCGGAGTTAGAAAAGTAATTTCCTTCTACTACCAAACATTGGTCTCACGCGGTTACGGGCGAGTAGAGGCTCTTTTGGCGCTTCATTCGAAATTTTGAAACAGAAGCATTCACGTTTAGGGTACTCTTGAACTTTGAGGATTGACCTAAATAGACAACGTTAAATTTGACCTTGTATGTTTGAAAACCTCATTAAATTATCTGCTTCTTTTTGAAATTTTGACACTTGAAAATCCTATAACTACAATTATTTTGGAATGGAGGAGCTAAATTTGAATCTATTTTGTACACGACTATATATGCTATTATGTACAAAATCAGAGCAAAGATTAGTGCCCCCATAATTTAGGTATGATTTACAAATGCCATGATATCGAATTCAAATAATTGAATGGACTTCATGTTGAATTCGATTTTTTTAAACCACCTTAAGTTGAATTCAAATGTATGCTAGTTCATAGCTAGCTATTTATAATGTTCATTGTGTAACTTTCGTATGTATAATGTGCTTTACACACACGACATGAACTATACTCACGTTTATATTCGATTGCTAAAGCGATGCATTGTCTGGATTTCAAAATACTAACTATGTGGATCAATTATGTCGAATAACAACATAGACATGCTCAAATTCGATAGAATCTAGATGTCTGATGGATCAATGACCGTTCCTTACGCGAATTGCAAATATCATGATCCCATCCTAATATTTGGATACAATTTATATCTTTAATCAATGTGTACATTAGTCTTTTACGTGTAGTTTGACTCTCCATCGGTGGTCTCTCACACATGCTCACACACTCTCTCTCGAGCTGTCTTTCTCGCACACATGCTCTCGATATAACCCTCCCTCCCTCTCGTAACCATTTACGGCCGTTTTCACTAACCTTTATCATAAGCACTCTTCCTCTCACAAGCATACACACGCATAATCCCCATCGACCCTTTCTATATACATAGACCTGCCTACGTGTCTCCTGTACGCACATTATCTTTAGGCTTGTCGCTCACGCATTGTCTCACACCTCTCTTCCTAATCGACGAGTATGATTCTAGCAGAGCATTCCATAGGATGCCCCTTAAAGTTAGGTTGGATGAATAGTAATATCAGAGATAAGGGGTTACTGCTACCTCTTGAGCATGCATTGGTTCTCCCTTGAAGAGGAGACGGTGATGCAGCACAGTAGCGTAAGTATTTCCCTCGGTTTTTGAGAACCAAGGTATCAATCCAGTAGGAGGCCACACGCAAGTTCCTCGTACCTACACAAACAAATAAGAACCTTGCAACCAACGCGATAAAGGGGTTGTCAATCCCTTCACGGCCACTTGCAAAAGTGAGATCTGATAGAGATGATAAGATAATATTTTTGGTACTTTTATGATAAAGAGAGAAAGTAAAGAACGCAAAGTAAAATAGATGTAAACTTATATGATGGAGAATAGACCCGGGGGCCATAGGTTTCACTAGTGGCTTCTCTCAAGATAGCATAAGTATTACGGTGGGTGAACAAATTATTGTCGAGCAATTGATAGAATTGAGCATAGTTATGAGAATATCTAGGCATGATCATGTATATAGGCATCACGTCCGCAACAAGTAGACCGACTCCTGCCTGCATCTACTACTATTACTCCACACATCGACCGCTATCCAACATGCATCTAGAGTATTAAGTTCATAAGAATAGAGTAACGCATTAAGCAAGATGACATGATGTAGAGGGATAAATTCAAGGAATATGATATAAACCCATCTTTTTATCCTCGATGGCAACAATACAATACGTGTCGTTTCCCCTTCTGTCACTAGGATCGAGCACCGCATGATTGAACCAAAAGCTAAGCACTTCTCCCATTGCAAGAAAAATTAATCTAGTAGGCCAAACCAAACTAATAATTCGAAGAGACTTGCACACATAACCAATCATACATAAAAGAATTCAAAGAAGATTCAAATATTGTTCATAGATAATCTTGATCATAAACCCACAATTCATCGGATCTCGACATACACACCGCAAAAAGAGTTACATCAAATAGATCTCCAAGAAGATCGAGGAGAACTTTGTATTAAGATCCAAAGAGAGAGAATAAGCCATCTAGCTAATAACTATGGACCCGAAGGTCTGTGGTAAACTACTCACACATCATCGGAGAGGCTATGGTGTTGATGTAGAAGCCCTCCATGATCGATGCCCCCTCCGGCGGAGCGCCGGAAAAGGCCCCAAGATGGGATCTCACGGGTACAGAAGGTTGCGGTGGTGGAAATAGGGTTTCGTGGTGCTCTTGGATGTTTTCAGGGTATATGAGTATATATAGGCGAAGGAAGTCGGTCAGGAGAGCCACAAGGGGCCCACGAGGGTGGGGGGCGCGCCCAGGGGGGCAGGCGCGCCTCCCTACCTCGTGGCCTCCTTGGTTGTTTCTTGACGTCCACTCCAAGTCCTCTGGATCACGTTTGTTCCAAAAATCACGTTCCCGAAGGTTTCATTTCGTTTGGACTCCGTTTGATATTCCTTTTCTGCGAAACACTGAAATAGGCAAAAAAACAGCAATTTGCACTGGGCCTTGGGTTAATAGGTTAGTCCCAAAAATAATATAAAAGTGTATAATAAAGCCCATTAAACATCCAAAACAGAATATATAATAGCATGGAACAATAAAAAATTATAGATACGCTGGAGACGTATCAAGCATCCCCAATCTTCATTCCTGCTCGTCCTCGAGTAGGTAAATGATAAAAATAGAATTTTTGATGTGGAATGCTTTCTAGCATATTCCTCAATGTAATTTTGTTTATTGTGGCATGAATGTTCAGATCCAAAAGATTCAAGATAAAAGTTTGATATTGACATAAAAATAATAATACTTCAAGTATGCTAACTAAGCAATTATGTCTTATCAAAATAACATAGCCAAAGAAAGCTTATCCCTACAAAATCATATAGTTTGGCCAAGCTTCATTTTCGTCACACAAAATACTCTCATCATGCACAACCCCGGTTTTAGCCAAGCAATTGTTTAATACTTAGCCTTTTCAAACTTTTTCAACTTTTACGCAATATATGAGCGCGAGCCATGGACATAGCACTATGGGTGGAATAGAATATGATAATGGAGGTTGTGTGAGAAGACAAAAAAAGGAGAAAGTCTCACATTGACGCGGCTAATCAACGGGCTATGGAGATGCCCAGCGATTGATGTCAATGCAAGGAGTAGGGATTGCCATGCAACGGATGCACCAGAGCTATAAATATATGAAAGCTCGTCAAAAGAAACTAAGTGGGTGTGCATCCAACTTGCTTGCTCACGAAGACCTAGGGCATTTGAGGAAGCCCATCATTGGAATATACAAGCCAAGTTCTATAATGAAAAATTGCCACTAGTGTCTGAAAGTGACAAAATAAGAGACTCTCTATCATGAAGATCATGGTGCTACTTTGAAGCACAAGTGTAGAAAAAGGATAGTAACATTGTCCCTTCTCTCTTTTTCTCTCTTGTTTTGGGCCTTCTCTTTTTTTTTTCTTTTGGCCTCTTTTTTTTCTTCTTTTTTTTTCGTCCGGAGTCTCATCCCGACTTGTGGGGGAATCATAGTCTCCATCATCCTTTCCTCACATGGGACAATGCTCTAATGATGATCATCACACTTTTATTTACTTACAACTCAAGAATTACAACTCGATACTTAGAACAAAATCTGACTCTATGTGAATGCCTCCGGCGGTGTGCCGGGATATGCAATGAATCAAGAGTGACATGTATGAAAAATTAAGCATGGTGGCTTTGCCACAAATACGATGTCAACTACATGATCATGCAAGGCAATATGACAATGATGATGCGTGTCATAATAAATGGAACGGTGGAAAGTTGCATGGCAATATATCTCGGAATGGCTATCGAAATGCCATAATAGGTAGGTATGGTGGCTGTTTTGAGGAAGATATAAGGAGGCTTATGTGTGATAGAGCATATCATATTACGGGGTTTGGATGTACCGGCGAAGTTTGCACCAACTCCCAAGGTGAGAAAGGGTAATGCACGGTACCGAAGAGGCTAGCAATGATGGAAGGGTGAGAGTGCATATAATCCATGGAGTCAACATTAGTCATAAAGAACTCACATACTTATTGCAAAAATCTACAAGTCATCAAAACCAAGCACTACACGCATGCTCCTAGGGGAAGGGTTGGAAGGAGTTAACCATCGCGCGATCCCGACCTCCACACAAAGGTCGACACTCAAAGAACACCTCATGCTTCAAATTTGTCACATAACGTTTACCATACGTGCATGCTACGGGACTTGCAAACCTCAACACAAGTATTTCTCAATTTCATAATTACTCAACTAGCACAACTCTAACATTACCACCTTTATATCTCAAAACAATTATCAAGAATCAAACTTCTCTTGAAAGTTTTAATCTTGGATGCCTATCATATTAGGACTAATTTTATAACCAAAGCAAATTACCATGCTGTTCTAATGGACTCTCAAAATAATATAAGTGAAGCATGAGAGATCAACAATTTCTATAAAATAAAACCACCGCCGTGCTCTAAAAGATATAAGTGAAGCACATAGAGCAAAATTTTCTAGCTCAAAAGATATAAGTGAAGCACATAGAGTATTCTAATAAATTCTGATTAATGTGTGTCTCTCCCAAAAGGTGTGTACAGCAAGGATGATTGTCGTAAATTAAAAAGCAAAGGCTCAAATCATACAAGACGCTCCAAGCAAAATACATATCATGTGGTGAATAAAAATATAGCTCCAAGTAAAGTTACCGATGGACGAAGACGAAAGAGGGGATGCCTTCCGGGCATCCCCAAGCTTAGGATTTTTGGTTGTCCTTGGATTTTACCTTGGGGTGCCTTGGTCATCCCCAAGCTTAGGCTCTTGCCACTCCTTGTTCCATAATCTATCAAATCTTTACCCAAAACTTGAAAACTTCACAACACAAAACTTAACAGAAAATCTCATGAGCTCCGTTAGCGAAATAAAACAAACCACCACTTTAAGGTACTGCAATGAACTCATTCTTTATTTGTATTGGTGTTAAACCTACTGTATTCCAACTTATCTATGGTTCATAAACTCCGTTACTAGCCATAGATTCATGAAAATAAGCAAACAACACACGAAAAACAGAATCTGTCAAAAACAGAACAGTCTGTAGTAATCTGCATCTAACGCAAACTTCTGTAACTCAGAATCATCTACCAAAATATGAAGACCTATATAATTTGTTTATTGATCTACTGCAATTGGAATCAGTATTTTATCACGTTCTGGTGTTTTTTAACAATTGTTTTCGTGAGCAGAAAGTTTCTGACTTTTTCAGCAAGATCAAATAACTATCATCCAAGAAGATCCTATAGGTTTTACTTGGCACAAATGCTAATTAAAACACACAAAAAATCTAACCAGAGGCTAGATCAAATATTTATTGCTAAACAGAACCAAAAAGCAAGAAACAAAAATAAAATTGGGTTGCCTCCCAACAAGCGCTATCGTTTAACGCCCCTAGCTAGGCATAAAGGCAAGGATAGATCTAGGTATTGCCATCTTTGGCATTCAATCCATAAGTAGCTCTTATAATAGATTCATAATGTAATTTTATTTTCTTTCTAGGAAAGTGTTCCATACCTTTCCTTAACGAAAATTGGAATATGATATTCCCTTCTTTCATATCAATAATTGCACCAATCGTTCTAAGGAAAGGTCTACCAAGAATAATAGGACATGAAGGATTGCAATCTATATCAAGGACAATAAAATCTACAGGCACATAGTTCCTATTTGGAACAATAATAACATCATTAATTCTTCCAATAGGTTTCTTAATGGTGGAATCTGCAAGGTGCAAGTTTAAAGAACAATCATCAAATTCACGGAAACCTAGCAAATCACACAAAGTTTTTGGAATCGTGGAAACACTAGCACCCAAATCACACAAAGCATAGCATTCATGATCTTTAATTTTAATTTTAATAGTAGGTTCCCACTCATCATAAAGCTTTCTAGGGATAGAAACTTCTAATTCAAGTTTTTCTTCATAAGATTGCATTAAAGCATCAACGATATGTTTGGTAAAAGCCTTATTTTGACTATAAGCATGCGGAGAATTTAGCACGGATTGCAACAAGGAAATACAATATATTAAAGAAAAATTATCATAATTAAATTCCTTGAAATCCAAAATAGTGGGTTCATTGCTATGTAAAGTTTTGAGCTCTTCCATCCCACTTTTACCAATTTTTGCATCAAGATTTAAAAACTCCGAATCATTGGGACGCCTTTTAACTAAAGTTGACTCATCTCCAGTCCCATCATTATCAAGATTCATATTGCAAAACAAAGATTTAATAGGGGACACATCAATCACTTTTAGATCTTCATCCTTATTATCATGAAAACTAGAAGAACATGCTTTCACAAAGCAATCTTTTTTAGCACGCATCCTAGCGGTTCTTTCTTTGCACTCATCAATGGAAATTCTCATAGCCTTGAGAGACTCATTGATATCATACTTAGGTGTAATAGATCTAAGTTTCAAAGAATCAACATCAAGAGAAATTCTATCCACGTACCTAGCCAACTCATCAATCTTAGGCAATTTTTCTTCAAGCAAAGCATTGAAATTCTTTTGAGAAATCATAAATTCTTTAACACTAGTATAAAAATCAGAGGGCATCTTATTAAAATTTCCATAAGAGTTGTTGTAGGAATTATCATAATTATTAGAGGAATTACTAGGATACGACCTAGGATTAAAATTTCCTCTATAAGCGTTGTTACCAAAATTGTTCCTACCAACAAAATTCACATCCATATATTCATTATTATTCTCAATCAAAGTAGACAAAGGCATATCATTAGGATTAGAAGAAACACTCTTATTAGCAAACAATTTCATAAGTTCATCCATCTTTCCACTCAAAACATTAATCTCTTCAATTGCATGCACCTTTTTACTAGTAGATCTTTCAGTGTGCCATTGAGAATAATTAACCATAATATTATCTAGGAATTTAGTAGCTTCTCATAAAGTGATTTCCATAAAAGTGCCTCCCGTGGCCGAATCTAAAAGATTTCTAGAAGAAAAATTCAATCCGGCATATTTTTTTGTATAATCATCCATAAATTCAAACCATGTGTTGGGCAATTACGTATCATTAATTTCATCCTCTCCCAACCTTGTGCAACATGTTCATGATCGAGTTGCTTAAAATTCATAATATCGTTTCTAAGAGAGATAATCTTAGCGGGAGGAAAACATTTAGAGATAAAAGCATCTTTGCACTTGTTCCATGAATCAATACTATTTTTAGGCAAAGACGAAAACCAAGTTTTAGCACGATCTCTAAGCGAAAACGGAAATAGCTTCAATTTAACAATATCATTGTCTACATCTTTCTTCTTTTGCATATCGCACAAATAAACAAAGCTATTTAGATGGGTAGCGGCATCTTCACTAGGAAGGCCGGCGAATTGATCTTTCATGACAAGATTCAGCAAAGCAGCATCAATTTCAGAAGATTCAGCATCGGTATGAGGAGCAATCGCAGTGCTAATAAAATCATTGTTGTTGGTATTGTCAAAGTCACACAATTTAGTATTATCTTGAGCCATTGTGACAAGCAAGCAATCCAACACACAGGCAAACAAGAAGTAAGCGAAAGAAAAAGCGAACGAAAAAAGAGGGCGAATAAAACGGCAAGGGTGAAGTGGGGGAGAGGAAAACGAGAGGCAAATGGCAAATAATGTAATGCGAGGGATAAGAGTTTGTGATGGGTACTTGGTATGTCTTGACTTGTGCGTAGACTCCCCGGCAACGGCGCCAGAAATGGCTCGTTGTCGGGAGATCAAATCTTGATTGACTTGGTGTACACCTCCCCGGCAACGGTGCCAGAAATCCTTCTTGATACCTCTTGAGCATGCGTTGGTTTTCCCTTGAAGAGGAAAGGGTGATGCAGCAAAGTAGCGTAAGTATTTCCCTCAGTTTTTGAGAACCAAGGTATCAATCCAGTAGGAGGCCACACGCAAGTCCCACGTACCTACACAAACAAATAAGAACCTTGCAACCAACGCGATAAAGGGGTTGTCAATCCCTTGACGGCCACTTGCAAAAGTGAGATCTGATAGAGATGATAAGATAACATTTTTGGTATTTTTATGATAAAGAGTGAAAGTAAAGAACGCAAAATAAAATAGATGTAAACTTATATGATGGAGAATAGACCCGGGGGCCATAGGTTTCACTAGTGGCTTCTCTCAAGATAACATAAGTATTACGGTGGGTGAACAAATTACTGTCGAGCAATTGATAAAATTGAGCATAGTTATGAGAATATCTAGGCATGATCATGTATATAGGCATCACGTCCGCAACAAGTAGACCGACTCCTGCCTGCATCTACTACTATTACTCCACACATTGACCGCTATCCAGCCTGCATCTAGAGTATTAAGTTCATAAGAATAGAGTAACGCATTAAGCAAGATGACATGATGTAGAGGGATAAACTCAATCAATATGATATAAACCCCATATTTTTATCCTCGATGGCAACAATACAATATATGTCGTTTCCCCTTCTGTCACTAGGATCGAGCACCGCATGATTGAACCCAAAGCTAAGCACTTCTCCCATTGCAAGAAAGTTCAATCTAGTAGGCCAAACCAAACTGATAATTTGAAGAGACTTGCAAACATAACCAATCATACATAAATGAATTCAAAGAAGATTCAAATATTGTTCATAGAAATCTTGATCATAAACCCACAATTCATCGGATCTCGACAAGCACATCGCAAAAAGATTTACATCAAATAGATCTCCAAGAAGATTGAGGAGAACTTTGTATTAAGATCCAAAGAGAGAGAAGAAGCCATCTAGCTAATAACTATGGACCCGAAGGTCTGTGGTAAACTACTCACACATCATTGGAGAGGCTATGGTGTTTATGTAGAAGCCCTCCATGATCGATGCCCCCTCCGACGGAGCGCCGGAAAAGGCCCCAAGATGGGACCTCACGGGTAAAAAAGACTGCGGCGGTGGAAATAGGGTTTCGTGGTGCTCCTGGATGTTTTCAGGGTATATGAGTATATATAGGCGAAGGAAGTCGGTCAGGAGAGCCACGAGGGGCCCACGAGGGTGGGGACGCGCCCAGGGGGCAGGCGCACCTCCCTGCCTCGTGGCCTAATTGGTTTCTTGACGTCCACTCTAAGTCCTTTGGATCACGCTTGTTCCAAAAATCACGTTCCCGAAGGTTTCATTCCGTTTGGACTCCGTTTGATATTCCTTTTCTGCGAAACACTGGAATAGGCAAAAAAAACATCAATTTGCACTAGGCCTTGGGTTAATAGGTTAGTCCCAAAAATAATATAAAAGTGTATAATAAATCCCATTAAACATCCAAAATAGAATATATAATAGCATGGAACAATAAAAAATTATTGATACGTTGGAGACGTATCAGTTACCTTAGTCCGAGAACCTAGGGTTACAAATCCTAGCCGGCTTTGTCAGTGGACACAAAGTCCTTCACAATTCTGCTATCTTTGTCTTGTATGACTAATCATCCATGGGTCTCCCTAAATGCGTCACGGGCTGACCAATATGGCGCAGGACGGAACCGAACCAAGGGCCTCACCTCGACCCACCGGACCTCACGCGGTGACACACCCTCTGCCCCCAGGTCTCGTTATCTTCTCACACCCACACATACCAACACAGGCACCACACAAAAAAAATTCTCCTCGTGCCTCTATCCCCCCTTGCATATAGACACTCAAGGGAATCTCTCACCGTGACATCATATTCGTCTCTCTCTCTCTAGACCTCTCTCATTTCTCGTGCTATCTCTCCCACGCCCCCCCGCCGGCCCCTCTATCCATGCCTCTCTCGAATACGTAATACACACACATACCTCTCTAGGCCCTGCCAAATACATCAACTACACATTCACACATATTACATCACGTACCCCATTGATCTAAAAAGCCCTCTCTTCACGTTTATTTCGCATACAACATTCCTTTTGAATAAAGTGTGGCCAATTTTTTTAGAATTTCTAAATATATACAACATTACAAAGTTATATGGAGGAGTATGAACGTTAATTTGCATTGCATGGTGCCCACAATGATATTTATTCCGCACTGTGAATTTTCATATTTTTATACTAATATAAAGTTAGTCATAATAAAGAGAAACGAAGAGCATCTCTCTCTCTCCATCGCATACACCCCCTCTACGCCCCTTTCACATACACACACAAACTATCTCCAGGTCCTCTAAAAGTAAGCCCCCAGCACATTCACGCATGTTTCATCTTTCTCTCACGATATATACAGTGACGATAATTGTATTTGAAGCGAAAGCACGATACGTACATTGGACTTCAGAATCCACTCATTACGTTCACCATTTACGTTTTGTGGTTATTATACAGTCACGGGCTCACCGTACAACTCTATATTTTCTAAAGGCACGACTAGTTGACCAGTTAAACGCTCCACGTGGCACCTCTAGTGTCGCATCACATTATCTCACTACCATTGGGCCCACCTGTCGGCTTGTGTAACATCCCAAAATTCGAAATTTTGGAATGTTATATTAAATAAATAGTTTTGATTGATTGTTTGATTGTGGTGTGGTTGATTGTGTGAAATTGAATGAAATTCAAAACTTTTTGAAAGTTAAATGAGAGGGAACAAAAGGACTTTCCCAAACTTTCATTTTATATTTATGATCTCCGTGAATTCAAATAATTTTCAAATACAAAACCCTAGAGAGTAGATGATATGACTTCTTCCATTTAATTAAATGAAAAGGGTTTTGAAAAGATTTGAATTTTATTTGGAAACATTTTCCGATTCAGAAACTTTAAGCAACTCAATGATTTTCATGAGAGAAGATAAAATGACTTCTTCAAAACATATGAAATATGAGTTGGAAGTTTAAAAGAATCAAATTTAAGGTCCTTTTGAAATTATTTTCAATTTGGAGTTATTTGGTTTTTATTCAAATTATTTTCCTCCAAAAATAAAATATATAGAAATTAGGGTAAAATGATTCCCTATATAAAATTAGGGAGAAATAAATTTGAAAGCATTTTTGTATTTTTAAAATGATTTTATTGGGTTTTATTATAGTAGTATCACTCTTTGCTTTATTTGAAATTTTGTGGATTTTATTTGGAACTAGGATAATGTTCAGGTTGTAGGAAATCTTTTTCTGAATTTTTTGATATATTATATGCCTATATAAATTTTTTTTCTTTTCATTTTATTCTTTTTGTCTGACTGTAAAAAAACTCTTCGAACAGTGTCGGGCCGAAGCCCAGCACTGCTCTCTCTCTTTCTCTCCGGCCTAAGGCCAGCCTCCAGCCGCGCGAGCGCCGAAGCGCTACGCTTCGGTCGCCCGTCCCCTCCCTCTCTCTCTCGCGGACGCCGACAGGTGGGCCTCGCGTTTTCTTCCTCCTCTCGCAAGGCAGCAGGAATCCTGCCCCTGTACGCCACCGCCGGCCACCGCCGTATCCGACCTGGACGCCTTCCCTCGCTTTGCCCCTCCTCCACGTAGCCCTCCTATAAATACCCAAGGCTCCGACCCCGTTTTCGCCTCGAAACGCAGCCGCCCTCGCCTCCCCACGCCCCAGCGAACTCGCCGGAGGTTGCGAGATCCGCCGAGCCCCGCTGCCCCGCCCGCGCCATTTCGACGCCGCAGCTGAGCACCGACACCGCCATCGCCTTCCCCGCGTCGCGCCGCGCCTCCCCATGGGTTCGCCTGAGCCGGAGGACCTCTGGAGAAGCCGCCCCGACCACCACCAGACGCCCCGCCCGCCTTCTTCTCCGACGCCGGCGCCGTCAACCACCGCGATAAGCCTCGGCTCCTCCCTCATCTTTTAGATCTAGGATCGACGGTTCAGATTAGACTAGGATTTGCCTTTTTTATTTTGAACCGGTATGCTCTAAATAGTGAACGTTCACCCATTAGTTTATTTTAATGAATGGATTCGTTCGTTAGCGTTCTATAGCAAACGTGCGTTCGATAGGATTTCTCCTTTCCTTTTTATTTTCGGCCAGGGACCTATTCGTGATAAATTTTCTTCACAAATTAGTCCCTGTACATCGAACTCTCACTACTTTTTACTTGTTAGTCCAAATGCAACGAAACCAATGCCAAATTCTTCGTTATGAACCCCTCTATCCAGTAATCCAACTCAAACCTGTTTTTGAAAGTTTTAGAATTTGAATTCAAACAGATTTGTATTTGAATTTAGTTTGATCATAACTTAAGTTTTATAACTCCGATTTAGTTGATTCTTTTCGCAAATCGAAGCTCTTGACCTAAACTTTCTGATAAGGCCAAATTCACTTAATTTCGGTACTGTTAGAAATTGTTTTCTGTTGCAAGAGTTATTTGCTTGGTTTTGATGTTTTCCGAATTGTCTTCTTCGTTCTTCCCGATCTTTTGAGTGATTGCTTATGTGTGGTTACTATTGCTTGCTTACGATAGATTGACCGGAGTGTGACGAGTAGAACTATCAGGAGTTATGAGTGTGAATCACCTTCATCAACAGTACAAGGCAAGTTCACACTTTGATCATATCCCTTTCATACCCAGTTTTTATGCATTAGTTTCAACCCTCAAACATTGCATGAGTAGGATTTTGATGACATGTGGGTATTGGGAAGTAGTTGATGAGGTAGGAACCTATTGTCCTGCATTCAAACCCTGGGGAGTTTCTATGTTATGCTTATACTGCTATGCTATGCTCGTAGACGTGGATTGATTTGAGAGAATTCATGAAAGATGTGAGAGTTATTATTATCTAAGGGAAACTTAAGGTGGCTACTTCAATACACATCTGGGTGGATTGGTTGGGGCACCCTGGAGCACCCAGTGGTTTGCCCGGGCACCTGGAGAACCCAGTGCTTGCCCAAGGGGATCCCGGAGGACCCGTGTGATCACCCTATGGAATGCCACCCAGGCTCAAAGGGATCATAAGATTATTCATGCTAGAAACTTCCGTGTGCAGCCACAAGCTATTATGGGCTCTAGCATAGTTGAGTATGTTGCATGGCCTCTTTCAGTGGTGGGCTAGCAGATGTAGGGGAAAGTAGGTGTAACTGTCCACCCAGAGTAAAGAGTTAATGTTTCTGAAAGACTGTGTCTCGGTCATCCGTTTCTCAAACACCATGTAGTGCGAGAAATCCAACGGAGGAGATCGAGTCTTGTGGGGAAAAGTGTGCAAACCTCTTCAGAGTGTACAAACTAATCATGATTAGCCGTGTCCCAGGTTATGGACATCTTGAGTCTCTGGTATTCGGATTATCATGTTGATCTCAACACTTTACTTAATTAATTTGTTTGGGTTAATGATTACTATTTTGGGATTGAGTTGGAGGAACCTTCTCAATATTTTCAACACAATTTGTAGTTAAATAAAATATATTCCTTTGTTGTAGGAAAAAATTGGCTTTATGCAAAAATAAACTTAGAGCCTTTCCACCAGCCAAATATGCATGTAGTGATAGCTATTATTCTTCATTATCCTATGGTGTGAATGTGCCAGTACATTCAATGTACTGACCCTGTGTGGCTGCAACATCTCATGTTGCAGGATTTCTTACGACGAGTAAGTGATGAAGGAAATATGCCCTAGAGGCAATAATAAAGTTATTATTTATTTCCTTATATCATGATAAATGTTTATTATTCATGCTAGAATTGTATTAACCGGAAACATAATACATGTGTGAATACATAGACAAACAGAGTGTCACTAGTATGCCTCTACTTGACTAGCTCGTTAACCAAAGATGGTTATGTTTCCTAGCCTAGACACGAGTTGTCATTTGATTAATGGGATCACCTCATTAGGAGAATGACGTGATTGACTTGACCCATTCCGTTAGCTTAGAACTCGATCGTTTAGTATGTTGCTATTGCTTTCTTCATGACTTATACATGTTCCTATGACTATGAGATTATGCAACTCCCGTTTACCGGAGGAACACTTTGTGTGCTACCAAACGTCACAACGTAAATGGGTGATTATAAAGGTACTCTACAGGTGTCTCCAAAGGTACTTGTTGGGTTGGCGTATTTCGAGATTAGGATTTGTCACTCCAATTGTCGGAGAGGTATCTCTGGGCCCACTCGGTAATGCACATCACTATAAGCCTTGCAAGCATTGTGACTAATGAGTTAGTTGCGGGATGATGTGTTACGGAACGAGTAAAGAGACTTTCCGGTAACGAGATTGAACTAGGTATCGAGATACCGACGATCAAATCTCGGGCAAGTAACATACCGGTGACAAAGGGAACAACGTATGTTGTTATGCGGTCTGACCGATAAAGATCTTTGAAGAATATGTGGGAGCCAATATGGGCATCCAGGTCCCGCTATTGGTTATTGACCGGAGACGTGTCTCCGTCATGTCTACATAGTTCTCGAACCCGTAGGGTCCGCACGCTTAAACGTTACGATGACAGTTTTATTGAGTTTTGATGTACCGAAGGAGTTCGGAGTCCCGGATGAGATCGGGGATATGACGAGGAGTCTCGAAATGGTCGAGACGTAAAGATCGATATATTGAAAGACTATATTCGGACTTCGGAAAGGTTCCGAATGATTCGGGTATTTTTCGGAGTACCGGAGAGTTACGAGAATACGTATTGGGCCTTATTGGGCCATACGGGAAAGAAGAAAAAGGGCCTCAAGGGTGGCCGCACCCCTCCCCTTGGTCTGGTCCGAATTGGACTAGGGAAGGGGGGCGCCCCCTTCCTTCCTTCTCTTTTCCCTTCCTCTTTTCCTATTCCATATGGGAGGTGGAATCCTACTAGGACTAGGGAGTCCTAGTAGGACTCCACACTTGGTGCGCCCCCTCCTAGGGCCGGCCTCCTCCTCCCTTGCTCCTTTATATACGGGGGCAGGGGGGCACCCCAGAGACACAACAATTGATCCTTGAGATCTCTTAGCCGTGTGCGGTGCCCCCTCCACCATATTACACCTCAATAATACTGTTGTGGAGCTTAGGCGAAGCCCTGCATCAGTGGAACATCATCATCGTCACCACGCCGTCGTGCTGACGAAACTCTCCCTCAACACTCGGCTGGATCGGAGTTCGAGGGACGTCATCGAGCTGGACGTGTGTAGAACTCGGAGGTGCCGTGCGTTCGGTACTTGATCGGTCGGATCGTGAAGACGTACGACTACATCAACCGCGTTGTGATAACGCTTCTGCTGTCGGTCTACGAGGGTATGTGGACAACACTCTCCCCTCTCATTGCTATGCATCACCATGATCTTGCGTGTGCGTAGGAATTTTTTTTAAATTACTACGTTACCCAACAGTGGCATCAGAGCCTGGTTTTATGCATTGATGCTATGCACGAGTAGAACACAAGTGAGTTGTGGGCGATATAAGTCATACTTGTTACCAGCATGTCATACTTTGGTTCAGCGGTATTGTGAGATGAAGCGGCCCGGACCGACATTACGCGTACGCTTACGCGAGACTGGTTTCACCGTTGCGAGCACTCGTTGCTTAAAGGTGACTGGCGGGTGTCTGTCTCTCTCACTTTAGTTGAACCGAGTGTGGCTACGCCCGGTCCTTGCGAAGGTTAAAACAACACCAACTTGACAAACTATCGTTGTGGTTTTGATGCGTAGGTAAGAACGGTTCTTGCTAAGCCCGTAGCAGCCACGTAAAACTTGCAACAACAAAGTAGAGGACGTCTAACTTGTTTTTGCAGGGCATGTTGTGATGTGATATGGTCAAGACATGATGTGATATAATTTGTTGTATGAGATGATCATGTTTTGTAACCGAGTTATCGGCAACTGGCAGGAGCCATATGGTTGTCGCTTTATTGTATGAAATGCAATCGCCATGTAATAGTTTTACTTTATCACTAAGCGGTAGCGATAGTCGTAGAAGCATAAGATTGACGAGACGACAACGATGCTACGATGGAGATCAAGGTGTCGCGCCGGTGACGATGGTGATCATGACGGTGCTTCGGAGATGGAGATCACAAGCACGGTGCTTCGGAGATGGAGATCACAAGCACAAGATGATGATGGCCATATCATATCACTTATATTGATTGCATGTGATGTTAATCCTTTATGCATCTTATCTTGCTTGTTTGACGGTAGCATTATAAGATGATCCTTCACTAAATTATCAAAGTATAAGTGTTCTCCCTGAGTATGCACCGTTGCGAAAGTTCTTCGTGCTGAGACACCACGTGATGATCGGGTGTGATAGGCTCTACGTTCAAATACAACGGGTGCAAAACAGTTGCACACGCGGAATACTCAGGTTAAACTTGACGAGCCTAGCATATAACAGATATGGCCTCGGAACACGGAGACCGAAAGGTCGAGAGTGAATCATATAGTAGATATGATCAACATAGTGATGTTCACCATTGAAACTACTCCATCTCACGTGATGACCGGACATGGTTTAGTTGATATGGATCACGTGATCACTTAGAGGATTTGAGGGATGTCTATCTAAGTGGGAGTTCTTAAGTAATATGATTAATTGAACTTAAATTTATCATGAACTTAGTCCTAATAGTATTTTGCAAATTATGTTGTAGATCAATAGCTCGCGTTGTTACTTCCCTATGTTTATTTTGATATGTTCCTAGAGAAAAATTATGTTGAAAGATATTAGTAGCAATGATGTGGATTGGATCCATGATCTGAGGATTATCCTCATTGCTGCACAGAAGAATTATGTCTTTGATGCACCGCTAGGTGACAGACCTATTGCAGGAGCAGATGCAGACGTTATGAACGTTTGGCTAGCTCAATATGATGACTACTTGATAGTTTAGTGCACCATGCTTAACGGCTTAGAATCGGGACTTCAAAGACGTTTTGAACGTCATGGACCATATGAGATGTTCCAGGAGTTGAAGTTAATATTTCAAGCAAATACCCGAGTTGTGAGATATGAAATCTCCAACAAGTTCTATAGCTAAAAGATGGAGGAGAATCGCTCAACTAGTGAGCATGTGCTCAGATTGTCTGGGTACTACAATCGCTTGAATCAAGTGGGAGTTAATCTTCCAGATAAAATAGTGATTGACAGAATTCTCTAATCACCATCACCAAGTTAGTAGAACTTCGTGATGAACTATAGTATGCAAGGGATGACGAAAGTAATTCCCGAGCTCTTCGCGATGCTGAAATTGACGAAGGTACAAATCAAGAAAGAGCATCATGTGTTGATGGTTAACAAGACCACTAGTTTCAAGAAAAGGGCAAAGGGATAGAAGGGGAACTTCAAGAAGAACGGCAAGCAAGTTGCTACTCAAGTGAAGAAGCCCAAGTCTGTACCTAAGCCTAAGACTAAGTGCTTCTACTGCAAAGGGACTGGTCACTGGAAGCGGAATTACCCCAAGTATTTGGTGGATAAGAAGGATGGCAAAGTGAACAAAGGTATATTGGATATACATGTTATTGATGTGTACTTTACTAGTGTTTATAGCAACCCCTCAGTATTTGATACTGGTTCAGTTGCTAAGAGTAGTAACTCGAAACGGGAGTTGCAGAATAAACAGAGACTAGTAAAAAGGCGAGGTGAGGATGTGTGTTGGAAGTAGTTCCAAGATTGATATGATCATCATCGCACACTCCCTGTACTTTCGGGATTAGTGTTGAAACTAAATAAGTGTTATTTGGTGTTTGCGTTGAGCATGAATATGATTTGATCATGTTTATTGCAGTACGGCTATTCATTTAAGTTAGAGAACAATTGTTGTTCTGTTTACATGAATAAAAACCTTCTATGGTCATACACACCAACGAAAATGGTTTGTTGGATCTCGATCGTAGTGATACACATAATCATAATATTGAAGCCAAAAGATGCAAAGTTAATAATGATAGTGCAACTTATTTGTGGCACTGCCGTTTAGGTCATATTGGTGTAAAGCACATGAAGAAACTCCATGCTGATGGGATTTTGGAATCACTTGATTATGAATCACTTGATGCTTGCGAACCGTGCCTCATGGGCAAGATGACTGAAACGCCGTTCTCCGGAACTATGGAGAGAGCAACAGATTTGTTGGAAATCATACATACAGATGTATGTGGTCTGATGAATATTGAGGCTCGTAGCAGGTATGATTATTTTCTAAACTTCACAGATGATCTGAGCAGATATGGGTATATCTACTTGATGGAACACAAGTCTGAAACATTTGAAAAGTTCAAAGAATTTCAGAGTGAAAGTGGAGAATCATCGTAACAAGAAAATAAAAGTTTCTACGATACGATCGCAGAGGTAAAATATTTGAGTTACGAGTTTGGCCTTCAGTTAAAACAAATGTGAAATAGTTTCACTACTCACGCCACCTGGAACACCACAGCATAATGGTGTGTCCGAACGTCATAACCGTACTTTATTGGATATAGTGCAATCTATGATGTCTCTTACCAATTTACCACTATCGTTTTGGGGTTATGCATTAGACACAGCTACATTCACGTTAAATAGGGCACCATCAAAATCCATTGAGACGACGCCTTATGAACTATGGTTTGGCAAGAAACCAAAGTTGTCATTTCTTAAAGTTTGGGGTTGCGATGCTTATGTGAAAAGTTTCATCCTGATAAGCTCAAACCCAAATCGGAGAAATGTGTCTTCATGGGATACCCAAAGGAGACAGTTGGGTACACCTTCTATCACAGATCCGAAGGCAAGACATTCGTTGCTTAGTATGGATCCTTTCTAGAGAAGGAGTTTCTCTCGAAAGAAGTGAGTGGGAGGAAAGTAGAACTTGATGAGGTAACTGTACCTGCTCCCTTATTGGAAAGTAGTTCATCACAAGAAACGGTTCCTGTGACGTCTATACCAATGAGTGAGGAAGTTAATGATGATGATCATGAAACTTTAGATCAAGTTGTTACTAAACCTTGTAGGTCAACCAGAGTAAGATCCGCACCAGAGTGGTACGGTAATCCTGTTTTGGAGGTTATGTTACTAGACCATGACAAACCTACGAACTATGAAGAAGCGATGGTGAGCCCAGATTCCGCAAAATGGCTTGAGGCCATGAAATCTGAGATGAGATCCATGTATGAGAACAAAGTGTGGACTTTGGTTGACTTGCCCGATGATCGGCAAGCAATTGAGAATAAATGGATCGTCAAGAGGAAGACGGACGCTGATAGTAGTATCACTATCTACAAAGCTAGATTTGTCGCAAAAGGTTTTCGACAAGTTCAAGATGTTGACTACGATGAGAGTTTCTCACTCGTATCTATGCTTAAGTCTGTCTGAATCATGTTAGCAATTGCCGCATTTTATGAAATATGGCAAATGGATAAACAAAACTGCATTCCTTAATGGATTTATTAAAGAAGGGTTGTATATGATGCAACCAGGAGGTTTTGTCAATCCTAAAGGTGCTAACAAAATATGCAAGCTCCAGCGATCCATCTATGGACTGGTGCAAGCATCTCGGAGTTGGAATATACACTTTGATAAGTTGATCAAAGGATATAGTTTTATACAGACTTGCGGTGAAGCCTGTATTTACAAGAAAGTGAGTGGGAGCACTACAGCATTTCTGATAAGTATATGTGAATGACATATTGTTGATCGGAAATAATGTAGAATTATTCTGTAAAGCATAAAGGAGTGTTTTGAAATGAGTTTTTCAAAGAAAGACCTCGGTGAAGCTGCTTACATATTGAGCATCAAGATCTATAGAGATAGATGAAGACGCTTGATAAGTTTTTCAATGAGTACATACCTTAACAAGATTTTGAAATAGTTCAAAATAGAACAGTCAAAGAAAGAGTTCTTGCCTGTGTTACAAGGTGTGAAATTGAGTAAAGACTCAAAGCCCGACCACGGCAAAAGATAGAAAGAGAATGAAAGTCATTCCCTATGCCTTGGCCATAGGTTCTATAAAGTATGCCATGCTGTGTACAAGATCTATTGTATACCCTACACTGATTTTGGCAAGGGAGTACAATAGTGATCTAGGAGTAGATCACTGGACAGCGGTCAAAATTATCCTTACTGGAATAAGGATATGTTTCTCGATTATGGAAGTGACAAAAGGCTCGTCGTAAAAGGTTACGTCGATGCAAGTTTTGACACTAATCTAGATGACTCTAAGTCTCGGTCTAGATACATATTGAAAGTGGGAGCAATTAGCTAGAGTAGCTCCATGCAGAGCATTGTAGACATAGAAATTTGCAAAATACTTACGGATCTGAATGTGACAGACCCGTTGACTAAAATTATCTCACAAGCAAAACATGATCACACCTTAGTACTCTTTGGGTGTTAATCACATAGCGATGTGAACTAGATTACTGACTCTAGTAAACCCTTTGGGTGATGGTCACATGACGATGTGAACTATGGGTGTTAATCACATGGTGATGTGAACTATTCATGTTAAATCACATGGCGATGTGAACTAGATTATTGACTCTAGTGCAAGTGGGA
This sequence comes from Aegilops tauschii subsp. strangulata, assembly GCF_002575655.3. Taxonomy (NCBI): domain Eukaryota; kingdom Viridiplantae; phylum Streptophyta; class Magnoliopsida; order Poales; family Poaceae; genus Aegilops; species Aegilops tauschii. The sequence goes on along the minus strand of NC_053037.3, from coordinate 422,928,239 downwards.
GACTGAAGGAAATATGCCCTAGAGGCAATAATAAAGTTATTATTTATTTACTTATATCATGATAAATGTTTATTATTCATGCTAGAATTGTATTAACCGGAAACATAATACATGTGTGAATACATAGACAAACAGAGTGTCACTAGTATGCCTCTACTTGACTAGCTCGTTAATCAAAGATGGTTATGTTTCCTAGCCATAGACACGAGTTATCATTTGATTAACGGGATCACCTCATTAGGAGAATGATGTGATTGACTTGACCCATTCCGTTAGCTTAGCACTCGATCGTTTAGTATGTTGCTATTGCTTTCTTCATGACTTATACATGTTCCTATGACTATGAGATTATGCAACTCCCGTTTACCGGAGGAACACTTTGTGTGCTACCAAACGTCACAACGTAAATGGGTGATTATAAAGGTACTCTACAAGTGTCTCCAAAGGTACTTGTTGGGTTGGCGTATTTCGAGATTAGGATTTGTCACTCCAATTGTCGGAGAGGTATCTCTGGGCCCACTCGGTAATGCACATCACTATAAGCCTTGCAAGCATTGTGACTAATGAGTTAGTTGCGGGATGATGTGTTACGGAACGAGTAAAGAGACTTTCCGGTAACGAGATTGAACTAGGTATCGAGATACCGACGATCAAATCTCGGGCAAGTAACATACCGGTGACAAAGGGAACAACGTATGTTGTTATGCGGTCTGACCGATAAAGATCTTCGTAGAATATGTGGGAGCCAATATGGGCATCCAGGTCACGCTATTGGTTATTGACCGGAGACGTGTCTCGGTCATGTCTACATAGTTCTCGAACCCGTAGGGTCCGCACGCTTAAACGTTACGATGATAGTTTTATTGAGTTTTGATGTACCGAAGGAGTTCGGAGTCCCGGATGAGATCGGGGATATGACGAGGAGTCTCGAAATGGTCGAGACGTAAAGATCGATATATTGGACGACTATATTCGGACTTCGGAAAGGTTCCGAGTGATTCGGGTATTTTTCGGAGTACCGGAGAGTTACGAGAATATGTATTTGGCCTTATTGGGCCATACGGGAAAGAAGAAAAAGGGCCTCAAGGGTGGCCGCACCCCTCCCCTTGGTCTGGTCCGAATTGGACTAGGGAAGGGGGGCGCCCCCTTCCTTCCTTCTCTTTTTCCCTTCCTCTTTTCCTATTCCATATGGGAGGTGGAATCCTACGAGGACTAGGGAGTCCTAGTAGGACTCCACACTTGGTGCGCCCCCTCCTAGGGCCGGCCGCCTCCTCCCTTGCTCCTTTATATACGGGGGCAGGGGGGCACCCCAGAGACACAACAATTGATCCTTGAGATCTCTTAGCCGTGTGCGGTGCCCCCTCCACCATATTACACCTCGATAATACCGTTGCGGAGCTTAGGCGAAGCCCTGCGGCGGTGGAACATCATCATCGTCACCACGCCGTCGTGCTGACGAAACTCTCCCTCAACACTCGGCTGGATCGGAGTTCGAGGGACGTCATCGAGCTGAACGTGTGTAGAACTCGGAGGTGCCGTGCGTTCGGTACTTGATCGGTCGGATCGTGAAGACGTACGACTACATCAACCGCGTTGTGATAACGCTTCTGCTGTCAGTCTACGAGGGTACGTGGACAACACTCTCCCCTCTCGTTGCTATGCATCACCATGATCTTGCGTGGCGTAGGAATTTTTTTGAAATTACTACGTTACCCAACAAGTGATACATTAGGGTTATGATTTCTACACTCAACTTTGTTGTTGGTGTTGATGGGAATCCACAACCTTGTTGTTACTTCCGCTATTTGGATTGAGGTAATAGTATTTACGTTTCTTTATACATGTGATTTACCTCTGTTATAAATCCTCGAGTACTGTGTGTGTCAGCATACCGATCCAGGGATGACACTTAAGCACCGAGACTTGACTGACGGTGTCCTGGACTAGGGGGTACTCACCACATCGTCTCCCGATCAGTTGGATTGGGCCGAGGACCCCCATGGCCGTTTACTCATGGGTCAGTTCGGACAGCCCATGCCGCATACAAGGAGGATTCCACAAGACTTGGCGCCCAAGACAAGGACTCCTCCAAACCCTAGGCCTACGGTGCATATATAAACCGAGGCCAGGCTAGTCAATAGACAATCTAATATTCATTAGATCAATCTCGTGGTAGACACATATACCCTGTACTACACCCATATCAATATAATCAAAAGCAGGATGTAGGGTTTTACCTCCATCGTGAGGGCCCGAACCTGGGTAAAATCCCGTGTCCATGTTACCATCGCTCCAAGACGCCTAGCTTAGGACCCCTACTACGAGATATGCCAAATATAGAACCGACATTGGTGCTTTCATTGAGAGCCTGTTGGGTGATCGTTGCGGATCGATGGACCAATCAGGTTGTATTTTTTCAGTTAAATCTATTCTGCACAAATTAGTTCCTTTGGGAATTATTGTTCTCGGGTCGCTATTTTATTATGCAGGTCTCTCCGATGCTGCTTTCGGTCTGAGATTGGATCAAGCCAGCCGCCGCCGAGCATCAGAACGCCCACATGACCGAGGACTATGCGGATGCTGCATCCGAACTAGTGCACGACGAGCTGTCCTTGAACCATGTGCAATCCCTCATATCGAACAAACCACAAGCAATATTCAAGTATTCCAAGGCTACTACCTTCAATCTGGGCTAGCACGTGGAGCACTAAAAGTGCCTTGGAGAGCTGAAGTTACGTGGAGAGTACTAGTACTCCCACAATTCCAGCAGGAAGTCCACGTTGAGGACTCCAGTCAAAAGTACTAATTGGTCATAACCTTTTTGAGGACTGATTGGTCAGGCAATACCATCCCTGGTGTTTTACCTCGAACTTCTACGCCTCGCTCCTCCGAACAGAAACATCAGGTTATATTTTTCTAATTATCTGTACTATATAAATTTTCACACATAATATTGTTTTGCTGGTTTGCATGATTGTTTTTCTGTGTAGACCCTTAGCGACTGGTTTAAAATTTGGTCCGTTGACTCGATGGTCCGGCCGATTTCGATCCGAACAATTTACCGCTAGCCAGTTTCCAACGGATGCATGAGAGACCAGGGCAGTAGCCGGGCGTAGAAATATCGGTCGTGCACACCCATCAAGGTTTGATCAATGTAACGTGCTAGCTAATTATATAGCACTTTGGGCAGTTCTTTTACTGCTATGACTATGGATCAGGTGCACTTTTTCTAGTTTTGTTGTTCTGTATAATTTAGTGTATCCAAAATTGTATTTGCTTTCGATGTGCACTTTTGGGTACGCAGGTCCATTTGTCCGGACATTGCCGTAAAAACATTGTTGCCCCAGACGGGCCGACATCAGGTCTGGACTCAATCTGACCAAAAGGCGATCCAGCCAAAGAGATAGTACGGAAGCAGTACCCTAACAGGAACTTGGCTCCATGGCAGCACATAAACAGGGAGATTAATTATTCTTCCCTTTTTTTAATTCAGCTCTTCGTCGGGCGCTGGCAGTTCCTAGTAATCCTTTTCGAAAAGTACATAGACTTGGAGTATTTCTAACCTAATTAAATACTTATTTTGCAAGCACGGTCCTTGTGATCTAATCTGCAAACACCACTTCACATATTAGTGAGTGCTAGCAGTTCAGCTAGCACTGCCTCCGGCACAAATCAAAGTTCGACCGATGTTTCTTTATTTGCTTCGGTCCTCCACGATCATCGCCTTCCAGGTTTTATTTTTCTTAGCTATTTAGCACATAAATTATTATACAGAGAATATTTTCTGTTCCTTTGTGCTGCATTATTTTTGCAGAGAAATTTTTTCCGACCCTCGTACATGGCATCGGTCTGGCCAGTCTCTCGCTGTCACCTCGGCATGTTGACCAATGTCGATATTGACCTCGCGCTAGTTAATCAACCTTGACTATGTCACGCCGCCACCTCGGCAATCCGACGTCGTCGTCCAGCCTGCGCTGATCACGCCAGACCAATCTCAACGCAGTCACAGGGAGATTTGATTTTTCTTTTCTTTATCATTTAATAAGTTTGGAGGCCGTCTACACTTTTACTAATGGTCTCACTTTCATGTGCTTCCCTGATGCAATTAGCACTCCCAGTTGCTTCACGTCCATCGAGATTGGATCGATGCAACAAGCAGCTTACGTGGCTGATAGCCACCGCACCGACCGACACCTCCGCATAATGAGTTCGGATCATACCTGGCCGTTGTTCTCGCCCCGAGGATGCCGACTTGCATCGACGGGTCCGCGCTGCCACTCCGTCAAACCAACCCCGGCTCACTGGCCAAACTTATCTCATGATTCGCTTCGCATATATTAATTATGCAATTTTTTCTTTCAATTATTATTGTTTCTTGCTTGCACTATTTTATGTGTGCAGGTAATCAACTTCGACTGCGTCACACGGTCAACTCTGTGGGCCGACGTCGTCGTCCTACCTGCATCAATCAAGTTGTTGTGTCGCCTTAGTGCGCGTCCCTGTGTTAATGACTTCGGCTGCGTCACGCGTTCCCCTCGGTGTGCCGACGTCATCATCACGCCTCGACCGGACTGGGGGTTTCTCCTCGTCACATCGACCGTGCTATGTCACCACTTCGGAATGCCGTCCTCGCTCGGCCATCTCGGGACCGGCTCGGGGGCTGGGACCTCGTCCCGCCGCAATCTCGGCCTGCATCATTAACATCGAGCACATTAACCAGCTAAGTCGCTTTCATGCTCAAAAACTTTCAGTTTTAAATTTTGTTCGGTTCAACCAAGCGTTATATGAAAACTTCCTTGTCAAAACTTTGTTTGTGACACACAAATTCAAATACCCCGATTATTTGGGGGATTCCTTTATGAAGCCTTTCCTCTTGCATATGATTATACTTGTATGGCTTCGTTCCTTGTTCGTGTATTACGCCACAATATGCACCATGTTGACTTAAGTGTTCTGCAAGCTGGGTTGCCTTGCTCCTGTGTTTACCCCTACGTTCCCGATTGTTCGGCTAGTGAGTAAAGGGAGCGCCTCTGCGATTGTCACGATCGGGTCATCCGAGCTCGGACCTCAGACTGGGTGAAGCCGAAAGCTAGCGCTCTTATTGTTTTGAATCATGGTCGGCACACAACGGAACTCATGAGTACAAAAAATCTATTGCACAAGTCTCATAGTAACAATGAGCAACCGAAGAAAGGTATCGGTGGGGGTACTATTTTCTTTGAAGATGCTTCTTACACTTCGTCAGTAATATAGCATAAGTTCCCTGAGCGCGCTTTCTCTGTTACAGCCTTATGGCCTGATTGCCTGGTTATCGGAAACACCATCGATATTCTCGACAGGTGCAGTACATAACACTTTTCGGCCCTTAACCGAAGTGGGAGAAGCCGACGGTCGGTTAAGACGCATTTAAAGTTCGGGTGAACACATATACGATATAAGTACTTCGGTACATACAATCATTATACATAAAATTCTTTTACCCACGTCACTTGGGGGCTCTTAAATTTATGTGAGCTGTTTTATAATAAGTGTTGTTCTTCTTAGTCGTTGCAAAGTCTTTTTCCATCACTCCTTTTTTCGACGCGAGTGTGTGGTCAATAGCCGGGGAGCCTAATTTCTCTCTCAAAGCCGCTAGAGTTTAGTTTGCTAAATTGGCCTTCGGGATAGGAGGTTGAAGCCATAGGCTGACCCGCTTGAAGTCTTGAGATAGGATGTGACATGTTAAAACATGATAGAAGCACGATTTTTTTCTTCTAAGACCAATTTTCGGATTGGCACCGAACACTTGATCTAGTTCGGACGTCAAGTTTTTACTGAAGTTTTTTGGTTTTCCAAGCCTATGGCACTTTTAAACTATTTGTGTGTTTCCAGCATAAGTCTCGTAGTGCAACGCCGGACACCTTTAGATATTCGGCAAAAACACTCTCGGATATTGCTATATATGCATTGGTTTCGAATTGTGTCTTCGGTCAATAGTTGGGTTGCCCGGCTCCTGTGCTTGCCTCCTACGTTCCGCTTTGTTCGGCTAGGTGTGCAAAGGGAGAACCACTGTGATTGTGCTTCCAGCTCACATGGTTAAGCACCTCAGTGGAGAAAGCCGAAAACTGACTGTCACAATAAGCGTAAACTAGTCAGCGATCCAATGACTGTGTTAAATGACGGGCCGTTCATAACATTGGCCGAAGTGTTTATGGATTGACCTCGACTGCCGCCGAACACTAACCGGGGGCTAGTAACTGGCCTCCCAACTTTAAGCTCCTATGACTAAGTGAAAGTTATAAAGCCCGCATATCTGATCTCCTCGTTTCCGCTAACACAACCGCCTTCGGGCATCGAGACGTCGGCTAAGGGTTGTTTTGTTATTGCGGAAACACCCTGCATAGCATCTACAACGGGGTGGAAGCCGACGATGGGCCACTTTCAACTGATAAACGGTCGCAACGGAGTCAAAATAAACATATCATCGGCGTTTGTATTTAATATACGAGGGCTGTCTTCCATAATTATCGTTATAAAGCCATAAGTATGCATCAATTTGACTTAAGATTTTGGCCAAGCTAGGTTGCCTGGCTCCTGTGCTTACCCCTACGTTCCCGATTCTTCGGCTAGGCGGTAAAGGGAACACCTCTGTGATTGTTACTACCAGGTCATCCGAGTTAGTACCTCAGACTGGGTGAGGCCGAAAGCTAGCACTCTTAAAGGATCACATTGGTCGGCAACGATGGAAGTGAAAATTTTGGTTCATTAATACCATAGAGTTCGGGAACTTTCCCCGAACTAAATCCTCAATATTTTCCTCCCACATTGATTGGAGGTGAGGTTTCATGATCATGATAAGCATGACGATCCAAAGAAAGGAACTGATAGCGGGACTAATTTCTTTGGAAGATGTTTCTTACGTTAAAACGTAATATAACATATCTCTCTGTGTACCTTTGTTTATAAAACCGTATGGCCGGATTGCCTTGTTTTCCATAAATCTTTGCCCTTATAACGGCTTTATAAAGTAGGAAAACACTCCTCGGCTACTGGCCGAAGAGGTTGAAGCCGATGGTCGGTCAACAAAGTTTGGTACAATGCGGATCCGAGCATTAATGATGTAAAGTACTTGGATACATAGAATCATTACACATAATTTGTGATTTTACTAGGGACATCGATCCTTAATTCGGCCTCCCGTGCCCGCATTAAGGCTCGGGGGCTACTGGGCTTCGGGCTATCATTTACTAATATTAAAGGGGCACATCGATCCCCTGATCCGGTGTTGCCACCCGACTAGTGTCTTGGGGGCTACTGCATTGATAATCCAATGCAGGAAATTTAAGTGCAATATAGTTTCCGAGGAGATTATGATCCTCAGGTTGGTCGGCCGCACCCAACCTGAGTCTGAAGGACTGTTCACACCGCTTTTTGTGTCCCCAAGTATTCTACCGAGCCAGGAGTTGATCCTTAGGCTGATTTTGCAAATCAACCTGAGTCTCGGGGGCTACTGGAATCAGCGGTCTTATGTCATCCTTAAGGTGCATCTCGGGTTTTTAGACCGACACACACCTTGAGGGCTACTGGCTATATATCCCGTCAGTAAATAGATTGTATCAATCGGAAATAAAATTTGCAAACAATCAGCCCATGACCGAGGTGTTGAACCACCTCTAAAGCATTTAGGGATATAGCTCGGATGCAAGTGGCTGGCTCCATAGAGGAAATTTCCGGCATTGAGCTCGGCTAAACTCCTTCAACTTTTTTGAACCAAGGTGATCAATGACACCTCGGATATAGTCCGGCGTTGGAGCTCGGATACAGTCCGGCGTTGGAGCTTGGACATAGTCTGGCGTTAGAGCTCGGATACAGTCCGGCGTTGGAGCTCGGATACATTCCGGCGTTGGAGCTTGTATACATTCTGGCGTTGGAGCTCGGAAGGGGTCCGACGTTGGTGCTCGACTGCAAAAGATACCTCGAATGCAGTCCGGCGTTGGAGATCGGACGCAAGAGGACACCACCGCACGGGAAACACTTCAAACCTGAGGCGTGTCATAAAAATAACAAGGCATTGATAAAGGCCGAAGACTTAAAAGGCTCCTCGGATACCCGACGTGTAAACTCTTCGGAGTCACCTCGGCGATCCTCAAGATCGAAGATGAGAAGATTTGTTGAACCAGTTTCCAAGACCGACGACCGAAGATGAAGAACAGTTCGGAAGAATCGAGGAGCGTCCCCAACTTGAAGACCGATTCAGGGGGCTACTGACGGTGTCCTGGACTAGGGGGTACTCACCACATCGTCTCCCTATCAGTTGGATTGGGCCGAGGATGTCACGACCCCGATTCTAAGTCACACTGATCTAGCCTGTAACACCTCATATCACTTTGCGGCCTCACGCATGGTATTCCCACGGGTGTCGCCTTACCATGGCCCGGGACCGTTTGCGCCTTTTGTCTCATGTATATGATAGTGTTGCTAGCATCCATATGACAGAGAACCCGGGCCGACATGGCTAGTCGTGAACCCAAAGCGGCACTAACTTACGGGGACAGGCATACATGAATCAACATCGAGCATGTCGGTCAGCAGCGTGTGAATCCAGGCTGTAGCACTGGGCTAACAGGACTCCGGGAACCCGGGCTGTAACAGGCTAGGCAGGACTCCGGATGTCACCGCGTGACATTTCCCTGAAGGGACAGACACAGGAACGAAGTGAAACACATGCCGGCCAGTCTAAGTGTTCCGGAGTAGTAGTGCTGGGCTAGCAGGACTCCGGTAAACCGGGCTGTAGCGGACTACCAAGGCTCAGTGGAGACACAGACTACATTTCCCCATAAGAGAGGCTGCCAAGGATAAACAACTAGATTGTCGGATCCCACACATACCAAGCATTTCAATCATACACACAATATGCTCGATATGTGTAAATACAACATGGCATCACAACAAAACTCTACAACTCAAAGTACTTTATTTAAAGGCTCCGGAGAGCCATACATAACATGTTCATACAGATAGGGGTCACATGACCCGATACTCAAGTCATACAAAAATACAAGCACATGCGGAAGCAAACTTGTCTGAGTACATACACTAGAAAGAAAGAAGGCTTGACGAAGCCTGTCTATCTACATAGGCACTTCACAAGCTCAGATCACCACCTGGGTGGCAATTCACTCGTCAACGTCGAGATCTACATAGAACCCATCGGAGGGGGCGGTGTTGTCGTCTGAAAACAGTAATTAAAGCAACATGAGTACAAAGGTACTCAGCAAGTCTTACAACAGATCCTACTATACATGCACATTCTCAAGAAGGGTAGTGGAGTTATTGCAGCAAGCCAGCTTTGACTCTTGGCTAAGCTATCCTACGAGACACCACTTGTAAAATAGTTTTCGCACATGAGTCCACTAATCACCATCTCAATACTCCACCGTGGATCCTCCCTCGTCATCCTACGAGAGAGCCATCCGCGGCACTTACACTTATCTTGAGTCTTTTAGTAGTAACCATTAACTTGTCTATGAAATGCATAAGCGATCAAGTAGTCCTTTACCGCGGATGCGGCTATTCGAATGGTTTTATACCCTGCAGGGGTGTACTTCTTCACACACGCTTTCACCACTTATCGCCGCTACACGACATGTAATCGGCAACCTTCAATCGGAAGCCCAGGGAGGGTGTCGGCCACGACCTGACTAAACACACGAGTCTCTAGTCCAGGTTTATCGCCTATTCGGGTTCCATCCGCAAGGTAATCCGGCCGGGGTGTCCTCAACGGCCCCAAACGATGTGTGCAGGGTTCCCGAGACACCAAACAGGCGACTCGGTACACCGTGCCACGTGCCTACCGCATCACAGCCCACTCCTAAGGTCAGCGCTGCGCACGGCCTCCAGCAACTACAAACACCAGAAACTACTTGCAACTCCTAGACAGAGGACGGGGGTGGTTAATAAGTCAAGAGAGTCAATTAAGGATCCCAATGTGTGGTAGTAGCTGAATCTTAAATCACGCAGACAGATCTCAGTTCTTAAGGACGGCCTCAATGAAACAACCCACCATGTACTCCTACATGGCCTCTCATCGATACCTTTACCAATCATGTTCAACACTTCACTCTCATTACCGACACAACCATTCACTCTAGTCCATCACCCTGATGAGCCAGACCTGACACGACTCTAAGCATAGCAGGCATAGCATGGTAGGAAACACAAACATGGCTCAATCAACTCCTACACATGCTAGTGGGTTTCATCTAGTTACTGTGGCAATGACAGGTCATGCAGAGGAAATGGGTTCAACTACCGTAGCACACAGCAGTTTGAAATGTCGTTGTCTTAATGCAGTAAACGAGAGCAGAAGCGAGAAGATGGGTTTGTATCGGAATGATCAATGGGGTTGCTTGCCTGACGGAGTGGTAGTGGGATACTGCCCTTCAGGTTGATACTCGTGAATATCCTCGGAGGCAGAACCTACCACGAAGAACACATCGAAACACAATCATCACATGGCAATATGCAACAATATGATGCATGCAATGACATGGCAAAATGAGTGTGTTTAGGCTAATGCAACTTAGAACAGATTGGTTTGAGTTCATTTGAATCAAGGATTCAAATGCTAACCCAAATTAAGAGGTGATATTAGTGCATTAACTTGTTTCATCTAAACAGCAAGGTTAAATTGTTCCGACATGCATGAAACCAGTACAGATGGAAAGACTGGATTTTTCTGATCAAATTTCATATATAATTCTTTGTATTTGGAGTTACAGACTAATTTCTATGAATTTTTGAAGTTTGTAGTATTTTCTGGAATTTCCTGTACAAAAATAAATCTAGAAAATACTTATTGCGCCAGCATTGCGTCAGAGTGACGTCAGCAGTCAACGGGGATGGTCCAGGTCAAAATTGGCCAGTGGGCCCCGCGTGTCAGTGTCATTAGTCTAACTAATTTTTAGTTAGTCCTTAATCCTAAGTTAATCAGCAGGCGGGTCCCACCAGTCATAGACCCAGGAGGGTCAAACTGGGTCCACCCGGGGTCAAACTCGCCGGCGTTTAGCCGTCGGCGAGGCCAAACGCGGCGGGGCAGTGCGGAATTCGTGCTCGAGCGACCAAAACGACAGTGGAGTACATCTACGTGACGCGGGGAGTGAGCCGCATCGAGTGGTGGTGGCGGTGGGGCTCGGGGTCGCCGGAAACGACGCCGGCGATGAGCTGTGCGGCTGCCGGAGTTCGGGCGAGCTCGGGCTCCTCGCTAGGGGGCACGGCGAGGTGCGTGAAGTGGTGCTGCGGGCTCCTGGGGATGCGGTGAGTGCAGTCGACATGGTGGTGTGGCCGTTGGGTGGCTGGAGCATCGACGGCGACGAGCTCGGTGGCGGCGCGTGCGGTGAAGCTTCATGCGGTCGCTATAGTGCTCGAGAGCGAGAACAGGAAGGGGGAGAAGGTAGCTGGGCTCACGGCGGTTGCAGCGGGCTAGACGGCGAGGTCGGGGTCGAGCTGCTGCAGCGGTGACGGCGAAGGGGATCTCCGGCGGTGGCGGAGTCGGGCGTGGTCGTTGCGGTGGCTTCGGGGCAAGCGAGCGCTCAGGGCTTGGCCTGATCGACGGAGAGGAGGGCGGCGGAGCAGCTGGACACGGTGGGGCGACGAGCAGGCGACAGTGGGCGCGTCTATGTTGGCGGTGCGGCTGCGGCGGCGTCGGCCATGGTGGGAGAGGGCGAGGGAGAGAGGAAGAGGAGTCAGCGAGGTGTCTGCGGGGTCGGGGCGACGACGTGGAGCTCGCCCAGGTGTCCAGGGGCACGGGCGGCAAGCAGCTGACGCGGTGGCGAGCTCGCGCACGCCGGCGTCACCTCCCTGCCTGTCTGGCGGGGACGAAGCAGCTGGGTGGCACGGGCCAGCACAGTGCTGGGCCGCCAGGTGGGCCGGCTGGTGGCTTTGCCAGGTAAGTTCGTTTTCCTTTTATTTTTCTGTTTTCTTTATTTCTGCAAGTTTGTGGCTTTTCTAAAAATACTTAGGCATCTCCCAAAATCACCAAAATGCATATGCCCACTATTTAGAACATATCCAACATGGAACATTTCAGTTTGGGATTATTTGGACATTTAAAATATTTACTAGCATTTAAATGCCCAAATGCAAGTTACATATGATTTAATTCAATGACCTTATGATGACCTAGAAAATTGTGAACCAATTTTGTCAGAGGTTCTAACCCAAGACAAAAATGATGGACATTTTAGAAGGGCATTTCAGGCTCATTGAATTTTTTTAGTAAACCCTAGTTGTTTTCAGCGGGGGTGCTGGGGGTTCTGTCATCCCCATTTCAAGTTTCTGGAAAAGTTTAAACAGGATGCAACACTCTAATGCATGAACTAGCTAGGGTGTGAGAACTCACCCCCACTCAAAAGAATCTCGTCCCGAGATTTAGGATCCGTTGGGAAGAAGGTGGGGTACTCAAGTCGAAGACGATCCTCCCTTTCCCAAGTAGCTTCTTTCTCGGAATGGTGTGACCATTGAACCTTGAGAAACTTGATATTCTGGCGTCGAGTGGTACGTTCGGCTTGGTCAAGGATTCGAACGAGATATTCTCGATATGTGAGATTATCTTGGAGATCAAGCGTTTCGTGGTCCACTCCACGGATAGGATCCGAGAAGCAGTGCCTGAGTTGAGAAACATGGAAGACATCATGAACTCTGGAGAGATGCGGAGGTAGTTCCAATTGGTAGGCAACTTCTCCTCGTTTGGCGAGAATGCGAAAGGGTACAATGTAACGAGGAGCCAATTTGCCCTTGATACCGAATCGATGGGTTCCCTTCAAAGGAGTAACCCGAAGGTAAGCCTTCTCCCCAACTTCATAAGTCATGAGCTTATGTTTGCGGTCATATTGGCTCTTTTGACGAGATTGGGCTGTTTTCAATTTCTCACGAATAATGCGAACCTGCTCTTCTGCTTCCTGAATCATATATGGGCCAAAGAGTTGTCTTTCCCCGGTTTCTGACCAGTTAAGAGGCGTGTTCGACATTTTCATCCATAGAGAACTTCGAAAGGGGCTTTGCCCAAGCTAGCTTGGTAACTATTGTTATAAGCGAATTCGGCGAATGGAAGACATTTCTCCCAATCCATACCGAAAGAGATGACAGAGGCTTAGAGCATATCTTCCAGAATTTGATTGACTCGTTCTACTTGACCACTTGATTGAGGGTGGAAGGCGGTGCTAAAGGAGAGACGAGTTCCCATAGCATTTTGGAAACTTTCCCAAAATCAAGAGGTGAAAAGACTTCCATGGTCTGAGTTAATCTCCAATGGAACACCATGAAGAGACACTATTTGAAAGATGTACAAGTCAGCTAGCTGGCTAGCGGTTATACTCTCACGAACAGGTAGGAAGTGGGCTACTTCGGAAAGACGATCGACAAGAACGAAGATTGCCTTATTCCCTCTCTTGGTCCTGGGAAACCCAGTAATGAAATCCATACCGATTTTATCCCATTTCCATTCAGGAATAGCCAAAGGTTGAAGGGTGCCAGCAGGCCGTTGATGCTCTGCTTTAACACGACGACAAACGTTGCAATTAGCAATGAATTGAGCGATTTCTCTCTTCATCCTAGTCCACCAAAACCTCTGACGTAGGTCTTGATACATTTTAGTACTACTAGGATGAATGGTGAGAGGAGATTCATGAGCTTCCTTAAGGATCAATTGCCGTAGCTGTTGTTTCTTGGGAACCACTAGGCGGTTCTCGAAGAAGACAACACCTCGCTCATCCATGGAGAAACACTTAGCAGCTCCGCTAGCAATGTTCTCCTTGATCCGAGATATTCCTCTATCATACTGCTGAGCGGTTATGATTTGATCCGTAAGGTTAGGTTTCGCCACCAGGGTGGATAGGAATCCTCGAGGAACAATGTGAAGGTTAAGCTTACGGAATTCCTCGTGGAGAAGTGGTTGACTTTGTTGTAACATCAAGTTGTTACAATAAGATTTACGACTTAGCGCATCAGCCATGACATTGGCTTTGCACGGGGTGTAAGTTATTCCTAAGTCATAATCTGTGATCAACTCAACCCAACGTCTTTGCCTGAGATTCAAATCCGGTTGGGTGAAGATGTATTTCAGACTTTGGTGATCGGTGTAAATCTCGCAACGATTACCGAGAAGGTAATGTCACCATGTTTTGAGTGCATGGACCATAGCTGCAAGCTCTAGATCATGTGTGGGATAGTTATCCTCATGTGGACGCAACTGTCGAGAAGCGTAGGCAATCACATGATGATCTTGCATGAGAATGCAACCTAGTCCTTGTCACGAGGCGTCGCAATAGATAACAAAGTCCTTAGAAAAATCCGGTGGCACGAGTACGGGAGCAGATGTTAGGCGTCTTTTCAGTTCCTGAAAGCTGAACTCGCACTGTGGGGTCCACTCGAACTTTTTATCTTTCTTGAGGAGTTCAGTTAGAGGTTTAGCAACCTTGGAGAAATTCTCGACGAAGCGGCGACAGTAGCTCGCTAAGCCAAGGAAACTCCGAACTTGCTTGACCGTTTCAGGTGGAGTCCAATCAAGGACGGCTTGAACTCGCTCGGGATTGACAGCAATACCCTTACCAGAGATTACGTGGCATATATAGGTCACTTCTGGCAACCAAAATTCACACTTGGAGAATTTGGCATAAAGGCGATGCTCTCGAAGTTTCATCAATACTAGCCTTAGATGCTCGGCATGTTCTTCCTCATTCTTGGAGTAGATGAGTATATCATCAAATTATACTACGACGAATTTATCCAAATACTCCATGAAGATCGAGTTCATTAACCGAGAGAAGGTGGCTGGGGCATTGGTTAAACCGAAGGACATGACGGTGTACTCGTATTGTCCATAACGAGTGACAAAGGTCGTTTTAGGAATGTCCCCGTTCTTGATTTTGATTTGATGGTAGCCCAACCTCAAATCCATTTTGGAAAGGACTGAGGATCCAGCGAGCTGATCATATAGATCATTGATCCTGGGGAGCGGATACTTGTTCTTGATAGTGACCAAGTTGACAGGTCGGTAATCTACAACCATCCAATCCGTTCCATCCTTCTTCTTGATGAAGAGGACAGGGCAAGCCCATGGAGAAGAACTAGGACGGATGAAACCCTTTTTCAAGGACTCATCGAGTTGTTTCTTAAGCTCGACTAGTTCTAGGGGTGCCATCTTATAGGGTCTTCTAGAGATTGGGACGGTTCCTGGAACAAGGTCTATCACGAACTCGACATCCCTGTCAGGTGGGACACCTGGCAGTTCTTCCGGAAAGACATCCGGGAAGTCACGGACTACCGGGATATCCTCGAGGTCCGGAAGAGGGTTGGCATTTAGGGAGTAGAGCTGACGTTTAGACACTCGGGTCAAAACATCGACTGTCTTGCCCGATGGATGGGTGAGTTGAACAGTTCTAGTAGAGCAATCAATCTTAGCATAATGGGCGGACATCCAGTCCATACCCAAGATGATGTTTATGTCCGAGGGCTTGAGAGCTATCAGTGATGCAAGGAAGACCAATCTATCGACAAGAATTTCATTCCCAGGGCTTACTTGAGTGGTTTGCCATTTAGAACCAGGGGTTTGAATTACCATGGAGGTGGGCATGTCACAAAATGTGGTGTTGTGCAATCGAGCATAGCTCTCAGAAATGAACGAATGAGATGCTCCAGTATCGAAAAGAACAGTTGCCGGATGGCAATTAAAAAGGAGCGTACCAAGGACGACATTGGGATCATCATGAGTCTCCTCAGCTGAGACATAGTTGACATGACCATGTGCAGTGGTGGCTGGCTTGGCGTAATAAGTCTTTCCCGCTGGCTTACCACGGCCAACGGACTTTCCAGGCTGATTGGGGTTGTTGTTCTGGGGACACTCGCGTATGTAGTGACCCGTCTCTCCACACTTGAAGCATGTCACAACATTGGGGCGTGGATCAGCATTAGCAGCGGGGCCACCATAGGCCTTGGGCGGTGCATACTGCTGGTTGGGGCGAGGCGCCTCAAAGGATGGCCTCGGAGTGAACCTGGGTGGCAGGGCTGTGTTTGGAATCCACACCTGGCGCTTCTAAGGTCCAGAGCCGGATGAAGAACCAAAGTCACGGGAGTGCTTGCGTGAAGCATCATAGTCAGTCTGGCCTATCTCAGCACTGATGGCCTTATTCACCAACTTCTGAAAAGAGGTGCACTCGTGCAGACGGAGATCACAGCGAAGCTCGGGGCTAAGTCCCTTGCGGAACCTTGCCTGCTTCTTGGCGTCGGTGGATACCTCTTCAGGAGCATAACGTGCTAGATTTCCAAACTCACGGCTTTATGCATCCACGGTTAGTGTACCTTGGGTGAAATTGCAGAACTCTTCCCTCTTACGATCCATGAGACCTTCCGGAATGTGATGCTCACGGAAAGCCTCGCTGAAATCAGCCCAAGTAGTGATTTGGCCGGCTGGGCGCATAGCCTCATAGTTTTCCCACCAAAGGCTAGCAGGGCCTTTGAGGTGATAGGCAGCGTAGCTAACCTTATCAGCTTCGGCTACGTTGGCAGAACGTAGCTTATTGGTGATGCTACAAAGCCAATCATCCGTGTCGAGGGGCTCGACGGAATGATGGAATGTCGGTGGGTACAACTTGATAAAGTCATTGATTGACACCAAGTCGTTCCTCTGATGACGTGCAGTATTCTCCTCATTGTGTGCTAGCAAGCGGTTGGTCTCACTCTTGTTTCTTCAGCGAGAGAAGGCGGGTGAGCCAGACTCCCATCCCTAGCTGCGCTGGCTTCACCCTGCTCCGGGGCAGCAGGGTTGTTGCTGGTATTAACCATTCTAGGAGAGACAAGACAACGGTTTAGACAAGGATGGCAAAATGCTGGCAAGGAAGTGCAGAATGTAATGGACGACATGAAATGCTGAGATGTTCATTTGCACGATAGGGTAATATAGAAACTGCCATATATATACCATCGGTCATACACACCGTACATAGTTTAGTACAAGCCCAGGCTAAAGTACAACTACGGTGAAAGACGTTACATCTCATTGGAGGCATTCCAAGCTCCTATACATTATTTTTCTACACCTCCGGAACGTGATACACACCAAGTCGTATCCCACGAGTCACGCAGGGCTGTGGAGAATACAACTGTTACAATACTAGTGAAGCTACTACCAACTCAGACGTGTTCGTAGTAATCTTCATAGAGATTACCACCATGTCCTGGGAGCTGAACATGATCATCTGGAAACAGTCGGTCCTATGGAGCTTGCGGTCCATAAGGACTCAAATGTGGCCTTGGTCCAACAAACGGCGGCAAACGGGGTCCACGGGGAGGGGTGATGCCTCCTACATCACGCCAGTCCATACGATCTGGCAGACCAGACCGCACGGGGTACAAGTCCCTCATGTCCATATACCCAGCCTGCATGGCGGGTGCAAACCGTGTCAGAGTGGCCCAGTGATCAGAACGAGTGTTGAAGAGATCCATTCACAACGCATGATTTTCACGGTCCTTGTCCTCAAGCATCTCGGTGGTGGTGCGGAGTAGTGAATCCTCATGGGTAGAGTCAGTGTAGAGAGCCTGAAAGTACCCTTCTGCCCCAGGGAGTGATGCTGGCATATAGCGGAAGTCAGTGTTCTGAAGCAAGGCAGTTCTGGCTCGCATGATAGTCATCATCGAGTAAGCAGCGTCCTGCACGGACATCTCGATGGTAACCCCAAGTCCATAAGAGCAATGGAGGGGTTCAGCAGCTCTAGGATAGGAAGGGTATATCCTGACTGTACAAAGGTATTGGCTCTGATTGAAGTCTCGAAACTGCTCCTCAACGGTATACTCAGGATACCATCGATAGCCCGTCTCGGTCATCACACGGACCAGCATGGCCGTGTGACCAGGTACATCGAGACACCGAGTCAAATGAACCACTTGGTTCTGGTTGCGGGAGGCCATCTGAAAGCACGAAATAATGCAAAGGCATTAGAATTTTCTAGGAGAAATCGGACAGCATAACGGCTGTAAATGCTGAGGAAAGATTTGAGACATTCACAATAGTTTGCAAAGCCACTCAACATCATATCAAGGTTCTGGTTCAACTGACAACATACTAAAAGTAGTAGAAACTGAACTGGGTTTGTATCCAACAATCCTATAAGAGTCTACCGATTAGTAACACGTGAACTTGATAGAGAGAAGAGAGCCTAGTCCTTAACCCATGTAGAATGAGAAGAGAATGACTTAGATCAGAGGGCATAAGGTAAAGGAGTAAAAGGAGCCTTACGTCCCTCCCACAATCAATTCCCCTACATATAACTAAAGCATTTCTAGACTCGACATCGACCAGTTTGGCACGACGAACCTACAGGAAGTCCGGCTCTGATGCCAACGCTACCAGGACCCCGATTCTAAGTCACACCGATCTAGCCTATAACACCTCATATCACTTTGCGGCCTCACGCACGGTATTCCCACGGGTGTCGCCTTACCATGGCCTGGGACCGTTTGCGCCTTTTGGCTCACGTATATGATAGCGTCGCTAGCATCCATATGACAGAGAACCCGGGCCGACATGGCTAGTCGTGAACCCAAAGCGGCACTAACTTACGGGGACAGGCATACATGAATCAACATCGAGCATGTCGGTCAGCAGCGTGTGAATCCGGGCTGTAGCACTGAGCTAACAAGACTCCGGGAACCCGGGCTGTAGCAGGCTAGGCAGGACTCCGGATGTCACCGCGTGACATTTCTCCGAAGGGACAGACACAGGAATGAAGTGAAACACATGCCGGCCAGTCTAAGTGTTCCGGAGCAGTAGTGCTGGGCTAGCAGGACTCCGGTAAACCGGGCTGTAGCGGACTACCAAGGCTCAGTGGAGACACAGACTACATTTCCCCATAAGAGAGGCTGCCAAGGATAAACAACTAGATTGTCGGATCCCACACATACCAAGCATTTCAATCATACACACAATATGCTCGATATGTGTAAATACAACATGGCATCACAACAAAACTCTACAACTCAAAGTACTTTATTTAAAGGCTCCGGAGAGCCATACATAACATGTTCATACAGATAGGGGTCACATGACCCGACACTCAAGTCATACAAACATACAAGCACATGTGGAAGCAAACTTGTCTGAGTACAGACACTAGAAAGAAAGAAGGCTTGACGAAGCCTGTCTATCTACATAGGCACTTCACAAGCTCAGATCACCACCTGGGTGGCAATTCACTCGTCAACGTCGAGATCTACATAGAACCCATCGGAGGGGGCGGTGTTGTCGTCTGAAAACAGTAATTAAAGCAACATGAGTACAAAGGTACTCAGCAAGTCTTACAACAGATCCTACTATACATGCACATTCTCAAGAAGGGTAGTGGAGTTATTGCAGCAAGCCAGCTTTGACTCTTGGCTAAGCTATCCTACGAGACACCACTTGTAAAATAGTTTTCGCACATGAGTCCACTAATCACCATCTCAATACTCCACCGTGGATCCTCCCTCGTCATCCTACGAGAGAGCCATCCGTGGCACTCACACTTATCTTGAGTCTTTTAGTAGTAACCATTAACTTGTCTATGAAATGCATAAGCGATCAAGTAGTCCTTTACCGCGGACGCGGCTATTCGAATAGTTTTATACCCTGCAGGGGTGTACTTCTTCACACACGTTTTCACCACTTATCGCCGCTACACGACATGTACTCGGCAACCTTCAATCGGAAGCCCAGGGAGGGTGTCGGCCACGACCTGACTAAACACACGAGTCTCTAGTCCAGGTTTATCGCCTATTCGGGTTCCATCTGCAAGGTAATCCGGCCGGGGTGTCCTCAACGGCCCCAAACGATGTGTGCAGGGTTCCCGAGACACCAAACAGGCGACTCGGTACACCGTGCCACGTGCCTACCGCATCACAGCTCACTCCTAAGGTCAGCGCACGCACGGCCTCCAGCAACTACAAACACCAGAAACTACTTGCAACTCCTAGACAGAGGACGGGGGTGGTTAATAAGTCAAGAGAGTCAATTAAGGATCCCAATGTGTGGTAGTAGTTGAATCTTAAATCACGCATACAGATCTCAGTTCTTAAGGACGGCCTCAATGAAACAACCCACCATGTACTCCTACATGGCCTCTCATCGATACCTTTACCAATCATGTTCAACACTTCACTCTCATTACCGACACAACCATTCACTCTAGTCCATCACCCTGATGAGCCAGACCTGACACGACTCTAAGCATAGCAGGCATAGCATGGTAGGAAACACAAACATGGCTCAATCAACTCCTACACATGCTAGTGGGTTTCATCTAGTTACTGTGGCAATGACAGGTCATGCAGAGGAAATGGGTTCAACTACCGTAGCACACAGCAGTTTGAAATGTCGTTGTCTTAATGCAGTAAACGAGAGCAGAAGCGAGAAGATGGGTTTGTATCGGAATGATCAATGGGGTTGCTTGCCTGACGGAGTGGTAGTGGGATACTGCCCTTCAGTTGGATACTCGTGAATATCCTCGGAGGCAGAACCTACCACGAAGAACACATCGAAACACAATCATCACATGGCAATATGCAACAATATGATGCATGCAATGACATGGCAAAATGAGTGTGTTTAGGCTAATGCAACTTAGAACAGATTGGTTTGAGTTCATTTGAATCAAGGATTCAAATGCTAACCCAAATTAAGAGGTGATATTAGTGCATTAACTTGTTTTATCTAAACAGCAAGGTTAAATTGTTCCGACATGCATGAAACCAGTACAGATGGAAAGATTGGATTTTTCTGATCAAATTTCATATATAATTCTTTGTATTTGGAGTTACAGACTAATTTCTATGAATTTTGAAGTTTGTAGTATTTTCTGGAATTTCCTGTACAAAAATAATTCCAGAAAATACTTATTGCGCCAGCATTGCATCAGAGTGACGTCAGCAGTCAACGGGGATGGTCCAGGTCAAAATTGGCCAGTGGGCCCCGCGTGTCAGTGTCATTAGTCTAACTAATTTTTAGTTAGTCCTTAATCCTAATTTAATCAGCAGGCGGGTCCCACCAGTCATAGACCCAGGAGGGTCAAACTGGGTCCACCCGGGGTCAAACTGGGTCAGCGGGGTCAAACTCGCTGGCATTTAGCCGCCGGCGAGGCCAAACGTGGCGGGGCAGTGCGAAATTCGTGCTCCGGCGACCAAAACAATGGCAGAGCACATCTACGTGACGCGGGGAGTGAGCCGCGTCGAGTGGTGGTGGCGGTGGGGCTTGGGGTCGCCGGAAACGACGCCGGCGACGAGGTGTGCGGCTGCCGGAGTTCGGGCGAGCTCGGGCTCGTCGCTAGGGGGCACGGCGAGGTGCGTGAAGTGGTGCTGCGGGCTCCTGGGGATGCAGTGAGTGCAGTCGACATGGTGGTGTGGCCTTTGGGTGGCCGGAGCATCGTCGGCGAAGAGCTTGGCGGCTGCGCGTGCGGTGAAGCTTCATGCGGTCGCTATGGTGCTCGAGAGTGAGAACGGGTAGGGGGAGAAGGTAGCTGGGCTCACGGCGGTTGCAGCGGGCTAGACGGCGAGGTCGTGGACGAGCTGCTGCAGCGGTGACGGCGAAGGGGATCTCCGGCGGTGGCGGAGTCGGGCGTGGTCGTTGCGGTGGCTTCGGGGCAAGCGAGCGCTCGGGGCTCGGCCTGATCGACGGAGAGGAGGGCGGCGGAGCTACTGGACACGGTGGGGCGACGAGGAGGCGACGGTGGGCGCGTCTACATCAGCGGTGCGGCTGCGGCGGCGTCGGCCATGGTGGGAGAGGGCGAGGGAGAGAGGCAGAGGAGTGAGCGAGGTGTCTGCGGGGTCGGGGCGGCGACGTGGAGCTCACCCAGGTGTCCAGGGGCGCGGGCGGCAAGCAGCTGACGCGGTGGCGATCTCGCGCATGCCGGCGTCACCTCCCTGCCTGCCTGGTGGGGACGAAGCAGCTGGCTGGCATGGGCCAGCACAGTGCTGGGCCGCCAGGAAGGCCGGCTGGTGGCTTTGCTAGGTAAGTTCGTTTTCCTTTTATTTTTCTGTTTTCTTTATTTCTGCAAGTTTGTGGCTTTTCTAAAAATACTTAGGCATCTCCCAAAATCACCAAACTGCACATGCCCACTATTTAGAACATATCCAACATGGAACATTTCAGTTTGGGATTATTTGGACATTTAAAATATTTACTAGCATTTAAATGCCCAAATGCATGTTACATATGATTTAATTCAATGAACTTATGATGACCTAGAAAATTGTGAACCAATTTTGTCAGAGGTTCTAACCCAAGACAAAAATGATGGACATTTTAGAAGGACATTTCAGGTTCATTGAAAAAGATTTTAGTAAACCCTAGTTGTTTTCAGGGGGGGTGCTGGGGGTTCTGTCATCCCCATTTCAAGTTTCTGGAAAAGTTTAAACATGATGCAACACTCTAATGCATGAACTAGCTAGGGTGTGACAGAGGAACCCCATGGCCGTTTACTCATGGGCCAGTTCGGACAGCTCATGCCGCATACAAGGAGGATTCCACAAGACTTGGCGCCCAAGACAAGGACTCCTCTAAACCCTAGGCCTACGGTGCATATATAAACCAAGGCCAGGCTAGTCAATAGACAATCTAATATTCATTAGATCAATCTCGTGGTAGACACATATACCCTGTACTACACCCATATCAATATAATCAAAAGCAGGACGTAGGGTTTTACCTCCATCGAGAGGGCCCAAACCTGGGTAAAATCCCGTGTTCATATTACCATCGCTCCAAGACGCCTAGCTTAGGACCCCTACTACGAGATACGCCGGATATAGAACCGACATTGATCGTCTGAGATCAGGTCGCTACAGCTTGTATCTACTCTACATCTACATCTACAGTCTTATAAAAACAGAGTTGGTGATGATGGTGTGCCTGCCATCCTGCAATATAGGTCGTCCGATTTATATCTGACGGATAGGAAGGAAACTATGGCAATTTTGCAAAAAGGTACCCACACACCTTTCCACATTTGCGAATAAGGCCTTCCCTCGTTCATCCTTTTCTCCCTGAAGATAAACTAGTCATACAAATGCATCTTGATTTTATGTGCAACGCACGGGCATCTTGCTAGTAAGAATGAAAACAAACGACAAAAATATATTGGACGGTGGTTCGAAGTCATGACCGCGGGCACAGCGGACAAGGTGGCCTTGTATTGGTATGCTGAGCCGTCTGTTTTAACACATAGGAGCTGGTGTGGTGATTATACACACACGCACACATGCACACGAACTGCATGCACACAATACTCACGCGAACACATGCAGCCACGCACGCACGCAACACTCACACGTACACACGCAGCCACGCATGCACGCAACACTCACACGCACACACGCATGCATGCATACACACACCACATGACCAACACACACTCTCACGCTCAAGTGCTCAACCTACACGTGCATGCGCACACATCAGGCCCTGACAGACATATACACAACCAGGTGATTCCCGCGCACAGGTTGGAGTCTTGTCGCGCCTGCGTAAATTTGTGTTTATCTGACCTTTTTCCTATGCAAACTGACAGGTGGGACCCACAAGTAACGTGGTCAATTTAACTAGTCAACATGGTGCCACGTAGACTATTTGGCCGGTCAACAGAGTGCAATCCGACGCTGAATGGTGAGCAAGTGACCGTATAATCACCGCAAAACATATATAGTGACCGTATTGAGCGTATTC
Organism: Aegilops tauschii subsp. strangulata; assembly: GCF_002575655.3. Taxonomy (NCBI): domain Eukaryota; kingdom Viridiplantae; phylum Streptophyta; class Magnoliopsida; order Poales; family Poaceae; genus Aegilops; species Aegilops tauschii. The sequence goes on along the minus strand of NC_053037.3, from coordinate 422,904,517 downwards.
TGAAGTTCGGTGACCGTATTACGCTTTCTCTCTGTAGGCCCTCCAAAACTACATCTCTACACATTCTCGCATACATGTTACATCTAACAACTATGCAATATAGCACTACTACTACACTCTAACACAATAAATCATATGTGTTTTTAGTTTTACTAGATATCATATTGTTACTTAATTATTCAGTTTGCATACATTAAAATTGCCTTTGAAATGTATGGCCAGTATCATCTACTGCGTAGGAAAAATCCCGCCCTTTCCTGTTTAATCGGGTTTGTATCGATGGATCATGCGAAACATCAAAACTATAGTACTATACAGTACAAGTGACAGTTCACTGGGCCGCCATGTCGTGTACTCCTCCGTCGTATGAGTGGAGCGCTCGCTTTGATAAATGTTCTAGTCCCTTTCGCCGACATGTGGGACATCAAGCTACCGGGTCCACGTGCCATACCGAAATATAGTGCAGAGCAGCAAGGGTGAAGCACCCCAGTCATGGCGCCGACGTAGTAATGAGCAATGAGGCGTCAAATCACAAAGCTGCACCTTTCCCGCAATTAAGTTGGAGGGACGAAGTAATAATAATGCTAATAAAAAAAGAAGTTGGAGGGACAAAGCAACCATCATTTCACTCATTGCTGAATCCGCTTCTCCCTCATCTCTTCAAGTTAACCACGTGTTGCTTCTGCCGTTGTTCTGCCTCATGTGGGACGCGGATCGTCTTGGTAAAGCACTGACATGTGGGACCGCATGTTAGCAAACCGCCAGGCCAATGTCCTCTAAAAATAAGAAACCTCCCCTGACATCCACGCGGCAAAATCACCTCCTTTTTACTAATCTTGATTCTATAATTTTTTTGATTAATATAATTGAGATTTGTATAGATAGCACACAGGAGCAAAACCAAGTGGTACGGTTAAGGTCATCCACAATGTGTAGCCAAATGTGAAAATAGCTTTTGTCATTGATGGGAACCATTGTGGACGGTGCTGCCAAATCCAAAAAGATGGAACCGAAGCTCCCTGATTGATTGATTGATTGAAGGAATAGAAAAATGCAACGTCTCTCCTCTTTCTCCTGTGCTTGGACGCATGTACAGTACAGAGCACAGAGTCTACTCCCCTTTCCTTTCTATCACAAATCACAAAGCAGTGAGGCGTCAAATCACAAAGCACAGACGAAGCAACCATCATTTCACTCTTCACCGACTCCGCTTCTCCATCGTCTTCTTCGAGAAACCACCTCACCGCACTAAGCTGGACGGACGACGCTATTGTCTACTAGTAGTACTAGTACATTTATGCGTCCTTTGGTTCAACGGACTTCCTGGCTGCAAATAAGGCGGTTGTCTCGGCTTGCAGGCGGCACTTGTGAACGACTTACCGTGGTCTCCCTCAATGGTGTTCTCCGTCGAACGCACTTCGCCAAACCACAACGTTCGAGATATCGTCGACGTCACCGCAATGGGGAAGGAAGTCAAATAGTTAATACCTCCATTTTTTTGTACACAAGGCCAGTATATCAAAATTACAATTTGCAAAAGGCCACTAACACTAATCGAGGCAAAATTGATGGGGTTTACCTCGTACTAGCAACCAAGGACATTAATATACCCTTGCATGCATGCGGAAGTCAGAAGGTTGGTTTGCATGGCGCTACATTAATCAAGCGATGAGGAGTGAGATGGTTAGCTCTTTGGGCTTTGGAGAAAATAATACACATTAATTGACACGTCAAACGAGGATTTGTATCAATTAATCCCGCCAAGGAAAACCCCGCCTTTCTTTTTTAACACTGGTACTCCTAGTACGTACGTACTTATCCTGTTCGGGTCTAGGCCTTGCATTGCCATACTTCGCCACACATTTTTGCCAAGCTTGCCTAAAGTTTTCAAAATGAAAAGGAGGTACACATGCGCACGGCTGTCACGGTCGCACCGCACCCTCACACGGTCACTCCTGCACGCCACCGTCGCACTGCACCCTCACACAGTCGCTCCTGCACGCCACAAACCCAACCAAGGGAATGCACCCTCACTGACACGTGCTACCACTGACAGATAATTTTTGTTCATAAATTATGTTTATCCAACCGCATGTTGGGGAGGATCTGTACGACCCGTGCGGTGATCTTTTGGGGAAGAAGAAGAGGTGAGGAAGAATGGTTAGGAGACGTAGGATATTCATCCAACCTCCTGAAATGGTAGACTGACCCAAATGATGAAAGTCAGGCGACTTGCATAACAATATATGTTTTTACACAACAAAATATCCCTAAAAACAACAACATAAAGAAAAACTATCACTACTCGCGGAACGAGACGGCCTCATCGTCTTTGGCTGCCGGCACGAACCAGCCATAACCACCGATGTGTGTCTCCGCACCGTGGTTGTCCTCGGCCTCCAGCTACTCGTTCACGCAGAGCGTGCGGGCGCTCTGCACGGACGAGAGCACCGCCCGATTCAAGTCGAGGACGTCCGGTTCCGCTTGCAGGAGGGCCTCGATGGCAGAATCCGCGCACTCCGCGTCGAGTTGAGCCTCCGCCGCCCGGTTCAAGTCCAGGACGTTCGGTTCCGCCTGCAGGAGGGCCTCGATGGCAGCGGCATCCGCGCGCTCCGCGTCGAGTTGAGCCTCCATCGCCCGGTTTACATCCACGATATTCAGTTCTGCCTGCAGGAGAGCCTCGATGGTAGCGGCATGCGTGCGCTCCGCGTCGAGTTGAGCCTCTGCCTCCCGGTCCTCCTTTAGTATCGCCAGGTTGAATCGCTGGTCTGCCTGCACCATGGGGGACCCGGACACCAGCACGAAATAGATGTCCATCGTCTCATACCCATCGGGGGCCTTCTGCACCGCGACCTCCGCCATGAACATTGGATTGTCTTCCTCCTCCTCGTAGCTTGGCTCCAGAGAACTTGGGGATTGGCCCGCCGCAAAGCGAGCTTGGGAACAGAAGTCTGTGGCGCCGACCGCCTCCGCGATTTCTGCGCGGTGCTCCGGCGTCAGCATCTTGTAGTATGTGATCTTGCGGCGCACCATGGCTTTCCAGCGAACTAGGGGATGCTTGATGCGGGCTAGGGGATCGAAAGGTGGGGGAATGGGCTGGAGAGGAGGTGTGGTTTTGGGGCAGTGGCTGGTGTAGGCCCAGCAGCGAAGGTTCTGGTGTGAATAGTGGTTCCGGTGACGACCGGTCAATCGGTTTTGACTGTACATCGCTCTTGTCGCATTCGTGTTGCACCCCGGCACGCTGGACCCTCCATGTCGTTCACCGAATGGAACGCGCTTTGTCTTGCGTTTTCGCTCTCTTGTGGGACCGCAGTTGAGAGCAAACCGACGTCCCTCCCCCTCCCCCGCTCGCGTCATTTATACTACCACTCCCTCAGTTTTATGTGGAGTAAATAAAAACAGAGGGAGTATACTACGGATGAGGATCCCCTGACGTGGCCGAACCCATTGAGTAACTGACATGGGGGGCCTAGCAAGCATGGGGTCCGCCAGTAAGTGACCGAAAGGGAGGGTAAGGCAGGGATACCTACGTCAGAGGATCCACGTCCACTACTACTCCCTCCTTCCATCCACATGGCCTAATGCATTTTTCGAGTCTAACTTTGACCAAATGTTAGAGTAATAATATATGACATGCAACTTACACAAAGCATATGGTCAAATTCGGATGTGAAAGGAGCTTCCAATGATATAATTTTCACATTATACATCTCATGTACTATTGATCTTGTCAATAGTCAAAGGCGGTTTTGAAAAACGCATTAGAGCATGGTTAATAATATAGCCAGCCGATGGCTATAAGGAACTGCCATGTCATCTATAGCCATCATCTATATGCACTCATACAATAGTGTGGGCTGTAAGGTTGGGTATTTCCCGCAAAAAATAATATATAAGGTTGGCTATTGTATTAGTACTTTTTCCCATCTCCTCTCTCTCTCTCTTTCTTCATATTTATTGTATTTACCTAGGAATGCGTATATAGCTAGGCTCTTCCATGAGAGCTCACTCCCCTTACTTTTTCACATCTCTCTCCTTCACATAGAAAAAAGTGCCATGTAAGTTGGCTCTTAGAATGGCTATTAGGTTGGCTCTAAGCATTTAATATTTGCATGAGCAAGGTATATGATTGGAAGAGAGTTGCATGCATACTATTTTTTCTTGATCTATGTGTTATAGCCGGGCTGTAGAATATAAGAGCCCGCTTCACTCTCTCTTTCCTCTCTTCTCACTCTTCCAAGTAGGATTTTAATGACATGACAAGTCTTATAGCCTACTGACTAGGCCTTATTAGACTTGCTCTTAGGCCCTATATAAATGGAAGGAGGAAGTACTATGAGCACTGCATACTCTACTACAGATGTTATCAGTACTCCACTAGTACTATTGGAAAGGGAGCTTAAAAAAAGTTACTATTGGACTGGCTATACGTGGCGAAATCCTAGTAGGAAGAGCATGCGCGAGAACAAGCACATTCACGTGGTTGAAAACAAATTGGAAACCATCTCTGTTTGAATACAAATCTAGGAGTACGTACGGATCTAACAATATTGATTGGGCGTTGTTGAATGTTGATACTTTTTTCTGTAAGGTTGATCAAAGTAGAGATACTTTGACTACACATAAAACTTATATGTAAACTAGAAAGGATCGGAGGGAGTATATTGTATGTTCAAAAGCGAAACGAACATTGAATACCCTTTATATATGATTTGCGGATGCTATGATCACCGGTTCAAAATTTTGAATCCGCCTTAGGTATCACACATGCACCCACTCGTTTTCTCTCAATTTCATCTCGGGATCCGGAGATTGACTGAAAGAGGACTAGGGTGGGTACAATACGTTCGTTTCGCTTATGAACATACAATATACTCCCTTTGATCCCCACAGACCCCCCCCCCCCCCCCGCGGGTCATTTCTATCATAGAAACAAACCAAACCTTTATCTCCTTGCACGACACGCAATTGATCTCTCAACATCAATCGATCTCGTCAAGATGTGTTGGGGCATGAACCGAATGGGATGTCAAAACTAAGATGGGAAGCGGCACATAGTGGAGGCAAAGTGAAACTTTAAATGAACCATTTGTTTGTATGCATGTCGGACAAATTACAACATTGGAAATACAAGCATGGTCTAGGCCCACATGCGAATGATACTCGGTGGAATGTTCAAATGACGCATGCGGGAGGATGGACTCGACCGAAGGGTGGCATGATCGATGGAGAAGAGGGTTGGAGAGGAATGAGAAATAAGCAACGCCGCATGATTATACTTGAACGGCTCAAATAAACAATAAGTTGTCTCGTTTTCCCTTCCGTCTTGGTCACGGAGTAAGATACTCTCTCTGTTTTTATTTACTCTGCATATTAGGTTCGACTGAAGTCAAACTTCATAAAATTTGACCAAGTTTATAGAAAACTAGCAAGATGCCCGTGGCTTGCACGGAACATCAAGATCTTGTGGGAGAAAAGGATGAATGAGGTAAGGCCTTATCTACAAATGTGGAGTGGAGTGCGGGTAAATTGTCATAGTTTCGTTCCAATCCGTTAGATATAGATCGGACGGCCTATATTGCAGGATGGCAGGCACACCATCATCACCAACTCTGCTTTTATGTACACTAGCAACATGCCCGTGCGTTGCACAGAACATCAAGATGCATTTGTATGAGTAGTTTATCTTGTGGGAGAAAAGGATGAATGAGGGAAGGCCTTATTTGCAAATGTGGAGAGGGGTGTGGGTATCTTTTTGCAAAATTGCCATAGTTTCCTTCCTATCCGTCAGATATAAATCGGACGGACTCTTCTAAAAAAACAGAGTTGGTGATGATGGTGTGCCTGCCATCCTGCAATATAGACCGTCCGATTTATATCTGACGGATAGGAAGGAAACTATGGCAATTTTGCAAAAAGGTACCCACACACCTCTCCACAATTGCAAATAAGGCCTTCCCTCGTTCATTCTTTTCTCTCACAAGATAAACCAGTCATACAAATGCATCTTGATGTTATGTGCAACGCACTGGCATCTTGCTAGTAAGAGTAGAAATATGAACATTTACAATAGCAAATATATATGATGTGAAAGTATATTCAATAATGAATCTAATGGTATTGATTTGTTATTGTATATGTTATTATTTCTTTCTATGAACTTTGTCAAAGTTTACAAAGTTTGACTTTGAGCAAAGCTAATATGCGGAGTAAATAAAAACAGAGGGAGTACGCAGGGACTAGTATAGTTACTACTGCCGGAACATGGTAAGTTGGACCCCTAAATGCGGGCACAGACCGGGCGCACCTCAATTATTCTTTCAAACAGTCAGACACCTACATTTAGCGCACCATCCGGCTACTTAATCAAGTGTTACGCTTCACTACTTGAAAAGGAAAAGGGTGGTACCGTACCCAAAACCAGCACACTAGGGGCTAGGGTAACAACTTGGTACTGTACCACATTTGAACCAGGGCACAAAAACCACATGTTCTGCGCCTAATGCGCAACGCGGAGCACTGAAGCTCGAATATGGCCAGGAAAACAGGGAAACCGACATGTGGGGCACACCTGTCGGGACGACGTGGCGCAGACTAGTCCAATGGAGGAGCTGGCCCACGACCTCCTCGCCACCGGCAACCGCTTATGTGGGTCGTGGGGGCCAGCAACGTGGCGCAGCACCACCACCGCCTCTGGACAGGGTGACCGCGGTGAGCGACACGCTCATCGTTGCTGGACACGGTCGGTTTCAGTGTGCCGAGGGTGGCATTAGCGCTGTGGCACGACCAGCAGATCAACACCCGGCTCGTCGAGGATGCATGGGGCGCCGAAGTGCGCGCGCGCCGCGACGCATCCGCGGAGTGGTGTAGCGCGGCCAACTGCATCCCTAGGACCTGAGACCATGCCGGGTCGTCTTGCTTTTTCAATGACATGTGGGGTCGCATGTGAGCAAAGGGCATCTCCAACGTTGCCACGACCGCAGCTGACTACCCTCACACCAAAAACCGTCATCCCTCGCGCTGTCGCGCAGTGCGTTCCTAGCCGGCGCCAACTGCCCGCATTCATGTCATCCATCCGTATGCCGTCGTTAAGAGGCTCGATGCCCGAGGAACAAACTCCAGCGACTTAATGATGCGCCCGGACGCTTTGGCCTCACCGGAATGCGCTACTTAAAGCGGCAATGCCCAGCTAACCTCCACACCATAGCGCATCGTCCTGCTACCTGGCACCACATCCGCCATGACCGCGAGCGCGAACGCTCTGCGGGAGAGCTTTGTCTTCGGGCATGAAGCTCAAGGTCGCCGCCCTCGCTCAAGTCGCTGCTTGCAACACAATAGCAGCGTAGCCGGATGCGGACATGACCACACAAGCGGTGGCCACGATGGCGGCCGACGACGGGAGCACCGTCAGCCACGTGTCCTACTTGCCGCCATCCAACGTCCGGCACCGCCGAGGTCGGGGACTCCTCCGAGGATGAGTAGGGCATGGGAGGCGACAGGGCATGGTGTGCCAACTGGCTGGTCCGTCTCCCGTGTTCTAATCTTCCTCGCTAAAGACCGCACCTTCATCTTGAACCCCGCCCCCGTATATGGAGATCGAAGATGGAGGACGTCGGTCGCCGCCGTAGAATAGGTTTAGGGTCGGGTTTCTTTTATTTTTCTGTCCTATAAAAGTTCGAAATGTAATGAAAATCTGCCGTGTTTGCATTAATCTTGGCCGGTGTATATGAACTTTCACAATAATATAGTATATTGTAGGAGTACTAGAAAGATGCCAGTGCGTTGCACGGAACATCAAGATCTTGTGGGAGAAAGGATGAACGAGGGAAGGCCTTATCTGCAAATGTGGAGAGGAGTGCGAGTAAATTGTCATAGTTTCCTTCCTATCCGTTAGATATAGATCGGACGACCTATATTGCAGGATGGCAGGCACACCATCATAACCAACTCTGCTTTTTATTGAACCGAGACAAAGCTAACATGCGAAGTAAATAAACACCTAGGTTCCACATACACAATGTATCTTAGGCACTCCAATAGTACGTCCACTACACATTCACGCATTTCACATCTTTCTACATCTACGGGAACCTACGAAAGGGTTAACATAAATTGCCTCTCTCTCTCCTCCCTGATTTTTATGGTGGTGGGCCCCTCCCTCCCCCAATCTACAATCAACAGCTCACACGTTTCACATTACGTTAATTACGTAACTGGGATTACGTAGGTGTAGCATTACTTGTCCAAAAAAACCCAACTAAGCCAACCTCCTAGCATATCGCGCGGGAAAAGACCCGGCCGCGCTGTTTTAGTCGGGATTACTAGATTACTAGTAGTAGTAACGATGGATTGCGTGAAGCACCAAGTTTTTTTTGAGGGGGCAAAGCACCTAGTTTAAAAGGAAAAAAGCGGTGCACTCAAAGCACCCCTGTCGCGGTCGCATTGCACCCCACAAACGTTCGGTCCTGCACACAGCTCACGTAAACGGAACGCGCTTCGGCTTGCCTCTTCACTGACACTTGGGACTGCACTTGGAGAAACCGACCATGCACCAAACTCCCCCCGCCCATCGCGTGAAATCCCCCCCCCAAAATTCCCCCAAATCCCGAATTCAACCGCCCTTCGGCCAACTAGCCAATAATATTCACCAAACCCCCCTCCCCCTGTCAGCTTCTCCCACGGTACGCGCATTCTAGACTGAGGCCCCATGCATGTCGGTGTAGCGTTGAATGTTAGCTGATAGACGTTGTTAATCTCACTGTTTCCGAAGTAGTTTACAGTCAATATGCTCTGCTTAAGAAGCTTCCTTGCCCTATTCTGCACTCAATCTGCTTAGCTGAGATGGCATGCCAAGCCCGATTAGTTGCTAAAATATCCTGCCATATATTTATTGTGATGTAGATTGCCATGGTCTAGTAGCCAATCTGTTAGGTGAAATAGCTCTACACCGTTTTATACTCGATCTTTGTTGCTGCGATGGCCTTCGATAATTCGATGGCTGTGTGCTCGGCCTCATTGACTGCTGAAACAACCTGCCATAATTTAGCACTCAAATCTGTTTGCTGAATTAGCTTTAAATATATTTCGTTACTTAGATCTGCTCGTCCAAATATCTTGCCATAGCTTTAGACATCGACCTAGGTATTTTTTTCTGGACTTCATAAAAAAGCATATATGTTTTTCATGTAATATCTAGTAGAAGAACTAATTTGCATGTCTAACAGATGGACATGACTTGGATAACTTCTGCTCGAAGATTCTCTGCTGCATATGTCGAGGGGGTTGAAAACTTCATGAACTTTATCAGAGCTGAGTACGGTGGTCCGAAATCAGATGTGCTCTGCCCGTGTAGCAGTTGTATGAATTCAGTTACAAGACCCCAGTCAACTGTGCAAAATCATCTACACTTGTATGGGATGTCGGTCACATATACTAGGTGGGTTCATCATGGCGAAGCTGTGAACGTCAATGCTACTGACTACGTGGAAGCAGCAGATCACCATCTTGATCTGCCTGATGCTCAGGTGGAAGAGGAGGAGGTGGTGGCGGCGGCGGAGCCAGTGAGTTTGACCAACATTGAAACAATTATACGAAATGCTCATGCATTTCGTGAACTTTCACCTGCAGAAGAAAAACAGTTGGCCCGCATGTTGGAACAATGCAACGTGGCTGTCACCCCAGGAAATAAGCTATCAGTATTCTCAGCTATGGTCACCTTTCTCCAGCTGAAGACATCTGAGCGGATGACCAACAAATCATTCGATGCGATGTTGGCTGCTTTCCGCAAAGCTTTCCCAGATGCGTCTGAGCTGCCACACACCTACAGTAAAATGAAGAATTTCCATCGTGCAGTTGGAATTGGATATGATATGATCCATGTAAGAATAATTGTGTTCTGTTCCGGAAGGATTATGCCAACTTAAGTGAATGCCCGGAATGCAAATCATCAAGATGGAAAGATGGCGATGATGTGAAGAGGATTCCTCATAATGTTCTGAGACATTTTCCAATTACACCAAGATTGCAGAGGTTGTTTCATGATACTAAAACAAGAGAGGATGTATTGTGACATTCTAGGAACCAGGAGTACAGGGATCAGAATGTAATGAGCCATCCATCACATGGTAGTGAGTGGAAAAGCTTCAATCAGAAACACAAAAAGTTTGCTGCTGACCCGAGAAACATTAGACTTGGCTTAGCTTCAGATGGATTTAACCCATTTGGCCACCAGAGCGCCACATATAGCATGTGGCCAGTGCTTGTTATCCCTTAGAACATGCCTCCAAATGTCTGCACCAAAGAATCAAACTACATGATGGCCTTGCTCATCCCAGGTCCAAAAAGTCCTGGAAAGGATTTTGATTTATTCATGGAGCCTCTTGTGGAGGAACTTCAACAGCTATGGAGGGGTGTTCTCACTCGAGACCTATATAGTAGCCCACCAGCTGATTTCTTTCTGCGTGCTGTTATAATTTGGTGCATCCATGATTATCCGGCTTTGGGCACTATGTCAGGGCGAACGACACATGGTTACAATGCATGTGTTCGCTGTGATAGGAATGCAAAATCTGTTACATTGGACACCGCCGTTTCCTTGCCAAGGACAAGCCGTGTCCTACAAAATACCGAAGATATGTGTTCAATGCAAAGCATGAAAACCGTGATGCGCCAAAGAGGCTCACTGCCGATGAGTTGCAAGTGGAACTAGAGAAGGTCAGGCATATTACACCAGGAAACCATCCTGGTAATGGTAGCGGGAGAAGGAAGCATAGCAGGGCAGAAGAGAGATTATTGTTTACCCGCAGGTCCACTTTGTGGGACTTGGAGTATTGGAAAGAGTTGGATCTGCGGCATAATCTTGATGTGATGCACATCGAGAAAATTATATGTGACAGAATTATCGGCACACTTCTTAATATTGAAGGAAAGACGAAAGATACCTTAAAATATAGGATTGATTTGACACACCTGGGTATCAGAAAGGATTTGCAGGTGGAAGATGAAGGTAAACCATGAGATATGGCACCAGCTGTGTACGTCTTGGACAAGGTAAAAAGAAAAGAATTCTGCGAGGTCCTGTCACGTGTGAGATTCCCACATGGATTTGCTTCCAACCCTGAAAGGAGAGTCAATGCAGATGGAAACAAGGTACAAGGGTTGAAAACTCATGACTGCCACATCCTACTTCAAAGGGTTTTACCTGTTATCCTTAGAGGATTGGGCCGCCCTGACATATACAGAGCAGTTGCAGAGTTGGGACAATTCTTCACGGAACTCTGCAATAGAAATATCAGGGTAGATGCTTTGGAGCGTCTTAGAGACAAGATACCAACTATCCTAGGCGACCTTGAGAAGATATATCCTCTAGCCTTCTTTGATGTGATGGTGCATTTGGCTGTTCATCTACCTGATGAGGCACTACTTAGAGGTCCAGTACAGTATGGCTGGATGTACCCTACTGAAAGGCGGCTAGGCACTTTCAAGGGCTATGTCAGGAACAGAGCTAGACCCGAGGGTTCCATTGCAGAGGCCTACATTGCTCAGAAGCATTGACATTCTGCTCAAAATACATTGAAACAGCTGATCAGCTTAGCAAAGAGGTGGGTGAAGACAATCCGAGGCTCCATGTTTTCGATTATTCTGTTCGAGTTACAGGGAAGAGTCGACAAGAGGACAAACCTAAAGATTTGGACAAAATGGTTTGGTATGTGTTGAATAACTGTCCTGAGATACTACATTATATCAAGTAAGTGCTAAGTACTGCAGCTTATACATCGTAATCTACTAAACTTGTAGCACATTCTTATATATCTAGATGTTTGACGCAATCACTATGTTGTGCATCATCTACAGAAAGGAGTTACTGCCGCAAAATCCAAGAAACATTGACAAACTGGTTATGGAAGGATTTGCGAAATGGTTCAAGAGCCATGTAAGCTTTTGAATTGCACTGTCAGTTTTTTTAATATATTGAGTACATAAGATGATCGGCTTGTCTATTTTCTAACCATACGTTAAGAAGATGCGGGAGGATGGGCAAGCAGTTGATGATGCCCTTTACGCACTAGCAATGGGTCCTGATACTTGGGTAAGACATTATGAATCTTGCGTTGTTGGAGACGTGCGCTACAACACCCTTGCACGCGACGAAGCCGGGAAGACACAAAACAGTGCCATCATGAGCACGGATACGTATGACAGAGAGACAACTGAAATGTATGTTAATATAATAGACATTGTTCAGTTGCAGTATATCTCCAGTTTTGAGGATCATCGGTGTGTGGTTCTGTTGTGCTGTTGTTGGTATAACCTGTTTTCCAGGATCGCAAAACCCAGAGCTGATGTTTCAAATCCATCAATGTCAAGGCGGCGTACCAGACCAACGAGCCTTTTATTTTGGCAAATCAAGCAACACATATATTTTTCTTGGAAGACACATTTGCATGTAGCGATGACTGGAGAGTATTGCAAAGGTTTGAGCAGAGGAATTCGTTTAATGAAGTTGCACAACAAGATGATGCTTACACTACTCCTGATGTACAAGATTCCATAGATGTTCCGAATATCTTTGAGAACCATCACATCAATGACGCTGGCGAAAAGATTGCCTGTCGTGCTGTGGACATACAAGAGTTGATCAAGAAGAGAAGCCAACGTTCGAGGACATTTAGGATGAAGAAGAAGATGACACTCTGGGGAATTACGATTCAGACTGATACACATGGCGAAGATGTTGACGTTGCTGCTACGGATGATGATTAGATTGCTTTTGTCGTATTTGCCTGTCAGAAGACGTTTCTTTATCTACTATGTGAAATTGTGTTTGCTATGACAACTAAAACCTGATGAATGTGTTGTTTAGTATTTTGCTGTGAGAACATCACTTGTTATGTATGTTCATTTGTGTTTGGTGATTGTATGATGACTAAAACATGATGACATTGTTGTTTAGTTGTACTCATATTTGGCTGTGAAACTTGAATTTGATGACATAGTTTGCTGTTGGACTGCAATTTGCTCGATGTCTTGGAATGGGAACAAAGCTGACCCGACAGGGCCTCTGCTAATTTATTTATTTATTACCAAAAGGGCCTATGCTATTTATTTATTTATGAGAAAATGGGGATACCCCCCGATTTCTGTTAATAGAAATCATTAGATGTTCACAACACTACGCCCAGCCTGCTACACAGGTTTCATTCATTACTAGTTTCAACAAAGTGCTCATGTCATAGCCACTGAATACATCACGAGTGCTACATACACTGCAAATAAAGAGACAATCATCCTACACAGCACATTGATTTTGCCCATTATCTTCACAAGCTCTTTCATATCCTCATTGCTGTCAAGGCCGTTCAGCAGCTGTTGCTTGGCCATGATCAGAGGAACTGCATCTTTAACCTTCTGCTCTTCCTCTTCTGCCGTTCCTTCAGTTACTTGTCCAACACCCCAACCTGCTGGTATTGGGATTCCTCGGCTAACCAAATAATTAGCGTAGTTGCGTTCCCCCACATCAGCAACTTCCTAGAAATACAAATCACACGAATCTTCCCTTTTCTGCATGAATCAAATTGGAAGATCATCAACCAAACTATTAAAAAAACCAGCAACTGAAAGAGGCAGAACAACACTTAAACATATTATTACCCCATGATTCGGGCATTTGTAGAAGACTCGGCCAGGGTTGAGGATTGTGGTTGAGACGCGACGGATGACTTTGCATGATTTGCAGCAGTGGCACCACACCAACGACAGCGGGTTGCGATGAGCAACCGGCTGCGGTGCGTGTGCCGGCGGGGGTGTGATGAGACCCACATGCGATGGTACAGGTGGCGACTTGGCGCATATCTGGTTGTTTCCTGCTGAAGAGCAGGTGGACGAGCAGCTAGCGGACATGGTTGCTACGACCAGAGCTTCTGATGCTTGGCAGAGTAAGTAGAGAAGAGGAGAAGCGAACGTTGGATATGTCAGTTTCATTACTTGCAGAGTAGCATAGCACCATATATAGTCATAGTCTAGGTTTGGATTCGAACGAGCTACAGGAGCATTCCTCTCTTTTTTTCTAAAACTCAGCAACATCTCTTTACTGGTTCACTAGCTTGTTCTGTACGCCTTCTCAAGTCTTTGATTTTCTTTCTTTTTTTGCGAGGAAGGAAGGAGGACAAAATTGAGAGTTCCTAGGACTCAAACGAAAGACCTCTCGGTTGAAAACCAAGGGTGCTAGTCACTTATGTGGCGAATGTTCCCTGGGAGGAGGACGGCAGAAGAACGCATTTTCCTCGCAGTTTTAGTTGCGACGCAAGATCGAACAGTCACAGTTTCGTGAATGTTATCAGGCGAACGAGCCCAGTTTTCTTTTCTTCCTATATATAAAAAGTATGTTACTTGGTGTCAGCTTAGTCAAGAAACGATTGTGCCAACCTTGACTGTTGGATTGACATTCAACATCTGTCGTGTTTCTTCAGTCTCTTCTGCCTCCAGCCGCCAAAGCCAAACCAGCGCCGGCGGGACCGCCTGCTCCCGCCTCCCACGGCTGGCTGTGCTGCCGCACATGCATCGTGGCCACATCGCACCCTAAGACTCTGCGCATCTTCCCCGACTCCTGTCTGTTCCCTTCCGAGGCCTCACCATCGTCCTCCGCCTTGGTTCGCTCACCGCGGCGCTGCCCTGCGGTGTTGTCAACATGGTCAACAACCGAGAGGAATAAGGAGATGACTGTACATGGTGAGGATGACAGTAGGGACCCAGCAGCGCGCGCAGTAATTTTGTTTTTCCGGGACAGAGAAGGGTATCAACTGGGTTGTTCGGGAGTTGTGGCCCGTCTAGCACATGACCAGCCTAGTTTATTTTTTTCCTTTCTGAAAATGGCTAGCCCAGGTTTTTTTGCAGAATAACCAACGTAGGCCTACTTGCTTTTCTACGCCCTGCTGGGCCGGAAATCTTTCAAGACGAGGAGGGATGCATTTTGCCTAGAAAATGGGCTGTAAGTAATAGGAAATGGGCTATAATAATATTAAATGGGCCGTAAAATAAAAAAATACAACAAACAGGCAATTAGTTCCAAAATACTTTTTTCTTTCGGATTTTGATATTTTAAATTTCATTGTTTTTGTGCGGGTAAAATTTCATTGGATTTAAATTAAGGTATGTTTAGTTTTTAAATTAATTTGAATCTGGCTAGAAATTTCGGGCTGTATGCTATTTGGGATAGATTTGGAGGCTGACTTGTGGGTCTACTAGGTTGACGTGTACGAAAGGCTTTGTCAACTTAGTCCACAAATGATTCTAGCAGCAGTGACCGTTGGATGTTAATCCAACGGCCGTGCTGCTTCTTCAATATTTGATCTTCTTGCTCCAGCCGCCCAAACCAGTGCCGGTGGGACTGCCTGCTCCCGCCTCCCATGGCCAGCTGTGCTTCCGCACAGGCCGCACCGCCCCACCCTACTCCATTGCTGGTCAGGCCATTCCTCTACTCACCCACACCTCCTGTTATTTTCCGGCGATAGCAGCCGGACCAGTAAACCCTCGTACTCCCCACCACATGGGCAACCACTGCCGAGTCTTCCCCGGCTCCTAGGCCTCGCCGTCGTCCACCGCCCTGGTCCTCTCGGCACGCCGTGGTCAACGTGGTCAATGAACGACATCCATCGGACGTGGACTGTACGTGGAGAGGCTGACAGCTGGGTCCACGGCTGCACACAAGGAAATGCCTCCTTATTACGCGCAAAATAATGATTCCTCCACCTGACATCTGGGACCCACCAGAAGGGCCTCTGCATTTCGTGAAAAAACGTTCCCCCCGCCGACAGGTCGGACCCACCAGCTATATCTTCACACACAAGGAAGTGCCTCCTTATTACGCACAAAAAATGAATACTCCCCCTGCTAGCTGGGACCCAGCATAGTGGGAGGCTGACATGTGGGCCGACTAAGTTGACGGGGACGGAGGGCTTTGTCAACTTAGTCAATATGAACGATTCTAGCTCCAGTGACCGTACGATGTCCATCCAACGGCTGTAGTGCTTCTTCAACCTCTGGTCTTCTTACTCCAGCCGCCCAAAGCAGCGCCAGTCGTGCCGCCTGCTCCAGCCTCCCGTGGCCGGCTGTGCTACCGCGGAGGTCTCACCGCCCCCTACTACTCCCACCGCTGGCCAGGCCCTGCGGCGACGGCAGCCTCACACCGCAGCCGAACCAGTGAACCCTCGTACTCCTCTCCGCGTGGGCATCCACTGCCGCGTCTTCCCTGGCTCCGCGTCATCCCCTTCCTAGGCCTCGCCGTCGTCCATCGCCTTGGTGCTCTCGGCGCGGCGTGCTCAATGTGGTCAACGACCGACTTCCATCGAAGAGTACTATACGTGGAGAGGCTGACAGCTGGGTCCATGGTCGCAACAAGGAAGTGCCTCCTTATTACGCGGAAAATAATGATTCCTCCACCTGACAGCAGGGACCCACCGGACGGGCCACCGTATTTCACGAAAAAAACATTTCCCCCTGGCTGCTAGGACCCACCAGCTACATCTTCGCACGAAGGGAAGTGCCTGACAGTCGGGACCCACCCGGTCGAAGCGTACGTAGCATTGTCATTCTGGTCTCGAACATGTAGTACATACGATCGGTCTGTCTGCAGGCTCCAGCGATGAACCGTGGCCGTGTAAGAAAGGGCACGTGTCGTAGTAGAGGCGCGCACGTGTCGTAGTGGAGGCGCGCACGTAGCATGTACACGTATGTACAACGGCCAGGGTGCAAGAAAGTAAATACGGCCACGTACGTACATACGGGCGGGGTCTCGAATGCCTACTCGCGCATACGTACAGCCAGGGCTCGTGTACATGGCTGGGTCAGAATGGAGAAACTGCGTCATCGTCGTGTTCATGGGGAGGCAACGGAATGCGTCGTGTTCATCGGGAGGCAACAGAACGCGTGCTGTTCATCGGGAGCCAACAGGCTTGGACGGAACAGCCGATGGAAACGAGGCTTGGCGTACCGCAGAACGGAGGAAACGGCCTTGTGTTCGACCGACCACGGTCGAAATGGGATCCTGTTCATCGGGAGGGGTCTGGCGTACCACAAAACGGAGGAAAGGGATCTCCTATGGTCGAAACGGGGTCCTGTTGATCGGGAGGGATGTGGCATACCGCAAAATGGAGGAAACAAACTTGTGTTGGAGCGCTACGGTCAAAACGGGGGTCCTGTTCATCGGGAGGGGTGTGGCGTACCGCAAAACGGGACTCCACGGGATATTGTTCATCTCCACCGTCGACCTCCTCCAGCCTCCACGGGCTACTATTCATCCACCGTCGACCTCCTCCAGCCTCCACCTGCGACTGTTCATCCATGGGCTCCTGTTCATCCAGCCTCCACCACGCGCTCCTCCACCGGCTACTGTTCAACTAGCCCTCTCCACGGGGTCCTGTTCAACCAGCCTCCACCGCGCGCTCCTCCACCGGCTACTATTCAACTAGCCCTCTCCACGGGGCCCTGTTCAACCACCCCTCCACGGGCTACTGTTCATCCAGCCCTCCATCGGCTACTATTCAACTAGCCCTCCACGGGGTCCTGTTCATCCAGCCCTCCACGGGGTCCTGTTCATCCAGCCCTCCATGGGGTCCTGTTCATCCACCGGCTCGATCGATCGGGGTCCTGTTCATCCAGCGGCAAATGCCTCTACTACCACGGGTTCTTGTTCATCCAACCCCCCCACCGGGAACTGTTCATCCAAACCCCCCAACAACGCTCACTGTTCATCCAGGGAAGGAGGCAGCAGGGTTTGATCGGCATCAGTTAGCAGCAGTAGCGAAGGAATCACTCGGGTTTAGTTAACAACCATCGATCGATCGCTCGGGTTCAGTAACGCGTAGCCTGCAGTGCAATCGCTCGGGTTTAGTTAGAGCCCAATGCCTCGCTCGGGGTCAGTTAGAGCGCAACGCCTCGCACACACGCGTGTACGTATGAGGGAAACGCACATAGCTCGGCCCCGACCACCCACCGTAACCGGGAACTCCCCCGATATTTTCCTCGCCCTCGCTTCTTCCACGGTTTTTTCCGTCATGGACGGCCCAAAGAATGTCATGCAGCTGCGTCTCCGGCCCGCCCAGGACGAAAAGCCCATTTTCTGTCATGATTTTTTGTCATAGAAGTAGGAGCCCACCACATCTATGATTTTACCTGGTTTTGTCACAATTATCGTCATAGAAGTGTCATAAGGATGACAGAAAAAAATTCCTTCGGCCCAAAATGTCATGGATGTGTTTTTTTTGTAGTGAATATGTCATCCACATATAATATCAAAAATGCTACAAAGCTCCCACTCACTTTCTTGTAAATACAGGCTTCACCGTAAGTCTGTATAAAATCAAATGCTTTGATCACTTCATCAAAGCGTATATTCCAACTCCGAGATGCTTGCACCAGTCCATAGATGGATCGCTGGAGCTTGCACACTTTGTTAGCACCCTTAGGATCGACAAAACCTTCTGGTTGCATCATATACAACTCTTCTTTAAGAAACCCGTTAAGAAATGCAGTTTTGATGCCCATTTGCCAGATTTCATAATCATAAAATGTGGCAATTGCTAACATGATTCTGATAGACTTAAGCATCGCTACAGGTGAGAAAGTCTCATCATAGTCAACCCCTTGAACTTGCCGAAAACCTTTTGCGACAAGTCGAGCTTTGTCGACAGTGATATTACCATCAGCGTCCGTCTTGTTCTTGAAGATCCATTTATTCTCAATGGCTTCCCGATCATCGGGCAAGTCCACCAAAGTCCACACATTGTTCTCATACATGGACCCTTCCTCAGATTTCATGGCCTCAAGCCATTTGTCGCAATCAGGGCTCATCATAGCTTCTTCATAGTTCGTAGGTTTGCTGTTGTCTAACAACTTGACTTCCAAGATAGGATTACCGTACCACTCTCGTGCGGTACATGTTCTGGTCGACCTACGAGGTTCAGTAGTAACTTGATCCAAAGTTTCATGATCATCATTTGTTTCCTCTCTGGTTGGTTTAGGCATCACGGGAACGGTTTTCCCTGAAGTGCTACTTTCCAATTTGAGAGTAGGTACAACTACCTCATCAAGCTACTTTCCTCCCACTCACTTCTATCGAGAGAAACTCCTTCTCTTGAAATGACTCATTCTTAGCAACAAAGATCTTGCCTTCAGATCTCTGGTAGAAGGTATACCCAATAGTTTCTTTAGGGTATCCTATGAAGACGCACTTCTCCGCTTTCGGTTCGAGCTTATCAGGCTGAAGCCTTTTGACATAAGCGTCGCATCCCCAAACTTTAAGAAACAGCGGCTTAGGTTTCTTGCCAAAGCATAGTTGATACAGTGTCGTCTCAACAGATTTAGACGGTGCCCTATTTAACGTGAATGCGGCTGTCTCTAATGCATAACCCCAAAACGATAGCGGCAAATCTGTAAGAGACATCATAGAACAGATAATATCTAATAAAGTACGGTTACGACATTCGGACACACCATTATGCTATGGTGTTCTAGGTCGCATGAGTTCTGAAACAATTCCACATTGTCTTAAATGAAGGCCAAACTTGTTGGGAATCATTGCATGGAAAACAAAAAAAATTCTATGCACACGCAATGATCTATCCATGGACATGCATAGCAACGAGGGGGAGAGTATGTCTACGTACCCTCATAGACCGTAAGCGGGAGGGTTTCATAACGCGGTTGATGTACTCGAACTTTCTTCGCGCTCCAACCGATCTAGTACCGAATACACATCACCTCTGCGTTCTGCACATGTTTAGCTCGGGGACGTTCGACAACTTCCTGATCCATCAATATGGTGAGGTAGTAGATGAGTTCCGACAGCACAACGGTGTGGTGACGGGGATGGTGATGTGATCTCCGCAGGGCTTCGCCTAAGCACTACGAAAATATGGCTGAGGAAGTAAACGGTGGACGGGGGCGCCGCACACGGCTGAGATAATGTTGTGTCCTTGTGTGGCGTCCCCTCCCCACATATATATAGGTGGGAGGGGAGGAGGCAGCCCCTAAGGCGTCCCAAGAGACCCGGCGGCAGCCGTAGGGCTGCTGCCTTGCCCTGCGCCGCCTTTCTTTATTTGGACATGAGGGGGAAAGGAAAGGGAGATGGCTGCCTTACGGCGCCTCGCCTTTCCTTCCCTCCCTCCTTTGGTGCGTGGGCAGGGGGTAGAAGGGCGCACCAGCCCCTTGTGGGCTGGTGTGATCTTCCCCTTTTAGCCCATAAGGCCCAAAAACCTACTGGGGCTGCCCGGAACCCCTTTCGATAAGCACACGCTACCACCCGAAACACTTCCAGTGTCCAAATATCATCGTCCTATATATCAATCTTACCTCTCGACCATTTCGAGACTCCTCGTCATGCTCGTGATCTCATCCGGGACTCCGAACAACATTCGGTCACCAAATCACATAACTCATATAATACTATATCGTCAACGAACGTTAACCATGCGGACCCTACGGGTTCGAGAACTATGTAGACATGACGGAGACACCTTTCCGGTCGATAACCAATAGCAGAACCTGGATGCCCATATTGGCTCCTACATATTCAACGAAGATCTTTATCGGTCGAACCGTTATGACAACATATGTAATTCCCTTTGTCCATCGGTATGTTACTTGCCCGAGATTCGATCACCGGTATCTCTATACCTAGTTCAATCTCGTTACCGGCAAGTCTCTTTACTCGTTCCGTAATACATCACCTCGTGACTAACTCCTTAGTGGTTTGCTTGCAAGCATATGATGTTTATTACCGAGAGGGCCCAGAGATACCTCTCCGATACTCGGAGTGACAAATCCTAATCTCGATCTATGCCAACTAAACAAACACCTTCGGAGATGCCTGTAGGGCATCTTTATAATCACACAGTTACGTTGTGACGTTTGATAGCACACAAGGTATTCCTCCGGTATCCGGGAGTTGCATAATCTCATAGTCGAAGGAATATGTATTTGGCATGAAGAAAGCAATAACAATAAAACTGAACAATCATTATGCTAAGCTAATGGATGGGTCTTGTCCATCACATCATTCTCCTAATCATGTTATCCCGTTATCAAATGACAACTCATGTCCATTATTAGGAAACCTTAACCATGTTTGATCAACAAGCTATTCTAGTAGAGGCGCACTAGGGACATGGTGGTTGTTTATGTATTCACACATGTATTTAAGTTTCCGATCAATACAATTCTAGCATGAATAATAAACCTTTATCATGAATAAGGAAATATAAAATAACAACTTTATTATTGCCTCTAGGGCATATTTCCTTCAGTCTCCCACTTGCACTAGAGTCAATAATCTACGAAGATCTTTATCGGTCAGACCGCATAACAACATACGTTGTTCCCTTTGTCATCGGTATGTTACTTGCCCGAGATTCGATCGTCGGTATCTCGATACCTAGTTCAATCTCGTTACCGGCAAGTCTCTTTACTCGTTCCGTAATACATCATCCCGCAACTAACTCATTAGTCACAATGCTTGCAAGGCTTATAGTGATGTGTATTACTGAGTGGGCCCAGAGATACCTCTCCGACAATTGGAGTGACAAATCCTAATCTCGAAATACGCCAACCCAACAAGTACCTTTGGAGACACCTGTAGAGCACCTTTATAATCACCCAGTTACGTTGTGACGTTTGGTAGAACACAAAGTGTTCCTCCAGTAAACAGGAGTTGCATAATCTCATAGTCATAGGAACATGTATAAGTCATGAAGAAAGCAATAGCAATATACTAAACGATCGAGTGCTAAGCTAACAGAATGGGTCAAGTCAATCACATCATTCTCCTAATGATGTGATCCCGTTAATCAAATGACAACTCATGTCTATGGCTAGGAAACACAACCATCTTTGATCAACGAGCTAGTCAAGTAGAGGCATACTAGTGACACTCTGTTTGTCTATGTATTCACACATGTATTATGTTTCCGGTTAATACAATTCTAGCATGAATAATAAACATTTATCATGATATAAGGAAATAAATAATAACTTTATTATTGCCTCTAGGGCATATTTCCTTCAGTCTCCCACTTGCACTAGAGTCAATAATCTAGATTACACAGTAATGATTCTTACACCCATGGAGTCTTGGTGCTGATTATGTTTTGCTCGTGGAAGAGGCTTAGTCAACGGGTCTGCAACATTCAGATCCGTATGTATCTTGCAAATTTCTATGTCTCCCACCTGGACTAAATCCCGGATGGAATTGAAGCGTCTTTTGATGTGCTTGGTTCTCTTGTGAAATCTGGATTCCTTTGCTAAGGCAATTTCACCAGTATTGTCACAAAAGATTTTCATTGGACCCGATGTACTAGGTATGACACCTAGATCGGATATGAACTCCTTCATCCAAACTCCTTCATTTGCTGCTTCCGAAGCAGCTATGTACTCCGCTTCACACGTAGATCCCGCCACGACACTTTGCTTAGAACTGCACCAACTGACAGCTCCACCGTTCAATGTAAACACATATCCGGTTTAGGATTTAGAATCGTCCAGATCAGTGTCAAAGCTTGCATCAACGTAACCATTTACGATGAGCTCTTTGTCACCTCCATAAATGAGAAACATATCCTTAGTCCTTTTCAGGTATTTCAGGATGTTCTTGACCGCTGTCTAGTGATCCACTCCTGGATTACTTTGGTACCTCCCTGCTAAACATATAGCAAGGCACACATCAGGTCTGGTACACAACATTGCATACATGATAGAGCCTATGGCTGAAGCATAGGGAACATCTTTCATCTTCTCTCTATCTTCTGCAGTGGTCGGGCATTGAGTCTTACTCAATCTCACACCTTGTAGTACAGGCAAGAACCCTTTCTTTGCTTGATCCATTTTGAACTTCTTCAAAACTTTGTCAAGGTATGTGATGTTGGGGAACGTAGTAATTTCAAAAAATTTCCTACGCACACGCAAGATCATGGTGATGCATAGCAATGAGAGGGGAGAGTGTAGTCCACGTACCCTCGTAGACCGACAGCGGAAGCGTTATCACAACGCGGTTGATGTAGTCGTACGTCTTCACGATCCGACCGATCAAGTACCGAACGTACGGCACCTCCGAGTTCTACACACGTTCAGCTCGATGACGTCCCTCGAACTCCGATCCAGCCGAGTGTTGAGGGAGAGTTTCGTCAGCACGACGGCGTGGTGACGATGATGATGTTCCACCGACGCAGGGCTTCGCCTAAGCTCCGCAACGGTATTATCGAGGTGTAATATGGTGGAGGGGGGCACCGCACACGGCTAAGAGATCTCAAGGATCAATTTTTGTGTCTCTGGGGTGCCCCCCTGCCCCCGTATATAAAGGAGCAAGGGGGAGGCAGCTGGCCAAGAGGAGAGGCGCGCCATAGGGGGGAGTCCTACTCCCACCGGGAGTAGGACTCCTCCTTTCCTTGTGGGAGTAGGAGAAGGGAAGGGGAAGGAGAAAGAAGGAAGGGTGCGCCCCCCTTCCCTAGTCCAATTCGGACCAGACCATGGGGAGGGGTGCGGCCACCTTTTGATGCCTTTCTCTCCTTTCCCGTATGGCCCATTAAGGTCCAATACGAATTCCCGTAACTCTCCAGTACTCCGAAAAATACCCGAATCACTCGGAACCTTTCCGAAGTCCGAATATAGTCGTCCAATATATCGATTTTTACGTCTCGACCATTTCGAGACTCCTCGTCATATCCCCGATCTCATCCGGAACTCCGAACTCCTTCGGTACATCAAAACTCAATAAAACTGTCATCGTAACGTTAAGCGTGCGGACCCTACGGGTTCGAGAACTATGTAGACATGACCGAGACACGTCTCCGGTCAATAACCAATAGCGGGACCTGGATGCCCATATTGGCTCCCACATATTCTACGAAGATCTTTATCGGTCA
Organism: Aegilops tauschii subsp. strangulata; assembly: GCF_002575655.3. Taxonomy (NCBI): domain Eukaryota; kingdom Viridiplantae; phylum Streptophyta; class Magnoliopsida; order Poales; family Poaceae; genus Aegilops; species Aegilops tauschii. The sequence goes on along the minus strand of NC_053037.3, from coordinate 422,880,608 downwards.
GACCGCATAACAACATACGTTGTTCCCTTTGTCACCGGTATGTTACTTGCCCGAGATTTGATCGTCGGTATCTCGATACCTAGTTCAATCTCGTTACCGGCAAGTCTCTTTACTCGTTCCGTAACACATCATCCTGCAACTAACTCATTAGTCACAATGCTTGCAAGGCTTATAGTGATGTGCATTACCGAGTGGGCCCAGAGATACCTCTCCGACAATTTGGAGTGACAAATCCTAATCTCGAAATACGCCAACCCAACAAGTACCTTTGGAGACACCTGTAGAGTACCTTTATAATCACCCATTTACGTTGTGACGTTTGGTAGCACACAAAGTGTTCCTCCGGTAAACGGGAGTTGCATAATCTCATAGTCATAGGAACATGTATAAGTCATGAAGAAAGCAATAGCAACATACTAAACGATCGGGTGCTAAGCTAACGGAATGGGTCAAGTCAATCACGTCATTCTCCTAATGAGGTGATCCCGTTAATCAAATGACAACTCATGTCTATGGCTAGGAAACATAACCATCTTTGATTAACGAGCTAGTCAAGTAGAGGCATACTAGTGACACTCTGTTTGTCTATGTATTCACACATGTATTATGTTTCCGGTTAATACAATTCTAGCATGAATAATAAACATTTATCATGATATAAGGAAATATATAATACTTTATTATTGCCTCTAGGGCATATTTCCTTCAGTCTCCCACTTGCACTAGAGTCAATAATCTAGTTCACATCGCCATGTGATTTAACATCAATAATTCACATCACCATGTGATTAACACCCATAGTTCACATCTCTATGTGACCAACACTCAAAGGGTTTACTAGAGTCAATAATCTAGTTCACATCGTTATGTGATTAACACCCAAAGAGTACTAAGGTGTGATCATGTTTTGATTGTGAGATAATTTTAGTCAACGGGTCTGTCATATTCAGATCCATAAGTATTTTGCAAATTTCTATGTCTACCATGCTCTGCACGGAGCTACTCTTAGCTAATTGCTCCCACTTTCAATATGTATCTAGACCGAGACTTAGAGTCATCTAGATTAGTGTCAAAACTTGCATCGACGTAACCCTTTACGATGAACCTTTTGTCACTTCCATAATCGAGAAACATATCCTTATTCCACTAAGGATAATTTTGACCGCTGTCCAGTGATCTACTCCTAGATCACTATTGTACTCCCTTGCCAATATCAGTGTAGGGTATACAATAGATCTGGTACACACCATGGCATACTTTATAGAACCTATGGCCAAGGCATAGGGAATGACTTTCATTTTCTTTCTATCTTTTGCCGTGGTTGGGCTTTGAGTCTTTACTCAATTTCACACCTTGTAACTCAGGCAAGAACTCTTTCTTTGACTGTTCTATTTTGAACTACTTCAAAATCTTGTTAAGGTATGTACTCATTGAAAAAACTTATCAAGCGTCTTGATCTATCTCTATAGATCTTGATGCTCAATATGTAAGCAGCTTCACCGAGGTCTTTCTTATGAAAAACTCCTTTCAAACACTCCTTTATGCTTTGCAGAATAATTCTACATTATTTCCGATCAACAATATGTCATTCACATATACTTATCAGAAATGCTGTAGTGCTCCCACTCACTTTCTTGTAAATACAGGCTTCACCGCAAGTCTGTATAACACTATATCCTTTGATCAACTTATCAAAATATATATTTCAACTCCGAGATGCTTGCACCAGTCCATAGATGGATCGCTGGAGCTTGCAAATTTTGTTAGCACCTTTAGGATTGACAAAACCTTCTGGTTGCATCATATACAACTCTTCTTTAATAAATCCATGAAGGAATGTAGTTTTGTTTATCCATTTGCCAGATTTCATAAAATGCGGCAATTGCTAACATGATTCAGACATAGTTAAGCATAGATACGAGTGAGAAACTCTCATCGTAGTCAACACCTTGAACTTGTCGAAAACCTTTTTGCGACAATTCTAGCTTTGTAGATAGTGATACTACTATCAGCGTCCGTCTTCCTCTTGACGATCCATTTATTCTCAATTGCTTGTCGATCATCGGGCAAGTCAACCAAAGTCCACACTTTGTTCTCATACATGGATCTCATCTCAGATTTCATGGCCTCAAGCCATTTTGCGGAATCTGGGCTCACCATCGCTTCTTCATAGTTTGTAGGTTTGTCATGGTCTAGTAACATAACCTCCAGAACAGGATTACCGTACCACTCTGGTGCGGATCTTACTCTGGTTGACCTACAAGGTTTAGTAACAACTTGATCTGAAGTTTCATGATCATCATCATTAACTTCCTCACTCATTGGTATAGACGTCACAGGAACCGTTTCTTGTGATGAACTACTTTCCAAAAAGGGAGCAGGTACAGTTACCTTATCAAGTTCTACTTTCCTCCCACTCACTTCTTTCGAGAGAAACTCCTTCTCTAGAAAGGATCCATACTAAGCAACGAATGTCTTGCCTTCGGATCTGTGATAGAAGGTGTACCCAACTATCTCCTTTGGGTATCCTATAAAGACACATTTCTCCGATCTGAGTTTGAGCTTATCAGGATGAAACTTTTTCACATAAGCATCGCAACCCCAAACTTTAAGAAATGACAACTTTGGTTTCTTGCCAAACCACAGTTCATAAGGCGTCGTCTCAACGGATTTTGATGGTGCCCTATTTAACGTGAATGTAGTTGTCTCTAATGCATAACCCCAAAACGATAGTGGTAGATCGGTAAGAGACATCATATATTGCACCATATCTAATAAAGTACGGTTACGATGTTCGGACACACCATTACACTGTGGTGTTCCAGGTGGCGTGAGTAGTGAAAAAATTTCACATTGTTTTAACTGAAGGCCAAACTCGTAACTCAAATACTCTTCTCCACGATCAGATCGTAGAAACTTTATTTTCTTGTTATGATGTTTTTCCGCTTCACTCTGAAATTATATGAACTTTTGAAATGTTTCAGACTTCTGTTTCATTAAGTAGATATACCCATATCTGCTCAAATCATCTGTGAAGGTCAGAAAATAATGATACCTGCTACGAGCCTCAATATTCATCGGACCACATACATCTGTATGTATGATTTCCAACAAATCTGTTGCTCTCTCCATAGTTCTGGAGAACGGCGTTTTAGTCATCTTGCCCATGAGGCACGGTTCGCAAGTATCAAGTGATTCATAATCAAGTGATTCCAAAATCCCATCAGTATGGAGTTTCTTCATGCGCTTTACACCAATATGACCTAAACGGCAGTGCCACAAATAAGTTGCACTATCATTATTAACTTTGCATCTTTTGGCTTCAATATTATGAATATGTGTATCACTACGATCGAGATCCAACAAACCATATTCGTTGGTGTGTATGACCATAAAAGGTTTTTATTCATGTAAACAAAACAACAATTGTTCTCTAACTTAAATGAATAACCGTATTGCAATAAACATGATCAAATCATATTCATGCTCAACGCAAACACCAAATAACACTTATTTAGTTTCAACACTAATCCCGAAAGTATAGGGAGTGTGCGATGACGATCATATCAATCTTGGAACTACTTCCAACACACATCGTCACCTCTCCTTTTACTAGCCTCTGTTATTCTGCAACTCCCGTTTCGAGTTACTACTCTTAGCAACTGAACCAGTATCAAATACCGAGGGGTTGCTATCAACACTAGTAAAGTGCACATCAATAACATGTATATCCAATATACCTTTGTTCACTTTGCCATCCTTCTTATCCACCAAATAGTTGGGGTAGTTCCGCTTCCAGTGACCAGTCCCTTTGCAGTAGAAGTACTTAGTCTCAGGCTTAGGTACAGACTTGGGCTTCTTCACTTGAGTAGCAACTTGCTTGCCGTTCTTTTTGAAGTTCCCCTTCTTCCCTTTGCCCTTTTCTTGAAATTAGTGGTCTCGTCAACCATCAACACTTGAAGTGGTCTCGTCAACCATCAACACTTGATGTTTTTCTTGATTTCTACCTTCGTCGATTTCAGCATCACGAAGAGCTCGGGAATTACTTTCGTCATCCCTTGCATACTATAGTTCATCACGAAGTTCTACTAACTTGGTGATGGTGACTAGAGAATTCTGTCAATCACTATTTTATCTGGAAGATAAACTCCCACTTGATTCAAGCAATTGTAGTACCCAGACAATCTGAGCACATGCTCACTAGTTGAGCGATTCTCCTCCATCTTTTAGCTATAGAACTTGTTGGAGATTTCATATCTCTCAACTCGGATATTTGCTTGAAATATTAACTTCAACTCCTGGAACATCTCATATGGTCCATGACGTTCAAAACGTCTTTGAAGTCCCGATTCTAAGCCGTTAAGCATGGTGCACTAAACTATCAAGTAGTCATCTTATTGAGCTAGCCAAACGTTTCATAACATCTGTATCTGCTCCTGCAATAGGTCTGTCACCTAGCGGTGCATCAAGGACATAATTTTTCTGTGCAGCAATGAGGATAATCCTCAGATCACGGATCCAATCCGCATCTTTGCTACTAACATCTTTCAACATAATTTTTCTCTAGGAACATATCAAAAATAAACACAGGGAAGCAACAACACGAGCTATTGATCTACAACATAATTTGCAAAATACTATCAGGACTAAGTTCATGATAAATTTAAGTTTAATTAATCATATTACTTAAGAACTCCCACTTAGATAAACATCCCTCTAATCCTCTAAGTGATCACGTGATCCATATCAACTAAACCATGTCCGATCATCACGTGAGATGGAGTAGTTTCAATGGTGAAAATCACTATGTTGATCATATCTACTATATGATTCACGCTCGACCTTTCGGTCTCCGTGTTCCGAGGCCATATCTGTTATATGCTAGGCTCGTCAAGTTTAACCTGAGTATTCCACGTGTGCAACTGTTTTGCACCCATTGTATTTGAACGTAGAGCCTATCACACCCGATCATCACGTGGTGTCTCAGCACGAAGAACTTTCGCAATGGTGCATACTCAGGGAGAACACTTATACTTTGATAATTTAGTGAAGGATCATCTTATAATGCTACCGTCAAACAAAGCAAGATAAGATGCATAAAGGATTAACATCACATGCAATCAATATAAGTGATATGATATGGCCATCATCATCTTGTGCTTGTGATCTCCATCTCCGAAGCACCGTGCTTGTGATCTCCATCTCCGAAGCACCGTCATGATCACCATCGTCACCGGCGCGACACCTTGATCTCCATCGTAGCATCGTTGTCGTCTCGTCAATCTTATGCTTCTACAACTATCGCTACCGCTTAGTGATAAAGTAAAGCATTACATGGCGATTGCATTGCATACAATAAAACGACAACCATATGGCTCCTGCCAGTTGCCGATAACTCGGTTACAAAACATGATCATCTCATACAACAAATTATATCACATCATGTCTTGACCATATCACATCACAACATGCCCTGCAAAAACAAGTTAGACGTCCTCTACTTTGTTTTTGCAAGTTTTACGTGGCTGCTACGGGCTTAGCAAGAACCGTTCTTACGTACGCATCAAAACCACAACGATAGTTTGTCAAGTTGGTGCTGTTTTAACCTTCGCAAGGACCGGGCGTAGCCACACTCGGTTCAACTAAAGTGAGAGAGACAGACACCCGCCAGTCACCTTTAAGCAACGAGTGCTCGCAACGGTGAAACCAGTCTCGCGTAAGCGTACGCGTAATGTCGGTCCGGGCCGCTTCATCTCACAATACCGCTGAACCAAAGTATGACATGCTGGTAAGCAGTATGACTTATATCGCCCACAACTCACTTGTGTTCTACTCGTGCATAGCATCAACGCATAAAACCAGGCTCGGATGCCACTGTTGGGGAACGTAGTAATTTCAAAAAAATTCCTACGCACACGCAAGATCATGGTGATGCATAGCAACGAGAGGGGAGAGTGTTGTCCATGTACCCTCGTAGACCGACAGCGGAAGCGTTATCACAACGCGGTTGATGTAGTCGTACGTCTTCACGATCCGACCGATCAAGTACCGAACGTACGGCACCTCCGAGTTCTACACACGTTCAGCTCGATGACGTCCCTCGAACTCCGATCCAGCCGAGTGTTGAGGGAGAGTTTCGTCAGCACGACGGCGTGGTGACAATGTTGATGTTCTACCGACGCAGGGCTTCGCCTAAGCACTGCTATGATATTATCGAGGTGTAATATGGTGTAAGGGGGCACCGCACACGGCTAAGAGATCAATGATAAATTGTGTGTCTAGAGGTGCCCCCCTGCCCCCGTATATAAAGGAGCAAGGGGGGTTCGGCCGGCCAAGGGGAGAGGTGCGCCAGGAGGAGTCCTACTCCTACCGGGAGTAGGACTCCCCCCCTTTTCCATGTTGGACTAGGAGAGAGAGGGGGAAGAGGTGGAGGGGAGGAAGGAAGGGGGGGCGCCGCCCCACTCTCCTTGTCCTATTCGGACTGGGGGGGAGGGGCGCGCGGCCCTGCCCTGGCCTCCTCTCCTCTCTTCCACCTAGGCCCACTAAGGCCCATTAAGTTACCGGGGGGTTCCGGTAACCTCCCGGTACTCCGGAAAAATCCCGATTTCACCCGGAACACTTCCGATGTCCAAACATAGGCTTCCAATATATCAACCTTTATGTCTCGACCATTTTGAGACTCCTCATCATGTCCATGATCACATCCGGGACTCCGAAGAACCTTCGGTACATCAAAACATATAAACTCATAATATAACTGTCATCGTAACGTTAAGCGTGCGGACCCTACGGGATCGAGAACTGTGTAGACATGACCGAGACACCTCTCCGGTCAATAACCAATAGCGGAACCTGGATGCTCATATTGGTTCCCACATATTCTACGAAGATCTTTATCGGTCAGACCGCATAACAACATACGTTGTTCCCTTTGTCATCGGTATGTTACTTGCCCGAGATTCGATCGTCGGTATCTCGATACCTAGTTCAATCTCGTTACCGGCAAGTCTCTTTACTCGTTCCGTAATACATCATCCCGCAACTAACTCATTAGTCACAATGCTTGCAAGGCTTATAGTGATGTGTATTACTGAGTGGCCCCAGAGATACCTCTCCGACAATCGGAGTGACAAATCCTAATCTCGAAATACGCCAACCCAACAAGTACCTTTGGAGACACCTGTAGAGCACCTTTATAATCACCCAGTTACGTTGTGACGTTTGGTAGCACACAAAGTGTTCCTCCGGTAAACGGGAGTTGCATAATCTCATAGTCATAGGAACATGTATAAGTCATGAAGAAAGCAATAGCAATATACTAAACGATCGAGTGCTAAGCTAACGGAATGGGTCAAGTCAATCACATCATTCTCCTAATGATGTGATCCCGTTAATCAAATGACAACTCATGTCTATGGCTAGGAAACACAACCATCTTTGATCAACGAGCTAGTCAAGTAGAGGCATACTAGTGACACTCTGTTTGTCTATGTATTCACACATGTATTATGTTTCCGGTTAATACAATTCTAGCATGAATAATAAACATTTATCATGATATAAGGAAATAAATAATAACTTTATTATTGCATCTAGGGCATATTTCCTTCAAACGGAGCTAGAGCGTGCATAAACGAGGGGGAGAAGAGGGGTTCGGAGCAGGATCTCACAGCGGATCCAGCGGCGTGATTAGTGGGCTCGTGCAAGGACGTACGGCGACGGGGCGTTGACGGCGATCTTGGGCGGCCGCGATGAAGAAGATGGTGGTGACGGCTCCACGGGGCGTCCGACGTCTCGTGGCTTGACGGAGAGGTAGCAAGTGACGTGGCGGAGCTTCTGGGTGCATTGGCGAGGCGTGGGGTGGCCGGTGGCCACGGTGGTGCTCGGCGGCGCGCTGCGATGCGCTCGGGCGCGAGAGAGAGGGATCTAGGGAAGGGGGTGAGAGCGAGGGAGAGAGAGAGAGAGGCAGGGAGGTGCGTGGCGCCATCTGGAGTCGTCCAGGGCGTCGGCTGAAGCAGGAGGTGGCCGGGGCGCGTGCCCGCGCGCGGCGACCACGCGCGCGCGTCCTCCTGGCAGGAGCTTGAGGATGGTGGCACTGGTGGGCTGGGCCAGTTGGCTGGGCCAGCCAGCTGCAGTGCTGGGCCACACAGGTAAGGCCGGGTAAGATTCTCTCTCTCTCTCTCTCTTTTATTTCTGTTTTTCTATTTCTTCTGTAACTTTGTGGCTTTTCTAAAAACACTAAAACTAACTCAAAAATCATGAAACTGCTCATGCCCACTGTTTGGAATATATCCTGCCGTAAACATTCCAGTTTATGATTATTTGGGCATTTATAATATTTTAAAGCATTTAAATGCCCAAATGCAAATACTATATGATTTAATTCAGTGACCTTATGATGTCCTAGAAAAGTGTGCACCATTTTTGTCAGAGGTTCTAGACCAAGGCAAAGATGATGAACATTTTGGAAGGGCATTTCAGGTTCATTGAAAAAGATTTTAGTAAACCCTAATTGGTTTAAGGGGGGTGTTGGGGGTTCTGTCATCCCCATTTCAAATTCATTTAAATTGTAAACATGATGACATGAGAAACAAGCAAAGGCAACAGGGGCTGAGCTAGGGCTATGACAGAAGGCGTGTGCGATATACGACATACAGTTCACTCGGATTAACTGTTTGTGATGAGGAGGAACAACAGAAACGGGCAGCTAGATAAAGGTGTGTGCGATTGAGGGCATATGCTTCAGAAGGATTAACTGTTTGCGATTAGGCAATAGAACAAAAACGGTTAGCCAGATCAAAGTTGTCGATTTTTGGGCTCCGCGGACCCTTGATAGATTTGAACTCTGGGGTACGTGTGAAGAACTCAACCTCCCCAGTCTGCCTACTCGCCAATCTCACGGCCTAGCTCGATGAACTGGAAGGAAAGGGGACAAGGCAGTTTACCCAGGTTCGGGGCACCTTGCGGTGTAAAACCCTACTCCTGCTTTGTGGTGGATTGGTCTCAAGGGGCTGAGGATGAACTAGTACAGTGGGAGAACAACCTCAGGAGGAGATGTGTTCTTGAGCTCAAGTGAGCTGGTGACTGTGAGGATGGAATGGATCCGATCCTTCGCTATGGTGGTGGTGCTGCTCTACTTATAGTGGCCTTGGGCCTCTTCCCAAATGGAGGTGGGAAGGGATCCCACAACGGCCAAATTCAAAGGGAGACAACTAGTACATCTTATCCTGTCAAAAGGTAGTCTTCGCCTGCAAAGCCTCTGGTCGCGATGCCATGGTGGGCTCGGCGATGACCTCCGTCCTTCCGTCCTGGCGGTCTTGGTCTTGTTGCATGGAAATGGAAACCTTTGGCGGATTCCTCAGGACTCCGCGCATGCGCTTGCCTCTTTAGCACCAAAGATGAAACTGCTGCACTGCGCCCGTTGGCGCCCGCCTGGCCATGGTCGTCATGGCTCACGTCATCCAAACCTCCCGAGGTGAGGCTTGCATAGAAATCTCCGTTCCTTCCGGAGGTCTTAGTGCCGTCTGCCTCACGAGGCTTGGCCCCTCGCGAGGGTGTTGAATGGTTGACGCTGAAGGTGGGTCGTACCAGGCCGTCATTGTAGCCACGCCGTGGGCCACAGGCAGGCAAGTCTGGGTACCCCCGTTCCCAAAACGCCGATAGTAGCCCCCGGGCCCAAGGCGCGCTCAGACTTCGCTCCAAGGGGCAAGGGCGAAGCGCCGCGGGTCCCAACCGCCTACGGCCTCGGTTGACGCGTGGCTCTTGACAGGACGTGGGCGCCCCCACTTCCCCATGTAGCCTTGATATCCGCCAGGCTTGGCGGCCGCCCGTTGCTAGCGCAGCTCTGCCTTCATTGCTGTCGGTGGGAAACGACACCTATGGGATCACAAGAATCCCTACTACGGTTGCTGGGGCGCGGGGTTATGAGAAGAGCAGGATTAGTAGTCAACACAAGGATCGTTTACCCTGGTTTGGGCCGCGAAGACGCGTAATACCCTAGTCCTGCTTTGGTGTGTATTTGAGAGAGTTCTTGAGCTCTCGAACTAGCTATGGTGGCTGCGTAGTCCAAAAGAGTCGAATCCCTCCCCAGTATGCCAAGGGCCTCCTTTTATAGTCGAAAGGGGCTGCCACAGTGGCACACATGAGGTGGAAAGGCCTACAGTGCTGCGAGCTTATCGCTCGTGTTACAGGACAAGACGCATTTAATGCGTAGCTTAGGTGTCCCTTAGTTTATTGGGGACGGGAACGAGGCCCGTCCCGTCCGTCGCCGCCTCGCCTTGCTTCGACACGCGCCCAGGCTAGCGGTGCATGCGGCGCCATGTAGGCAGGCAGGCAGCTGAGGTGGCGCGATGGTAGGGTCTTCACGAAGACCTTTATGCCACCACGCAGGTGCTTGCTGAGTTGGCGTAGAGGCCACCCGTTGCCACGCAGGTGCCTGCCCAGCTGGTTGAGCTAGCAGCTGCTTGGGGACGGCGGTGGATTCTTGGTCGACGCGGGCCTGGCTGTGGCCCCGCTGACGCCCTCGGAAAGGGCCTTGCTGGGGGCCCGGCAAGGGTCTTGCCGTGGCGTTGCAGTCATCCCCGGCAAGGCGCTTGCAGGGGGTCTTGTGGATCTCCTCGGCAAGGATCCCGCCGAGGGTCGCCGTCTTCTGGTTCTCATCTGATCTCATACCTCTATGGTCTTGACAAAGATTTGCATGCTACCACGAAGGTGCCTCCCGAGTGCTAGTTCCAATGTAGTTGGTTGAGTTGGAACCCGTGAGCTCAAGGGTGGCTCGCTCTGTTAGCATCGGCAAGTTGCCCCGGCAAGGCTCTTGCCGGGGCCACGGAGGCTGCCCCGGCAAGGGCCTTGCCGGGGGAGTCCACCTCGCCGTCTCTCTCTTTGGTATCTTTGGTCTTGGCGTTGCCTTGGCCATCTTGTGCTTCGGCTTCTCTCCGGCTCCCCTCCTCTGCCCTGCTTAGTGTGGCCGTGGCGCGCGGCTCCGACTGCCCGTGCATAAGTAAAGGCGTACAAAGGTGTGCCCCTTCTTTCGTACACCGACAATTGCTTGCTGTGCTCGCCCTTGGCTCCTCCTCTTTCCTTCGAACTCGCAACCTCTCTCCCAGATTTGGCGCCGGTGCCAATCCTTCCTTTCCGCCATGGCCCCGAGGTCGAAGAAGAAGGGAAAGGCCTGCGCTCCCGCTGAATCCCGGCCGGTCTTGGAGCCCGCTCTTGATCGGTCGACGGTGATCCACCGCGAGGGGTTGGACAAGGTCCGGCCGGCCCTAGCTGCCGATTCCAACTAGTGGAAGGTAACGACAGTCTGGCCTGCTTCCCGGACCATGATTGACATGGAGGCCACCGAGATCCCCATCCATCTTCATGCTCTCCTGGCCGGCCTGGTCCCCTCTTTCTCTGGTTTCTTCAACGCCATAATCTTGCATTACCAGATCCATGTGCTACATCTGGATCCCCGATCCATCATCCTCCTTGCCGCCTTCGCCTTCCTGTGCGAGGCTATGGTGGGCATTGCCCCATCCGTCGCCCTGTTTTGCCATTTCTTCTCGCTCCACCTGGTCGACGACTAATACGTCTCCGTCGTTTCTACTTTTCCAAACTCTTTTGACCTTGTTTTGGACTCTAAATTGCATGATTTGAATGGAACTAACCCGGACTGACGCTGTTTTTAGCAGAATTTCCATGGTGTTATTTTTGTGCAGAATATAAAAGTTCTCGGAATGACCTAAAAATCAATAGAGATTATTTTTGGAATTAATAAAAAATATTGGCGAAAGAATCAGCACCAAGGGCCCACACCCTATCCACAAGGGTGGGGGCGCGCCCTACAACCTTATGGGCCCCTAGACCTCCATTGACCTAAATTCCAACTCCATATATTCACTTTCGGGGAGAAAAAAATCAGAGAGAAAGTCTCATCGCGTTTTACGATACGGAGCCGCCGCCAAGCCTTGTTCTTCCTCGGGAGGGCAAATCTGGAGTCCGTTCAAGGCTCCGGAGAGGCAAATCCGTCGCCATCCTCATCATCAACCATCCTCCATCACCAATTTCATGATGCTCACTGCCGTGCGTGAGTAATTCCATCGTAGGCTTGCTGGACCATGATGGGTTGGATGAGATTTACCATGTAATCGAGTTAGTTCTGTTAGGGTTTGATCCCTAGTATCCACTATGTTCTAAGATTGATGTTGCTATGACTTTGCTATGCTTAATGCTTGTCACTAGGGCCCGAGTGCCATGAACTCGGATCTGAACCCTTTATGTTTTCATGAATCTATTTGTGTTCTTGATCCGATATTGCAAGTTATAGTTACCTACTACGTGTTATGATCCGGCAACCCCGGAGTGACAATAGTCGGGACCACTCCCAGTGATGACCGTAGTTTGAGGAGTTTGTATTCACTAAGTGCTAATGCTTTGGTCCGGTACTCTATTAAAAGGAGGCCTTAATATCACTTAGTTTCCACTAGGATCCTGCTGCCATGGGAGGGTAGGACAAAAGATGTCATGCAAGTTCTTTTCCATAAGCACGTATGACTATATTCGGAATACATGCCTACATTATATTGATGAACTGGAGCTAGTTCCGTGTCACCCTATGTTATAACCGTTGCATGATGAATGCCATCCGACATAATTATCCATCATTGATCCATTGCCTACGAGCTTTTCACATATTGATATTTGCTTCATTGCTTTTTCGTTGCCACTGTTACAATTGCTACGAAACTACTACTGTCACTTTTGCCACCCTTAGCGTTACTTCCATACTACTTTGTTACCGAATACTTTGCTGCAGATCTTAAGTCTTTCAGGTGTGGTTGAATTGGCAACTCAGCTGCTAATACTTGAGAATATTCTTTGGCTCCCCTTGTGTCGAATCAATAAATTTGGGTTGAATACTCTACCCTTGAAAATTGTTGCCATCCCCTATACTTGTGGGTTATCAATAACTGCCAGTGCTCGGGATGCGTAGCTTTCCAGGCAGTGGCAACGGTAGCTGGCTCGGGCATCGAGTTCACGCTCCGCCCGGATGTGAGGGGATTCCGGAAGCAGTGGGTGTATGTGGACGCTGGCACGCTCAGCCCCTTGCTCCTGCTTCCGCGAGCGCCGGCGGCACCCAACTCCGGCAGGGGGCACGTGAAGCTTGTGGACTGTCGGCCTGCCCATGTCTGGTCCAGGCTGGCCAAGTTGAAGAAGGTCGGGGTGACGGCGCCGATGGTGGTGAAGGAGTTCGTCCGGTGGCGCATCGCCCCGCTCCAGCGCCATTCTCACCCAATGTGGACCTTCACCAGCCCCAAGGACCCCATAAGGCTCTAGGTGCCTTTGCTCCATTCCAAGACGATGCACGCGATGCTCATGCTCTTGATGGGCGACCAAGCGCCCGCCACGCTCCCGGAGGATGGCTACCTCTTGTGGCACTGCTCGAACAAAGAGGACTTCGTGAAGCAGATGCCCCTCTTTGATGAGTGGGGGCTACGCCTGGGGGGCCTTGAAGGGCCTCGCAACAATCCCATCTTGGTGGCTCCTGTGCTCATCGACCCTACGACGCGTGCCCCGGATGTGGATGTGGTGGGGCAAATGCCACCGGGTGCCGCTCGGGCGACCGCTGGGGAGCGGGTGTCGTCAGGTGCTCCCGAGGCAGCCGCTCCTGAAGTTCCGACGAGCGCTCTCGAGGGGGCCGCTGGAGAGCTGGTGCGACCCGACGCTCCTGACGCGGCTGCCCCCGAAGCTTGGGCAAGTGGTCCTAAGGTGGCGGCTGGTGAGCTGGTGCGGCCTGGTGCTGCTGAGGCTGCCGCCGCAAAAGCCCCGTGAAGCGCCCCAGCTGCTGAGAGTCATGCCCCGAACCTCGGCCAGTTTCGCCTGAACCTTGAAGCGCTCGGCAAGAGGAAAGGGCCTGCGAGCTGTAGTGGTGAAGCCTACCGACCGCTGAAGCAGAGGAAGTACACAACCGTAGATGAGTAAGTACCTTATCTTCGTGATTTTCCGCGTGTCGTGTCCTCTCCTGACCATGAATCCTCAGGATTCCCCCGGCTGTGGCGGCGAAACCTCCTGGGAAGTGACCCCCAGAGTTCCTTGGCCCGTTCTTGATTCCGAGCCCCCCGTGCCAAACACCTGCGCGAGGCACGAGGCCGGTCCACAAGGCGGGAGTGCCGCTGGGGGCCGTGAGCCTGTGCTCCTAGCATTCTTCCCTCGTGGTCACTCCTGGAGCATAGGAAGCGTGCCAAGAGCTCCTCCCTTGGTCGTCGCCGGCGGCTGGGCAGTCCCAGCATTAGCTTCATCTTCGAGCGGCGGGGCCATGCTGCCCGGTGCCTTCGCCAAGGCCCGGGGAGTGGCTGGGGAAACACCGGCCACCAGCCCCCTGCCGGAGATGAGTGAGCCAGTCCGTGCCTCTTTGACAGCCCTCGGCGCGGAGAAAGGGCTTGGCCGTGCGCGGGAGCTTGTGCGTGGGCGCGGCGCCATCCATCATGACCTTTTTCAGGAGGCGATGAGCGCGCTGAGTCGGCTCGGAGGAGAGCTTGTCGATGTCGATGCCCGCTTCAAGACAGAGGGCCTCCGCTTGGCGCGCAAGTGGCACAAGTTGAAGGTCGCCATCAACCTTGGGAATCTTCAGCACGGGCATGCCTGCGCGAGCGCCACAGTATCTGTTGCAGCTTCTCGTGAAGCCTGCGCCCGAGCTCAGGAGGAAGCCCCTGCCGCCGACTGCCGTCTTGAGGCGGCTGAGGAGCGAGAACAGGAGCTTAGAGCTTCGAACGCTGCCCTCGAGCGGCAGATCCAGTCACGCAGGTCTGCCCTGGCGGCATCGCCGAGCAAGGCCCCTTCTAAATAGAAGGAGGTTCGGGTGAGGCAGTCCTGGATTAAGGGGTTCTCGGGCGTTCGACCTGTGTGACATGGGCCAGACTGATGGGCCACGAAGATACAAGATATAAGACTTCCTCCCGTGTCCGGATGGGACTCTCCTTTGTGTGGATGGCAAGCTTGGCGTTTGATATGAAGATTCCTTCCTCTGTAAACCGACTCTATACAACCCTAGGCCCCTCCCGTGTCTATATAAACCGGAGGGTTTAGTCCGTAGAGGCAATCATAATCATGCAGGCTAGACGTCTAGGGTTTAGCCATTACGATCTCGTGGTAGATCAACTCTTGTAATCCTCATATTCATCACGATCAATCAAGCAGGAAGTAGGGTATTACCTCCATCAAGAGGGCCCAAACCTGGGTAAACATTGTGTCCCCCGTCTCCTGTTACCATCGACCTTAGACGCATAGTTCGGGACCCCCTACCCGAGATCTGCCGGTTTTGACACCGACATTGGTGCTTTCATTGAGAGTTCCACTGTGTCGTCATCAGGAGGTTTGATTGCTCCATCCATCATCTACAACAATGCTGCCCTAGAGGAGGTTTTTCTCCCCGGCCAGATCTTTGTGTTCGGCAGCTTTGCACTGCGGGCCAACTCGCTTGGCCATCTAGAGCAGATTGACAGCTACGCCCCAGGTCACCAGATTAGTTTCGGGAATCTGGACTATGTCGTTGATATCCGAGGAGACCTGATCTTCCAAGGATTCACGACCCCAACCTCCGCTCTGGCCTTAGAGCCGAAGCGCATTGCCAGGTCCTAAGACGGAATCCCTGAGCCCGTCGGACTATCTGCGGTCACTAAGCCCACTACGGGAGAGCCGGAGGAAGTAGTGTCGCTGGCAACCATCATAAGGCCAGACCCTTCTCCGGACACTATCTCCGAACCCTCGGACTCAGCATCGTGTGAGCTCGGCCAAGGAGTCCCCTCCCCGCCGTGCTCCACGGACTCTCTTCTCCCTGGCCAAACCTCGCCTTTAAGCAAGGCTCTGGACTTGATGCGATCCCTCATCATTACAGAGGAGCAACGTCTGAACTACGCCCAGCCCGGACTAGGGGCTGAGAGCGGGGAATTTTACGTTCCACCCACCACCCACTTCATAGCCACTGTTGAGGACTTAACTAACATGCTCGATTATGTCTCCGAAGACATCAACGGTATGGACGAGGATGCCGGAGAAGAGCAGGCCCAAAACCCGCTGTTTACCGGACGCTGGATGGCCACCTCCTCGTATGACGTGTACATGGTGGATACACCCAAAGATGGTAACGGCGATAACGAGAAGAATCCAGTCGAGGATAAACCTCCTGAGATACAACCAAAGCACCGACATCAGCGGCACCGCTCTAAATCACGCCTTGGAAAAGATAGCAATACCGGTGTGAGAGACAACAATACTCCAGAAGACGCCGAAGACGAAGAAGAACCCGTCGAGCCAACCTCCGAACAGGATGATCAGGAAGATGGGCAAGTTAGCCTTGATGAACAGACCGTGAACGAAGACTCGGAGGACAACAATTATCTTCCACTCTCCGAGAATGAGGTGAGCCTCGGCAACGAAGACTTTATCGTGCCTGAGGAACCTCTCGAGCAGGAGCGTTTCAAGCGCCGGTTAATAGCCACTGCAAGGAGCCTTAAAAAGAAGCAACATCAGCTTCAAGCTGATCAAGATCTACTCAACGACAGGTGGACTAACGTCCTGGCAGCCGAGGAATACGACCTTGAACGCCCAACCAAAAGTTACCCGAAGCGTAAACTTCTACCTCAATTTGACGACGAGGCACTGGACCCCATACCATCAGCGCGTAACGCGGCTGACCGACCACCACGTGGCCGGGACAAAACGGCAACTCAAGACCAACACCAGCCCATACCACCTCGCCGTAAAGGTAGAGACACAACAACTCGGGGATATACATATGACCTGCGGCAGGACCTGGAAAATAGAGCAGGTTAGACCAGATCGATCTACGGATCGTGGGGGCGTGCCCCGACGCGCGATGATGGCTATCCAGTCGGACATGACAGGCATAACCACGCCCGGGCCGAAAACCGCAGATGGACTCCATCCGAGCTACAACGCGACTTGGCCCGATATAGAGGCGCCGCACACCCCCTCTGCTTCACTGATGAAGTAATGGAGCACGAATTCCCAGAAGGGTTTAAACCCGTGAATATCGAACCATATGATGGAACAACAGATCCCGCGGTATGGATTGAGGACTTTCTTCTCCATATTCGCATGGCCCACGGCGATGATCTCCATGCCATCAAATACCTCCCGCTAAAACTCAAGGGACCAGCTCGGCACTGGTTAAACAGCCTACCAGAAAACTCTATTGGTAGTTGGGAGGACTTGGAAGACGCATTCCGCGACAACTTCCAAGGTACGTACGTCCGACCTCCGGATGCCGATGACTTAAGTCACATAGTTCAACAGACCGGAGAGTCAGCCAGAAAATTCTGGACCAGGTTCCTAACTAAAAAGAACCGGATCGTCGACTGTCCGGATGCTGAAGCCTTAGCGGCCTTTAAGCATAGCATTCGCGACGAATGGCTCGCCCGACACCTCGGCCAAGAAAAGCCGAAGTCCATGGCAGCCCTCACAGCACTTATGACCCAATTTTGTGCGGGCGAGGATAGCTGGCTAGCCTGTAGCAATAATAATGCAAGCGAACCTAGCACCTTTGAAGCCAGAAATAGCAATGGCAAACCCCGACGCAACAGGCACAAGCGTCGAAGCAACGGTGACAATACGGATGACACGGCGGTCAACGCCGGATTCAGTGGCTCCAAGTCCGGCCAGCGGAAGAAGCCATTTAAAAGAAACAATCCGGGCTCATCGAGCTTGGACCGCATCCTCGATCGTCCATGTCAGATCCACGGCACCCCCGATAAACCAGCCAACCATACCAACAGAAACTGTTGGGTCCTTAAACAAGCCCGTAAGTTAAATAACGAGAACAAGGAGAAGGGGTCGCAAAGTGAGGACGACGACGAGGAGCCCCGTCCGCCGAACACAGGGGGACAGACGAAGTTTCCCCCCAGTTCAAAACGGTGAGCATGATATACGTTACCCATATCCCCAAGAGGGAGCGCAAACGCGCACTCAGGGACGTCTACGCGATAGAGCCAGTCGCCCCAAAATTCAACCCATGGTCGTCCTACCTGATCACTTTCGATCGTAGGGACCATCTGACCAGTATCCGTCATGGCGGTTCAGCCGCACTGGTCCTCGACCCAATCATTGATGGATTCCACCTCACACGAGTCCTCATGGACGGCGGCAGCAGCCTCAAACTTCTCTATCTGGATACAGTCCGCAAGATGGGCATCGATCCATCAAGGATCAAGCCCACAAAAACTACATTTAAAGGAGTAATACCAGGTGTAGAGGCCCGCTGCACGGGCTCAATCACACTGGAAGTCATCTTTGGATCCCCGAACAACTTCTGAAGTGAAGACTTGATCTTCGATATCGTCCCCTTCCGCAGTGGCTATCAAGCACTGCTCGGACGAACTGCATTTGCTCGATTCAATGCGGTACCACACTATGCCTATCTCAAACTCAAGATGCCCAGACCACGCAGTGTCATAACAGTCAATGGAAACACGGAACGCTCCCTCCGTACCTAGGAGCACACCGCGGCCTTGGCAGCGGAAGTACAGAGCGGCCTTATTAAGCAGAATTTCAATTCGGCGGCCAAGCTCTCGGACACTGTCAAACGAGTCCGGACTACCCCTCAACATGACAGTCCAGCTCGTCAGGAGCTCGACTAGCAATTCAGCCTCCATCTCAGTCCCTACCAAATGGCGGCGTACGTACCGCGTGTACATAACTACACACTTAAAATACCATGGGCAAAGACGGAGGCATAACTCGATTGTGGTCCATAATATGGCTCGACCGCCCCCGGACACACATAATTTTCCTTTTATTTTTATCCTTTATTGGTTTGTTTTTTAAAGGCCCCTCACGACGGCCTGATCATCGACCCTTTTGGAGGATGGATATACCAAGGTGGCAAGAAGCATAGACGTGTGGGGGAATCTCTAGGTGGTCTTCTTGAAGATCACTCTACCTGTTTTTAGGACCCGCACGCTGCTCCCCCTGGTCTCGGCATGTTAAATAGCCATGTTGTTGATCGCACTATTTGTATAAATACGCTTTGACGTATTAATCAAATTATAATGGAAACAGTTTGCGGCCCAATTTATGTGGCACTGGCTTACTACTTCATTTCGCTCCACACTACGGCAACAAAGTCCGAACACTTTTTGCAGTTTAGTTCGGCACCCCGAATTCAACATTATATGCATCGGCTCCGAATCATGTCTTTGGTCAATAGTTGGGTTGCCCGGCTCCTGTGCTTGCTACCTTACGTTCCGTCCTATCAGCTAGGGTAGTAAAGGGAGAACTACTGCGATTGTGTTTCTGGTTTATCTGGGTAAACACCTCAGTAGAGAAAGCCAAAAACTGACTGTCATGATGTGGCGAGAGCTGGTCAGCTATTCGGAGGTTAAAATCTCTTGCGATTTCCCCCCGCATTATGCGACGGATCGGCCTCCACCCGATCAGGTGTCTACATCACCCTAGTCCGGATTAACAAATACTAACTAGGGCCTGCGCCTACATTTCTATTGTCAAACTCCTATGGCTGAGTGAGGGTGATAAAGCCACATAGTCCGATTGCCTGGTTCGCTGCGCTAAACACCTCCTTCAAGGACCAAACTCTTGGAGCAAGAGTGTTTAGGTTTCAACCTGAACACCCCCGTACTACCTACATGGGGGCTGAAGCCGACGACTGGCCAACTCTCAGATTTAATAAAACGGCCGCACAGGAGGCAAAATTTTCACACAAACCACAAAGCATTATATTACACATCGGCTTTGTTTCATGATACAGGATGGGACAACATGAGGGTCTTCATTCAAAGATAATGTCTTTTGCACATTGGCCCTCTACAATGCGGGATCCCTTCAGGACATCATCAAATACCGCTCGGGCGTGCGGTGCTCCTTGCCCATGGGCGCTCCCTCGGTCGCGAGCTTGACGGCGTCCATCTTCGCCCACTGAACCTTGACACGGGCGAAGGCCATTCGCGCACCTTCGATGCAGACCGACCGCTTGATGGCATCAAGCCGAGGGCAGACATCGACCAGTCGCTTCACGAGCCCGAAGTAGCTGCTGGGTATGGCTTCGGCAGGCCATAGACGGATTATCAAATCCTTCATAGCCAGTTCGGCCACACTATGCAGTTCGGTCAGCTGTTTCAGCTGATCGCTAAAGGGCACCGGATGCTCTGGCGCAAGGTATTGCGACCAGAACAGCTTCTCCATTGAGCTCCCCTCTTCGGCTCGGAAGAACTCTGCTGCATCAGCAACACTTCGCGGCAGATCCGCAAACGCTCCTGGAGAACTCCAAATCCGGGTCAGTAAGAGGTACCTTTTCTTCACAAATTTGCTCTGCATAATCAAGGCCTTACCCGCCGCGTTTTTCCTGGCCTCCTGGATTTCCTGGAGGGCGCCCTGGGCTTCAACCCAGGCATCTTGTGCGCTTTGGCGAGCCTTGGCAAGTTCGGACTCTTGATCCGCAATATTGCGCTCTAAGGACTCGCATTTCTTCACGGCGTCCTGGAGCTCCTGCTGGACCTCACCGACCCTGGCCTCGTGTTTTTCGCGGGCGGCTTGTTCCTTTGCCGCTCTCTTCTGGGCCTCGGCCAGCGCCTTCTTGAGGGTCTCCACCTCGGTCGCCGCTCCTACGAAATATCATGGCACCATGATCAACACAAATCATTCATACCTTTCTAGATCTAAATAGGACATTGCATACCTTGCTTGTCCTCTTGTTGTTTCTTCACACGGCCGATCTCTACCTCGGTCCGCTCCAGACTCTGCTTAAGTCCGGAGACTTCGGTAGCATGAGAGGTTGCAGCCAGCAACGACGCCTGCTTAGTCACATAGACATGTATGGTTAGTCTCCTGCGAAAATTGTTTGATCCTCTGTCCGACTTTTCTTTCTGAACACCGGACAGAGTCTCAGGGGCTACAGTCTATACTATGACATTCTTTTTGCATAATTACGTCGCATACCTCAAAGCCTGTTAGAAGGCTGGTGCAGGTTTCGGTTAGTCCGCTCTTAACGGACTGAACCCTCTCAACCACCGTACTCATGACGATACGGTGTTCCTCAACAATGGAAGCGCTTTGCAGCACTTCCATTAAAGTATCCGGTGCCTCTGGATGGACAGAGGTCACCGGCAGAATAGGTGCACCTCCTTCTTTCGTAGGAGGCTGCTTGCCTGATTCCGGAGCCGTATGGGCCTCCGGAATAGTATTCGGCTGGGGGCCGAATTGGATATGGCCCCGATCGCCAGTCTCCAGGGTTATTTGCTCCCCCATGTGTCCGTCGGTCGAGGTATCACCCTCTGGCGCCACCCTAACGGCCTCCTGTACCTCTCCCTGGCCTGGGAAGGTCCTTCGGGACAACACCTCGGCATCGTCCGTAGCCTTGGGAGAGGAGGCCGCTGGAAGTGACCCGCTGTCCATCACCTTCGGATCCAGCGAATTCCCCGAAGATGAGGTTCGCTGGGTGCTGGCGTGGGCCGGACTGCAGTGCATGATTCGACATGTTAAAAATGGCCGAAGTAAAGAAGTTAGATATATGTGTATAAGTGCCTTTGAGTACTTACAATTCGGCCAGGGGTTCTCCCTGGGGCGGCACTCGGAGCTGCTATCGGTATCCAACGCGGAGTTGTCCGCGAGGGAGACCTTCCCCTTATTGGATGCCTCAGCCTCCAGATCCATGGAGGCCGCCCTTTTCTTTCTTCCCCCCTCGGGGGGGGGGGGGGGAGTTGCTTTCCTCCCACTAGTAGAAAACATGGCTTTGGTCACAGTGCAATATACACATTAGTCGCGGTTGCATTACGAACCGGGACTAATGTGAGCATTAGTCCCGGTTCGGGCGGCTAAAGGCATTAGTCCCGGTTCAAATGGGCCCTTTAGTCCCGGTTTGAGACACGAACCGGGACTAAAGGGCATCGCACCCTTTAGTCCCGGTTCATATCTCAAACTCTACCCCCCCGTGTATCGCCATTTCAGTTTTGAAAAAAACAAAAGAAAATGATAAAAACTTCAAAAAATAAAATCCTTCGAGATGTAGTTATATTACTACATCTACTAGTTAGGAAAATTTAAAAACTTAAATTTGGACATGTTTTGCAAAAAGTGTCATGAAAAAGTAAAACGGCTATAACTTTTGCATACGATGTCAGAAAAAAGTATAATATATCAAAACTTTCAGCACGAAAATCCGCATCCGATTTTGACAATAACGTTTGCCTACGGCCTGTTTGCAATTTTTAGAATCCTCAAATTCTAAAAGGAAAAAAGTTATGCTCAAATTTTAGTTTTTTTAATTTTGGTTAAATCTGGTCAAATTACTTATTCAAGAAGTATTAGTGTTACTACATAATTATTCAAGAATATTAGTGTTACTAAATAATTATTTCAATTTTTTTGAATTTTGGTCAAATCTGGTCAAACTATGGTCAAACTACTTATTCAAGAAGTATTGGTGTTACTACATAATTATTCAAGAATATTAGTGTTACTAAATAATTATTTCAATTTTTTTGAATTTTGGTCAACTCTGGTCAAACTGTGGTCAAACTACTTACTCAAGAAAAATTAGTGTTACTAAATAATTATTGTTTTTTAAATAATAGTTTCAAACTCAAACAGTGAAACATGTGACTTCATGCTCAAGCTAAACTCCTGAGGGTTAATAGGATTGACATCTTACTATTGTCAGGAAAACAACAAGTGCAGACTTGGAAACGAGGGGAATAAAACCATGAAGTTAAGCATGCTCAAGCTGGGGTAGTGAGAGGATGGGTGACCGGCCGGGAAGTTAGATGATTTGGAATGATGAGGGGTGATTAGAGATTAGAGGTTAAACTAAGAAGTGATGAGGGGTGATCAGAGATTAAATTGTAAAATAATTTAGAAATTTGAAATTCGAAAAAAAAGATTTAAAAAAATTCGTAAAATTTCCTTTAATCCCAGTTGGTGTTACCAACCGGGACTAAAGGTGGAGCTCCAGATAGCAGCCACGTGGAGGGCCTTTAGTCCCGGTTCGTATAAGAACCGGGACTAAAGCGGGGGACCTTTAGTACCGACCCTTTAGTCCCGCTTTCCAGAACCGGGACTAAAGGCCCTCTAGAACCGGGACAAATGGCCCTTTTTCTACTAGTGTCCTCCTCCTCCTCCTTGTCGGTGGCGGGGGAGGAGTGGGTTTCGGCGTCTTCAGACGTCGCGTCCGAAGTGCCTTTACGGTGGAGGCCACTTCTGGTCTCCTTGGCCTTCTTCTTGGCCTTCTTCTCCGGCGCCTGGTAGGGCGCCGGAACCAACATCTTGGTCAGAAGTGGGATAGCTGGGTTTTCGGGTAGCGGAGCCGGACACTGAAATTGCTCTACCTTCTTCGTCCAGCCCTGAAAAGACAGATAGGGAAGCTCAGACATCTTCCGTGAATGTAGAGGTGAAGGATACACCTTGAAATACGAAAAACTTACCAGACTGGCGGGATAGGTCAAGTTGTACCCACGGTCCTCGGTCGTCTTCGGCCACGTCTCGTTGGCCTTGAAAAGCACATTCCAAATGTCTTCGTGTGTAGTACTGAAGAACTGTTGCAAGGTCTGGTGCTTGGCCAGATCGAACTCCCACAAATGGCAGGTCCGGCTTTGGCAAGGAAGGATCTGGCGAAAAAGCATCACCTGGATCACTTTGACAAGCTTGATGTTCTTGTCTACCATGCTCTTGATGTGCGTTTGAAGCGATGTCAGCTCGTCCGACGAAGCCCAGTCCATGCCCTTCTCTAGCCAGGAGGTGAGCCGCTTCGGGGCCCCGGACTTAAATTTGGGAGCCGTGGCCCAGGTGGCGTCGCTAGGCTCTGTGACGTAGAACCACTGCTGTTTCCATCCCTTGACGGTCTCCACGAAGGTACCTTTGGGCATGAGACGTTGGGCATCTTGCTCACCATAGTGCCTCCGCACTCTGCATGTTGACCACCCACCACCTTTGGCTTCACATTGAAGATCTTTAACCACAATCTGAAGTGGGGTGGGATGCGGAGGAAGGCCTCGCACACGACAATGAATGCTGAGATGTTGAGGAAGGAGTTTGGGGCGAGATCATAGAAATCTAGCCCATAGTAGAACATGAGCCCGCGGAGGAAGGGGTGGAGAGGAAACCCTAACCCGCAGACGAAGTGGGGAATGAATACCACCCTCTCATGGGGCTTCGGGGTGGGGACGATCTGCCCCTTGGCCGGAAGCCGGTGGGCGATTTCCTGGGCCAAGTACCCCGCCTCCCGGAGCCTCGTGATGTCCTTCTCCTTGATGGAGGAGGCCATCCACTTGCCCTGCGCTCCAGATCCGGACATGGTCAGAGTGCTTTTTTGAGGAGGAAAGGATGGAAGCTTGGGCGCTGGAGCTCGAGAATGGGTGGGCAGAGAGAAAGAAGGCATGGGTGAAAAGGTGAAATCCTTATCTCTTTATAAAGGCAGCGAATATCAAGCGCCTCCCCATTCGCCTTAAAACTCGCCTATTCCCCAAGGGTCGTGCAGACGGCGCGGTTAGATTACCCACGCCCATATTGATGAGAATCCCGCAATAAGGGGACACGATCTCTGCCTCGACAAGACGTGCCAATGGACACCGCATCTCGAAACATGGAGCGGGAGGCTAAAAAATGGTTCAAAATAATGATCGGACAGAGACATGGCGTCTCGCTACAGAAGTCGTCAGTAGATGGGACTTGTTGAAATATTATATCCTTTGTGGAGCTTATCTTGCGGAGCCGGACACGTTCTCTACGCTCGAGGACTACTTTGAAGTATTCGGAGGAGGAACCCGCCTTGCAATGCCGAAGACAATCTGCGCCCCGGACACATCATCATTGAAGCCTGGTTCAGGGGCTACTGAGGGAGTCCTGGATTAAGGGGTCCTTGGACGTCCGGCCTGTGTGACATGGGCCGGACTGATGGGCCACGAAGATACAAGATAGAAGACTTCCTCCCGTGTCCGTATGGGACTCTCCTTTGCGTGGATGGCAAGCTTGGCGTTCGATATGAAGATTCCTTCCTCTGTCAACCGACTCTGTACAACCCTAGGCCCCTCCGGTGTTTATATAAACCGGAGGGTTTAGTCTGTAGAGGTAATCATAATCATGCAGGCTAGACGTCTAGGGTTTAGCCATTACGATCTCGTGGTAGATCAACTCTTGTAATCCTCATATTCATCAAGATCAATCAAGTAGGAAGTAGGGTATTACCTCCATCAAGAGGGCCCAAACCTGGGTACACATTGTGTCCCCCGTCTCCTGTTACCGTCGACCTTAGACGCACAGTTCGGGACCCCCTACCCGAGATCCGCCGATTTTGACACTGACATCGGGAGCGCGAGGAGGCACTGGCGCTTGAGGCCTTGGAACATAGCCTGGTGCTCGAGCGACTGGAGGTGAGGGAGTGCCAGGCGGCCGCAGCTGAGGACGCCGCCGCCGCTCGAGAGGCCAGGATCCAGCAGGAGGTTGATCAAAAGGTGGCGAAGGTTTGGGCTGCCCTTGCCGATGAGCACCGCCAGAAATTGGAGCTCAGGGAGACCCGCTTTGAGCTGCAGCAGGTCGAGCTTGAGGGTAGAACCTCCGCTCTTAGGACAAAGCTTGACGCGGCAGAGCAGCGCGAGAGGGCCGCCAAGGAGGCTCAGGCCTCTTGTTGGGGAACGTAGCATGCAATTTCAAAAAAAATCCTACGATCACGCAAGATCTATCTAGGAGATGCATAGCAACGAGAGGGGGACAATGTGTACACGTACTCTCGTAGACCAAAAGCAGAAGCGTTTGACAACGCAATTGATGTAGTCGAACTTCTTCTTGTTCCGACCGATCAAGCACCGAACGTACGGCACCTCCGAGTTCTGCACACGTTCAGCTCGATGACGTCCGTCCAACTCTTGATCCAGCAAAGTGTTTAGGGAGATTTCCGTCATCACGACGGCGTGGTGACGGTGATGGTGAAGTAATCCGCGCAGGGCTTCGCCTAAGCACTACGTGAATATGACCGGAGGCGTAAACTATGGAGGGGGGCGCTGCACACGGCTAACAATGTTTGTTGTGTGTTCTAGAGGTGCCCCCCATATATATAGGTTGGAGGGGAGGAGAGGAAGCCAAGGGGGAGCCCCAAGTAGGAGGAATCCTACTTGGGCACCTCCCAATTCGGCCTCCCCCCTTTCCTATTCCTATTCGGAGTAGGAAGGCAAGAGGGGGAAGGGGGAATCCTATTCCCTTTTTCCTTTCCTCCTTCCCCTTTCCTTCTCCAATTTGGCCAACCCATACGGGGGCGCACAAGCCCCTTTGTGTCTGGTGTGTTTCCCCTCTTGGCCCATAAGGCCCATATAGTTTGCCGGGGGTAGCCCGGAACCCCATCCGGTGACCCGATACGTACCCGGTAACCCTAGAACACTTCCGATGTCCGAATACTATCGTCCTATATATTAATCTTTACCTATCGACCATTTCGAGACTCCTCGTCATGTCCGTGATCTCATCCGAGACTCCAAACAACATTCGGTCACCAAATCACATAACTCATATAATACAAATCATCATCGAACGTTAAGCGTGCGGACCCTACAGGTTCGAGAACTATGTAGACATGACCGAGACACCTCTCCGGTCAATAACCAATAGCGGAACCTGGATGCTCATATTGGCTCCCACATATTCTACAAAGATCTTTATCGGTCGAACCGTTATGACAACATACGTTATTCCCTTTGTCATCGGTATGTTACTTGCCTGAGATTCGATCGTCGGTATCTTCAAACCTAGTTCAATCTCGTTATCGGCAAGTCTCTTTACTCGTTCCGTAATGCATCATCCCATAACTAACTCATTAGTTACATTGCTTGCAAGGCTTATTATGATGTGCATTACCGAGAGGGCCCAGAGATACCTCTCCGATACTCGGAGTGACAAATCCTAATCTCGCTCTGTGCCAACCCAACAAATACCTCCAAATATACCTGTAGAACATCTTTATAATCACCCAGTTACGTTGTGAAGTTTGGTAGCACACAAGGTATTCCTCGGGTATCCAGGAGTTGCATAATCTCATAGTTAGAGAAATATGTATAAGTCATGAAGAAACCAATAGCTATAAAACTTAACGATCATTATGCTAAGCTAACGGATGGGTCTTGTCCATCACATCATTCTCATAATGATGTGATCCCGTTCATCAAATGACAACACATGTCTATGGTTAGGAAACTTAACCATCTTTGATTAACGAGCTAGTCTAGTAGAGGCTTAATAGGGACACTGTGTTTTGTCTATGTATCGAGACATGTATCAAGTTTTCGGTTAATACAATTCCAACATGAGTAATAAACATTTATCATGATATAAGGAAATATAAAATAACAACTTTATTATTACCTCTAGGGCATATTTCCTTTAGTCTCCCACTTGCACTAGAGTCAATAATCTAGTTCACATTGCCATGTGATTTAACACTAATAGTTCACATCTTTATGTGATTAACACCCATAGTTCACATCGCCATGTGATCAATATCCAAAGGGTTTACTAGAGTCAATAATCTAGTTCACATCGCTATGTGATTAACACCCAAAGAGTACTAAGGTGTGATCATGTTTTGCTTGTGAGAGAAGTTTAGTCAACGGGTCCGCCACATTCAGATCCGTATGTATTTTGCAAATTTCTATGTCTACAATGCTCTACACAGAGCTACTCTAGCTAATTACTCCCACTTTCAATATGTATCCAGATTGAGACTCAGAGTCATCCAGATCGGTGTCAAAGCTTGCATCGACGTAACTCTTTACGATGAATTCTTTATCACCTCCATAACTGAGAAATATCTCCTTAGTCTTCTAAGGATAATTTTGACCGTTGTCAAGTGATCTACTCCTGGATCACTATTGTACCCCTTTGCCAAACTCATGGCAAGGTACACAATAGGTCTGGTATACAACGTGGCATACTTTATAGAACCTATGGCTGAGGCATAGGGAATGACTTTCATTTTCTCTCTATCTTTTGCCGTGGTCGAGTTCTGAGTCTTACTCAATTTCATACCTTACAACTCAGGCAAGATCCTTCTTTGACTGATCCATTTTGAACTCCTTCAAAATCTTATCAAGGTATGTACTCATCAAAAGTCTTATCAAGCGTCTTGATCTATCTCTATAGATATTGATGCCCAATATGTAAGCAGCTTCACCGAGGTCTTTCTTTGAAAAACTCCTTTCAAACACTCCTTTATGCTTTCAAAAAATTCTACATCATTTCTGATCAACAATATGTCATTCACATATACTTATCAGAAAGGTTGTAGTGCCCCCACTCACTTTCTTGTAAATACAAGCTTCACCACAAGTCTATATAAAACCATATGCTTTGATCACCTTATCAAAGCGTATATTCCAACTCCGAGATGCTTGCACCAGTCCATAGATGGATCGCTAGAGTTTGCACACTTTGTTAGCACCTTCAGGATCGACAAAACCTTCTGGTTGCATCATATACAACTCTTCTTCAAGAAATCCATTAAGGAATGCGGTTTTGACATCCATTTGCCAAATTTCATAAAATGTGGCAATTGCTAACATGATTCGGACAGACTTAAGCATCGCTACAAGTGAGAAAATATCATCGTAGTCAACACCTTGAACTTGTCAAAAACCTTTTTCGACAAGTCCAGCTTTGTAGATAGTAACACTACTATCAGCGTCCGTCTTCCTCTTGAAGATCCATTTATTCTCTATGGCTTGCCGATCATCGGGCAAGTCAACCAAAGTCCATACTTTGTTCTCATACATGGATCCTATCTCATATTTCATGGCCTCAAGCCATTTTGCAGAATCTGGGCTCATCATCGCTTCCTCATAGTTCATAGGTTCATCATGGTCTAGTAACATGACTTCCAGAACAGGATTACCATACCACTCCAGTGCACAACGTGCTCTGGTTGACCTACGCACTACTGGGAAAAGGGCTATAGCTAATATGGACATTAATGGCGCACCATGTATGTGGTGCGCCACTGCTATATAGCAGTGGCGCACCAGATACAGGTGCGCCATTATTGACATATTACTAATGGCGCACCTGATGTGTGGTGCACCATTACTAGTTTAGAAAAAGAAATAAAAAAAATTGTTAGCAGTGGCGCACCAGGGGATAGTGCGCCATTACTAGTTGACATAGTAATGGCGCACCTTCACAAAGTGCGCCATTACTATGTGTATGAGTTGGTCAAACCTTGGTCAAACTTAGTAATGGCGCATTTTGCATAGGTGCGCCATTACTATGTCAAACTTAGTAATGGCGCACCTACACAAAGTGCGCCATTACTAACTTTGACCAAGTCATACACATAGTAATGGCGCACTTTGTGAAGGTGCGCCATTACTAACTTTCTTTGCTCCCCCCCGTGGACCGCCTTTTCAGTTTAAAATAAATAAAAGAAAACGATGGAAATGTCAAAAAAAAGAAAATAAGTTTCCCATGTGATATGTGGTCTAGTTGTTGGGAAAATTTACAAATATGAATTTCGACTTTATTTGCAAAATCTCTGTGAAATTTAGTATAATGGGAACCCCGTTGAAGATTTTCAGAATCCCCAAAAACCTAACAGAATAAAAGATACGAGGCTTTTAAGATCTAGAGGGGGAAATGGAAAAAACTTCAAACTTACTAGTGGCGCACTTGATGTGTGGTGCGCCACTAGTAACAAAAAAAATTGGTTTCGAATTTTTTTGGAAAAAATGTTCAAAATATGATATGTAATATGACCGGGAAGTTTGAAATATTTTTTCAAAATTTCATCACACTCATGAACATGAACAAAGTCCTAGACATCAACAAGGTTTAATAGGATTGATATGATAGATATATCAACAAGTGCCTGTTAAGTGAGCTGGTGCTGGGGTTGGATAGAACTGCGAAGTTAAGCGTGCTCGGGCTGGAGTAGTGTGAGGATGGGTGACCTTCCGGGAAGTTTGACCACGGAGTGCGATTTGACCTGAGATTAAGCCATAGTGACCCGAGATTAAGAAAAAAATGAAAAAAAATTTGAAAAAAAATTATGAAAAAAATTGTTAGTAATGGCGCACTTCTATGTGGTGCGCCATTACTAAGTCAGATAGTAATGGCGCACCAGATAGGCATAGTAATGGCGCACTATAGGTGCCCCATTACTATCTGGGATACTAATGGCGCACCAGAGGTGCGCCATTACTATTTGTTACTAATGGCGTGGTAATAGTGGCGCACCTATAGTGCGCCATTAATGGCCAAAACAGGTGCGCCACTAATTAGCTTTTTCCTAGTAGTGACGAGGTTCGGTAGTAACTTGATCTGAAGTTTCATGATCATTATCATTAGCTTCCTCTCTTGTTGGTGTAGGCATCACGGGAACGGTTTTC
Organism: Aegilops tauschii subsp. strangulata; assembly: GCF_002575655.3. NCBI lineage: Eukaryota > Viridiplantae > Streptophyta > Magnoliopsida > Poales > Poaceae > Aegilops > Aegilops tauschii. The sequence goes on along the minus strand of NC_053037.3, from coordinate 422,850,243 downwards.
TGTGATGAGCTACTTTCCAATTCAAGAGAAGGTACAATTACCTCATCAAGTACTAATTTCCTCCCACTCACTTCTTTCGAGAGAAACTCCTTCTCTAGAAAGGATCCATTCTTAGCAACAAAGATCTTGCCTTCGGATCTATGATAGAAGGTGTACCCAACAGTTTCTTTTGGGTACCCTATGAAGACGCACTTCTCTGATCTGGGTTCGAGCTTATCAGGCTGAAGTTTTTCACATAAGCATTGCAACCCCAAACTTTAAGAAACAACAACTTAGGTTTCTTGCCAAACAATAGTTTATACAGTGTCGTCTCAACGGATTTAGATGGTGCCCTATTTAACATGAATGCAGCTATCTCTAATGCATAACCCCAAAACGATAGTGCTAAATCGGTAAGAGACATCATAGATCGCACCATATCTAATAAAGTACGGTTACAACATTTGGACACACCGTTACGCCGTGGTGTTCCAGGTGGCGTGAGTTGTGAAACTATTCCACATTGTTTTAAATGAAGGCCAAACTCGTAACTCAAATATTCGCCTCTGCGATCAAATCGTAGAAACTTTATTTTCTTGTTACGATGATTCTCCACTTCATTATGAAATTCTTTGAACTTTTCAAATGTTTCAGACTTATGTTTCATTAAGTAGATATACCGATATCTGCTTAAATCATCTGTGAAGGTTAGAAAATAACGATACCCGTCACGAGCCTCAACACTCATCGGACCGCATACATCGGTATGTATTATCTCCAATAAGTCAGTGGCTCGCTCCATTGTTCCGGAGAACGGAGTCTTAGTCACCTTTGCCCATGAGGCATGGTTTGCAAGCATCAAATGATTCATAATCAAGTGATTCCAAAAGTCCATCCGCATGGAGTTTCTTATCAACTATGGAATCACTTCCAACACACATCATCACCTTGCCCTTAACTAGTCTCTGTTCATTTTGCAACTCCCGTTTTTTGAGTAACTAATCCTAGCAACTGAATCGGTTTAATACCCAGGGGTTACTATGAACACTAGTAAAGTACACATCAATAACATGTATATCAAATATACCTTTGTTCACTTTGCCATCCTTCTTATCCGCCAAGTATCTAGGGCAGTTCCACTTCCAGTGACCATTTCCTTTGCAGTAGAAGCACTCAGTTTCAGGCTTGGGTCTAGTTTTGGGCTTCTTCATGGGAGTGGCAACTTGCTTGCCATTCTTCTTGAAGTTCCCTTTCTTTCCCTTGCCCTTTTTCTTGAAACTAGTGGTCTTGTTAATCATCAACACTTGATGCTCTTTCTTGAATTCTACCTTCGCTGATTTCAGCATCGCGAAGAGCTCGGGAATCATTTTCGTCATCCCTTGCAAATTATAGTTCATCACAAAGTTCTAGTTGCTTCGTGATAGTGACTAGAGAGTTTTGTCAATCACTATCTTATCTGGAAGATTGTCGGGGATATCTAGCGACATATGCCAGGGGTGGCTTATCATGGACGGGGACAAGAGTACGTCGCCGGTGCCTGGAAGCGGAATGAGGCGTAGTCGCATAAGCCGACGCATCTTACCCAGGTTCGGGGCTCTCCTAGGAGATAACAACCCTAGTCCTGCTCTGTGGGGTCTCCGCATGATCACTATCTCGACAAAGTAGCTACACGTTTGCTCCTTGAGCTGTTTGGGCTAGAGGAGGAAGAAGAACAAGCCTAGCCCTTACTCCACTCTCTCTATATGGGTGTGATCTCTATGGTGCTGAACCCTTTGCATGGATGCCCTGGGGGTTTATATAGGCCTACCCCCTAGGGGTACAATGGTAATCTGGTCGTGTGTAGGACCCGCCATCAGTGTCTCTGGTCGCCGGCTTCTCTCCCGGCGGCTGGGGCCCGCCACCTGGTGGGTCCTGCCGGCTGCCGGGCTCTCTGTCAACAGGTAGGGCCCACCGCGTGCGGGTCCTGTCGGCTGCTCTGCACTGTAGCCTCGCCTCTGATGACGGAGGCTTTGTCGGGGAGAGCGTGGCTACAGTCCCGCCGCCTGGCGGGCGCTCACTATAGCCACTCCCCATCTTTTCTGGTTAATGCCGCATAGACTCCAAGGGAGGGGCAGGGCCGCCTGCTAGGAGTCGGCCTCCCTCTTGTCGACTGGTCAGGGCTCGCCGCCTTCTGGCACCTCACGGACAGATAGGGCCTGCCACCCGCGGGCCGTACAGACAGCCCGTCGTGGGAGCATGGCTTCCTCTGCCATGGATGATGTCATGGGTTGCGTGGCAATAGTGCTGCGCCAGCCAAGGGATGTCTGCCCGGTACGCTGCACTATGGCCATGTTCTGCCCGTGATTCGAGGTGGCAGGCCGCACTGTAGCCATGCCCCGTCTCATCGTTTTGAGAACTTGTACAGTGGGAGAGGCTCCCACTGTGTTTTTATTACTCAAAAGGCAAGGTACACTGTACAACACATATTTACAAGCTACTCATCCACCACTTTGGGTGAGAGTGTAATCAGACCAAGTCCTGGGCTAACTAATGGGGTGGAAGGTTGTTTACAAAAGAGAGAATAAAATCTCTCAAGTCTACTCTAGTTCTGTGTTGGAGGAGGGTGAAGTCTTGCTTGAACCTATTCAGCCAGCCGTGGTATGTTGGAGGGATGCCTCTGAAATGTTTGTTATTCCTCTCTTTCCATATGCTCCAAGCTACTTGTAAGAAGATTTCCATGAACAAGGGTTTGTTCCAATCGTTAGAGGCCTTACTTATCTAGTGCAGTCTGGAGCCAGATTCTTCCCACGTGATCCCTAATTTGGGCCAGTAGTTTGTACTGAAAGGGCATTGGAAGATCATGTGTTCCACATCCTCTTCAACTTGTTGATTACATAGAAGGCAGCTGAGGTCATCTCCAATGTTATAGTGCCTTCTCTTGAGCATGTTGTGAGTGTTTAGTCGATCAGAGAGCAGAAGCCATCCAAACATCTAGATTTTTAGTGTGACTTTGGACTTCCTGAGCCAGTGATAGGATTGGTGGGCCTTCACATCCCTAAAGTAGAATTTGTAATATCTATTGGCTTTGAAGTCCTTCGAACCCCAACAATATTCCCATGCATCATGGGTGTATGAATCTTCATGATTACCAACGTGTAGCACTTTTTGTTGCAGGTCTCGAACTTCTTCATGTGCTTGCACTGAAAGGGGAAGGTGAAACGTTTCATGGAGGGAGGTGGATCCCAAGAAGTCTTTGACTGAGATGTCCTCATTTAATGCAAAGGAGAAGGCCCGCGGGTGTGATTCTTCCAGCACAGATTCCAACCATAGATCTTTCCACATAAGAACCACGTCCCCAACATGAACAATTGCCTTGGAAATTCCTCGATATATTGGTGTGAGTTTCAACACGTCTTTGCACCAGAACGATCCGCATGGGTCCGACACGTGTGGGATCTTGTGCGTGTAGTACGTTGTCCATATCAACTCCACCCAGGGCATGTCATGGTGGTTGTAAAATTTGTGCAGATATTTGAGGAGGAGGGCCTCACTTTGGATACGAAGATTGATGATGCCGAGACCACCACTTTGTTTTGGTCGACAGACCATGTCCCAAGCCGCAAGTGAGTAACATTTATCTTCTTGCTCCGTCTTTTTTGTCCAAAGGCACTTTCTTCTGAGTTTATCAAGCAGCTCTAGAATCTTTGGTGGGAATTTGAGGGTGCAGAGAGCGAATATGGTGAGCGACGTGATCATCGTGTTGAGGAGCGACAACTTTGCACCATAGGACATCAAGGCTAAAGTGCTGGTCATTCTTCTTTCCATCATGCAGACTAGAGGCATAAGACCTTGGACCGTAGGCTTGGTTATTCCGAGAGGCAATCCCAAGTAAGTGAACGGTATAGAACCTACCTTATAGCCGAAGATAGAGGCAATGTCATTGTAGCAATCGGGCTCACAGTTGATTGGGATTAAGGTGGACTTCTGGAAATTTATCTTTAAACCAATGGAAGCAGCATAGTCTGAAAGAATGCCCTTGATTGTCCTAGCTTGTTCAGCGCAAGCTGGGAGTATAATAATCGTGTCATCGGCATATTGGATCACAGGATAATCATGCTGGTTTGGTCTCTGAAACGGCAGTTGTATTTGGCCTTGTCGGAACGCGTCATTAATAGCAGCTTGAAGAAGGTCTGCTGCGAGAACGAAGATGAGGGGTGATAAAGGATCACCTTGACGAACACCACATTTGCAGAGGAATTGTTGACCCGGAACACTATTTAAGAGGACTGGAGATTTTCCGAAGGAGAAGATGCATTTGATCCAATTAAGCCATTTGGCGTCAAACCCCATGTGCTCCATAATTTTAATCATGGCATCATGCTCGATCGTGTCAAATGCTTGAAGTCTAGTTTGAGCAAGACAATCTTCTATTTTGAAGCTTGACATTGATGTATGTACTCGAATGCCCAGGCCAAACAATCTTGTATGGATCTACCTTTGATGAATCCGTACTGATTTCGATGAACAATTTTAAGAATGAGCTTTTGGAGCCGGTTTGCGAGCAGTTTCGTGATGACCTTGAGGCAGCAGTTGAGTAAAGTAATTGGCCGAAAATCGGAAACTATCTCAGGTGCTCGAACTTTGGGTATGAGTGTAATAAATCCATCATTAATGCTTTCAAGATTGAGGCCACCCTCGTAGAATTGATTGCATAGTTCATAAAAGTCCTCTTTAATTAAGTGCCAGCATTTTTTCAGAAATAAACCAGTGAAGCCGTCCGGACCAGGTGCTCGGTCAGCCGGCATTTCCTTGATGACAGCATCTATTTCATCCGTGGTGAAAGGGATTGTTAATTGATCTAGACCCTCAACCTTCTTGATGATGTTTTGCAAATTGAATTTCATTTGAAACTCACCGGATTTTCCAAGTCTCTCTTTGAACGCTTGGTATATGATCGCCTCTTTACTTGCATGATCATCAGCCAGTGTGCCATCAGGCAATTTCAAAGTTGGGATCGTGTTGCGTCTAAATCTTTCTGAGGCCATCGCCTTTAGAAACTTCGGGTCTTCGTCACCCAGTTTTACCCATCGAATGGTGCATCGCTTTTGCCAATATTGTCTTTGGTAGTTCAATAGACGTAAAATGTGTTTCTTCGGAATTTTCCTGAAATTATGCTCTGGCGTAGATAACATTCGGAGATTTTCGAGGGCATCAATGTTGGCCAGAGCAAGATTAGAGTTATCAATTGCCACCTTCAGCTTAGAGATTCGTTTGCTCCACTTTTTTAACTCATATCTGAGGGCTTTGAACTTTCTGCACAGAATAGTGGCCGCATTTGCATTGGTATTTTTTAAAGGTCTTGTCCACACAGCCTGAACCAAATCCATAAAACCTGGGTGCTCCACCCAGTAAGACTCAAATCGAAAGATTTTGCTACGAGGGATCGATGTTTCAATTTTGACAACACATGGAATATGATCGGAGACTGGTTTCCCTAGTGGCATGACTAGTGTATTAGGGTAAGATGAAGTCCAGTTGTTAGATGTGAGGAACCAGTCTAATTGTTCCAAGAGTGGGTCAGTCTACATATTGCTCCAGGTGTAAGCACGACCCTTAATTGGCAATTCAATTAATTGCTGAGAGCGGATGAAGTCATTAAAAGTGATCATATCATTAGGATTACCTCCAGGTTTATTTCTGTTATCAGGGCTGCGAATATAGTTGAAATCACCTAGTAACAACCAATCTTCATTGGAGGGGATGTGCAGATTGTGAAGCCAATCAGTATAGATCACTCTTGGGTCACCCTGACATGGGCCATAAACATTTACTAGGGTCCACTCTTGGGCAGATTGCGTGGAGCGAAATTTAATTACAAGAGCAAAGTCTTCCTGTATGAGCACAGTTCCTATGAAAATGGCACTGTTCCAAATGGTGGCAATGCCACCTGAGGCACCCTGGGAAGGGATGTACGCAAATTTATCAAATCTTCGAGGGCAGCAATTCAGGAACAAATTATCAATGTGAGATTTTTTTGTTTCTTGCAGGCAAACTACTGCGCAACACTGGAGGAGATCACATTCGATAAGGCCAAAAGCTTAGGTTCAGAGTTTAATCCTCTTACATTCCAGCACAAAATATTCCAGTTTGCTAAAAGTGCCATGATAAAGTAGAACAAAGTAAAAGAAGCAACTTAAATAAAGCAGGCAAATAATTTAAGAATTGGAGGGGCCGTCCTTAGACTCAGCCAGCAGAGCTTCAAAGGTTATTTCTTCAGGCGGAATGGCACACTTGGTGATCCCAATATGCTGCAGCACAGGAACTGGAGTTGGCGGAGGGATCATGTCATTCTTGGTAGAATCAGGCACACCTTGGCTTGTTTGAGCAGCAGCATTAGGGATAATTCTGGGTTTGACTCTAGAAGTTTTAGCCCTGCTGTCAGAAACTGAATGTGTCTTGAAGCCGTCATACTTGCTAGAGCGGGTGCTGCGACGAACCTCAATCACAAACTCCGGAGCTTTAACTTTGCCTCGCTTGCTTGTTGCTGCCCCAGAGCTCACAGCAGTTTCAGAAGAGCTAATGGAACCACTTGCAGCAGAGCCAGAAGAGGTGTTCATAGTATCCACAGAAAGTGATGCTTCATCCTGAGAAGATGTCTCATTCTCATCTAGGATTTCTGTGATGACCACATGAGATTTAGGAGGGTTTGGAGCAATAACTAGGTCATATGTTGGATGGATAGGACCTTCAGCACAAGACAGAGCCCAAGTACTACTGCCAGGGATCATGTCAGTGATCTGAGCTAAATCTGCAGAGTGTTGGACAGTTCGTGTAGCAGACACAATTGAGAAATGACCCTCTTGCTCAGTAATACTAACATTAAACTGCACTGCACTATCACGGAAGCCAAAACCCGAGCTCCAGGGCCCATAAGCAGCAATAATCGGCCTAATAGCAGCTATCAGATAGGTGTTCAGCCTCAGCATTGGAAAACAGTCATTCAGCAAAAGAGAAGCATATGTGTTTTCAGGTGACAGCACAGAAAGATGTAAACCAGCATTTGAAATGGACATTGATATATCTACGGGTGTTACCTCTAGTGTGTTCGCAAGATTGCGGTGAGCAAGGGTGTTGGAGCTCGAGACACCTGGCGCAGAAACATTAAGAGAGGATCCACTAACAGAAATGAGTTGATTGAAGATGTTCAGTGGCACCAAAGCAAAACCATCTGACAGGGTTGCACTAGAGTCAGAACTGCTGAAGATTGAGATGGAGTCATTCCAAGCCGCTGTTGGGCTATCCTGCAGATTGTTAGTTGGGTGAACACCATGGTAAACCTGCAGTCCCTCTCCTGCCATCCAAGCCTGAAAATTGATCACTGCCGGCGGTGAGTGCGGAGGAGAAGGAGGCCAAACTCCCCACTGAGGTTGAAACTGAATATTTGTAGCATCCTCCTATGCATCAACGTCATTTACAGCATTCTCATTTGCATTAGCAGCAGCATTTTGGGTGATCCAGTTATGGAGTTGCATCTGATATATCTGCTCAGCAGTGAGATTGTCACCATGGAGAGGATGTGGAATACCATCATCAAGGGGTGGATCTTCTGTAGCTGGCGGGATATATGGGATGTGCGCGTTCCAATCACTGCTTCTAAGCATTGTGACAGCAACCGTCCAACTTTGCCGTGCGCCTCCAAGCTGGCGCATAACTAGGCTCTTAGGGACAAACTTGAGGTGGATAACTCTAACTTTTAGCAGAACAAAACGACGGTCGCCACGAGGATTATGCCATTCAACCAGCTGTCCAAACTTATCCACGGATTTATGCATGTAGTGCTGCATCTGGTAATCATATGGAAATCCAATGTAAAGCAACCATATCTCCGGTCCAAATGAAGTAACCCGCATATTAAGAGCAACATCATGGGGAACAAATGAAATCACTACATGTTCATCAAACTCATCCTCATCAATCTCAAACGTGGTGCAACTACAGCATCTCTCACAACCGTGCTCACAAAACCAAAAATGCCAACCCCCAGAGGATGATCACCAGCTTCAGTAGGAAAGAACTCAGATTCGTGAAGCAAACCTTCAATGATGTGATGGAGAGCTGCCTTGCGATGGAAGGGGATGACTCTGTTGGCTCCAGCGATGGCGAGGAAATCGTGGCGCAGAGGAGGGACAGGGCCAATCACCATATCGTCTCACACCCAGCGATCCGGCGGTCCGAGCTCCACGCTCATCCCCGGCGCGAGGTAGGGGATGACATTGATGGGAAAGTTGGCCATGGCTGGAGCTCTCTGCAGAGGCGTAGTGGACGACTCAGAGGTCGAGGCGGAATGCGGAGCGGCGGCCCTTGGGGGCAACTTGGGGACCCAGCGCCACCTTTTGCTCCACCGCCGAGTAGAGCAGGATGATGCCACGTGTCCCCCAGCGCCACAAATATTGCATCGAACGGTTGTAGTCTTCTGTTGGTTTGCAATGTCAAGGTTGGTAGGTGCGATAAATGGCTCGGTCAAATCAGAGTCATGATTCCGTGGCACTGTTGAATTGGCATGCGATTCATTCTTTCCAAAGGATAAGTCCTTCGCTTGTGGCAATGTGTCAGGCAAATTGGGTGCAAATCGTTGACAGAGTAGGGGTGGATCATTTGTTCCCAAAGATATAGAATAGTCCTTATTAAAATTAGGTCGATCATTTCCCAAAGGACAAGGCGATAAATCAGAAAGGTTGCCCAAGATATTATTCGGCCCGGAATGGATAGTATGTGTTGGGGATATTACCACTGGGCGTAAACCGGCCAGGAGAGGCCGGGTTAACTTCATAAGTAGTTCATCTGTATCTGAAGCCCATGAAGACAGACGGTGACGCTCCATGAAGGCCCAGGGTCCAAAGCCGGTTTAAGGCATGTAGACACAAACCGACATTGAGATGTAAACTTGTGTTGTAAGATATACGTAGCAGAGACCGAGCCGGACACGATTATGAGCCGGCCTCGGAGTTTGTAAACCGACGGGCGTCAACCCATGTATATAAGGGGACGACCCGGTGGCGGTTCAGAGACAACAGACAACAACTCGAGACCCAGGCAAAGCGTATTCGCTCCCTGGTCATCGAAACCCCATCAATTCCATCACAACTAGACGTAGGCTTTTACCTTCATCGAAGGGGCCGAACTAGTATAAAACTCTCTTGCGTCCCTTGTCCGCTTTAACCCCTTCGAGCTAACCCGTAGCGATGGCTCCACGACTAAGTCCTTTCTCTAGGACATCTGCCGTGACAAAACCACGACAGTTGGCGCCCACCATGGGGCTATCACATGATGGTTTCAAGTTCTTGGAGGGCAGCTTCGAAGGACTCAAGGGTTACGCTGTGGGCTGGATGACCAAGAGTCGTTGCGGCAAGCTCTACATCGACGATGCAGGCTGGGGCCCCGAGGGCGGTTCAATCGAGTACGGGTACCGGGTCCCCTTTGGTGGCATACATGTTTTCATTGGCAAGATCGGTGAACCGGGCCTGAGCCGCACATCTGTGCCGACCTCGTTGAAACGGCTCAGCGTGCGAGATCTGCCCGGGTCAAGCCTGTCATGAAGCGTGCCTTCGTGGGAGTCATCCATGGAGGTGAATCTGAGGATAGATTAGAATCTGGTGGCGAGACCGTCGTTTATTCCGGCGACGAGTCATCGACTGGAGAGACCGAGTCGTTATATCAGTTACAAGATGGCCGGATTGGGGGCTGTTCTGATGGCGACAGTATTCCGGACCCCTTTGATCTGCCAAACCGGGTGGCGATTTTCATGGCCGGCACGCAACCGACGCTCCACTCTTCGACCGCATCGGCGATGATTTCCGGATCAGCAGCAGCAGCATCGGCTGGGGCAGGAGGCCCTGTGCGACTGCCAGCTCAGGTTCTATCTGATTTGTTTGATGTATTGGCAACGCTAATGGCAGAGGTTAACCCGGAAGACCAGGATGCACACAATGCGGAAGTCGCGAAAGTGAAAGATCATATCACCCAGGCAAAAGCCGACTTAGCAGCTGAGGATACCAGGATTGCCGCGGAGCGGGCCGCTATGGATGCACAAGGTTACCGGATTATGCTGGATAAGAGTGCGTCGAATGAAGTCCTGAAGAGGAGGCACCGATCTCGCCTGCCGCCGGTTTATGAAGCTAGAAATCTCTTTAACAACCCAGGAGCAGGAACCAGCAATCCGCCGGTGGTAAACCGGGCAGAGGCACCTGGAGCAGGGGAGCCGGTTCAGCCATGTTTGGTGGATCCGCCTCGCCAGAACAACGTTGTGGTACCTCATGTCCCCACACCACCGGGTCATTACTCTAACCCAATGGACAACATTGTCGCTGCCGCTTCACGGCTGGCGGCCATCCCGATCGAAGGCGATTCTCCAGCAGCGGCCGAGACGCGTCGGGTTAAGGAGCTTCTTCAGACAGCCTTGATTCAACAGGAGGCTTATTCATATAGTCGCGATCGGGTTCATTCCACTCCCCGTCCAAGCCGGAGTTACAGCAGGCATATGGATGAACCGGCAGTATCAAGCAATGCGCGGAACTGTGATCCGCCTCGTGGCCATAACCCGGCGGGTGGTGCCGGTGAGGCTCAGGATGTGGTGGACCGGGCTCGGGCACGCAGAGAGGCCGAGTTAGCGGCGCAGCATGAGGCCCGTCAGCTTACTCCGGTTCGTCCAACCACATCGGTGGAGCCAGGAGTTACCTCTAGTTCCTTGGGAGTGCCATGTCTTGTCCCAGCGTTGCGCAATGTGCGCCTGCCCAAGGATTTCAAGGGCCCGCGCAAGGTGCCGAATTACACCGCCGATTTGTCCCCTGAAACATGGGTTGAAAGCTACGAGATGGCCATGGAGATGCTGGACGTGGATGATGCGGCATGTGCGAAGTACTTCACCATGATGCAAGAAGGAACGACCCGCACTTGGCTAATGAGTTTACCGGCTAATTCTATCAGGTCATGGGCTGAGTTGAGAGCCCGATTTGTTCAGAATTTCAAGGATACATGCTAGCAGCCCATGTCAATTGTGGACTTAGCTGCCTGTGTCCAGGAGGAAGGAGAGTCAACAACCCATTGGGTGCACTGGGTTTCGGAGATTTTGCATTCATCAGACCGCATCAACGCTGACACCGCAGTTCTAACATTGGAAGGCAATTGCCAGTTTCAACCCTTGAAGTTGAAGTTGGGACGGCTCAAACGTCATTGTAATGACATGGGAACCCTCATGGCTGCACTGGTGAAGTATGCCGACTCTGATAGTACCAAGGATCCCGAGTCTGATGATGATAAGACAGGGAAGGGAAAGAGGAGCGGCAACGCCAAGGGGCAGCACCACAACCCGGTAGGTCATGGAAACGGCGGCAAGCGTAAAGCGAAACACGGCTTAGACTTTGTGGCTAACACTAATACGCACAACAAGGGCCAACGACGTAAGGGTAAACCGCCCCGGCGGAATGGAATGCCGAATCCTAATCCGGACCGTTTGTCGTATCTGTTGAACCAGCCCTGTCCAAAGCATGGGACGAAGGAGGAACCATCTACACACCTCTGGAAAGATTGTTATATCATGCAAGAGTTCAAAAATTCTGACTCTTTCCGGTATGATCATGGATCAGGAGGCGGTTCTCTGGCTCTCATGGGCCGGGTTATGGCGGAGGAAATTCCGGTTCGAGATTCCATGGCAATCAGGGTGGACACAACAATCAAAGTAATCAAGGTAACCAAGGTGGCTATAATCATCAGGGCAATCAGCAGCAGCAGCAGCAGTAGTCGGGTTACCAGAGCAACCCGAAGCAGTTGAATAGCGGACAGTATCATGTCTTCACCACTAGCTTGGACAAGCGCGATCAGAAGCTTCATAAGAGGATGGTGAATGCCGTTGAACCGGTGGTGCCCCGTTATTTGCGCTGGTCCGAGCAGCCCATTGTGTGGAGTAGAGACGATCATCCACCCCGGGTTGACAATCCGGGTCATCTGGCTCTGGTGGTGGCACCTCAGGTGGGAGGTTATAAGTTCACTAAGGTACTCATGGATGGAGGGAGTAGTATCAATATCCTATATTATGAAACTTTCCATCGCATGGGACTAACAGATACAAATCTTAAACCGTCCAATACGGTGTTCCATGGTGTGGTGCCTGGTAAGTCGGCATATCCTGTTGGTAAGATAGCCCTGGAGGTGGCTTTTGGAGATGAGCTTGACTCGAGATCAGAAACCTTGACCTTTGAAGTGGTGAAAATCAGAAGCCCGTATCATGCCCTATTTGGACGGCCAGCTTATGCCAAGTTTATGGCACGACCTTGTTATGTCTATCTACAGCTCAAGATGCCGGGTCACAAGGGAACTATAACCATGCATGGAAGCCGCAAGATTGCTCTGGAGTGTGAGGAAGGTGACGCGGCTTATGTTGAGTCGGTTTGTGCAACAGAGGAGTTGAAGTTTTACAAAGACAATGTTGATCCGGCAGATATGACTTCATTGAAGAAACCAACTACGGAGCATGATCTGGCCCTGAAATTTAAATCGACTGATGAGACTAAACTTGTTGACTTCGTGCCTGGCGATTCGTCCAAGCAGTTTAGCATCAGCACTAACTTGGATCCGAAATAGGAAAGCGCGCTCATCGAGTTCATCCGTGAGAATCGGGACATCTTTGCATGGAAGCCTTCTGACATGCCTGGTGTACCGAGAGAACTCGCTGAGCACACCTGTCGTGGAATTGTCACGGCAGATGTCCTCGTGCAAGGACTTAGTCGTGGAGCCATCGCAGCTAGGAAGCTTAAAGGGGTTAAACGGGACAAGGAACACGAGGGTTATACTGGTTCGGCCCCTTACGATGAAGGTAAAAGCCTACGTCCAGTTGAGGTGGTATTACTTAGGGTTTCGATGACCAGGGAGCTTAATCGCTATGCCTGGCTATCAATCTGTTGTCTCTCGTCCTAAACCACCGTCGGGTCGTCCCTTTATATAGAGAGGTTGACGCCCAGCGGCTCTCAGAGTCCCGGCCAGCTTATAACTGTATCTGGCTCAGACTCTTAACTACTCTTGCCTTACATTACAAGTCTTGCCATAACGGCGGTTTATCACTACGGGCCTTAAGCCGCCTCCGGGTCTTAAGCCCATTATTGATCCGCCATCCTCAAGCTTGGTATTGGGCTTCACGTGATGATCCTTATGAGTAACCTGGCACCTCCTGGGCGGGTGACTCTAATGGTTATATCCTCAACATTAGGCCCCAGATTGATTTGAACCGGTTCATGTCAATCTTCAATCCCTTGAAGAGAAAATCTTCCGGCTTCTGCTTGTGCGAAGGTTATAACCCGCCGTGACGTCATCTTCTGGATTCCTGGTAACCCGCCATGACATCATCTTCCATTAAATTCATTTTATATTCTGTCATATCCCAACGGATCTTATCTTTAATGACCATCCCGAAAATTGAGGCGTTTCTGTGGCAAGATAATCATGTCTTGGCCTCCTCGTTTCTCGCGCCCATTGATCAGCCGTTCCTTATAAATAGGCCCGGCCCATAAGCCTTCATCACTCCTCTCTTCCATCGTCTTCCTCCTCTGACGCCCGAGAGCTCGAGCTCCGCCGCCGCCGCCGCGCCCCTTGTCTTCCTCGACCTCGGCCGCTGCATCACCCTGAACTGGTCCAGAGAAACGGCGGCCACGTCCGCATCTCATCAGCGCCAGTAAGTCCCTGCCACTCTATACAGTAGATTTGCATTAGGGTTCCGCCGTTCTTCCCCTGTTCTTCGTAGTTCATCCGAGTTCTTCACAGTTCTTCCACCGCGACCTCTTTTGATCCGGAACGTAGGATAGAACTCCCGCGGTAGTGGTTTCACACCCATTTCTAGTACTAGCATATCCCTCTTGCTTGCAAAAAGACCTCATTAGAACTTATGAACTTCTCTGTGCCAGTTTTTAGGTCTAGAAATTTTTTCCTTTCTAGACGACCGTTTGATCCAAAATAATTACTGCGATCTGCAAAACCTGTTTGTGCCACACTTAGTCAAAAATTGCATCTGTTAGCTATGGCGGCTCATATCTCCGGTTTAAAAGAGGCCATGCGCTGTGAAATTTCCGGCTCATTTATGATAGAGTTTTAAACAACTTGAATTACTCATGATGTCCACAGCGGCTTAGATAACCCGACACAATTAGCCATATATCATTAGGCCCCTTCATAAGCCGCCATCTTGAATACTGAACTGGAATCTTCCTCCGGCTTATATTTGAACCGGACATTTCCTTTTGTCATAGGCTTTCGTCTTTCATAATGCCGCCCAAGGCTCCCAAGGCACCCATTACGTGCAACTGGGTGAGGTCCAACGTTACTGATGATACCTTAGATGATTTCGTGAAGACGGGTTACCTGCCTAAGAAGGAGGTCATGTCCTATCGTGCCCCTGACCCGTCCGAAGAAAGACCTCAACCAAGAGATGGAGAGGTTGTGATATTTGCGGATCACATGAGCCGGGGTTTTGCACCTCCCGGCTCAAAATTCTTTAGAGATGTTCTGAACTTCTTCGATCTACGACCTCAAGACATTGGACCCAATTCCGTGTCGAACATTTGTAACTTTCAAGTGTTCTGTGAAGTATACCTTGGAGAAGAGCCCAGCCTACTGCTCTTTAGGGAGCTGTTTTATCTGAACCGCCAGAACGAGTGTGCCAACGGGCCTAGCTTGGAACTTGGTGGAATTTCAATCCAACGACGGAGAGATTGCCTCTTTCCTTATGCTGAACCGCCAAGCCACCCAAAGGACTGGAACCAGACATGGTTCTACTGCCAGGATACTTCTCCGGCTGATGAGAACCCTCTGCCCGGCTTTCGCGCCCTGCGTCTGGAGTCAAATCACCCCCTGCCAGACAAGTTCTCTCAAGCTGAGCGTCAACCGCTTATCCCCACCATCAACAAGATAAAAGCTCTTCTGGGAAATGGTCTTAACGGCGTTGATCTGGTCCGGGTCTGGATTGCCTGGCGGGTGATTCCCTTGAGCCGCCACCCCGGCTTAATGTGTGATTACACGGGCCGGAAGGATGATCCTCTGCGGCACAGCCCCAACGACTTACCTGAGGACGTCGTTGACGACATGACCAAGTCCCTTCTGAACGAGAGCTTAGCAGACTGCGGGAGGACAGGCTTAAGTCCCTTCTGCAAAGCTAACCCGGCTCCGGCGGTAAGCTACTGATATGAGCACCTTACTTTCCATTTTAACAATTTTCATCTTAACTCAAGAAATCTTTGTTGTATTTTTCAGGCTAATGATAAGTTCTGGAAGGTCAAGTACGATCATGAGGCGGCTAAAAAAGCCAGGAAGGCTAAGAAAGCCGCCAGGAGAGCCGCTCCCCGCAAGAAGGGGAGTAAGCCTAGCACCTCAGACCTGCTTTAGCCGGATGACACATCCGAGTCAGAGGTAACCCTTCATTCTTATGCTCTTCTCTTTGTTTTGTTTGTTTGTTCTTAACCACCTTATTGACACTGATTATCAGCAGGAGGACACCGGAGCGAGTAACCCGGTGATTGAAGAGGTAACTATACTTTCCTCCGACTCGGAGCCCTTGCCAAGGCTGAAAGTCCGAATAGTAACCCGGAAAGTAAGATTTTCCCATCCTTTAGCTTATCAAGATCCTCAATTTCTTTTTAAGCAATAGATTCATGAGAGCCGGAGGCAAACCCGGGCCAACAAGGATGCAGATCTCTCCTCCGGCTTACCTGAAGCATCAAGGAAGCGCCGGACCGAGGTTATCTCCAACTTATATCCTTTTCATCCTTTGGCGGGCATCACTCGTCAACCACTCAACTCTTCTGATTCAAACTATCAGGAAACTTCACCTTCCTCCGGTGACTCCATGCAATCTAACTTGCCGGCTTTCAAGACTGCACCTGGGTAATGATGATCATCTTATTTTGTGCTTTATGTTACTCATGTTTTTGCACTAACCTTTTGACTTTCAGCGCACAAGCAAAACTCAGCAAGAGGGCAAAGAAAAGTCACCCAGTCGAAGAACCGGTCTTGACTGAACCCAACGCCTCTGCTTCTGAGCCGCCGTCTACACTAGACACCACCACTCATACTGAACAACAAGCCACGGAGAGTTTTGACAACCCGGAGATCCCCAGCTCAGCTCAACCGGCCGATGACCCGGATGTGGTGATTACCCGGACCGAATATGTTGAGCCGGGAAGACCCACTGTGCTGGCCAGATGCTCTGCTAAAGAAGAACTGCTGGAGCACCGCAGGGCCAGACTGGATATCACTGACTATGCTAACTTGAGCATTGGAGACATTGTTTCTGGTTATATTGGTCAAGTGCACAGCAGCCGGGACCTGGAAATTGACATGATGAAACAGATACAGCAAAAATCTGAGGTACAACTCTCTTGCTTACTCCATAGTCATCCTTACCATGCTAGCCCCCAAGTCTATTACTTATGATAGAATATGTTGTAGACTTAATTCCGGCTTACCTTCATGAACCGGCACTATGAATAGAAACTTTCAGCATACATTAGCCCCAAGTGCCAAGTGTCTTTGCTTGCAAAGTGCTTGGGACTTTAATGTTGCATGCTAATCACTCAAACTGTAACCCGGAATTTGTATAGGCTGCTTGCAAGAAATTTGAATCGGAAATCTCTGAGCTGAAGAACCGCCCAAAGACTCGGGAAACTGAGACCCAGAAGGTCAATGCCAAATTTGAGTTCAGTGTTGCTGCACAAGAAAAACTGAAGAAGAAATTTGAAACAGAAAGAAAGAGTTGGGCCGAGGAGAAGACTGCCTTGCTCAGCCGGGCCGAACAAGCGGAGGCTGCTCTGACTGAAAGAACCACCGAACTCTCCGGCTTAAAACGCCATGTGTCACAGATGGTCTCCGCAATCTTCGGTAAGTCATTCTGCAAGCTTTTAACAAGTTTACATTCTTCATGTCTCATAAGTCCCACCATTGCCATCAGCTCACCTCACGTTATTATGCAGGTCCCAGAAGCTCCAACCTTAATCAAAATGTGCTGACCAAGCTGAAGGCTGTTTACACCTTGGTGGAGCAACTCTACACCGGGTCACAACTTGCCTTAGCTGTTGTGGCTCTATCCAATGAGGTTCCCACTCACCTGGCAGACGTACTCAGGCGTCTTGCCGTACTTCCTCAACGCTTCCAAGAGCTGAGACGGGCTTCTACAAGAGCCGGAGCTATAGCTGCTCTGAGCCGGGCCAAGGCGTTTCTACCGGAGCTAGACCCGGCCGACATCGCTCTTGGATACCCCAGCCTGAAGGAAGACGGTACCCCCTTTGACCAGAAAGACTTCGCCGCCTGTGTGAAGAGCGTGCGCCCGGTGGCCACCTTGATTGGGAATGACACAGACCTTACCAAGTATCAGCCGGGCTATGACGCGGAGAATCAGAGGATCCCAACTCCACGCTATGAAGCAGTCAGCCTGATCCTGCCGACTCGTAAGCATACCTTCGCCCCAGAAGTTGACCCGGCCGGGTTAATTGATGATGAGTCTCAATTTGAAGCTTTGATCGGCATTGACTGGAAATCATCAACCTTCCAGGTCATGGGAATAGCCGGAGGAGCGGAGAGGGATGAGCCGGGAACTTCAGCCCAACAAGCATCTTGATTTCTTAGGCGGCTCATGGTTACACCTTAAAACAATGCCTCACCTTTTGGACTCGGGGAGTCCTGTAATAGAGTAGGACAAACACTTAATTTTGTCGTGCCATCGTGCACGTGTAGGGTGCTGAACTCCGTTGAAGCTGCTCCTTTATATTCCTCCGGGTTATGTTCGATCATCTCCCTTTCTTAAGTTAAAGAGCTGTCTTTAATTGTCCTGCATAGAAAACAAATCACAAGTCTCTGGGCGGCTTACCGCACTGAGAGTCATATATTTTACATATAACCCGGAATATGAACCGAAGTCATCAAAGACCGGCTCTCAATTACATCCTCGAGGTAACCATAATAGCATACTTGCAAGCCTTCAAGTATACTTCCGATTTATGTAACCCAAATAATGAGGTTGAGAACTCAACTCCGGTTCACCAGCATCGATAATGCTTATTGTGTGCCATCATCATTGTTAAGCAAAGTTAAGCCGGCGGAGTAAGAACCGCCCTTGCACACTGTTGATATGATCAAAAGAACTTGTTGCAAACCAAAAAATCAAAACTTAGGGGCTTCTGGTTCGAATACGACTAGAGAACCGTCCCAAAGGGGTTAAGCTAAGATTCGAATGCGATCATAAGCCCCCAGTGGCTTTGGCGTTGCCGATCAAGAGGGTACCGACAGCTATGTTCTCTTTGGTTCGAATACGACCTATGTTTGAACAGGAAGCCCCCAAATGACCTTGAGAGTTCTTTAACGACGCTGATTCGAATACGATCCACGTCGGTTCCCAAAGGGGGTTGAGCTATGATTAAAATATGATCAAGAAAAACTCCCCAATGAGCTCGGCAATTTGCCAATCAAGTGGATACCGACAGCTATGTTCTCTTTGGTTTGAATACGACCTATGTTTGAACAGGAAGCCCCCAAGTGATCATATTGTTTAACGGCTAGATTCGAATACGATCATAAGCTGGATCAACCTCCAAGTGACCATGTAATGTTGTAATAGAAATAACAATAACACATTTTTCTTTGGAGGAGAAAAGGACAGAGGTCCTGCTTTATTATTTATCATAATATATACATGGCTATAGAAATATGTACATTATGAGAGCCGGTGGCTCAAGTGTAATAAGGCCAAAGCTGAGCTATGTTCCACGGCCGACGGGTCTCTTCCTCTGACTTACGTGAATCTTTGTGCTCCCGAACATCGATAAGGTAGTACGACCCGTTATGCAAGTTCTTGCTGACCACAAAGGGCCCTTCCCAAGGCGGGGATAACTTGTGTGCATCTGTTTGATCTTGGATGAGCCGGAGCACCAGATCACCCTCCTGGAAGACTCTGGACTTAACCCGGCGGCTGTGATAGCGGCGCGGGTCTTGTTGGTAAATCGCCGAGCGAGCCGCTGCCACATCATGCTGTTCATCCAACAAGTCAAGAGCATCTTGGCGCGCCCGCTCATTATCCGCCTCAACATAAGCCGCCACTCGAGGCGAGTCATGACGGATGTCGCTAGGGAGGACCGCCTCCGCTCCATAAACCATGAAGAAAGGCGTGTAACCCGTAGACCTGTTAGGAGTAGTATTGATACTCCATAACATGGAGGGTAACTCCTCCACCCAACAACCCGGCGTCCGTTGCAAAGGGACCAAAAGCCGGGGCTTGATGCCTTTCAAAATTTCCTGATTGGCTCTCTCAGCTTGACCATTGGATTGAGGGTGAGCCACTGATGAAACATGAATCCGAATATGCTCTCATTGACAAAACTCCTCCATGGCACCTTTAGACAGATTGGTACCATTGTCAGTTATAATGCTATGTGGAAAACCAAAGCAAAATATCACCCTCTTCATGAACTGAACTGCTGTGGCTGCATCACACTTACTAACTGGCTCTGCTTCAACCCACTTTGTGAACTTGTCGACCGCCACCAAGAGGTAGGTCTTCTTATCCTTGGATTTTTAAAAGGCCCAACCATATCAAGCCCCCAGACCGCAAACGGCCAAGTGATTGGAATCATCCTCAATTCTTGAGCCGGCACATGAGCCCGTCGTGAGAACCTCTGGCAACCGTCACATTTACTGACCAAACCCTCTGCATCAGCATGAGCCGTCAGCCAATAAAACCATGACGAAAAGCCTTGGCCACAAGGGATTTTGAACCGGCATGGTGGCCACAATCCCCCTTGTGAATTTCACGTAAAATCTCTTGGCATTCCTCAGGTGAAACAAAACGCTGGAAAGTTCCAGTGACACTGCAACGATGTAGCTCGCCATTGATAATTATCATTGACTTAGACCGCCGTGTTATTTGTCTGGCCAAAGTTTCATCCTCAGGCAATTCTCCCCGGGTCATGTAAGCCAAGTACAGTACTATCCAGTCTGGGGTAATGCGGAGAGCCGCCACCAACTGTGCCTCCGGGTCAGGAACAACCAAGTCTTCCTCTGTAGGCAACTTAACAGAAGGGTTATGCAAAATGTCCAAGAAAGTATAAAGGCGGCACCGGCTTTCGCTGAGAGCCTAGCCGGCTTAAAGCATCAGCCGCCTCGTTCTTCCTGCGATCGATGTGCTCTACTTGGTAACCCTGAAAATGTCCAGCAATGGCATCAACTTCGCGGCGATAAGCCGCCATGAGAGGGTCCTTGGAATCCCACTTGCCTGACACTTGTTGGGCCACTAAATCTGAGTCGCCAAAGCACCTTACCCGGCTCAAGCTCATCTCCTTAGCCATCCGAAGACCATGGAGCAAGGCCTCGTACTCAGCTGCATTGTTAGTACAGGGAAACATCAACCGTAGCACATAGCAAAACTTGTCACCTCGAGGGGAAGCTAATACAACTCCAGCCCCCGAGCCCTCCAATTGCCTAGACCCATTGAAGTGAATAGTCCAGTATGTATTATCCGGTTTCTCTTCAGGCACCTGCAGCTCTGTCCAATCATTGATGAAATCCACCAAGCTTGAGATTTGATAGCAGTGCGTGGCACGTATTTCAGACCATGAGGCCCAAGCTCTATGGCCCATTTAGCCACTCTTCCTGTGGCTTCTCTGTTTTGGATGATATCTCCTAGGGGAGCAGAACTAACCACAGTGATAGGATGACCCTGGAAATAATGCTTAAGCTTCCGGCTTGCCATGAATACCCCATAAACAAGCTTCTGCCAATGTGGATACCGTTGTTTGGACTCAATGAGTACCTCGCTGACGTAGTAAACCGGCCGCTGACCGGATACTCCTTACCTTCTTCCTTACGCTCCACCACCACAGCCACACTGACGGCCCGTGCGTTAGCGGCTACATACATCAATAAGGGCTCCTTGTCAACAGGAGCAGCAAGGACTGGAGGCTCAACCAGCTGTCTCTTCAGATCCTCAAAAGCAGCATTAGCAGCATCATTCCAGATAAAGTCATCTGTTTTCTTCATCAACTGGTACAGTGGCATGGCCTTTTCACCCAAACGGCTTATAAACCGGCTCAAAGCAGCGATGCGGCCCGCCAGACGCTGGACGTCGTTTATGCACGCCGGCTTAGCCAGAGAGGTGATCGCCTTGATCTTTTCCGGGTTAGCTTCAATGCCTCTGTGAGAAACTAGAAAACCCAAGAGCTTGTCTGCGGGAACACCAGAAACACACTTGGCTGGGTTAAGCATCATCTTGTAAACCCGGAGATTATCAAAGGTCTCTCTAAGATCATCTACCAGGGTCTCCTTCTCCCTGGATTTAACCACGATATCATCCACATAGGCATGAACATTGCGCCCAATCTGGTTATGAAGACAATTCTGCACACAACGCTGGTAAGTCGCCTGCGCACTCTTAAGCCCAAAAGGCATAGACACATAACAGAAGGCTCCAAAGGGAGTGATGAACGCCGTCTTCTCCTGGTCCTTAACTGCCATATTAATCTGATGGTATCCAGAATAAGCATCCAAAAAAGTTAAGCGCTCACAACCCGCCGTAGCATCAATAATTTGATCAATACGGGGGAGAGCAAAAGGATCAGCCGGACAAGCTTTGTTTAAATCCGTGTAGTCCACACACATCCTCCAGGTGCCGTCCTTCTTGAGCACAAGCACCGGGTTAGCTAACCATTCTGGATGAAAAACTTCAACAATAAACCCAGCCGCCAAGAGCCGGGCTACCTCCTCACCAATGGCTTTCCGCCTCTCCTCATTAAACCGCCGAAGGAATTGCCTGACCGGCTTAAATTTCGGATCAATATTGAGAGTGTGCTCAGCGAGTTCTCTAGGTACACCTGGCATGTCAGAAGGTTTCCATGCAAAAATGTCCTTGTTCTCACGGATGAACTCGATGAGCACACCTTCCTATTTCGGATCTAGATTGGCACTGATGCTGAACTGCTGAGATGAGTCACCTGGAACAAAGTCAACAAGTTTAGTCTCATCAGCTGACTTAAATTTCATTGCCGGCTCATGCTCCATGGTCGGCTTTTTCAAAGACGTCATATCGGCCGGGTCAACATTGTCATTGTAAAACTTCAACTCCTCTGTTGCACAAACAGATTCAGCATAAGCCGCGTCACCTTCCTCACACTCCAAGGCGATCTTTCGGCTGCCATGAACCGTAATGGTCCCATTGTGACCCGGCATCTTGAGCTGCAAATACACGTAACACGGCCGTGCCATGAACTTGGCGTAAGCCGGCCGCCCAAATAAAGCATGGTACGGACTCCTTATCTTAACCACCTCAAAGGTTAGTTTTTTTGCCCTATAATTGTACTCATCTCCAAAGGCCACTTCCAGCTCGATCTTACCGACTGGATACACCAACTTACCGGGCACCACGCCATGGAAAACAGTATTGGACTGGCTGAGATTTTTATCGGTTAAACCCATACGACGGAAGGTCTCATAATAGAGGATGTTGATGCTGCTGCCTCCGTCCATGAGCACTTTAGTGAATTTATATCCCCCAACCTGAGGAGCCACCACCAAGGCCAGGTGACCCGGATTATCAACCCGGGGAGGATGATCTTCCCTACTCCACACAATAGGCTGCTCGGACCATCTTAAATAGCGTGGAACTGCCGGCTCAACAGCATGCACAACCCTTTTATGGAGCTTCTGCTCTCACTTGCACAGAATGGTAGTAAACACATGATACTGCCCGCCATTGAGCTGCTTTGGATTGGTCTGGTATCCCCCCTGCTGCTTTTGTCATAACTTAACCTTGCCTATTTAGCCTCCAGGGACCGGATTACCTTGTTAAGATGAACCGGTTACTTATTGGACTATTCATTTTGATGGGTCCAGGAAATTGGAGGGCTCGGGGGCTGGAGTCGTGTTAACATCCCCATGAGGTGATAAGTTTTGTTATGTTCTCCGTTTAATGTTCCCTTGCACTAATAATGCAGCTGAATATGAGGCCTTACTCCATGGTCTACGGATGGCTAAGGAGATGAATCTCAGCCGAGTTAAATGCTTCGTTGACTCGGATCTGATAGCTCAACAAGTGTCTGGCACTTGGGATTCCAAGGACCCACTAATGGCAGCATATCATTGTGAGGTGGATATTGTTGCAGGTCACTTCAAAGGTTATTAGGTGGATCATGTGGACCGGCGGAAGAATGAAGCGGCAAACGCTTTAAGCCGCCTGGGTTCCCAACGTAAACCGGTTCCACCTAATGTTTTCCTGGACGTTTTGCATAATTCGTCCATCAAGCTCCCTGGTGAAGAGGATTTGGCTATTCCTGATCCGGAGGCTCAGTTGGTGGCAGCTCTACATGTTATCCCGGATTGGACGGTTCCGTATCTGGCGTATATAAACCGGGGCGAGTTACCAGAGGATGAAACTTTGGCCAGACAGATAACCCGGCGGTCCAAGTCCATGATTATTATCAATGGAGAGTTACATCATTGTAGTGTGACAGGGGTGTTTCAACGTTGTGTATCTCCTGAGGAAGGCCGCGAAATTTTGCGTGAGATCCACGAAGGAGATTGCGGACACCACGCCGGTTCAAAATCTTTGGTGGCCAAGGCGTTTCGTCACGGTTTTTATTGGTTGATAGCTCATGCTTATGCCGAGGACTTGGTTAAAAGATGTGATGGCTGTCAGAAATTCTCATGGCGTGTTCATGTACCAGCTCAAGAATTGAGGAAGATTCCAATCACCTGGTCGTTTGCAACTTGGGGGCTGGATATGGTTGGGCCTTTTCAAGAGGTCCAAGGACAAGAAGACCCACCTTTTGGTGGCGGTTGATAAGTTCACAAAATGGGTGGAGGCAGAGCCAGTTAGTAAGTGTGATGGAGCCACGGCAGTTCAATTCATCAAAAAGGTGATCTTCCAGTTTGGCTTTCCACACAGCATTATAACAGACAATGGTACCAATCTGTCAAAGGGTGCCATGAAGGAGTTCTGTCAACGTCAGCACATCCGGCTTGACGTGTCATCCGTGGCTCACCCCCAGTCCAATGGTCAAGCGGAGAGGGCCAATCAAGAGATCTTGAGAGGCATCAAACCCCGGCTTATGGTTCCTTTGCAACGGACGCCGGGTTGTTGGGTTGAGGAGTTACCTTCAGTGTTATGGAGCATCAATACCACACCCAACAGATCGACAGGCTACACGCCGTTCTTCATGGTTTATGGAGCGGAAGCGGTTCTTCCTAGTGACATCCGTCATGACTCGCCTCGTGTAGCGGCATATATTGAAGCGGATAACAAGAAGGCACGGCAGGAAGCTCTTGACCTGTTAGATGAGGAGCGTGACATGGCGGCAGCCCGTTCGGCGATTTATCAGCAAGATCTGCGTCGTTATCATAGCCGCCGGGTTAAAACCAGAACCTTTCAAGAAGGAGATTTGGTGCTTCGACTCATCCAGGATCAGACGGATATGCACAAGCTATCCCCCCTTGGGAAGGGCCTTTTGTGGTCAGCAAGGATTTGCACAATGGGTCGTACTACCTAATCGATGTTCGAGAGCGTAAAGACTTACGTAAATCGGAGGAGGAGACCAACCGGCCGTGGAATATTGCTCATCTTCGGCCCTACTACACTTGAGCTACAGGCTCTGCTTATGTACATATTATGACATTGTATATATTATGATCAATATAATAAACCGGAACCTCAGCTAAAGCGGGGTATCTGTTGTTTTCTTACATCACGTGTGGTTACATGGAGCTTACAAAGCAGCGTCCGGTTTACCCCTTGATTTAGCTTCTTAAAGCTTGATATCAGCATCACTTGGGAGCATGGTCGAACCCGAACCATGACTACGCCTCTTGATTGGCGTAAAGCCACAGAATCACTTGGGGGCTTGGTCGTATCCGAACCATAGCCACGCCTCTTGATCGGCGTAATGCCACAACATCACTTGGGAGCATGGTCGAACCCGAACCATGACTACGCCTCTTGATCGGCGTAAAGCCACATAATCACTTGGGGGGCTTGGTTGAATCCGAACCATAGCAATGCCTTTTGATCGGCGTAATGCCACAACATCATTTGGGGGCTTGGTCGAACCCGAACCATAGCAACACCTCTTGATCAAATTTGGGGCCTGGCAGCCCATGAAAAGCCTCGACTACAACGGTTTTATTTGCCTTTTGCTAAGTTTTTTTCTTTTGCTAAGATTTGTGATGTTTTCAAACCAGTGTTTATCAACCTGGTTGGGCTGTCAACTACAAGTTGTCAGTACATGACCAAGTTATAATCCGGAGCCTATCAGCCCGGTCTGGTTTTGACTCATAGTCACCAGTATGGAATAAGCCGGTGTTTATCACAACCCAGAACGGTTTTGTTGTAAACCGGCATTATATAACAGGAGATACTTTTACTCCGGCTTAAGGTTATTACCTTCATTACAAGGTTGGTCAGCCAACACTATGCCTAAAAGTCGCAGGTATCATATATTTCCATGCTTGGTTATCTTGTACAACCTTGGTTATAAAACTTGGTCATATATATAGTTGGGTATCATGACCCGCCCGGTGGTAAACCGCCAGGGCATTTTAAGCTTTTTATCTGCAGGAACAATTGGAATAAATAGCTATGGATTATGAACATCATATCTCAAAGCATGGTGGATTAACACGCATCAGTTGCAGATAAATATGCACGAAGGCATAACAGACCAAGTGTTTTAACTAGCCTATTACAAGGCATTTTTAGTACTCAAAGGAATAATTATTTCTCAATAAACATTGAAGTTTGGAAGGTTAAACCGGCCACCGGTTTATGATCACTGAGCAGCTTGACCTGACAGCTGCGGGTCATCTTGCACCGGTTCTTCTTCTTTGTCCCTACCTAGCG
Organism: Aegilops tauschii subsp. strangulata; assembly: GCF_002575655.3. Lineage (NCBI taxonomy): Eukaryota > Viridiplantae > Streptophyta > Magnoliopsida > Poales > Poaceae > Aegilops > Aegilops tauschii. Next base: position 422,824,379 of record NC_053037.3, on the reverse strand, counting down.
GCTGGAAGTCAACAGTTGTCCAGTCGATCCCAGTTAAAGCTTGGAACACAACTTTGTCGCTTATAAGGGTGGACGGTTCAATACCAGGGGCATAAGTGTGCTTACGGATTGAAGGGATCAGGCTTTGAGTTTCAAGAGCTGGTGCAGCAACCCGCTTGTTATTGATATCATAACTCGCCTGATAATGTGAAAGATCAGCTTCTTCAGCAAGTTGACAACCCAGTGGACGTACTTCCTGGTTTATGGCGCGGAGATCTTCAGTACAAAATTCTGATACGTATTCTTTCAAGCTTGGGTAGCCTTTAGCTACGTCCGTCGGATCAAGATCAGGCACCCATGCTTTTGCCCGGGTTAGCGCGGTCAGAGCGCCAGCCCTTGCAGCAGACCTCTTCGGCTCTTCTATCCAGGCCGGCAGCATAGATAGCCTGTCTAAGGTATCCTTGATCAACGTCAGGGGTGGCTTATTGTGCAAAGCGGTGCAAATAATCCATTGTGCGCCGGTATAAAGTTGCTCTATCAGCGTGTAGGCAGCTTTCAACTTCTTCTGCACATCTGAGCCCAGATGGCTAATGCGGGTTCCTGTATCGTTACAAACATCAGTAAACCGGCAACACATGAGAGGATATGTTGAAAGCATAAAGGAAGGATGCTTACCAAACACAACAGAGGTCATAGCATGCACTTGCCGCTTTACACCAGTCAGCTCGTCAACCACCGGTTTGAGAGCGGCTTCTGCGTTTTCAGCCCTTTTTATCAAAGCGGCTTTTTCAGTATCCCAATCCGCCCGCTCTTTGTTGAAGCCCTCTTTCAATTTCTCCATAGTGCCTAGAGCGCGGGTCAACTCTTCCTTCGCTTTGGAGGCTTCAGCTTGTTGGGTTTTGATGTCTCCTGCAGATCAGCGGTTTGGCGTTCCTTCTTGCTCAGCTCCGCCTGTAAAGAGACAGATACATAATGAGTTGACAGTGCATATTTGAAGTATCAAGCACATAACAAGTTATTCCCTTAGTACTTGGGGGCTAATGCATATTTGCGTTTACTTAGAAATTTTTACAAGTCCCAAACACAATACAAGTATTAAGCTTGGTACTTGGGGGTTAATGTGTGTTTGCTCAAAAAGCTGTTGATATGGGAATTCTTCTACAGTCCCGGTTCATCTTTATAAAGTTAAACCGGACCTTGGGGGCTATACCGGCGAAAGAGCAGTATCGCAAATTATAAGGAACCGGTTCATCTTAACAAGGTAATCCGGTCCCTGGAGGCTAAATAGGCAAGGTTAAGTTATGAAAAAAGTCCCGGTTTAGATTGGTATCATAAACCGTCACTTGGGAGCTACTACGAGTTGATGAACTGCAATTGGACAAAGGAGAAAAACAGTAGTTACCTCATATCGTTCCTTCATCAAGTTTACCAAACTAGCTTCATAGTCACGACTGGTATACAGACGGTTCAAGAAGCCAGAGTGAATATCTTGAACATTGAGGTTGGCGAAGCTTGATAAATCGGCATTCCATTTTCCCTTGCCAATAGCAGAGAGATCATCCTTGGCAGTATGCTTTGACAAAGCTACAGGGTTGCCTGGAGTGGAGTGGCCAGTGCCAGTAATCATAACATCATCATCTTGTTCATCCGCAGCTCTTGCCGGGGTTGGCGGTTTATCAGTGTCCTTCGTTGGACTGACCGGTTTGTCACCAGTTCGGACAGGGCTGGTTGGCCGGTCTGCATGACTTGTAGTATCAACTTGCACTTGTTCAGCAAGGAAATCATGGTCTTGAAGCGGCGGATCGGGAAGCATGGCGTCAGCATCGGTTTCTTCCAGATCTGGAGTTGTTTCCGGTTCAGCAGCTACATTATCGTCAGCCGGTTTGTTCAACCGAGCTTTCTTGCTGGGTCTTGGCTTGGCGCTGCGAAAAGATAAGACATAAGGATCAGTACAGTATGAAAAGATAACATATCAAGAATAAAGACATGTGCATAACTCACCCAGGAACTGTTTTGAGAGGTGGAAGCTGTGTGGCCGAAGACTCGCCAGAGGATGAGTGAGAAGTACCCTGATAATTTGAATCAGACGGGTTAAGAGGCTAGCGAAAACAACCTGCTTTTGGGCATGAAGTATCAATGGGATAAGAGACCTTTGAGCGGCGTTTCCGAATCGGACTGTTCGGTAAACCGGCGGAGGTAACTACCTGGCCGCTGTGCCGGGTTGTACGGTGAGCTTCGTGCTGCTGCGTCTTCAAAAGAAAGTTCGGATCCAAATAAGCAAGAGGGTGAGAAAATTTTACTTTCCGGTTTGCTTGACGGATTTTGGATGTTGGCAGAGGATCTGAATCGGTGGAAAGAATAGTTACCTCTACGTCCTCAGCGTGACTGCCTTCCGCGTCGTCCTGATAATAATCATTGTTAATGAGATGTACAAAAAATAAACCAAGAGAGTCAAGTTCTACCTCTGATTCTAGATTACGCACATTGTCATCAGCTGGTAGATCGGAGGATGCAGTGGTCCTTCTCTTGGCAGGTGTCTTGACAGCCTTGGTCTTTGGTCGAACTGGCTTGACCGGTTTGTCTTGCGGTTTTGCCGGTTTATCTTGTGATGGTTTCTTGTTCCAGAACGGATCATCACCCTGTCAGAAAAATAATCACACTTTCAGAGAGTATTTGGACAGAAGCAAATTCAGATACAAAGGATTATATGATTCTTACAGCTAGTGGTTTATTGAAGGTGCAGAAAGGGAGTAGCCCGGTTTGGGCACAGACGGCCTCCGGTTCGTTCAGAATTTTCTTTACAGCCTCAGTGACTTCGTCATCTGTAAGCTGAATGTCAATGTGCCGCTGAGCATGCTTCAAACTCCCCGTGTACTCACACATCAAACCGGGGCGCCGGCTTAAGGGCAGAATGCTCCAGCTTATCCAGCAGCGAGCAAGATCGACTCCTGTCAAACTGTTCGCCATGAAGGCTCTAAGCTTCGAAAGTTGGGGAGCATAGTTGGCCCGTTCTCTTGCTGTCAGCCTCTGAGGAAATGAGTGTGTGTTGCTCAGGCGTTCAGGGCGGTAACCCGGCAGGGGGTTTTCGTCAGATGGAGAGGTATCCATGTAGTAAAACCAAGTTTGGTTCCACTCTTTGGGGTGACTGTGGAGTTTGGGATGGGGGGAGGTGACTTCTTTTCTCTTCTGAACCGCCATCCCGCCCAGTTCTGTATTGGGTCCATCTGAGAACTCGGTGTGACGGTTTAAATGAAAGAAATCCCTAAACAGTTCGACTGTAGGTTCCTCTTGCAGATAAGCTTCACAGAATACTTGGAAGTGGCAGATATAGGTAACAGAGTTGGGGCTGATGTCTTGAGGGCGCAGCTGAAAATTGGCTAGCACATCTCGGAAATTTTTTGAACCGGGAGGGCTAAAACCTCGTCCGAGATGATCAGCAAACACGGTTACTTCTCCATCCTTGGGTGTAGGAGGATTTTCCGGGCCAGGGACCCCCCAGTGGATGACATCTTTCTTGGCTAGGGCGCCTGACTTAACAAGGTTGTTTAATTGCTCCTCGGTTACTCGAGAGGGATCCCAATTGCACTCATAAACTTGTTTAGCCATGACAAGGAAAATCTGAAACATGAGTATTACCGGTTTAATACAGTGGACAACTATACAGCGGTATGAGGATACTAGCATATTGGTAAACCGGAGTCTGGCAATGGAACAGTATAATGCATTGGCGGTTCAACAGGGGACTAATGGTATCTACCGGGTCATCATTTTTTCTGTGAGGATAAACCGGCCAATCTGGTATTCAAAGGGTGTAAGAGAAGGAAGAAACAAGTTTCACATCTTGCTATGGTAATTTCAGATCTACCGCGCATGGGAAAAACAAAATATATTCTGACCTAAATTCCAGTGTACTGAAGGTTCACCAAGATGAGATGAGTTGGATATCAAACAGGTGCTGAAACTGCTAAACCACGAGATCTATGTGGTTTAAACTACTACCGCATGAGACCTATGTGGTTTTTGGATCTAACCCACGGATATAAACAAGGGAAAAGAAGGGCGGCGACGAACACCGATGAACTACGGAAACCCTAAGCGCAGATCTATGGTAAGAGAAAGGGGAGACTTACGGATGCTGTTGAGCAGCGGCGGCGCGCGGAGGAGCTCTGGTATGTTCAGGTCGATGCAGCAGCCAAGGGTGGTGCAGCAGTCGAAGGTTGACGGCGGCGGCCGAGGTCGAAGGTTCGGGCATCGCGAGGATGAAGATGAAGCGAAGAGGCACGAGGGGGAAACTGGAAAGACCCCCTGGCCCTATTTATAAGGAGATAAATGACAGATGCGAAAATCGAGGAGCCGGATTTCTAGATAAGGTAATGTTGTCGCCTCGATTGTTGGAGGCTCGTTAATGACAGGTGACGTCACGACGTTTACCAAGATCCTAGAAGATGATGTCATGGCGGTTTACAAGATTGTGTGAAGATGCTGAAGAAGAAACTTTCTCAAGTATTGAGGATTGACATGAACTAGTTCAAATCAATTTGGGGCCTAATGTTGGGGATATTACAACTGGGCGTAAACCGGCCAGGAGAGGCCGGGTTAACTTCATAAGTAGTTCATCTGTATCTGAAGCCCATGAAGACAGACAGTGACGCTCCATGAAGGCCTAGGGCCCAAAGCCGGTTTAAGGCATGTAGACACGAACCGGCATTGAGATGTAAACTTGTGTTGTAAGATATACGTAGCAGAGACCGAGCCAGACACGATTATGAGTCGGCCTCGGAGTCTGTAAACCGACGGGCGTCAACCCATGTATATAAGGGGATGACCCGGCGGCGGTTCAGGGACAACAGACAACAACTCGAGACCCAGGCAAAGCGTATTCGCTCCCTGGTCATCGAAACCCCATCAATTCCATCACAACTAGACATAGGCTCTTACATTCATCGAAGGGGCCGAACTAGTATAAAACTCTCTTGCGTCCCTTGTCCGCTTTAACCCCTTCGAGCTAACCCATAGCGATGGCTCCACGACTAAGTCCTTTCTCTAGGACATCTGCCGTGACGAAACCACGACAGTATGCGTAGACACACAATTCGGTTTGGGCCTCCAACAGTAACGATCCACCTGGTGATTATAGCATTGTTTGGAAGTATGGCCCAAGAAGGTGCACTGTTTGCAATGAAAGGCCCTGGGACAACAAAACGGGAAATGGGCTGAAGAACCACATATGTAACAAACTGGGTCCAATATCTGGTTCCCGCCTTGAGAATATTTGTTGTTGGAAGATTCTGGAATATCCACCTGTTCACATGTACATGGTCTATCCCGACAAGTGGAGCAATACATACCAGGGCAAGAGGAAGCAAGGTGTCCCGTGTCATTGCATGAAGCGCAGAGATTCAGGCGCACATAAATATAATCCATATTGGCACACTGGAAAGCTTCCAGCTGGTGGCAATATGTTGATCAGAGTAGCCAACATGTCGATAATCAATAATATGTCGTAGAATAAAATCCGGGATAGATTGCCAAGATTCCTCCCTAAACCGACACCCTTCAAATCTTGCATTATGGGTCATTACTCTGTCATGATGGGTTGATGGGAGGCTCCCAAAAGTAATATTCACCATTAATGATGAGGCAATCAACTCCGAAGACGGCTCCTTACCAATAGAGTTTGAATTTTGGTTAGCCAAATTAACAGAATGGTCCCTGGCCGGAGAAAAGTTTGGAGATGAGGATTCCGGCCGGGCAGCCATTGCTGACGGTGGAAGAAAACCAAATTTTTGCAGTTCTGCCTTAGAGGAATCATCATGATGTTGACCACCTTGCAAGAACGAGAGCTTGGACCTGATAGCAATCGGTGACCGAGAAGCCACCTCGGGACTATGAATGTCGGAATGCCAGAAATTGTCCAAATGGCTTGATCGTATGGCCTCAGGGCGAAAGAGTTGAAAATGACATATGAAATCCGGCCAAACTCGATCTTTAAGCCCATAAATAAAATGCCCCACACGATTAGAAGCAACAGAGAACCGGTAGGATCTTCCTTGAAGATGGTGCACGTTGAGACCAGACGGGAGACCACCGATGCAACATTGTAATGCAATGGCTACTGATTCTTCCGAAAGAGAGAAGGAAGCCGACGAGAAATAAACAACCAAGAATAACTCCTTGGTCGATCCAAATGGAGAGAAATGAACAGGAGATCCAAAACGACGACGCACCTGAGCCGCAACCACAAGGCTGGGCGAGAAATCCCAGTGTAGAGGGCCTTCCATGATCATCTAGGGCAGAAATCTCCATGGTTGGGTGGTGGAGGTGACGGTGGGAGAGGAGAGCTCCATCCTCTCGAGAGATCCTATAGTCATAAAAAGACAAAGTTTTGGTCATCCTCGCCCCGTCTCATCGTTGTGATGAGGCGCTAACTTTAAGGGAGTGAGGGGCCGCCTGCTTGGAGCCGGCCTCCCTAGAGGCCGCCTGCTAGGAGTCGGCCCACCTCGTGGCCGCCTTCTGGGCCCCGCCGCCTTCCAGCAGCCGGCCGCTTGGACCAACCGGCCCAAAGAAGGTGGTCCTTTGTCTGTGATGCTTGAGGGGCGTGGCCGGCCCCGATGTATTGAAATACCATGGGGGCTGATGAGGCTACCCGTGGTCATTTACTCCGACAGTAGTCCCCGAAGCTGGTGGGGCGCTGCGGCTGAAAAGGTGAGAAGCCTCAGCAGCTTCCTACTCCGAGTGGTCTGGTAGACTTGCTTCGTCCGTCTTCTGAAGTGCCGACTCTTAGGAGCCGGCCGTGACCAAGCAGGCCGCTTGGTGATTTCGAAACGCCACGGTGGGGGCCAGGTGGTATGCCGGCCGGACGTCAGGCTTGCCGCCCGTTGCCCGCCCGCCACGTGGCGTCAGCAGGCCAAGCTGGCCTGCCAGCCCACGCGCGCGACGGGACGTCGCCGCAGGCCGGGGCCAACCACAACAGGGCCTCGGCGCGCGCGCTGATCCGCTGCGGCCAAGGCGGGCGGTTGGGCTTCTGCGGCAGTTAATGCATGCCTTTATTAGCGCGGTAAACATGGGATCGTGGGGGGAGTGAGCGCAGTTAATCCCACGACCCCCATGTCTCGCCCCCTCAGCTCCGCCGCCTGGGGCTATAAGTAGTGGGAGGGGGGCGGCATACACACGCGAGCCCTCCTCTCCCTTTGCCATCGCCATTCTTCTTCCCCTTCTCTTTGCCGCCGCAGCGCCCCTTCCTCTTGCCGAGGCGTTGCCACTGCCCACCGCCGTCAGGCTTCTTCTCGTCGTGACTTTGTTGCTCCGCCGCGGATTCGCCCACTCGCCACCGCGCCGCGCCTCCGTCGAGCTCACAAGTCCATGGCGCGCGTATGGGCCGGCGACTGGGACAGCTCCAACGTCCATGAAGATCATCTCTCCTTTCTTCACCAGACGTGGCGGCTGCCCCGGGAGACGCATGTGAAGGTGCGTGTCCCCCTCGAGGCAGAAGTCTCGATGGTGGCGGAGGACGACGAACGCGTCATCTTCCGATCCCATTTCCTTCGCGGCTTCGGCCTTCCGGCGAGCGGCTTCTTCCGCTCCTTCCTCACCTTCTATCAAGTCCAGCCGCACCACCTCATGCCAAACACAGTGGTGCTGCTGGCCGCCTTCGTCACCCTCTGTGAAGGCTACCTTGATACTCTCCCCACCCTCGAGCTCTGGGGAGAATGCTTCTACCTCAAGCTTGGCACCGCCGCCAAGGGCACGGCGGCCCAGTGCGGAGCCTGCATGGCGGTGCGGCGTCCGGGTGCCGGGAATCGCTTCCGTACCAATATCCCTGCTGCAGTCGGCCAAACTGTGGTAGAAGTCCTACTTCTACGCCAAGAACATCCATCCGATGATGGACTACATCAACCTTCCGGCTTATGTAGCTGGCCCGCCTGCTGACCCGCGCACTAACTGGCAATTTGAGCCAAGGACCCTATCGGCCGCCTCCTCCGCCGCTCTCGCCCGACTTCAAGTGATGACAGAGTCGGAGGGCCTCAAGGGCTCAAATCTGCTGGCCGGCTACATGGCGCGCTGAGTGCTCCCCCACCAAGCCCGGCCTCAAATCATGAGCCGCATGAGCGGGCATCGGGACCCTTGCCGGTTGAGCGCCAAGGATCTGCCGGACGTGGAGGTGGTCTAGCTCGTCAACTACTTCTCCAACTGCAAGTTATTGGAGAAGGAGTGGCAGTTCGGCAAGCGGCCGTACAGCCGCGCGCACCCGCCGCCTGCGGTGAGTCCTTAATTATTTTTTTCTCTTAAATTCGTCCGGGTTCTTCTTTGCCGCCTGATCAGTTGGCCATGGTGCGGATCTTCTCGACCCAGTCGGCCGCCGACGCTCTGGAGCCGGGTCACCAATACATGCCGGACCGGTCGGCGAGCGACGTGGACAACCCCGACTTGGGGGCGCCCGCCATGGAAGAGGACGACGCCACAGGTGGCGGAGATGGAGTAGGCGGTTCCTCAGGAGGCGGCCTTGAGGACTGGCCTGATGATGATGAGGAGGAGAATGAGCCGCGCTGCACTCACAACGCTGACAAGGCGGGCGGGAGCTCTTCAGCCGCGTCGACTGCACCAGGCGGCGCGCCGAAGCACTGGACTAACGCCTTGTTGTTCGGCAGTCGGCCAAAGAAGGCCAAGAATACGGCCGCCGCGGTGGCCCAATTTCAGAGGGCCCCGAAGTGGCTCCCATTGGCGGCTGGGTGAGTACTTTGATTCTTCTGTTGTTGCTTTTGCGTTTGCTTTTCTTCTTTCTTCTAGTCTTCTGACCGGCTTCTTGTCGCCGTGCCTTCATCGGGTCGCGCTCTTTCTCTCGCGGGCCCCCATCTGCCTCAGTGATTGGGGAGGCAGACGGCTCCGCCGAGCCCCGCCGTGTGGACCCGCGCGCCGACCTCCAGGAGGCGACAGAGCGGAACGCGCGCGAGGAGCGTGTTGGGGAACGTAGTAATTTCAAAAATATTCCTACGCACACGCAAGATCATGGTGATGCATAGCAACGAGAGGGGAGAGTGTTGTCCACGTACCCTCGTAGGCCGAAAGCGGAAACGTTAGCACAACGCGGTTGATGTAGTCGTACGTCTTCACGATCCGACCGATCAAATACTGAACGCACGGCACCTCCGAGTTCAGCACACGTTCAGCCCGATGACGTCCCTCGAACTCCGATCCAGTCGAGTGTTGAGGGAGAGTTTCGTCAGCACGACGGCGTGGTGACGATGATGATGTTCTACCGACGCAGGGCTTCGCCTAAGCACCGGTACAGTATTATCGAGGTGGACTATGGTGGAGGGGGGCACCGCCACACCGCTAAAAGATCAAACAATCAATTGTTGTGTCTCTAGGGTGCCCCCTGCCCCCGTATATAAAGGAGCAACGGGGGAGGTGCGGCCGGCCAGGAGGGGGCGTGCCAGGAGGAGTCCTACTCCCACCGGGAGTAGGACTCCCTCCCTTTTCCTTGTTGGATTAGGAGAAGAGGGGGAAAGAGGTGGAGGAGAAGAAGGAAAGGGGGGGCGCCGCCCCCCTCTCCTTGTCCTATTCGTACTAGGGGGGAGGGGCGCGCGGCCCTTGCCCTGGCCGCCTCTCCTCTTCTCCACTAAGGCCCACTATGGCTCATTAACCCCCTGGGGGTTCTGGTAACCCCTCCGGTACTCGGGTAAAATCCCGATTTCACCCGGAGCACTTGCGATATCCAAATATAGGTTTCCAATATATCAATCTTCATGTCTCGACCATTTCGAGACTCCTCATCATGTCCGTGATCACATCCGGGACTCCAAACAACCTTCGGTACATCAAAACATATAAACTCATAATATAACTGTCATCGAAACGTTAAGCGTGCGGACCCTACGGGTTCGAGAACTATGTAGACATGACCGAGACACATCTCCGGTCAATAACTAATAGTGGAACCTGGATGCTCATATTGGCTCCCACATATTCTACGAAGATCTTTATCGGTCAGAACGCATAACAAGAAACGTTGTTCCCTTTGTCATCGGTATGTTACTTGCCCGAGATTCGATCGTCGGTATCTCAATACCTAGTTCAATCTCGTTACCGGCAAGTCTCTTTACTCGTTCCGTAATACATCATCCCGCAACTAACTCATTAGTTGCAATGCTTGCAAGGCTTAAGTGATGTGCATTACTGAGTGGGCCCAGAGATACCTCTCCGACAATCGGAGTGACAAATCCTAATCTCGAAATACGCCAACCCAACAAGTACCTTTGGAGACACCTGTAGAGCACCTTTATAATCACCCAGTTACGTTGTGACATTTGGTAGCACACAAAGTGTTCCTCCGGTAAACGGGAGTTGCATAATCTCATAGTCATAGGAACATGTATAAGTCATGAAGAAAGCAATAGCAACATACTAAACGATCGAGTGCTAAGCTAACGGAATGGGTCAAGTCAATCACATCATTCACCTAATGATGTGATCCCTTTAATCAAATGACAACCCATGTCAATGGCTAGGAAACTTAACCTTCTTTGATCAGCGAGCTAGTCAAGTAGAGGTATACTAGTGACACTCTGTTTGTCTATGTATTCACACATGTATTATGTTTCCGGTTAATACAATTCTAGCATGAATAATAAACATTTATCATGATATAAGGAAATAAATAATAACTTTATTATTGCCTCTAGGGCATATTTCCTTCAGTCTCCCACTTGCACTAGAGTCAATAATCTGGATTACACAGTAATGATTCTAACACCCATGGAGCCTTGGTGCTGATCATGTTTTGCTCGTGGAAGAGGCTTAGTCAACGGGTCTGCAATATTCAGATCCGTATGTATCTTGCAAATTTCTATGTCTCCCACCTGGACTAAATCCCGGATGGAATTGAAGCGTCTCTTGATGTGCTTGGTTCTCTTGTGAAATCTGGATTCCTTCGCCAAGGCAATTGCACCAGTATTGTCATAAAAGACTTTCATTGGACCCGATGCACTAGGTATGACACCTAGGTCGGATATGAACTCCTTCATCCAGACTCCTTCATTTGCCGCTTCCGAAGCAGCTATGTACTCCGTCACACGTAGATCCCTCCACGACGCTTTGTTTAGAACTGCACCAACTGACAGCTCCACCGTTCAATGTAAACACGTATCCGGTTTGCGATTTAGAATCGTCCGGATCAGTGTCAAAGCTTGCATCAACGTAACCATTTACGATGAGCTCTTTGTCACCTCCATAAACGAGAAATATATCCTTAGTCCTTTTCAGGTATTTCAGGATGTTCTTGAACGCTGTCCAGTGATCCACTCCTGGATTACTTTGGTACCTCCCTGCTAGACTTATAGCAAGGCACACATCAGGTCTGGTACACAGCATTGCATACATGATAGAGCCTATGGCTGAAGCATAGGGAACATCTTTCATTTTCTCTCTATCTTCTGCAGTGGTCGGGCATTGAGTCTTACTTAACTTCACACCTTGAACACAGGCAAGAACCCTTTCTTTGCTTGATCCATTTTGAACTTCTTCAAAACTTTGTCAAGGTATGTGCTTTGTGAAAGTCCAATTAAGCGTCTTGATCTATCTCTATAGATCTTGATGCCCAATATATACGCAGCTTCACCGAGGTCTTTCATTAAAAACTCTTATTCAAGTATCCCTTTATGCTATCCCGAAATTCTATATCATTTCCAATCAGCAATATGTCATCCACATATAATATCAGAAATGCTACAGAGCTCCCACTCACTTTCTTGTAAATACAGGCTTTTCCAAAAGTCTGTACAAAACCAAATGCTTTGATCACACTATCAAAGCGTTTATTCCAAGTCCGAGAGGCTTGCACCAGTCCATAAATGGATCGCTGGAGCTTGCACACTTCGTTAGCTCCCTTTGGATCGACAAAACCTTCCGGTTGCATCATATACAACTCTTCTTCCAGAAATCCATTCAGGAATGCAGTTTTGACATCCGTTTGCCAAATTTCATAATCATAAAATGCGGCAATTGCTAATATGATTCGGACAGACTTAAGCATCGCTACGGGTGAGAAGGCCTCATCGTAGTCAATCCCTTGAACTTGTCAAAAAAAATTGCAACAAGTCGAGCTTTATAGACAGTAACATTACCGTCAGCGTCAGTCTTCATCTTGAAGATCCATTTATTCTCAATTGCTTGCCGATCATCGGGCAAGTCAACCAAAGTCCACACTTTGTTCTCATACATGGATCCCATCTCAGATTTCATGGCCTCAAGCCATTTTGCAGAATCTGGCTTCACCATCGCTTCTTCATAGTTCGTAGGTTCGTCATGGTCTAGTAACATAACCTCCAGAACAGGATTACCGTACCACTCTGGTGCGGATCTTACTCTGGTTGACCTACGAGGTTTAGTAACAACTTGATCTGAAGTTCCATGATCATCATCATTAACTTCCTCACTAATTGGTGTAGGCGTCACAGGAACAGATTTCTGTGATGAGCTACTTTCCAATAAGGGAGCAGGTACAGTTACCTCATCAAGTTCTACTTTCCTCCCACTCACTTCTTTCGAGAGAAACTCCTTCTCTAGAAAGGATCCATTCTTAGCAACGAATGTCTTGCCATCGGATCTGTGATAGAAGGTGTACCCAACAGTCTCCTTTGGTATCCTATGAAGACACATTTCTCCGATTTGGGTTCGAGCTTATCAGGTTGAAGCTTTTTCACATAAGCATCGCAGCCCCAAACTTTAAGAAACGACAACTTTGGTTTCTTGCCAAACCACAGTTCATAAGCGTCATCTCAACGGATTTCGATGGTTCCCTATTTAACGTGAATGCAGCCGTCTCTAAAGCATAACCCCAAAACTATAGCGGTAAATCAGTAAGAGAGATCATAGACCGCACCATATCTAGTAAAGTACGATTATGGCGTTCGGACACACCATTACACTGTGGTGTTCCGGGTGGCGTGAGTTGCGAAACTATTCCGCATTGTTTTAAATGTAGACCAAACTCGTAACTCAAATATTCTCCTCCACAATCAGATCGTAGAAACTTTATTTTCTTGTTATGATGATTTTCAACTTCACTCTGAAATTCTTTGAACTTTTCAAATGTTTCAGACTTATGTTTCAGTAAGTAGATATACCCATATCTTCTTAAATCATCTGTGAAGGTGAGAAAATAACGATATCCGCCACGAGCCTCAACATTCATCGGACCACATACATCTGTATGTATGATTTCCAACAAATTTGGTGCTCTCTCCATAGTACCGGAGAACGGCGTTTTAGTCATCTTGCCCATGAGGTACGGTTCGCAAGTACCAAGTGATTCGTAATCAAGTGGTTCCAAAAGTCCATCAGTATGGAGTATCTTCATGCGCTTTATACCGATATGACCTAAACGGCAGTGCCACAAATAAGTTGCACTATCATTATCAACTCTGCATCTTTTGGCTTCAACATTATGAATATGTGTATCACTACTATCGAGATTCATAAAAAATAGACCACTCTTTAAGGGTGCATGACCATAAAAGATATTACTCATATAAATAGAACAACCATTATTCTCTGATTTAAATGAATAACCGTCTCGCATCAAACAAGATCCAGATATAATGTTCATGCTCAACGCAGGCACCAAATAATAATTATTTAGGTCTAATACTAATCCCGAATGTAGATGTAGAGGTAGCGTGCCGACGGCGATCACATCGACTTTGGAACCGTTTCCCACGCGCATCGTCACCTCAAGCATGATTGGTTCGATGCCAAAAGTTGGCATGCCAATATTTGGCAAATGCCAAATGTTGGCTAGTGATTTGTTGGCTACCAACTTTTCTTCTCAACCTCACAAAAATTGCCAACATTTGGCAATTTTTGATTTGTCAAATGTTGGCTTGCCAAATATTGGCAATGCCAATTGTTGGCATCAAACCAATTATGCTCCTCGTCCTTAGCCAGTGTTCGCTTAATCCGTAGTCCCTGTTTTGAGTTGCAAATATTAGCAACAAAACCAGTATCAAATACCCAGGTGCTACTGCGAGCTCTGGTAAGGTACACATCAATAACATGTATATCACATATACCTTTGTTCACCTTGCCATCCTTCTTATCCGCCAAATACTTGCGGCAGTTCCGCTTCCAGTGACCAGTCTGCTTGCAGTAGAAGCACTTAGTCTTAGGCTTAGGTCCAGACTTGGGTTTCTTCTCTTGAGCAGCAACTTGTTTGCTGTTCTTCTTGAAGTTCCCCTTCTTCTTCCGTTTACCATTTTTCTTGAAACTGGTGGTCTTATTGACCATCAACACTTGATGTTCCTTCTTGATTTCTACCTCCGCAGCCTTTAGCATTGCGAAGAGCTCGGGAATCGTCTTATCCATCCCTTGCATGTTATAGTTCATCACGAAGCTCTTGTAGCTTGGTGGCAGTGATTGCAGAATTCTGTCAATGACACTATCATCTGGAAGATTAACTCCCAGTTGAATCAAGTGATTGTTATACCCAGATATTCTGAGTATATGCTCACTGACAGAACTATTTTCCTCCATCTTGCAGCTGTAGAACTTATTGGAGACTTCATATCTCTCAATCCGGGCATTTGCTTGAAATATTAACTTCAACTCTTGGAACATCTCATATGCTCCATGACGTTCAAAACATCGTTGAAGTCCCGGTTCTAAGCCGTAAAGCATGGCACACTGAACTATCGAGTAGTCATCAGCTTTGCTTTGCCAGACGTTCTTAACGTCGTCAGTTGCATCTGCAGCAGGCCTGGCACCCAGCGGTGCTTCCAGGACGTAATTCTTCTGTGCAGCAATGAGGATAATCCTCAAGTTACAGACCCAGTCCGTGTAATTGCTACCATCATCTTTCAACTTTGCTTTCTCAAGGAACGCATTAAAATTCAATGGAACAACAGCACGAGCCATCTATCTACAATCAACATAGACAAGCAAGATACTATCAGGTACTAACTTCATGATAAATTTAAGTTCAATTAATCATATTACTTAAGAACTCCCACTTATATAGACATCCCTCTAATCCTCTAAGTGATCACGTGATCCAAATCAACTAAACCATAACCGATCATCACGTGAAATGGATTAGCTTTCAATGGTGAACATCACTATGTTGATCATATCTACAATATGATTCACGCTCGACCTTTCGGTCTCAGTGTTCCGAGGCAATATCTGCATATGCTAGGCTCGTCAAGTTTAACCTGAGTATTCCGCGTGTGCAAAACTGTGTTGCACCCGTTGTAGATGGACGTAGAGCTTATCAACCCGATCATCACGTGGTGTCTGGGCACGACGAACTTTGGCAACGGTGCATACTCAGGGAGAACACTTTTATCTTGAAATTTAGTGAGAGATCATCTTATAATGCTACCGTCAATCAAAGCAAGATAAGATGCATAAAAGATAAACATCACATGCAATCAATATAATTGATATGATATGGCCATCATCATCTTGTGCTTGTGATCTCCATCTCCGAAGCACCGTCATGATCACCATCGTCACCGGCGCGACACCTTGATCTCCATCGTAGCATCGTTGTCGTCTCGCCAATCTTATGCTTCTACGACTATCGCTATCGCTTAGTGATAAAGTAAAGCATTACAGGGCGATTGCATTGCATACAATAAAGCGACAACCATATGGCTCCTGCCAGTTGCCGATAACTCGGTTACAAAACATGATCATCTCATACAATAAAATTTGGCATCATGTCTTGACCATATCACATCACAACATGCCCTGCAAAAACAAGTTAGACGTCCTCTACTTTGTTGTTGCAAGTTTTACGTGGCTGCTACGGGCTTAGCAAGAACCGTTCTTACCTACGCATCAAAACCACAACGATAGTTTGTCAAGTTGGTGCTGTTTTAACCTTCGCAAGGACCGGGCGTAGCCACACTCGGTTCAACTAAAGTTGGAGAAACTGACACCCGCCAGCCACCTATGTGCAAAGCACGTCGGTAGAACCAGCCTCGCATAAGCGTACGCGTAATGTCGGTCCGGGCCGCTTCATCCAACAATACCGCCGAACCAAAGTATGACATGCTGGTAAGCAGTATGACTTATATCGCCCACAACTCACTTGTGTTCTACTCGTGCATATGACATCTATCATAAAACCAGGTTCGGATGCCACTGTTGGGTAACGTAGTAATTTCAAAAAAATTCCTACGCACACGCAAGATCATGGTGATGCATAGCAACGAGAGGGGAGAGTGTTGTCCACGTACCCTCGTAGACCGAAAGCAGAAGCGTTAGCACAACGCGGTTGATGTAGTCGTACGTCTTCACGATCCGACCGATCAAGTACCAAACGCACGGCACCTCCGAGTTCAGCACACGTTCAGCCCGATGACGTACCTCGAACTCCGATCCAGCCGAGTGTTGAGGGAGAGTTTTGTCAGCACGACGGCGTGGTGACGATGATGATGTTCTACCGACGCAGGGCTTCGCCTAATGTAACACCTCGGATGTAACTTTCCATATTTGTAACTCCAACTCTTGCCATTTTCAGCTATGTGTTATGATATCTTTGTGGTCGGGTTTTGTTTTTCGTTTTGCATGTTGTTCATGTCATGCATCTCATATCATTTCATCATGTGCATCTCATTTGCATACGTGTTCGTCTCATGCATCCGAGCATTTTCCCCGTTGTCCGTTTTGCTATCCGACACTCCCACGTGCACCGGCGCACCCCTCTTGTTTCTTTTCGTGAGCGGGTGTTGAACGTTTTCGGAATGGACTGAGTCTTGTCAAGGGGCCTTGGTATACCACCGGTAGACCACCTGTCAAGTTTCGTTCCATTTGGAGGTCGTTTGATGCTCCAACGGTTAACCGGGTAACCGCAAAAGCCTTTTGGGTGTTGCAGCAAAACCCCCCTCCAAACAGCCCAATAACCCATCTAAGTCACCACCATGCTCTAGGTCGTTCGATCACGATCGTGTGGGCGAAAACTGTGCCTCATTTGGACTCTCCTAGCTCCCTATGCCTATATAAACACCTCCCCCTCCGAAATCCCGGGTCCAAACCCTAGCAAAATCGCCCCCCCCCCCCCGCCACCGGACGCGTCCGTCCCGCGCCGGACGAAACGCGCCGCCGCCCCAAGCCAATCGCCCGCTGCCACGTGGCCTCCGCCGGACGTCGCCCGCCGCGGCCCGCTCGGCCCGCGGGAGGCCCTCCCGCCCCGACGCCGCGGGCAACCGCGCCCGTGCCCCGTCGCCTCCTCTCCCCCGAGCGTCTCCCCGCCGGCGCCTCCTCCTCCCTCGCCCGATCTCCGGCGAGCTCGCTCCGCTGCCTCGGATTGCGCGCCGGATCTCGATCCACCGACGGTTGACTTCTTTCCCCCCGATTTTTCTCCAAGTCCTGATAATTTTGCATTATATGCTCCTGTTCATCGCATCATATCTCATCGCATACTGTTCCGTTTTGCGTGCATGATATATCGAAATGTTCGCCTCGAGATGCTCTTCATTTTGCTCCATTGTGCCATGCTCGTTTGAGTCCATCTTGATGCCCAAATCTCTGGTGTAAGAGTGCTATGTGATGTTTACTGCTGTTACTTATCAGAACTTGGTGATTTATTTTTTTTGTTGCAATTGATGTGTGCATCTTATGGGCATGAGCTCTACAGGTGTTGTGATCTGTGCCATGCTATCTTTACAGAGGTGTATGCCATGTTTTTTTTGATCTATGTGGTGACTAGCACAAGCATGCAAACTAGGCTTCGTGATGTTTCTGTTTTCAGGGACTTGGGATTTTCACTGTCTGTTTCTGCTGTTATTTTGTTGCCACGTATCCATTTGTCTACAGAGAGATCCATGCTTATTTTGGGCATGTTCAGTAAGGGTGTTTTGTATATATAGTTGTGTCTTTCCCATCCATGCCCATGTTTGCAATTATGGAGTGCCCTAGCATGTCTTAATCTTGCTCTACTTTTGCTATAAAATATTTCTGGCAGAATGTTAACATGATATTCAAATTTGTCAAGGTTGTAGTAGTTGATCCACACATGCTATGAACTTGCTCTTGCCATGGTTAGCTTCATAAACATGCCATCTAGCTGTAGGTATGCTTGTTTTTTCATGCATTGCTTTGTGATGAGTGAATCAAGCTCATCAAGATGCCTTCATAATTCTGTTTATTGCCATGCTCTGTTTTCTGGCAAGTCTGAAACCTGTTAACGAAACTTGCTATGTTTACATGGGTGCCATCATATCTTCTGATCCTTTTTGGCTTATCGTCAGTAAGGGACTTTTGTTCTATACATTTAGTAGATTCATGCCATGCCTTGTTTTGCTATGTTAAGTTCTTTAGCATGTGTTTTGCTTGCTCTGAACATTGCTACCTGATGCTGTTTCTTCCATGTCCAGTATTTTTACTAAGTCTGTGAACCTAATATCTTTTGCACTTTTGCCATGCTTGTTTGAACCTGTTACGGTGTGATCTAGCCGTAGCTTAGTGTTCATCTTTTGTCAATCATCTCCTGTAGATTACTGCCATATGATTTGTTGCTATGTTGGGGTGCTTTAGCATAGTTACTTGTTGCATTCTAAGTGCTATCATGCTGTTAATCGCAGAATTGTGTCATTCTTGTTTTGCTTGCCATTTGCAAACCGTGCATTCGTTTCCGGTGATCTTTATATCGATTTCAACCGAAATCATCTCATCTTTCCAGTGGCATACTTGGTTTGCCAAGTTACTGCCTTGTTCATCCTTTTTCTTCCGGAGCACGCATACACATCGCATATCATATCATATCTCGCATATCATTCATGTGTTGCATCATGTCGCTTGTGCATTTCCCGTGATTGATTGTGGTTCCATTGCTTGTGTTCTTGCTGTGGGCAGAGCCGGGAGACGAGTTCGTGAACGAGGAACCTGTTGAGTACGCTTACGAGGATCAAGCTTGCGACAACTCTAAGAACCTTACAGGCAAGATGACCATACCCTCGAAATCATTTCTATCTTTGCTTTGCTAGTTGTTCGCTCTATTCTGCTATGCCGCGCTACCTACCACTTGCTATATCATGCCTCCCACATTGCCTTGTCAAGCCTCTAACCATCCTTTCGTAGCAAACCGTTGTTTGGCTAAGTTACCACTTTTGCTCAGCCCTTCTTATAGCATTGCTAGTTGCAGGTGAAGTTGAAGTTGGTTCCATGTTGGAACATGGATATTTTGGAATATCACAATATCTCTTATTTTATTAATGCATATATATATTTGGTAAAGGGTGGAAGGCTCGGCCTTATGCCTGGTGTTTTGTTCCACTCTTGCCGCCCTAGTTTCCGCCATACCGGTATTATGTTCCTTGAGTTTGCGTTCCTTACGCGGTTGGGTGATTTATGGGACCCCCTTGACAGTTCGCCTTGAATAAAACTCCTCCAGAAAGGCCCAACCTTGGTTTTACCATTTGCTACCTAAGCCTTTTCCCTTGGGTTTTCGCGAGCCCGAGGGTCATCTTTATTTAACCCCCCCGGGCCAGTGCTCCTTAGAGTGTTGGTCCGAACCGAGCAACCTGCGGGGCCACCTTGGGGAAACTCGGGGCCTGGTTTTACTCGTAGCTTGACTTATCCGGTGTGCCCTGAGAACGAGATATGTGCAGCTCCTATCGGGATTTGTCGGCACATCGGGCGGCTTTGCTGGTCTTGTTTTACCGTTGTCAAAATGTCTTGTAAACCGGGATTCCGAGACTGATCGGGTCTTTCCGGGAGAAGGTTTATCCTTTGTTGACCGTGAGAGCTTATGATGGGCTTAGTTGGGACACCCCTGCAGGGTATTATCTTTCGAAAGCTGTGCCCGCGGTTATGAGGCAGATGGGAACTTGTTAATGTCCGGTTGTAGAGAACTTGTCACTTGACTTAATTAAAATACATCAACCGTGTGTGTAGCCGTGATGGTCTCTTCTCGGCGGAGTCCGGGAAGTGAACACGGTTTGAGTTATGCATGAACGTAAGTAGTTTCAGGATCACTTCTTGATCATTTCTAGCTTCGCGACCGTTGCGTTGCTTCTCTTCTCGCTCTCATATGCGTATGTTAGCCACCATATATGCTTAGTGCCTGCTGCAGCTCCACCTCATTACACCATCCTTTCCTATAAGCTTAAATAGTCTTGATCTCGCGGGTGTGAGATTGCTCAGTCCTCGTGACTCACAGATTCTACCAAAACAGTTGCAGGTGCCGATGATGCCAGTGCAGATGGCGCAACCGAGCTCAAGTGGGAGTTCGACGAGGAACGTGGTCGTTACTATGTTTCTTTTCCTGATGATCAGTAGTGGAGCCCAGTTGGGATGATCGGGGATCTAGCATTTGAGGTTATCTTATTTTCATTTGAATTTGACTGTAGTCGGTCTATGTGTGGATTTTGGATGATGTATGAATTATATTTATGTATTGTGTGAAGTGGCGATTGTAAGCCAACTCTCGTTATCCCATTCTTGTTCATTACATGGGATTGTGTGAAGATGACCCTTCTTGTGACAATACCACAATGCGGTTATGCCTCTAAGTCATGCCTCGGCACGTGGGAGATATAGCCGCACCGTGGGCATTACAATTTGGTAATCAGAGCCATCCCCGACTTAGGAGCCCCCTGGTTGATCGAATCGCTGGCGTTGTTGAGTCTAGAACCAAAATGTTTTGAGTCTTAGGATTATATATATCAGAGAGTAGGATTCTTTTTACTCCTCAGTCCCTTCGTCGCTCTGGTGAGGCCTCCTGACGTAGAAGTTTTGACTCTTCTCTCCTCAAATTTCACTAATTTTTTTTAGGATCACGCGGGTATCTTAGAATCGTTCCGATGGTTTTGTGACAAGAACATTGTTCTTGGTGCCTCCTGACATTTAGGGGTTGTGGCAGTGTCCCAGGGAGTTGAGCTCCGAGGTGTTGTCGTCACAATTTTATCGTTGCAGTTCTGGAATACCTGAGTTTCGCCGACATTGAAAATCTCTTTTATGCAGTTGTTGGTGAGATCACCTCGACGCCACCCAGTACTGGGGCGGGAGTTCGGGAGTATTGCCATAACTCGTATAACGGATGCTTTTCGAAGGTTGAGGTACACGATTTTCGAAGGTTTCTTGGTTATGTGTTGACAGATGGATACAGCTGGATCTAGGAATTGCTAGTTTGGGTGATATATTTTGTGTCCCCTGTATCCCCTACACCAGATTGCATAACCAGAAAGTTTCGGGAGTTTATAGGTGGGATTCAAGTAGCTCTTAGCATTTCTTCCCACAGATATTTGGTTTGTGATTGGGTAATCCTTACCACTTATTTGTTCCACTCGTACCTTTTTATTTTATTCATCAATATCTTATCAAGTGGCTTCTCACCTTAATGGAAGTGTGATGATTTACTATGGAATTCATTCGTTCATCCTCGTTTGAATGTTTATTGTGAAGACTATATGTTGCAATTTCTATCCGTTGATTCAAATCGTCTATCTGTCTATCAAGATGCTAACGGATGTCACCCTCTTCAGGATGGCTCCGCCAACGCGTCAGAATCCGGAACGCAATGATGGGAGTCAGGCGAACCCTCCGCCACCACCTCCGCCTCTGGAGGCATGGCAAGCTATCATGGCAGCCACCAACGCCAATGCTCAGATGATTTTGCAACTCTTGCAAGAACGCACCCAAGGGCAAGGCAATCAAGGAAATCAAGGCCAAGGCAAAAATCAGCCTCACTTCGCTACCCTCAAGCAGTTTCTCGCAAATCAGCCCAAGTCTTTCAGCTACTGTGCTGAGGCCACAGATGCCGATGATTGGCTCGTGGACATCAACAAGCATTTTGAATGTATCAATGTCAGGCCTGAGGACTTTGTCAAGTTCACTTCTTTTCAACTCAAGGATCAAGCTGCCGAGTGGTATCAACAATACAAAGATTCCAGAGGAGGTCGTGTGATTACCTGGGATGATTTCAGCCGAGATTTCAAAGCTCACCACATTCCACAAAGTGTTGTTGAGAGTAAGCATGAGGAGTTCCGCAATCTTAAGCAAGGCAGCATTTCCGTGTATCAATACAATACTCAGTTTCAGAAACTCGCTCGCTTCGCTAAGTAAGACGTTCCTGATGAAAAGAGCATGATCTATCAATTTAGAGGTGGCCTTAGAGAAGATCTGCAATTGCCTCTCGTGCTTTTTGAGCCGACCAAGTATGATGATTTCTACCATATGGCACTGAAGCAAGAGGCTGCTCAGCTCAAGTGTGAGGCTTCTAAGAAGAGAGTCAGGGACATAGTTCAGTCTTCTTCTTCCTCACTAGTGGCTGCTAAGCAACAGAAGTTCTGGTTGCCTCCTCCTCCGTTTCGTCAGCCTTACCAGCAGAAGAACAAAGGTGGCCATGGATCTTCCCACTCATCCAACCCTGGCTATCAGAACAAGTCTCAGAATCAAGTTCCAAAATCGAATGCTCCTTATCATCGTCCACTCTCAGAGGTGACTTGCAACAAGTGTCAGCAGAAAGGTCACTATGCTAACAAATGCTTCAACCAAAGGCGCCTTCCGCCTCCTCCTCCTGTGAGATCTTCCAGCAATGCAGTGGTCAAGCATAATCCCAAGTCTGCAAAGGTGAACATGATGAATGCAGCTCAAGCGGAGGAATCTACTGATGTGATAATGGGTAATATCTCAGTTAATGATATTCCTGCAAAAGTCTTATTTGATACTGGTGCTTCGCTTTGTTTCATGTCAAGACCGTTTTTTGCCAAGCATGAATTCACTTGTTCACATCTGGGTAAACCCATGGATGTCGTTTCTCCGGGTAAACGTTTGAGTTCTAGTTTGGTGGTTCCGGATGTTTCCATCAAGATGGGAAACTATAAATTTCTGTCTTCTCCAATTGTTCTTGGTGACTCGGACATTGATCTAATTCTCGGGATGGACTGGCTTTCTAAGCACAAGGCTCAACTTGATTGTGCTGCCAGGGAAATTCAATTGACACACTCTTCTGAGGATGTTATCATCTATGCCCCTCGTGATGAAACTATTCGGTTGTTTTCTCTCAATGAGAAGGGCGAGTTGAATGCTATTTCTCAAATTCCAGTCGTTTGTGAGTATCAAGATGTCTTTCCAGAAGAGCTTCCGGGTATGCCTCCTCACCGGCCAGTTGAGTTCGTTATCGATCTTGAGCCTGGCACTGAACCCGTTTGCAAGCGTACATATAAGCTTGGACCCAAGGAGCTGAAGGAATTGAAGAAACAGCTCGATGAACAAGAGCGTCTGGGTTTGATCAGACCAAGTTCATCTCCATGGGGTTGTGGTGTTCTTTTTGTCCAGAAGAAGGATGGCACGGACCGACTTTGTGTCGACTACCGTCCATTGAACAAGAAGACAATCAAGAACAAGTATCCACTTCCCAACATCAATGAGTTATTTGAGCAACTCAAAGGTGCTAAAGTATTCTCCAAGCTTGACCTCCGGATGGGTTATCATCAGATTCGCATTCGTGAAGAAGATATTCCCAAGACAGCATTCAGAACAAGCTTTGGTTCTTATGAATATACTGACATGTCTTCCGGCCTTGTCAATGCTCCTCCAACATTCTCTCGGATGATGAATTTCATCTTCAACCCCTATACCAATGAATTCGTCCTGGTGTATCTCGATGATATCTTGGTCTTCTCCAAGAATAAGAAGGATCATGCCAAACATTTGCGATTGGTGCTCGACAAGCTCAGAGAGTATCAATTCTATGCGAAGTTTTCCAAATGTGAGTTTTGGCTCGATGAAGTTCTTTACCTTGGTCATATCATCTCTGCCAAGGGCATCACTGTTAATCCCGAGAAGGTGTCTGCAATTGTGAATTGGGAACCTCCTCAGAATGTCAAGCAGCTTCGCAGTTTTCTTGGTCTTGCAAGCTATTGCCGAAGATTCGTTGAGAATTTCTCTAAGATTGCAAAGCCTCTTTCCAACCTCCTCCAGAAGCATGTGAAGTATGTCTGGTCTCCTGAGTGTGACGTTGCTTTCAACACTCTCAAAGAGAAACTCGTCACAGCTCCTGTCTTGACTCCTCCTGACGAATCCAAGCCATTCGAAGTTTTCTGTGATGCTTCTCTTCAAGGTCTCGGTGCTGTGTTAATGCAAGAGAAGAAAGTTGTGGCCTATACCTCTCGTCAGTTGAAGCCCAACGAAAAGAACTACCCCACTCACGATCTTGAGTTGGCGGCAGTTGTCCATGCATTAATAACATGGAGACATCTCTTGTTGGGAAGGACAGTGGACATTTTCACCGATCACAAGAGTCTCAAATACATCTTCACTCAGCCCAACCTCAACCTCAGGCAAACTCGATGAGTCAAAATGATTCAAGAGTACAATTCGAGTATTGAATATACTCCAGGCAAGGCCAATGTCATTGCAGATGCTTTGAGCAGGAAGGCTTATTGCAACAGCTTAATCCTCAAGCCATTTCAACCGGACCTTTGTGAAGCTTTCCGCAAGCTGAATCTCCAAGTTGTTCCTCAAGGCTTTCTTGCCAACCTCATAGTCTCTCCTACTTTGGAAGATCAAATTCGTGAGGCACAACTCATGGATACCATGGTGAAGAAGGTGAAACATGGTATCGACAAGGGTCTTTCCAAATACAAGTGCTATCGCATTGATGACAGAGACACTTTATTCTTCGAGGACCGGATTGTGGTTCCTAAAGGTGATCTAAGGAAAGTCATTATGAACGAGACGCACAATTCTCTTCTTTCCATTCATCCTGGAAGTACGAAGATGTACCATGACCTCAAGCAGTCGTATTGGTGGACTCGAATGAAGTGAGAAATCGCTCAATTCGTGAATGAATGTGATGTCTGTCGAAGGGTGAAAGCAGAACACCAATGACCAGCTGGTCTCCTCCAACCTCTTGCTATACCAGAATGGAAGTTTGATCATATCAAAATGGACTTCGTGACTGGATTTCCCAAGTCCAAGCGCGGAAATGATGCTATCTTCGTTGTCATCGACAAGCTTACTAAAGTGGCTCATTTCCTTCCAATCAAAGAATCTATCACAGCAGCTCAGTTGGCAGAGCTATACACCTCCAGGATTGTCTCCTTGCACGGCATTCCACAATTGATATCTTTAGATCATGGAAGCATCTTCATGTATAAGTTCTGGGACTCCTTCCAGAAAGCCATGGGCACCAACATTCGCTTCAGCACAGCCTTCCATCCTCAAACTAGTGGCCAAGTCGAGCGAGTCAATCAAATCCTTGAAGATATGCTCAAGGCTTGTGTCATTTCCTTTGGAATGAAATGGGAAGATTGTCTTCCATATGCCGAATTCTCCTACAACAACAGCTTCCAAGCGAGTTTGGGCAAGGCCCCATTCGAGATTCTCTATGGCAGAAAGTGTCGTACTCCTCTCAATTGGTCAGAGACTGGTGAACGCCAACTTCTTGGCAACAACTTAATCACAGAAGCTGAAGAAATGTGTAAAGTCATCCGTGAAAATCTCAAAGCCGCGCAATCGCGCCAGAAGAGTTACTATGATAGCAAGCACCGTGACTTGGCTTTCGAGATCGGAGACCATGTCTACCTCCACGTCGCTCCAATGAAAGACACTCGTCGCTTCGGTATCAAAGGGAAGCTTGACCCTAGATATGTGGGTCCTTTCAAGATCATTGGCAAAAGAGGCGACCTCGCCTATCAACTTGAGCTTCCCTCCAACTTCGCGAACGTGCACGATGTGTTCCACGTGTCACAGCTTCGCAAGTGCGTCAAGACTCCTGAGCGCACCATCAACTTCGAAGAGATTGACCTCCAAGAAGATCTGTCTTACCATGAGCACCCCGTTGCTATTCTTGAAGAAACTGAGTGCAAGACTCGCAACAAGTCAATCAAATTCCTGAAAGTGAAGTGGTCGCACCATTCCGACCGAGAAGCCACCTGGGAACGCGAGGACCACCTCCGTTCCGAATATCCGGAGTTCTTTCAGTCCTAGATCTCGGGACGAGATCCTCTCGTAGTGGTGGAGTGTTGTAACACCCCGGATATAACTTTCCATATTTGTAACTCCAAATCTTGCCATTTTCGGCTATGTGTTATGATATTCCCTTCGTGGTCGGGTTTTGTTTTTCGTTTTGCATCTTGTTCATCTCATGCATCTCATATCATGTCATCATGTGCATCTCATTTGCATACGTGTTCGTCTCATGCATCCGAGCATTTTCCCCGTTGTCCGTTTTGCTATCCGACACTCCCACGTGCACCGACGCACCCCTCTTGTTTCTTTTAGTGAGCGGGTGTTGAACGTTTTCGGAATGGACCGAGTCTTGTCAAGTGGCCTTCGTATACCACCGGCAGACCAACTGTCAAGTTTCGTTCCATTTGGAGGTCGTTTGATGCTCCAACGGTGAACCGGGTAACCGCAAAAGCCTTTTGGGTGTTGCAGCAAAAACCCCTCCAAACAGCCCAATAACCCATCCAAGTCACCTCCATGCTCTAGGTTTTTCGATCACGATCGTGTGGGCGAAAACCGTGCCTCATTTGGACTCTCCTAGCTCCCTATGCCTATATAAACACCTCCCCCTCCGAAATCCCGGGTCCAAACCCTAGCAAAATCGCCCCCGCCGCTACCAGACGCGTCCGTCCCGCGCCGGATAAAATGCGCCGCTGCCCCGAGCCAATCACCCGCTGCCACGTGGCCTCCGCCGGCCGTCGCCCGCCGCGGCCAGCTCGGCCCGCGGGAGGCCCTCCCGGCCCAGTCCGCCGCCGCCGCCCCGCGCGGGTCCCCGCCCGCGCCCGCCGTCGCCCGCCGCCACACCGGAGCTCCCGTCATCGCCCGCCGCTCCGGCGCCTCGCTGCCGACCGCGTCGGCCTCCCCTCCTCGCCGGGAGCCGCGCCCGACGCCGCGGGCAATCGCGCCCGTGCCCCGTCGCCTCTTCTCCCCCGAGCGTCTCCCCGCCGGCGCCTCCTCCTCCTCCCTCGCCCGATCTCCGGAGAGCTCGCTCCGCTGCCTCGGATTGCGCACCGGATCTCGATCCACCGACGGTTGACTTCTTCCCCCCCCCCCCGCCCGATTTTTCTCGTCCTGATAATTTTGCATTATATGCTCTTGTTCATCGCATCATATCTCATCGCATACTGCCCCGTTTTACGTGCATGATATATTGAAATGTTCGTCTCGAGATGATCTTCATTTTGTTCCATTGTGCCATGCTCGTTTGAGTCCATCTTGATGCCCAAATCTCTAGTGCAAGAGTGCTATGTGATGTTTACTGCTGTTACTTATTAGAACTTGGTGATTTGTTATTTTTGTTGCAATTGATGTGTGCATCTTATGGGCATGAGCTCTATAGGTGTTTTGATCTATGCCATGCTATCTTTACAGAGGTGTATGCCATGTATTTTTGTGATCTCTGTGGTGACTAGCACAAGCATGCAAACTAGGCTTCGTGATGTTTCTGTTTTCAGGGACTTGGGATTTTCACTGTCTGTTTCTGCTGTTATTTTGTTGCCACGTATTCATGTGTCTACAGAGAGATCCATGCTTATTTTGGGCATGTTCAGTAAGGGTGTTTTGTATATATAGTTGTGCTTTTGCCATCCATGCCCCTGTTTGCAATTATGGAGTGCCCTAGCATGTCTTAATCTTGCTCTACTTTTGCTATAAAATATTTCTGGTAGAATGTTAACATGATATTCAATTTTGTCAAGCTTGTTGTAGTTGATCCAGACATGCTATGAACTTGCCATCTTGTTGTAGGTATGCTTGTTTTGTCATGCATTGCTTTGTGATGAGTGAACCAAGCTCACCAAGATGCCTTCATAATTCTGTTTACTGCCATGCTCCGTTTTCTGCAAAGTCTGAAACCTGTTAACGAAAGTTGCTATGTTTACATGGGTGCCATCATATCTTCTGATCCTTTTTGGCTTATGGTCAGTAAGGGACTTTTGTTCTATACATTTAGTAGATTCATTCCATGCCTTGTTTTGCTATGTTAATTTCCTTTAGCATGTGTTTTGCTTGCTCTGAACATTGCTACCTGATGCTGTTTCTGCCATGTCCAGTATTTTTACCAAGTCTGTGAACCTGATATCTTTTGCACTTTTGCCATGCTTCCATGAACCTGTTATGGTGTGATCTAGCCGTAGCTCAGTGATCATCGTTTGTCAACCATCTCCTGTAGATTACTGTCATATGCTTTGTTGCTATGTTGGGGTGCTGTAGCATAGTTACTTGTTGCATTCTAAGTGCTATCATTCTGTTAATCGCAGAATCGTGTCATTCTTATTTTGCTTGCCATTTGCAAACCGTGCATCCGTTTCCGGTGATCTTTATATCGATTTCAAACGAAATCATCTCATCTTTCCAGTGGCATACTTGGTTTGCCAAGTTACTACCTTGTTCATCCTTTTTCTTCCGGAGCACGCATACGCATCGCATATCATATCTCGCATATCATTCATGTGTTGCATCATGTCGCTTGTGCATTTCCCGTGATTGATTGTGGTTCCATTGCTTGTGTTCTTGCTGTGGGTAGAGCCGGAAGATGAGTTCGTGAATGAGGAACCTGTTGAGTACGCTTACGAGGATCAAGCTTTCGACAACTCTGAGAACCTTGCAGGCAAGATGACCATACCCTCGAAATCATTTCTATCTTTGCTTTGCTAGTTGTTCGCTCTATTCTGCTATGCTGCGCTACCTACCACTTGCTATATCATGCCTCCCATATTGCCTTGTCAAGCCTCTAACTATCCTTTCCTAGCAAACCGTTGTTTGGCTAAGTTACCGCTTTTGCTCAGCCCTTCTTATAGCGTTGCTAGTTGCAGGTGAAGTTGAAGTTGGTTCCATGTTGGAACATGGATATTTTGGAATATCACAATATCTCTTATTGTATTAAAGCATATATATATTTGGTAAAGGGTGGAAGGCTCGGCCTTATGCCTGGTGTTTTGTTCCACTCTTGCCGCCCTAGTTTCCGTCATACCGGTATTATGTTCCTTGAGTTTGCGTTCCTTACGCGGTTGGGTGATTTATGGGACCCCCTTGACAGTTCACCTTGAATAAAACTCCTCCAGCAAGGCCCAACCTTGGTTTTACCATTTGCCACCTAAGCCTTTTCCCTTGGGTTTTCGCGAGCCCGAGGGTCATCTTTATTTAACCCCCCCGGGCCAATGCTCCTTCGAGTGTTGGTCCGAACCGAGCAGCCTGCGGGGCCACCTCGGGGAAACTCGAGGCCTGGTTTTACTCGTAGCTTGACTTATCCGGTGTGCCCTGAGAACGAGATATGTGCAGCTCCTATCGGGATTTGTCGGCACATCGGGCGGCTTTGCTGGTCTTGTTTTACCATTGTTGAAATGTCTTGTAAACCGGGATTCCGAGACTGATCGGGTCTTTCCGGGAGAAGGTTTATCCTTCGTTGACCATGAGAGCTTATGATGGGCTAAGTTGGGACACCCCTACAGGGTATTATCTTTCGAAAGCCGTGCCCGCGGTTATTACGCAGATGGGAATTTGTTAATGTCTGGTTGTAGAGAACTTGTCACTTGACTTAATTAAAATACATCAACCGTGTGTGTAGCCGTGATGGTCTCTTCTCGGCGGAGTCCGGGAAGTGAACACGGTTTAAGTTATGCATAAACATAAGTAGTTTCAGGATCACTTCTTGATCATTTCTAGCTTCACGACCGTTGCGTTGTTCTCTTCTCGCTCTCATATGCATATGTTAGCCACCATATATGCTTAGTGCCTGCTGCAGCTCCAGCTCATTACACCATCCTTTCCTATAAGCTTAAATAGTCTTGATCTCGCGGGTGTGAGATTGCTGAGTCCTCGTCACTCACAGATTCTACCAAAACAGTTGCAGGTGCCGATGATGCCAGTGCAGATGACGCAACCGAGCTCAAGTGGGAGTTCGACGAGGAACGTGGTCGTTACTATGTTTCTTTTCATGATGATCAGTAGTGGAGCCCAGTTGGGACGATCGGGGATCTAGCATTTGAGGTTATCTTATTTTCATTTGAATTTGACCGTAGTCGGTCTATGTGTGGATTTTGGATGATGTATGAATTATATTTATGTATTGTGTGAAGTGGCGATTGTAAGCCAACTCTCGTTATCCCATTCTTGTTCATTACATGGGATTGTGTGAAGATGACCCTTCTTGCAACAATACCACAATGCGGTTATGCCTCTAAGTCGTTCCTCGACACATGGGAGATATAGCCGCACCGTGGGCATTACACCTAACCACCGCTACAGTATTATCGAGATGGACTATGGTGGAGGGGGGCACCGCACACGGCTAAAAGATCAAACGATCAATTGTTGTGTCTCTAGGGTGCCCCTCTGCCCCCGTATATAAAGGAGAAAGGGGGGAGGTGCGGCCGGCCAGGAGGGGGCGCGCCAGGAGGAGTCCTACTCCCACCGGGAGTAGGACTCCCTCCCTTTTCCTTGTTGGATTAGGAGAAGAGGGGGACAGAGGTGGAGGATAAGAAGGAAAGGGGGGCGCCGCCCCCCTCTGCTTGTCCTATTCGGACTAGGGGGCGGGGCGCGCGGCCCTTGCCTTGGCCGCCTCTCCTCTTCTCCACTAAGGCCCACTATGGCCAATTAACCCCCGGGGGTTCCGGTAACCCCTCTAGTACTCCGGTAAAATCCCGATTTCACCCGGAACACTTCCGATATCCAAATATAGGCTTCCAATATATCAATCTTCATGTCTCGACCATTTCGAGACTCCTCGTCATGTCCGTGATCACATCCGGGACTCCGAACAACCTTCGGTACATCAAAACATATAAACTCATAATATAACTGTCATCGAAACGTTAAGCGTGCGGACCCAACGGGTTCGAGAACTATGTAGACATGACCGAGACACGTCTCCGGTCAATAACCAATAGCGGAACCTGGATGCTCATATTGGCTCCCACATATTCTACGAAGATCTTTATCGGTCAGACCGCATAACAACATACGTTGTTCCCTTTGTCATCGGTATGTTACTTGCCCGAGATTCGATCGTCGGTATCTCAATACCTAGTTCAATCTCGTTACCGGAAAGTCTCTTTACTCGTTCCGTAATACATCATCCCGCAACTAACTCATTAGTTTCAATGCTTGCAAGGCTTAAGTGATGTGCATTATCGAGTGGGCCCAGAGATACCTCTCCGGCAATCGGAGTGAAAAATCCTAATCTCGAAATACGCCAACCCAACAAGTACCTTCGGAGACACCTGTAGAGCACCTTTATAATCACCCAGTTACGTTGTGATGTTTGGTAGCACACAAAGTGTTCCTCCGGGAAACGGGAGTTGCATAATCTCATAGTCATAGGAACATGTATAAGTCATGAAGAAAGCAATAGCAACATACTAAACGATCGAGTGCTAAGCTAACGGAATGGGTCAAGTCAATCACATCATTCACCTAATGATGTGATACCGTTAATCAAATGACAACCTGTTGAGGATATAGACCTTAGAGTCACCCACCAGGAGGGGCCGGGTTACTCATATGGTCATTGCCAGAAGCCCGGTGCCAAGCTTGAAGACGGTGGGCCAAAGATGGGCTTAAGACCCGGATATGGCTTAAGGCCCGTAGTTACAATCATTATCATGGTAGAACTTGTAGTGTAAGGCAAGAATAGTTGAGAGTCCGAGCCGGACACTCTTATGAGCCGGCCGGGACTCTGAGAGCTGCTGGGCGTCAGCCTCCCTATATAAAGGGACGACCCGGCAGCGGTTTAGAGACAAGAAAAGATCTCATCGAGAGCCAGGCATAGCAGTTAAGCTCCCTGGTCATCGAAACCCTAATCAATACCACCTCAAACTGGACGTAGGCTTTTACCTTCACCGTAAGGGGCCGAACCAGTATAAACCCTCGTGTTCCTTGTCCCACTTAACCCCTTCAAGCTTCCTAGTTGCGATGGCTCCACGACTAAGTCCTAGTTCGAGGACATCTGCCATGACAATTCCACGACAGTTGGCGCCCACCGTGGGGCTGGCGCACGGTGGATTTGAGTTCTTGAAGGGCAGCTTCGAAGGGCTCAAGGGATACGCTGTGGGCCGGATGACCAAGAGTCGTCGCGGCAAGCTCTACATCGACGATGCAAAATGGGGCCCCGACGCCGGCTCAATTGAGTACGGGTACCGGGTCCCCTTCGGTGGAATTCATGTTTTCATTGGTAAGATTGGTGAGCCGGGCCCTGAGCCGGATCTCTGCGCCGATCTCATCGAGACGGCTCAGCGTGCATGACCCGCCCGGGCCCGGCCTGCCTTAAGGCATGCTTTTGTGGGATGTATCCATGGAGGGCCCTCTGATCGATCTGGATCTGGTGATGAGACGGCCGCCGGCTCTGACG
The DNA here is from genome assembly GCF_002575655.3 of Aegilops tauschii subsp. strangulata. NCBI lineage: Eukaryota > Viridiplantae > Streptophyta > Magnoliopsida > Poales > Poaceae > Aegilops > Aegilops tauschii. The sequence goes on along the minus strand of NC_053037.3, from coordinate 422,792,101 downwards.
GCGAGTCGTCCACCGATGAGTCAAATTCATTGTATCAACTTCAAGATGGCAGGCTCATGGGTTGTTCCGATGGTGACAGTATTCCGGACCCGTTTGAGCCGCCAAGTTAGGTTGGAGTCTTTATGGCCGGTGCACAGCCTATTCAGAACCCTGCTGCTGGAGCAGGAAACCCGGTGCCCTCGCCGGCTCAGGTGCTAATGGATCTCACGGACAAGATGACGGCCCTGTTAACCGCCACGGTTGACCCGGCGGATCAAGCTCAGCATGATGCGGAGGTGGCACAGTTAAAGTTGGATCTAGTGAAGGCTAAGGAGGATCTGGCAGCAGAAGGGATCGGGATGGCTGCGAAAAGGGCGGCTCTCGACGCCCAAACCCAGTTGATTCAAGCGCAGTCCTTCCGGCTCACGATGGATCAAAACGCGTCCAATGAGGTCCTGATAAGGAGGCATCAAAAGGCCCAATCTCGACTCCCTCCGGTTTACGATCCACGAAACCTCTTCAACACGCCAGGTGCAGGGTCTAGTAACCCGCCGGGGGTCATAGTGCCCGGGTCTGGGACCCCTATTCAGCCAGAAGTGATGGGGCCTCCCCAGATGCCCCCCGCCCCGCCTAAGTACGTGCCAATACCACCGGGTCATTATGCCAACCCGCTGGAGAACATGGTCGCCGCGGCAGCACGGCTGGCGGCTCTCCCAATTGACGGCAACTCTCCGACGACTATTGAAACCCGCCGGGTCAGGGAACTCCTTCAGACGGCACTGGCACAGCAAGAGGCATACTCCTACAGCCGGGACAGGATCCACTCGACCCCTCGTCCAGGCCGGAGCCCGAGTTACAGCAGACACATGGTCTCAGCGACCGGCTCAAGTAACGTCCGACGCCAAGACCCGCCCCCTGGCCATGGCCCGGCCCATAACGGAGCTTTTCACGCAGCAGGCCAAGATAGAGCGCGGCAAGAGGCGGAACAGGTGCCTCAGTTGACGGCTTACCAGACTCCCCCGGCTTATCCGACGACTTCCGTCGACGTGGGTATCCCTACAAGGACTGGGGGTGTCCCTTGTTTAGTGCCAGCTATCCGCAATGAACGTCTACCCAAGGACTTCAAGGGCCCTAGGAAGGTGCCTAATTACACGGCAGACTTACAACCCGCAGCCTGGATCGAGAGTTATGAGATGGCTATGGAACTGCTGGAGGTCAGTGAAGCGGCCATGGCTAAGTACTTCACCATGATGTTAGATGGGACTGCCCGCACTTGGTTGAAAGGGATACCACCGAATTCCATTGGGTCTTGGGCTGAGCTGAAGGCCCGGTTCATCCAAAACTTCAAGGATACCTGTAGGAAGTCTATGTCAATTGTGGATTTGACTAACTGCAAGCAGCAGGAGGGTGAGTCTACGACACATTGGGTTCGCCAGGTTAAGGAGATAATACATTCCTCGGATAAGATGGATGCCGGCTCTGCAGTCTTAACGTTGGAGCAGAATTGTCGTTTTGTGCCCCTGAAGATGAAACTCGGGCGGCTTAAGCGCGACTGCAATGATATGGGTACACTGATGGCGGCTCTTGTCAAGTACGCCGATTCTGATGGTACCAAGGACCCCGCTTCAGATGATGAAAGGACATGGAAGGGAAAGAAGAACGGCAATGGCAAGGGTCCTCAGCATAACCCGGGAAACCAAGGAGGAGGCAAGCGCAAGGCCGATGGCAGCCTAGAGTTTGTAGCCAACGCCAGCTCACAAGGTAATAGCCAGCGACGCAAGGGGAGGCCCCCTCCCCGAGGCGGCGGGTCAGGCCCGACGCTGGAGCAACTGTTGAATGAGCCTTGTCCAAGGCATGGCTCTAGAGAGAAGCCAGCATCTCATCTATGGAAGGATTGTGCAATCATGAAGGCCTTTAAGAATTACAATGGCCCGGGCGGCAGCTCAGGCGCCGGCGGCTTTCATGGCCCGGGCGGCGGCTCAAATTCTAACCCTCAGAACGGTCAAGGGGGCTTTAATCAGCAGTCTGGCCAGGGTCATCAACAGTAGCAGGGAGGTTATCAGACCAATCCAAAGCAGCTTAGCGGTGGACAGTATCATGTGTTTACCACCAGTCTGTGTAAGCGAGATCAGAAGCTTCATAAGAGGGCTGTGAACGCTGTTGAGCCGGCGGTTCCACGCTACTTACGGTGGTCTGAGCAGCCTATAGTGTGGAGTAGGGAGGATCACCCTCCCCGGGTGGATAATCCGGGTCACTTGGCCCTGGTGGTGGCTCCTCAGGTGGGAGGATATAAGTTCACTAAGGTGCTCATGGATGGAGGCAGCAGCATCAACATCCTCTATTATGAGACGTTCCGTCGTATGGGGTTGATTGACAAGAACCTCAGCCAGTCAAACACTATCTTCCATGGTGTGGTACCTGGTAAGTCAGCTTATCCAGTCGGCAAGATCGAGTTGGAAGTGGCCTTTGGAGATGAGAACAACTACAGGATGGAAAAATTGACCTTTGAGGTGGTCAAGATAAGAAGTCCGTACCATGCCATATTCGGGCGGCCGGCTAACGCCAAGCTCATGGCACGGCCGTGTTACGTATATTTACAGCTCAAGATGCCGGGTCATAATGGGACCATTACAGTTCACGGCAGCCGGAAGGTGGCCTTGGAATGTGAGGAAGGCGATGTAGCTTATGCAGAATCTGTTTGTGCAACAGAGGAGTTGAAGTTTTACAAAGACAACGTTGACCCAACAGATATGACCTCTCTGAAAAAGCCGACTACGGAGCATGAGCCGGCAATGAAATTTAAGTCGGCTGATGAGACTAAACTTGTTGATTTCATTCCAGGAGATTCATCTCAGCAGTTTAGCATCAGTGCCAATTTGGATCCAAAATAGGAAAGCGCGCTCATCGAGTTCATCCGTGAGAATAGGGACATCTTCGCATGGAAACCTTCTGACATGCCAGGTGTACCTAGAGAACTCGCTGAGCACACTCTCAATGTTGATCCGAAATTTAAGCCGGTCAGGCAGTTCCTTCGGCGGTTCAATGAGGAGAGGCGGAAAGCTATTGGTGAAGAGGTGGCCCGGCACTTGGCGGCCGGGTTTATTGTTGAAGTCTTTCACCCAGAGTGGTTAGCTAACCCGGTGCTCGTGCTCAAGAAGAATGGCACTTGGCGGATGTGTGTGGACTACACGGACTTAAACAAAGCGTGTCCGGCTGATCCTTTTGCCCTTCCCCGTATTGATCAAATTATTGATGCTACGGCGGGTTGTGCGCGCTTAAGTTTCTTGGATGCTTATTCCGGATATCATCAGATTAAAATGGCAGTTAAGGACCAGGAGAAGACGGCGTTCATCACTCCCTTTGGAGCCTTCTGCTATGCATCTATGCCCTTTGGACTCAAGTGTGCACAGGCGACTTATTAGCGTTGCGTGCAGAACTGTCTTCATAACCAGATTGGGCGCAATGTTCATGATTATGTGGACGATATTGTGGTTAAATCTATAAAGGAGGAAACCCTGATAGATGATTTGAGGGAAGCCTTTGATAATCTTCGAGTTTACAAGATGATGCTTAACCCGGCCAAGTGCGTGTTTGGTGTTCCTGCAGGCAAACTCTTGGGTTTCTTGGTTTCTGACAGAGGCATTGAAGCTAACCCGGAGAAGATCAAGGCCATCACCTCCCTGGCTAAGCCGGCGTGTATAAATGATGTTCAGCGCTTGGCGGGTCGCATCGCTGCGTTAAGCCGGTTTATAAGCCGTTTGGGTGAGAAGGTCATGCCATTATATCAGTTAATGAAGAAAACTGATAACTTTGTCTGGAATGATGCAGCTAATACTGCCTTTGAGGATTTGAAGAAGCAGCTGGTAGAGCCCCTAGTCCTTGCTGCTCCGGTTGATAAAGAGCCCTTATTACTATATGTGGCGGCAAACACACGAGCTGTCAGTGTGGCTGTGGTGGTGGAGCGCAAGGAAGAGGGTAAGGAGCATCCGGTTCAGCGGCCGGTTTATTATGTCAGCGAAGTGCTCATTGAGTCCAAGCAGCGGTATCCGCATTGGCAGAAGCTTGTTTATGGTGTGTTCATGGCGAGCCGGAAGCTTAAGCATTATTTCCAGGGTCATCCCATCACTGTGGTCAGTTCTGCCCCTCTTGGTGATATCATTCAAAACAAAGAAGCCACAGGGAGGGTGGCTAAGTGGGCTATAGAGCTCGGACCCCATGGTCTGAAATATGTGCCACGCACTGCTGTTAAATCTCAGGCCTTGGTGGATTTCATCAATGATTGGACAGAGTCACAAGTGTCCGAGCAAAAGCCGGATAACACATACTGGACTATTCACTTTGATAGGTCCAGGCAGTTGGAGGGCTCGGGGGCTGGAGTCGTGTTGGCTTCCCCTAAAGGTGACAAGTTCCATTATGTGCTACAGTTGATGTTTCCTTGCACTAACAACGCGGCTGAGTACGAGGCCTTGCTCCATGGTCTTCGGATGGCTAAAGAGATGAGCTTGAGCCGGGTAAGGTGCTTCGAAGACTCAGACTTGGTGGCTCAACAAGTATCAGGAAAATGGGATTCCAAAGACCCTCTCATGGCGGCTTATCGCCGCGAAGTTGATGCCATTGCTGGGCACTTTCAGGGTTACCAAGTGGAGCACATCGATCGCAGGAAGAACGAGGCGACTGATGCTTTAAGCCGGCTGGGCTCTCAGCAAAAACCGGTGCCGCCTAATACTTTCCTGGACGTCCTGTATAGCCCTTCTGTTAAGTTGCCTACAGAGGAAGACTTGGCTGTCCCTGACCCGGAGGCACGACTGGTGGCGGCTCTCCACATCATACCGGATTGGACAGTACCTTATTTGGCTTACATGACCTGGGGAGAGTTGCCTGAGGATGAAACTTTGGCCCGGCAAGTAACCCGGCGGGCTAAGTCAATGATTGTTATCAATGGCGAGTTGCATCACCGTAGTGTTATAGGAGCGTTTCAGCGTTGTGTCTTCCCTGAGGAAGGTCAAGAGATCTTGCGTGAGATTCATGAAGGGGATTGTGGCCATCACGTCGGCTCAAAGTCTCCTGTGGCCAAGGCTTTTCGCCATGGTTTTTATTGGCTGACGGCTCATGCTGATGCGGAGGACTTGGTCAGTAAATGTGATGGTTGCCAAAGGTTCTCGCGACGGGCTCATGTGCCGGCTCAGGAGCTGAGGATGATCCCAATTACTTGGCCCTTTGCGGTCTGGGGGCTTGATATGGTTGGGCCTTTTAAAAGGTCCAAAGATAAGAAGACCCACCTCTTGGTGGCAGTTGACAAATTTACCAAGTGGGTAGAAGCAGAGCCAGTTAGCAAGTGTGATGCAGCCACGGCAGTTCAGTTTATGAAAAAGGTGATCTTTCGCTTTGGCTTTCCGCACAGCATTATAACTGACAATGGCACCAATCTATCCAAAGGCGCCATGGAAGAGTTTTGTCAACGAGAGCATATCCGACTTGATGTTTCCTCAGTGGCTCATCCTCAATCCAATGATCAAGCTGAGAGAGCTAATCAGGAGATTCTGAAGGGCATCAAGCCCCGGCTTTTGGTCCCTTTGCAACGGACGCCGGGTTGTTGGGTGGAGGAGTTGCCCTCCGTGTTATGGAGCATCAACACTACTCCTAACAGGTCTACAGGTTTCACGCCTTTTTTCATGGTTTATGGGGCAGAGGCAGTCCTCCCCAGTGACATCCGTCATGACTCACCTCGAGTGGCGGCTTACGTTGAGGCGGATAATGAACAAGCGCGCCAAGATGCTCTTGACTTGTTGGACGAACAGCGTGATGTGGCAGCAGCTCGCTCAGCGATTTACCAACAAGACCTGCGCCATTATCATAGTCGCCGGGTTAAATCCCGGGTCTTCCAGGAAGGCGATCTGGTGCTCCGGCTCATCCAAGATCAAACAGACGCGCACAAGTTATCCACGCCTTGGGAAGGGCCCTTTGTGGTCAGCAAGAATTTGCACAACGGGTCATATTACCTCATTGACATTCGGGAGCACAAAGATTCACGTAAGACGGAGGAAGAGACCCGTCGGCCGTGGAACATAGCTCAGCTTCGGCCTTACTACACTTGAGCCACCGGCTCTCATAATGTACATATTTCTCTAAGCCATGTATATATTATGATAAGCAATAAAGCAGGACCTCTGTCCTTTTTTCTCCTCCGAAAGTGCGCGTGTTGTTTTCATTGCAAGATTACATGATAACTTGAAGGAGGATCCGGTTTATGATCGTATTCGAATCTAGCCGTAAGCAATACGGTCACTTGGGGGCTTCCTGTTCAAACATATGTCGTATTCGAACCAAAGAGAACATAGCTGTCGATACCCATTTGATTGGCAAAGTGCCGAGCTCATTGGGGAATTTTCTTTGATCATATTTGAATCTTAGTTTAAACCCCTTTGAGAACCGACGTGGATCGTATTCGAATCAGCGTCGTTAAACAATTCTTAAAGTCATTTGGGGGCTTCCTGTTCAAACATGGGTCGTATTCGAACCAAAGAGAACATAGTTGTCGGTACCCTCTTGATTGGCATCGCCACACCCACTTGGGGCTATATGATCGTATTCGAATCCTAGCATAACCCCTTTGGGCCGGGTCTCTGGTCGTATTCGAACCGGAAGCCCCTAAGCTTTTCTGCTTTATAGCAAGTTTTCTTCTGAGTATTTCAAAGTGTGTACGGCCGGGTCTCACTTTGCCGGCTTAATTTTGATTTCCAGTGTTAGTTCAGCACAATGGGTGTTATTAAGACAGGTAAACCAGAATTGAGGTATCAACCTTATTACCCGGGTTATTTAAACCGGATGTATGCTTGCAGGCCGCTAAGTGTGTTATTACGGTTGTATTAAGGACATACTTGAGGACGTCTTTTTTGATTCATATCCGGGTTATCTATCTAAAACCTGTGATTCTCAGTGCGGTAAGCCGCCTAGAGACTTGTGATTTGTCCTTTTATGCAGGATAGTTAAAGGCAACTATTTTGAGCTTAAGGAAAATGAATGATCAATCATGACCCGGAGAAATGTAAAGGAGACAACTTCAATAGACTTCAGCATTCAATGCGTGCACGAGGGCACGGCACAGTTAAAGTGTTGACCCTATTCTATTACAAAGACTCGTTGAGTCCAAAAGGATGAGGCATTGTTTGATAAGCCGCCAGCAGAGTTATGACGCTTGCTGGGTTGAAGTCTCCGGCTCGTCTCTCTCTTCTCCTCCGGCTGTTCCCAAGGTCTGGAAAGTTGACGACTTCCAGTCGATGCCGCTCAGAGCTTCGAATTGATCTTCCTCGTCAATTAACCTGGCCGGGTCAATCTCCGGGGCGAAGGTGTGCTGACGAGCCGGCGGGATTAAGCTGAGGGCTTCATAGTGAGGGGTCGGGATCCTCTGATTTTCCGCATTGTAACCCGGCTGATACTTAGTCAGATCTGTATCATTGCCAATCAGAGTGGCCACCGGGCGTACGATCTTCACGCAAGCCGCGAAGTCCTTCTGGTCAAAGGCGGAGCCGTCTTCCTTTAAGCTTGGATAGCCGAGGGCGATGTCTGCCGGGTCTAACTCTGGAAGGAACGCCTTGGCCCGGCTCAGCGCGGCGATAGCTCCGGCTCTTGCAGAGGCCCGTCGCAGCTCTTGGATACGTTGAGGCAGAACGGCGAGCCGGCGAAGAACTTCCGCCAGGTGAGTCGGCACCTCGTTGGATAGGGCCACCACAGCCAAGGCACGCTGTGACCCGGTGTAGAGTTGCTCCACCAGGGTGTACACGGCCTTCAGCTTGGTTACCACACTCTGGTTGAGGTTGGCGCTTCTGGGACCTATTTAACAGAATAAGATAAGCCGTCGACAAGGATGAGTTATGAGATATAAAGATTCTAAACTTGATGAAAGCCGGTGAGATGACTTACCGAAGATTGCGGCAGCCATCTGGGACACTTGGCGCTTTAAGACGAAGAGTTCGGCGGTCTTCTCGGAGAGAGCCTTCTCCGCCTGTTCAGCCCGGTTTACCAGCGCGGCCTTTTCTTCGGCCCAAGCCTTCCGTTCAGCGTCAAACTCCGTCTTTAGCTTTTCTTGCGCAGCAATGCTAGACACAAATTTGGCATTTGCCTTCCGGGTCTCCATTTCTTGCATCTTCAGCCGGTTCTTGAGATCAGAGATGTCAGCCTCAAACTTCTTGCCAGCAGCCTGCATAATTGCCGGGTTATAGGATGAACAGTTTTAAAGTCCCAAGCACTTTCCAAGCAAAGACACTTGGCACTTGGGGGCTAATGCATATTGAACGTTTCTATCTACAAATTACCGGTTCAATTGAGTAAGCCGGAACTTAAGTCTAGAACATATTCAGTCATAAGTCGTCGACTTGGGGGCTAGCATGGTAAAGGTAACTATGCAGTAAGTAAAAAGACAGAAGAATAATACCTCAGACTTCTGCTGAATCTGATTCACCATGGCAATCTCTGCATCCCGGCTCTTGTGCACTTGGCTGACGAAGCCGGAGATGATTTCTCCGATGTTCAAAGTGGCGTAGTCGGTGAGGTCCAGGTTAACCCGGCGGGGCTGTAGCAGCTCCCCTTTGGCGGAGCACTTGGCCAACGCAGTAGGTCTCCCCGGCTCAACAAATTCCGTCCGGGTGATTACCACGTCCGGGTCATCTGCTGGTTGAGCCGAGCTGGAGGCCTCCGGGTTAACAGAAGCTTCTGCTATTGGCTTGTCGGTTGGAGCAGCGGCCTCAGGAGCAGAGGCAGCTGGCGGTTCTTGAGTGGCTGCCTCTGGCTCAAGCAAGTCCGACTCATCGACCGGCTTGTGCTTCTTCGCCCTCTTGCTGAGTTTTGCTTGGGCACTGAAAAGACAAAAAAGATTAAGCACAAAAGTGTAAGTAAAGACAAGTATAACATGGGATGGTCATCATTACCCGGGCACGGTCTTGAAAGCCGGAAGATTCGACTGCATAGAGTCGCCAGAAGAGGGGGAAGTTTCCTGATAATTTGAGTCAGAAGAGTTGAGTGGTTGACATATAACACCTGCCAAAGGATGAAAAGGGTACAACTTTGAGATCACCTCGGTCCAGCGTTTCCTCGATGCATCAGGTAACCCGGCGGAAAGGTCAAAGTCTTTGTTGGTCCGGGTGTGCCGCCGGCTTTCATGAACCTGTCGCTTCAAAATAAATTGAGGATCTTGATAAGCTAAAGGATTGGAAAAGCTTACTTTCCGGGTTACCCTTCGGACTTTCAGCCTTGGCGAGGGCTCCGAGTCGGAGGAAAGTGACATTACCTCTTCAACCACCGGGATACTTGCTCCGGTGTCGTCCTATCGATGAACAAGTATTGATAAGGCGGACAGAAATAAACAACAAATACAACAAGGACTTACAGGCTCAGGGGTTACCTCTGACTCGGAGCTGTCGCTTAGTTGCATCAGCTCTGAAGTAGTAGGCCTACTTCCTTTCTTGCGAGGGGCGGCTTTCTTGGCGGCTTTCTTCGCCTTTCTGGCCTTCTTGGCCGCCTCATGGTCATATTTGACCCGCCAGAACTTGTCATCAGCCTGAAAAATACAATGATGATTTCTTAAAACGATTCAGATGAAAGTTATATACAGAAGAAGATAAGATGTTTAGATCAGCGGCTTACCGCTGGGGCTGGGTTGGTCTTGCAGAAGGGGGCTAACCCGGTCCTCCCACAGTCTGCCAGGCTCTCGTTCAAGAGAGCCTTGGTCATATCCTCTGCAACATCTTCAGGAAGATCGTTGCGGCTGTGTCTCTGGGGGGTCATCCTTTCGGCCCGTGTACTCGCACATTAAGCCGGGGCGGCGGCTCAATGGGATCACCCGCCAGGAGATCCAGACCCGGACCAGATCGATTCCGTTGAGACCGTTGCACAGGAGAGCCTTGATCTTGTTTATGGTGGGGAGCAGAGGTTGGCGCTCCGCTTGAGTCAGCTTGTCTGACAGTGGGTGTGTTGGCTCCAGACGTGAGGGGCGAAAGCCGGGCAACGGACTCTCATCGGCCGGCGACGTGTCTTGGCAGTAGAACCACGTCAGATTCCAGTCTTTGGGGTGGCTTGGCGGCTCTGCGTAAGGGAAAAGGCAGTCCCTCCGCCGCTGAATGGAGATGCCACCTAGCTCCAAACTTGGCCCATTGGCGCACTCATTCTGACGGTTCAAGTAGAAGAGCTCTCTGAAGAGCAGCAGGCTGGGCTCCTCTCCAAGATAGACCTCGCAGAACACATGGAAGTTGCAGATGTTGGACACCGAGTTGGGTCCTATATCTTGTGGCCGCAGGTCAAAGAAGTTCAGCACGTCTCTAAAAAACTTTGAGCCGGGCGGTGCGAAGCCTCGGCTCATGTGATCCGCAAAAATGACCACCTCCCCGTCCTTTGGCTGTGGTCTCTCGTCTGACGGGTCAGGGGCATGGTAGGACATGACATCCTTCTTGGGCAGGTAGCCTGACTTGACAAAATCCGCTAAGGTCTCATTGGTGACATTGGACCTCATCCAATTGCAAGTGATAGAGGCTTTAGGAGCTTTGGGAGGCATGGTGAAAGTCGGCAGCCTATGATAAAAGGAAACATCCGGTTTAAGTATAAGCCGGAGGGAAGTTATAGTTCAATGTTAAAGTGGCGGCTTACAGAGGGGACTAATGACATATATCTAAGTGCACCAGGTTATTTAAGCCGCCCAAGGTATTCAGAGTAATTCGATTGTCTACGGCCTTATCACAGATGAGCCGGAAAATTCTATGGCGCATGGTCTCCTTTGAGTCGGAAGGTTCTATGGCGCGTGGTTTCTTTAAGCCGGAAATATAAACCACCATGACTCAATGAGTGCAGTTTTTTTACTAAGTGTGGTGAAAACAGGTTTCACACATTGCGGTGAATATTTTGGATCAAAATGGTCGGGCAAAAGGAAATTTTCTAGACCTAAAAACAGACGCAGGGGAGTTCTTGAGCTCGAACGAGGCCTTTATGCAGTGGAAAGAGGTCTACTTGCGTGGGAAATGGGTGCTAAAACATCTGCCGCAGTGGTTCTATACAGGGCTAAGATCAGAAAAGGGCAGTAAAAATGAAAACTACCGGAGCTTGTGGGCGACGGCGAAGAACACAAAGAACGCGGACGAACCCTACGGCAGATCTGTTCTACAGGGCAAGCAGGACTTACAGGGGCTGGTGAGTCGCGGAGGTCGTCGCGTTTCTCTGGTCAAATCAGGGTGATGCAGCGGCCGGAGTTGGTGACGGCGAGAAGACCCGCGGCGGCGGCAGCAGCAGAGCTCGAGCAGGGGAGCAGTGGCGCGAGGAAGAAGACGAAGAAGAGAGGTGTGGCTGAAGGCCCGTCGGGCCGGCCTATTTATAAGGGCGAGCTCATAAGTGGGCGTGAGAAACGAGGAGACCACGGCGTGGTTATTTCCCCATGAAACACCTCGATTTTCGGGATGGCAGTAAAGATAAGATCCGTTTGCGGATCTGGTGGAGTAAAAACGGGCTTAATGGAAGATGACGTCACGGCGGATTACCCGGAGTCCAGAGAATGACGTCACGCCGGGTTATGGCCTTCACACAAATGGTAAGCCGGAGATTTTTCTGTCGAAAGAATTGAAGATTGACATGAGCCGGCTCAAATCAATCTGGGGCCTAATGTTGAGAATATAGACCTTAGAGTCACCCGCCAGGAGGGGCCGGGTTACTCATATGGTCATTGCCAGAAGCCCGGTGCCAAGCTTGAAGACGGTGGGCCAAAGATGGGCTTAAGACCCGGATATGGCTTAAGGCCCGTAGTTACAATCATTATCATGGTAGAACTTGTAGTGTAAGGCAAGAATAGTTGAGAGTCCGAGCCGGACACTCTTATGAGCCGGCCGGGAGTCTGAGAGCTGCTGGGCGTCAGCCTCCCTATATAAAGGGACGACCCGGCAGCAGTTTAGAGACAAGAAAAGAACTCATCGAGAGCCAGGCATAGCAGTTAAGCTCCCTGGTCATCGAAACCCTAATCAATACCACCTCAAACTGGACGTAGGCTTTTACCTTCACCGTAAGGGGCCGAACCAGTATAAACCCTCGTGTTCCTTGTCCCACTTAACCCCTTCAAGCTTCCTAGTTGCGATGGCTCCACGACTAAGTCCTAGTTCGAGGACATCTGCCGTGACAATTCCACGACACAACCCATGTCAGTGGCTAAAAAACTTAACCATCTTTGATCAACGAGCTAGTCAAGTAGAGGCATACTAGTGACACTTTGTTTGTCTATGTATTCACACATGTATTATGTTTCCGGTTAATACAATTCTAGCATGAATAATAAACATTTATCATGATATAAGGAAATAAATAATAACTTTATTATTGCCTCTAGGGCATATTTCCTTCAGAGCGGGAGAAGGCGGATGTGGCCAAAGCGGCACAGGCGGAAGCCGATGCGGCAGCCTAGGCTCAGGCTGCCGCGGCGGCGGCCAAGGAGCAGGCGGACGCGGCCGCCAAAGCACAGGAGGCGGAGGCGGCCCGCGGCCGGGCTCCACAATTCGTCGTCCCGCTGCGTGTCATGCCACCGGCGCCGGAGAGCCAGGCACCGACTGGAGGAGCCGGCGACGAACAGCCGGTCCTAGAGAGGCCAGGGGGCGACCCCGTCATCTTGGGGGTGGAAGTGCCCCCACCCACGCCAACTGCCGACGCCCAGACCAGTCGGCCTGACGTGCCACAAGTGCTGCCAGTCGGTGGCGAGTTGGTGGTGGGCTCGACTCCCGCGGTCCGCACTGTGATGCGCCATCGTGCGGCGAAGGCGGCCTCAGTGCCACGGCTGTTGGAGATCCGGGCGGCAAGTTCATCGGCCCCCGAAGCTGAGGCCACCAGTGCCACCCCACTGGAGTGGACGCCTGGTGGCGGGATGAGTGTTCTGAACACGGCCGCGCAGGACGTCCAGGCTCGGTTCCAGGCCCAAGGCGCTGCCCTTCAGCAGTACACGTAGGCGTTTTTGGCGACGCGGTCGGCCGTCCGGGTATGCTCCTTTTTTTGTTTTTGACTCTTGTAATCTTCCGTGGGGGCGCGCCAGCGTACCCATTGGGTGTAGCCCCCGAGTTCCGGGCCGGCTGCTGAGCAGGCGGCTCGGAACTTCAAGGTAAGTTCCGAGTGCTAACTTATTTTCTCTTCCTCCGTCTTTGTTGCAGGATTACCACAACATCCGTGCGGCCGCCTTCAACTCCCATGTCCAGGAGCTGGCCAAGCGGACCATTGATTTGGCCGAGAGCCGGAGTAAGCACTCCGTCTTCTCTCTCACGGGGGCGTGTCAGCGCACCCGCTGGGTGTAGCCACCGAGATTCGGGCCGACTGCTGAGCAGTCGGGCTGGATCTCTCGACAACCACTTTTCTTCTTTGTTGATTGTTGATTGTTTTCTCTTTCTTGTCTTCTGCAGGAGCAGCCGCACTGCAGCAGCGCCTGGGCGAGGTCCAGACCGAGCCGCGCACCAAGGAGGAGGAGTGCAGCAGGGCGGCCGAGGAGCGCGACCGCCTGGTCAAGGAGCTGGTGGACCAGGCGGATTGGCACAAGGCGGAGCTCCAGAAGGCGAAGGACAACGAGGCCAACCTCCAGGCCGAGTTCGAGACTGAACGCTCGGGCTGGGCCGAGAAGGAGAAGGTGCTGAACGATGGCTACAGCGAGATCGAAGATATGATCGATGGTGAGTTATTTTTCCTTTCTTTTAGCCGTCGACTGTTACATGAGCCGGCTTCTGGCTTCAGACTTCTTTTTTCCTCTTGCGCAGACTTCATCCCTGGTCACGCCGTTGCCGCCAGCCACGCCATCGAGGCTCGCCGCGACGAGCGAAGACGGGTTGGGGCAGAAATCGTGCCCAACGCGCCCCGGACCCTCAGCAAGCAGCTCCTCGCCGTTCAGGCTCGCCTTCAGCCGGCTCATCAGATGCTCTGCCGCCTTCAACGCGTCGGGGCCCAGGTGTTGACCGCCCTCTGGCTAGATGCCCAGATTCCACACACCCCCAGCCGGACTGCCGAGTGGCTGGAAGTAGCAGTCGGCCGCTACAAGGCTTGGAAGGGCTCCGCTGCTTGTTCTAGCGCTCGGAGGGCCCTAGAGTTCGTCAAGGCGTGGTACCCGGGCCTGGACTTGGCCCAGCTGGCCACTTTCCGGCAGGAGGCCGGACCAGAGCTGGCGGCAGCGATCCGCGACCTGACTAAACACGCGGCGGCGATCGCCGACTACGCCGACACCACAGAGTTCATCCCCGAGTTGAACGAGGAGGGAGCTGAGGTGCCACCCAACTGGTTCGGGCTGAACCCGGAGAATGGGGAGGATTCGGCGGAGGAGATCTCCTCCAGTGATGAGGGCGAGGACGAAGAGGATGAGGACGACAAGGATGATGCGCCGGATGATGGAGCCGACGGCCGGCGTCAGCCCGACCAAGTCTCGACCAACGAACCGCGTGTCGGCAAGCCGACTGCTGCTGGTGCCGACGCCGTTCCACCACCCGATGCCTCAACCTCTGCCGACCCTATAAATCCGGCCTAGGCGGCCAACTTATCTTTCTTTCATGTTCTTGTAATCTTTTGGACAAGTATGTTAGATTTATGCAATTCCACCCGCTGCGGGTGTATTCAAACTCCATTGAATGCTGGCCGAGGGCCTTTTGCTTATGTAAATTAACTTTATTCACAAAGGTTATGCTATGCCGGGTTCTAACTTGTCTTGCTTTTCTGCTCTTTTGGCTTTTTCCTTTGCCGCCTTCCCTTGGCTTCTGCCTTGCCAGCCAGACAGCCGCTCTGCGGTCTGTGGCTGGGTCAGGTACTTGGCCATTTTGGGAAGACAAGTACTTTGGCCGCTTAGAACATAGCAAGCTAAGTGGGAAGCCGGGCGGCCGGCTGCTTAGCAGCTGGACGGTGAGGCGAGGAGCCGGCTTGGCCTATGTGGGTGCTTTATTCCTTAGCCATTTTTCATGTGGGCACCCTTTCTCGCCTTTAACTCTTGCCAGCTGAACAGGCGCTCTGCGAGCTGCGGCTTATGGCAAGAGAGGGCTTAGATGCCGGCACACTACTTGTGCGACTACAACTAGCATCAACATAGTACAAGGCGGCAAGTCCCCGGGCCGACTGCTGCAGCCCCCAGGCCGGGTTCTGAAGTCCCCAGGCCGGGTGCGACTGTTGCAGTCCCCGAGCCGCCTGCCGAAGTCCCCGGGCCGACTACTGCAGCCCCCGCGCCAGGTTCTGAAGTCCCCGGGCCGGGTGCGACTGCTACAGTCCCCAAGCCACCCGCTGAGGTCCCCGGGCCGACTGCCGCAGCCCCCGAGTTGGATCCGACTACTCCGGTGGCGGCCGGCATGAAGATAGACTCTGATTCCAGCAAAGGCTTGATAGACGGCTTGCGGAGGTACCGAAGGGAGACACCGGCTGGTATGGCTTGCCGGGTGGAGCCAATCCGTGCCAAGGCATCTGCTTGCTCATTGTCGGCCCGTGGCACATAAAGGAACTCGCACCCGTCTAAGTATCCGCTGATCTGCTGGACGAGGAAGCGGTAGCTCGCCATGTTTGCATACTTGGCGTCCCAGTCGCCAGACGACTGTTGGACCACCAAATCTGCATTGCCGTAGCACAGAATCCGGCGGATGCCAATCTCCTTGGCCAGCCGGAGTCCGTGTACGAGTGCCTCGTACTCGGCCACATTGTTGGAGGCGGCAAAATGAATTTGCAGCGTGCTTCTGAGCTTGTCGCCTTTGGGAGAGGTGAGGACTATGCCGACTCCCAAACCGGTTCGCATCTTCAAGCCATCGAAGTGCATCCGGCAATGAGTGGAGTCCGGAGCTGGCGGCAGGTATTGGGTCTCGGCCCAGTCGACGAGGAAGTCGGCCAGTGCTTGGGACTTGATGGCGGTGCGTGGCTGATAGAAGATGGTGTAGGGGGCCAACTCGATGGCCCATTTGGCCACTCGGCCTGATGCATCTCTGTTGCCTGTGATCTCAGCAAGAGGGGCGGTGCAAACAACCGTGATGGGGTGCTCTTGAAAGTACGGCTTGAGCTTCTTGGCGGCAAATAGTGCACGCCGTAGCACATCTTATGGTAGTGGGGGTAGTTCTGCTTTGAGGTCGACAGCACCTCGCTCAAATAGTACACGGGTCTCTGGACTGGCTGCGCTCTGCCGTCTTCTGGACGCTCCACCACAATGATAGTGCTGGCCACCCGGCTGGTGGCGGCGATGTAGAGGAACATGGGCTCCTTAGCAGCCGGAGCTGCTAGTACAGGCGGCGTAGTCAGCATTTACTTGAGTTGGAGGAAGGCCTCGTCCGCCTTGTCATTCCACTAGAAGTGAGTGGTTTTCTTGATGAGCTGGTACAGGGGAAGAGCCTTCTCGCCCAGCCGACTGATGAAGCGGCTGATGGATGCCAAGCAGCCGGAACTTCTGGACGTCTCGCAGTCGGGTGCGTCAGTTCATCCGCTCGATGGCCTTGATCTTCATAGGGTTGCACTCGATGTCGTGTTCTGAGACCAGGAAGCCAAGGAGCTGGCCGGCTGGGACTCCAAAAACACACTTCTCTGGGTTGAGCTTGATTCGAAAATGGCGCAGATTATCAAAAGTCTCCTTGAGATCTTCCAAGAGGGCGCCGCGCTTCTCCGTCTTCACCACAATATCGTCTACATAAACGTGGGCATTTCTACCGAGTTGCTTGAGGAGGCACTTCTGCATGCAACGCTAAAAGGTAGCACCGACATTTCTCAAGCCGAATGTCATGGTCGGGTAGCAAAAGGCTCCGAATGGTGTGATGAAGGCGATCCTCAGCCGATCGGTCGGGTTCAGCTTGATCTGGTGGTAGCCGGAGTAGGCATCAAGGAAAGACAGCAGCTTGCATCCGGTTGTGGAGTCTATCACTTGGTCTATCCGGGGCAGAACAAATGGATCTTTGGGGCAGGCTTTATTGAGGCTGGTGTAATCAACGCACATGCGCCACTTGTTGTTCTTCTTCAGTACAAGGATTGGGTTGGCAAGCCATTCTGGAAAAAACACTTCCATAATGAAGCCGGCTGCTAGAAGCCGGGCTATCTCTTCACCAACAATTCTTCTCTTCTCCTCTTATAGGCGGCGGAGGGGCTGCTTGACTGGTTTTGCATCTGATCTCACATGTAGCTTGTGCTTGGCGAAATCCGTCGGAACACCCGACATGTCTTTGGGACACCATGCGAAGATGTACCAATTCTCACGGATGGTGATGAGCTCGCTTTCCTATTTGCTATCAAGGTTGGTCCCCACGATAGCGTGCCTCTCCAGGTGGTCAGGGTCCAAGGGGGTCTTCTTCGTTTCTTTGTCCGACTAGAAGGAGCCCTGGGTCTCCGACTCCTTGGGATCTGGTGACAGGTCCAGCTGCTTGCTGTCCATGGCCACAACCCGGTCCAGGAGCTTCTTCTCAGCAGCAATCACAAGGGACTCAGCCAATCGGCTGCTAGCTGCAGCACAGGCGGCCGACTTCTTGTAGTCTCCGGCTATCGTGATAATGCCCTTGGTTCCCGGCATCTTCATCTTGAGGTAGGCATAGTGCGGCAATGCCCTGAACTTGGCTAGAGCCGGCCGGCCTAGGAGCGCGTGATAAGGGCTCTCCAGGAGCGGCGGAAGTGATTTTTGTCTCCGAAGAGGATGTCTATCTTGATCTTGCCGATTGGTGAGTAGGAAAGGCCAGGTACAATGCCATGGAAGACAGTCCGACTGGGCTGAAGTTGTCTCTCTTTGATGCCCAGCTTCTCCATGGTGTCGCGGTAGAGGATGTTGATGCTGCTACCGCCGTCTATCAGAACTCGGGAGAAGCGAGCAGCTCGCCTCTCTGTTGAGAAAGTGGCATCCAACACCATGGCGTAGGAACCCGGAGAAGGCATCACTTATGGGTGGGCTGCACGGCTCCAGCTGATGGGCCACTCGGACTAATGCATGAACTCCGGGACATCAGACGTGACAGCATTCACCTCACGGTGCTGCTCGCGTCGGCTGTGCCTGTCATCAGCCACACTGGTGAAGACGATGTAGGCTCCGTGTTCTTCAGGAAATTCATCCTGGATGGCACCGAGTGCTGGACGGGCTGCTGAGGAGGCGGAGCCGGCTGGCCAGCAGGCGGAGGCGGCAGTCCTTTGCCCTTGGCGATGCGGACGACCAATGGCACTTCCGGGTTGTGTGGTTGGACGGCTTCGCGCCGCTGTGGAACTTGCAAGGAGCATCGAGGGTTTGCTCGAAGGAGAAGGCGGGCAACCAAGCGAGCTTGCCGCCTTTCTGACGCTTGGGGCCGGGTTGTCCTTCAGGCTGCTGGTCTTCAACTGTTGCCACCTGCCGGCTGGTGGAAGTCGGCTGCGGGGCTTTGCGCTTGTTGTCGTTCTGCTGCTGGCGCTGAATGTTGTCACCAGCCGGCGATCGAGGAGCCGGAGGGAGCACCTTTCCAGATGTGTCCACTCGGAGCTCCAATTTCATGGAGGAGTCGGCAGTGGCATATTTGTCTACTATGATCAGGAGCTCATTGAGCATGGCCGGCTGGTCGTAGAGGAGTCGGTGCTTGAGCAAGGTGCCCACTCCGCACCGGGCAGTGAAGTACTCTATGGCTTGCACCTCGTGCACCCCTTCGCAGGAGTTGCGCAGTTCGGCCCACCGCGTCAAGTAGTCGCAGGTGGACTCGGTGGGGCCTTGGACGCACAGAAAGAGCTGGCGAGGCTTGGGCGGCCGTTTGTAGGTGCTGGTGAAGTTCCGGATGAAGACCTCGGTGAAATCCAGGCAACTGTTGACGTTGTAGGGCTTGAGGCTGTTCAGCCATGTCCGGGCCGTGCCCTGGAGCATGAGCGGAACGTACTTCACGGCAGCGCGCTTGTCATTGTTCGCTCTGTTGACTGCGGTGGAGTAGTCAACCAGCCAATATTCTGGCTTCATAGAGCCGTCGTACTTGGGAGTGTCTTGAGGGAGTGAGAATCCTTTGGGGAAGGGCTCATCGCGAATGCGGGGGCCAAAACAAGGCGGGCCGATTGCATCTTCTTCTTCTACTGCCAGGGACCGAGCCAGGCGGTCGATCCAGTGACGGGCGTCATTTTCTCCGACTCCTTCACAGCGGCCCAGCCGGCCGCAGAGAGTCGGGTGGTCAACACGCAGCGGGAAAGCATGCCTCTCTCTGCGAGGAGGAGGAGGAGGAGGCAGACGACCGTCCCGTCGTTCCACTGCTCGTGGGCGGCCGTCTTGGTCACGCTCGATGGTGATGCGTGTGCGGCTGCGGCTAGTAGCCGGATCTCGGTCTTGTCCGTCATGGGGGGGCGGGGGGGGGGGGGGGGTGATTCTCAGCATGTGCGTCGGGTTCTACCATGCGGCGGCCGGTTTCTTGTTGCACGATGGCCGCGTCGAGGAGCTGTTGAACGCGCTCCGTCATGCAGCGACGCTCGTCGCCTTCCAGGTGGTCCAGCTCGTCTACTGCCACCTGGGAAGCGCGTAGGTTCTCCTTGGGCGTGGCATAGACGGGGCGGTCGGCCCCCAACATGCCGGCGATGGCAGCGCCGTGTTGTCGGACCATGCCCGCACGGCTGGGCTCTCCAGCAGCCGGCATGCCGCAGACGGCGCGATCGATCTCGCGCTGGTAGGCTTCGGTGAGGCGTCTCATAGTGGCTAACTTCTTGGTGCTTTCGATGAGTGCGACGCGGCAGGCCTCCAGCATCTCGCCTTTGGCGTCTGCTACGATGGGCGCGGAGAGGTCCTGCATTGCCGCCTGCACCGGGTCCTGAGCGGCCCTGCCATAAGCACCGTCGTGGCTGATGACCAGCACCTCCGTGACGGTGCTGGTGCTGGCGTCACTAGTCGCAGGAGGGAGCGGGTCGTCGATGACCACCACGTTGGTGGGGAACCCATCGAGGGATGCCGTGTCGGAGTCGACGAATATCGGGTCGGTGGAGCGAATCGACTCTAGGTCAGATGCCGGCTCATTGGTGATGTGGAGCTTGCCAAGGAGGTCGACGAGGCAGCTCTCAGAGTTTGCTGTGCCCGCGTCCGATGCGGGCTCGTTGGAGAGGCGGATCCCGCCGATGAGGTCAGCGAGGCAGCTCGCCGTGCAAGCGACTTCTGCGCCATGCAGCGCGTTGGCGCAAATGCCATCGGGCATGTCGGGCTGGCTACGCTCGTCGGGAAGGAAAAGGGTTCCCGTCCAGAACATGTCTCCGGACGATGGTGCACCTAGCCCCACGGTGGGCGCCAAATGTTGGAGATATCTAGCAACATATGCCAGGGGTGGCTTATCATGGAGGGGGACAAGAGTACGTCGCCTGTGCCTGGAAGCGGGATGAGGTGTAGTCGCATACGCCGAGGCATCTTACCTGGGTTTGGGGATCTCCTAGGAGATAACACCCCTAGTCCTGCTCCGCGGGGTCTTCGCATGATCACTATCACGACAAAGTAGCTACAAGTTTGCTCCTTGAGTTGTTTGGGCTAGATGAGGAAGAAGAACAAGGCTAGCCCTTACACCACTCTCTCTATATGGGTGTGTGATCTCTATGGTGTTGAACCCTTTGCATGGATACCCTGGGGGGTTTATATAGGCCTACCCCCAGGGGTACAATGGTAATCTGGCCGGGTGTAGGACCCGGCCGTCAGTGTCTTTGGTCGCCGGCTTCTCTACCGGCGGCCGGGGCCTGCCGCCTTGTGGGTCTCGCCGGCTGCCGGGCTCTCGGTCGACAGGTAGGGCCCACCGCCTACGGGTCCTGTCGACTGCTCTACATTGTAGCCTTGCCTCTGATGACGGAGGCTTTGTCGGGGAGAGCGTGGCTACAGTCCGGCCGCCTGGCGGGCGCTCACTATAGCCACTCCCCGTCTTATCTGGTTAATGGCGCACAGACTCCAAGGGAGGGGGAGGGCCTCCTGCTAGGAGTCGGCCTCCCTCGTGCCGACTGGTCAGGGCTCACCGCCTTCTGGCACCTCACGGACAGGTAGGGCCCGCCACCTGCGGGCCGTACAGACAGCCCGTCGTGGGAGCATGCCTTCCTCTGCCATGGATGATGTCACGGGCTGTGTGGCAATAGTGAGGCGCCGGGCAAGGGATGTCTGCCCGGTACGCTGCACTGTGGCCACGTTCTGCCCGTGATTCGGGGGTGGCAGGCCGCACTATAGCCATGCCCCGTCTTGTCGTTGTGATGAGGCGCTAACTTTAAGGGGGTGAGGGGCCGCCTGCTGGGAGCCAGCTCCCTAGAGGCTGCCTGCTAGGAGTCGGCCCACCTCGTGGCCGCCTTCTGGGTCCCGCCGCCTTCCAGCAGCCGGCCGCTTGGACCAGCCGGCCCCAAGAAGGCGGTCCTTTGTCTTTGATGCTTGAGGGGTGTGGTCGGCCCCGATGTCTTGAAATACTATGGGGGGCTGATGAGGCTACCCGTGGTCATTTACTCCGACAAAGATTAACTCCCACTTGATTCAAGCGATTGTAGTACCCAGACATTCTGAGTACATGCTCACTGGATGAGCTATTCTTCTCCATCTTGTAGGCAAAGTACTTGTCAGACGTCTCATACCTCTCGACACGGGCATGAGTCTGAAATACCAATTTCAACTCTTGGAACATCTCATATGCTCCATGGCATTTCAAAACATTTTTGAAGTCCTAGTTCTAAGCCGTAAAAGCATGGTGCACACTATCAAGTAGTCATCATACCGAGCTTGCAAAACGTTCATAATGTCTGCATCTGCTCCTGCAACAGGTTCGTCACCTAGTGGTGCATCAAGGACATAATTCTTCTGTGCAGCAATGAGGATAATCCTCATATCACGGACCCAGTCCGCATCATTGCTACTATCATCTTTCAACTTAGTTTTCTCTAGGAACATATCAAAAATAAAACAGCAGAGCTATACGCGAGTTATTGATCTACAACATAGATATGCAAATACTATAAGGACTAAGTTCATGATCAATTAAGTTCAATTAATCAAATTACTTAAGAACTCCCACTTAGATAGACATCCCTCAAGTCATCTAAGTGATAGGTGATCCAAATCAACTAAACCATGTCCGATCATCACGTGAGATGGAGTAGTAATCAATGGTGAACATCTCTATGTTGATCATATCTACTATATGATTCACGTCGGACCTTTCGGTCTCCAGTGTTCGTGGGCATGTCTGTACATGCCAAGCTCGTCAAGTTTAACCTGAGTATTCCGCATGTGCAAAACTGTCTTGCACCCGTTGTATGTGAACGTAGAGTCTATCGCACCCGATCATCATGTGGTGTCTCGCAACGAAGAACTGTAGCAATGGTGCATACTCAGGGAGAACACTTCTACCTTGAAATTTAGTTAAGGGATCATCTCATAATGCTACTGCCGTACTAAGCAAAATAAGATGCATAAAAGATAAACATCACATGCAATCAAAATATGTGACATGATATGGCCATCATCATATTGTGCATTTGATCTCCATCTCCAAAGCACCGTCATGATCTCCATATTCACCGGCTCGACACCTTGATCTCCATCGTAGCGTCGTGGTCGTCTCGCCAACTATTGCTTCTATAACTATCGCTAACGCATAGTGATAAAGTAAAGCAATTACATGGCGTTTACATTTCATACAGTAAAGCAGCAACCATAAGGCTCCTGCCAGTTGCCGATAACTTCTACAAAACATGATCATGTTATACATTAACTATATCACATCATGTCTTGACCATATCACATCACAACATGCCCTACAAAAACAAGTTAGACGCCCTCTACTTTGTTGTTGCAAGTTTTACGTGGATGCTACGGGCTTCTAGTAAGAACCGTTCTTAACTATGCATCAAACCCACAACGGTGATTTATCAAGTTTGCTGTTTTAACCTTCAACAAGGAACGGCCGCAGTCAAATTCGATTCAACTAAAGTTGGAGAAACAGACACCCGCCAGCCACCTTTATGTAAAACTAGTTGCATGTCTGTTGGTGGAACCGGTCTCATGAACGTGGTCATGTAAGGTTGGTCCGGGCTGCTTCATCCAACAATACCGCCGAATCAAAATAAGACATTTGTGGTAAGCAGTATGACGATCACCACGCACTACTCTTTGTGTTCTACTCGTGCATATCATCTACGCATAGACCTGGCTCGGATGCCACTGTTGGGGGACGTAGCATGCAATTTCAAAAAAATTCCTACGATCACGCAAGATCTATCTAGGAGATGCATAGAAACGAGAGGGGGAGAGTGTGTCAACGTACCCTCCTAGACCAAAAGCGGAAGCGTTTGACAACACGGTTGCTGTAGTCGAACTTCTTCTCGTTCTGACCGATCAAGCACCGAACGTACGTCACCTCCGAGTTCTACACACGTTCAGCTCGATGACGTCCCTGGAACTCTTGATCTAGCAAAGTTTCAAGGGAGAGTTCTGTCAGCACGACGGCATGGTGACGGTGATTGTGAAGTAAGCTGCGCAGGGCTTCGCCTAAGCACTATGTGAATATGACCGGAGGCGTAAACTGTGGACGGGGGCGCCGCACACGGCTAACAATGTTTGTTGTGTGTTCTATGGGTGCCCCCCCTCATATATATAGGTTGGAGGGGAGGAGAGACAGCCAAGGGGGCGCCCCAAGCAGGAGGAATCCTACTTGGGCACGTCCCAATTCAGCCTCCCCCCTTTCCTATTCCTATTCGGAGTAGGAAGGGAAGAGGGGGAAGGGGGAATCCTATTCCCTTTTTCCTTTCCTCCTTCCCCTTTCCTTCTCCAATTTGACCAGCCCATATGGGGGGGTGCACCAGCCCCTTTGTGGCTGGTGTGTTTCCCCTCTTGGCCCATAAGGCCCATATAGTTTGTCGAGGGTAGCCTGGAACCCCTTCCGGTGACCCGATACGTACCCGGTAACCCCAGAACACTTCCGATGTCCGAATACTATCGTCCTATATACGAATCTTTACCTCTCGACCATTTCGAGACTCCTTGTCATGTCTGTGATCTCATCCGGGACTCCGAACAACATTCGGTCACCAAATCACATAACTCATATAATACAAATCGTCATCAAACGTTAAGCATGCGGACCTACGGGTTCGAGAACTATGTAGACATGACCGAGACACCTCTCTGGTCAATAAGCAATAGCGGAACCTGGATGCTCATATTGGCTCCCACATATTCTACGAAGATCTTTATCGGTTAAACCGCTATGACAACATACGTTATTCCCTTTGTCATCGGTATGTTACTTGCCTGAGATTCGATCATCGGTATCTTCATACCTAGTGCAATATCGTTACCGGCAAGTCTCTTTACTCGTTCCGTAATGCATCATCCCGTAACTAACTCATTAGTTACATTGCTTGCAAGGCTTATTATGATGTGCATTACCGAGAGGGCCCAGAGATACCTCTCCGATACTCGGAGTGACAAATCCTAATCTCGATCTATGCAAACCCAACAAATACCTTCAGAGATACCTGTAGAGCATCTTTATAATCACCCAGTTATGTTGTGACGTTTGATAGCACACAAGGTATGCCTCGGGTATCCGGGAGTTGCATAATCTCATAGTCAAAGGAATATGTATAAGTCAAGAAGAAAGCAATAGCAATAAAACTTAACGATCATTATGCTAAGCTAACGGATGGGTCTTGCCCATCACATCATTCTCCTAATGATGTGATCCCATTCATCAAATGACAACACATGTCTATGGTTAGGAAAGTTAACCATCTTTGATTAACGAGCTAGTCTAGTAGAGGCTTACTAGGGACATTGTGTTTTGTCTATGTATCCACACATGTATCAAGTTTCCGGTTAATACAATTCCAGCATGAATAATAAACATTTATCATTATATAAGTAAATATAAAATAACAACTTTATTACTGCCTCTAGGGCATATTTCCTTCACCTCTGCCCAAGCCGACTTGGCCTCTGCTCGCACCGACCTATCCTCACTTCAGCAGCAGGTTGAGGCCGTCACGTCCCCCGCGGAGAAGACTGAGAATGAGGCATGCCACTGCCGGACAATGCAATGCGAGTGTTCCTTGATGCTCAAGGACCTCAGGGTCAGGGCCAACCGAGCCCTGGACGCCATCTGCGAGGATGGTCTCTCTCACCCGCACGAGGATGACGACGCCAGCCACCTCTGCTTCTTCACCAAGATCGTGACCCGCCTGGAGGACCGGGCCGCGAGGGCTCGCGGGCTTGTTGAAGAGAGAAGTCGAGGCTTTCTTGGGCGTGCGTTCTCCTGCGTCTTCAGCCACCTCCTCAACCTTGACCCCACTTTGACTTCAATGCTGTGATGGCCCCTGTGCCTGGGGTCATCCAGGGCAATCTGGCGGCCTGGGTGGACGACCATGGGGACGACCTGGTCGCGGAGTTCGCTCCCAAAGACGACGCGGTCGTGATTGCGACCGAGGAAGGTGGTGCGGGTGGTGACGATAAGGACAACGCTAGTAGCAGCGCCGGTGGTGTGGATGATGATGATGAGGGCGACGCTGACGGCCGCGCATCCGGCTAGGCCTGCACTTCCCTTCCTGTTCTGACCTGTATGCAAAAACCCTCGGATGCGGCCTCGTGGGGCGTGAAAGAATTTTTGAAAGGGGTTCCCTTTAATGTATGTAATGATCCCCTTATAATGTATGAAATGATGACAAGCTTTTGAGGTTGGATTTGGAATGTGCCATCATGATCCTGTGGGCTCCCGAGCGGGGTAGTTGTTGCGACTTATCTTTTGTTCCATAGGTCTTGAGCGGGTCCTGATGTCGCGGAAGCGACCTTCTCCTGAGACAAGCCCTCCGTGGGCTCGCGAGGTTTTAAGCCTCCTGAGGAGCCTACTGGCCCACCCAAGAGGGCCTCGCGAGGAGCCGATTCCCGGGTTACGGCAAGGTGCGCGCGCGGCGATCCTGCGACGGTTGCATTCCTGACCCCGAGGGGGCCTTGGAGTCTCCGGGGCTAACCCGAGCATGCTCGACGTGCGCATACAATGCCCAGCCCCCGCTCGCGGGGTGCTTGAAGGGGGGTACCAGGCATGAGCCTTACACTTAAACACAAAGCCAGGAAGCAAGAAATCGCCACGAGTCAAGAAAAATTCCCCCTGTTTTTCTTTTGATAAGTGCATGAAACTCCAAATCTCATTCCAAAAGACAGCAAATTGGGCTACAAAAAGAGGGAAAAAGCAAACAGTCGCGCCCAGCACCTAGCTAGTCTTCTCACCAGCGCGGAGCTAAGTGCTTCCACTGGGCGTGGGCATAGTCATTGGGGGACAGTGTCAACGGCCAGCACGGAGCATGGTGCTTCCACTTGGACATGGGTGGGAGCCCCCTTGAGGCCCGAGGGTGGCACTCAGGAGACTTTGGGGCGTGTACAGCCCCAACTCATTATAATGTGAGTGTGTCATGAGCGGAGACCTTCATGTATTTCCATGGCGGCTTATGAGGGGCCCACCCTGCGCCTACCCTAACCACCGTTAGGACATCCGAAAACCAGGACGAGACCAAGGGGCAAGGGGACACTGGCGGTGGCCCCGGCGACTGCAGGCCCTCTGCCGGGGGAAGGGCTCGCCAGCGCCTTCCCCGGCAGTGACCTACCTCCATGCAGCGCCTTGCTCCATGCGGTGCGGAGGAGGCCCTGGCACCGGGCTCCCCCCGCGCTGCCCCCAGTGCACTCCGTCCGCCTGCGGCGGGGCCATCATCCTAGGGTCCCTGGTTGCTGTTGTGGCTTGGTTCACCTATGGTCCATGGTTAGCGTAATGGTGCTCCTGAGATATCGGCTGTACCCAGTGGCTATTGTCGTTGAAGGTGTCAGTGAAGTTCCGGGGCAGCTCGCGGAGAGCCTCGGCTTCACGTGCCCCCAATACCCAGCCTGGTGAGGGGAACGGGCAGGGGCCTTCTCTTGACGTGTGCAACAGGTCCATCATGGGAGGTACGTAGGCATCTGAAATTGTCGCGCTAGAGTCGTCGCCTAGGCGGCCCGCGTCATTGGCCACCAGGCTCGGCGCCAGGTTCCGACGACCGTAGGGTGGCATCTCGGCGCGGCCCTAGGAGGGACCACCCGAGCTTGCCTCGCCCGGAGGTAGCATAGTTGGGGTAGGACGAGCGGTGCTGCGGGCTGGGTTGATGCCGTTGGGTCCCCCAGGTGCTCCAGGAGGGGCGCGCGGGCGTGGCGGGGGCCGGCACGCACCCCCGGCACCGTTTGCAACATAGGTAGGGTGCAGAAAGGTGCCTTGCCCCTACAGGCGGCATCAAGCAGCTCGGCGACCCGCTCCAGCAGGGCATCGCGGCCGCCTTCCGCCAACCTGCATCGCAACAGCTCTCGCGCCACGATGAGCGCGGCTCGCATGTTCGCCTGCTCCCGGCGAGTGTGTGGCGCCGTCGCCGCGGCATAGCTCGAAGATCATGTGGTGGCGCGGTTACGGCGCGGCGCGAGGGCAGGTGGTGGCGGCCCGCGCCGCCCGCGACCAATTACATTGGGCGGCGTGCGGGCCACGAGGAGCACAGAGTGGAGATCCTCTTGGGAGGACGGCACTGCTCGGGCAGGCCGAGCAGCCCAGTGCTCAACGTGAGCCCTCGGAGCATCAGCCATGAGAACTGCGAGGCGGTGGCAGATCGACCGGTGGAAGAGAGCGTCCGACGCACCCCTACCTGGCGCGCCAAATGTTGGATTTCAGGCTCCGCAGAACCTTGATAGATTCAAACTCTGGGGTGTGTGCGAAGAACTTAACCTCCCCAGTTTGCCTACTCGCCAATCTCACGGCCTAGCTTGATGAACTGGAAAGGAAGTTTACCCAGGTTCGGGTCACCTTGCGGTGTAAAACCCTACTCCTGCTTTGTGGTGGAATGGCCTCGAGGGGTTGAGGATGAACTAGTACAGTGGGAGAACAACCTCAGGAGGAGATGTGTTCTTGAGCTCAAGTGAGCTGGTGAGTGTGAGGATGGAATGGATCCGATGCTTCCCTATGGTGGTAGTGCTGCTCTACTTATAGTGGCCTTGGTCCTCTTCCCAAATGGAGGCAGGAAGGGATCCCACAGGGGCCAAATTTGAAGGGAGACAACTAGTACATCGTATCCTGACAAAAGGTAATCTTCTCCTGCAAAGCCTCTGGTCCCAACGCCATGGTGAGCTCGGCGATGACCTCGTCCTGGAGGTCTTGGTCTTGTTGCATGGAAATGGAAACCTTTGGCGGATTCCTCGGGACTCCGCGCCTGCGCTTGCCTCTTTAGCACCAAAGAAGAAACTGCTGCACTACGCCCGCTCGCGCCCGCCTGGCCATGGTCGGCATGGCTCACGTCATATGAACCTTGTGAGGTGAGGCTTCCATAGAAATATCCGCTCCTCATGAGCCAGCGAGAGAAGGCCACTCCTTCCGGAGGTCTTGGTGTCGTCCGCCTCGCGAGGCTTGGCCCCTCGCGAGGGTCTTGAGTTATTGACGCTGAAGGTGGGTCGTACCAGGCCATCGTTGCAGCCACGCCGTGGGCCGCGGGCAGGCAAGTCTGGGTACCCCCGTTCCCAGAACACCGACAAATGTGTCGGCGATTGATGGCATACACTTCACATGGTTGAACTGTTTGCGATTAGCCACAACAAAAAGAAACAGTTAGACAGATCAACGTGGGTGCGCTAGACGGGCACACATTCTAATTAAAAGAAGCATGTGCGATGGTAATAACGAGTGCGCACGATTGTTGAAACAAGACGTGTGCTGACATTGCCTATTACGGTGCATCCTATGGTGCAAACGCCATGTACGCGGCCGAGAAAGAATGCCCACGTTATGCCGTCCGGGAATAGTCCCGCACTTAGAACCGTCATTAAATTTTGAGCCTACATCCCGTCATATTCCAAATTACTACCACGCTATATTTAATTGCAAACCTTTTCACACCGATCGAAACATAAACGGTTTCCCACTTAGGAGCGTATTAGTACTCGGTTATAAATACTACTACTCCAAGATGACTGCACATTCCTCCTCAACTCCTCATCCACAAAAACAAACAAGTCATTCATCATCATTCCCTTGCGTCTGCCATGGCCAGCGTGAGTTCTGGGTCAAGAGATTGCCACCAAGGAGAGGCATGATGGAAGCAGAAGCACGAGAGATGTCCCGCCTCACCGCGAAAGCAGCCGACATGTCCCGCCGCGTGGCCGTAGCAGCACCGAGGTCCCGCCGTGCCACCGAAGCAGCACGGAGGTCCCGCCGTGCTATCGATGTAGTAGACTGGTCCGGCCGCACCGCGGAAGCAGCAGAGATGTGCCGTCGTGTTGCAAATGCAGTAGAGGTGTCCTCCCGCACCGCCGCGGTCTGGGAAAATGTCTCGCGGGCAGGCGAGGACTCTTACAGGAGCATGCATGCCATCGTCCTTAGTCAGATGGATCAGATCTCCGGCTGGGCAAGGTTGCATGATGACATGAAAGCCTCGTTTGAACAGGCTACCGGTGTCATCCGGCAACTAAATGAGAGAAATGCGAAGCTCTAGGCCGAGCATGACTTGCTGAGGGCGAACATCGTTGGAAGTGCGGAGCAGCAGGAGGAGACCACTGTCTTGTTGAAGAGGACCAGCGCCATCATTGAGAAATTGATGGACGAGAATGCCATGCTGTGCACCAAGCGCAAAAGGCTGGTGGAGGAATCCATGGATGCTCTCAAGCAGCATCTTGAGGACACGAAAGAGCTCATCGCTGCTCGCCGTGGAGACTAGTTCCCGCGGCCTGCAGCAATGCATCAAAAAAGTAGACATCAGCGAGCCAGATTGTTGTCTTCCTTCTTGTTTTGCCCTTGTGTATTTCAGGTGTTGCCGCATGTGGCTTTTTTAATTATGTTCCTAAATATGTAAGACAATTATTATCCACTGTCATCGTCCTTATATTCTTCAGTCTTGCTATAAGTCGCAGTCGATGCTATATAGGTCTGTCGGATCTTACATCAAGATCCGTGCAAAACTTTCTTTTCAGATCTTCGTTTCTCTTTCTTAAATCTCAGTCCAGTGAGACATAGCCACGCCGTGAAACAGGGGCTCGGGCGCCATTAATGGAGACGTTGGTAGGGAGGTGGGCGACGGATAGAGGTCAAAGGGCTCTCCTCCCGATGAGCACGCGCAGGGGTCTGATCGCACGCCTCCCGTACTCAAATAGCTACCCCGCACGGCACCTCCTAGCCAATAAAAAAGGGGATGCGTGGCAGCACATAATTGGTAAGTAGAACGCCCACAGTTTCAATAATACTTGTGTTTCCGATTTGTAACGTGAGAGCACTTGTTCCAAAATGACTTTGTTGATTGTTAATATGTGCGCCTTCGCTAATCAGACAGAAAAATTACCACAGCATGTTGGTGCCATGTCATGGCACCATGCCAAGTTTCATGATTTCCAGGCGTGTTTTGGATTTACAGGAATTAAAAAAACCAAGTTTTGCAATATTTCCAGTCGAGCCACGACGCCCAGATGTTTGAATTTCATTCCCATTCCTTGCATGGGACCTAGAAATTCACCCAAGGACACACATGCAATTTCTTAACCAACTTTGGTGCACTAGAGCATGTGCTTGTAGTTCAAATTTGAATTATGCACATTAAATGCCCGGAAATTCAATTAATGTATAAAAAGGCCAAACGAACCCGGAATAATTCCAAAATTTAGCACGATACTTCTATTTGGTCTAATATACTTGTGTAAAAAACTTAAGGCGGGAGAAGGCAGTGTATGTCATTTCGCACACGGAGGTGACACGTTCCCTCTCGGAACCACGAGCCTTCTTGAGAGAAACTCTAGTTTGCAAGAAGCTTATACCAAAGCTTGTCCCAATTCATCCAAAAAATTTACCACAACATGTTGGTGCCATGTCATGACACCATGCCAAGTTCTATGATTTTCAGGCGTGTTTTGGATTTACATGAATTAAAAAACCAAGTTTCTCAATCTTTCCGGCCGAGCCACGACGCCCAGATGTTTGAATTTCATTCCCATTTCTTGCATAGGACCTAGAAACTGACCCAAGGACACACATGTGATTTTTAAACCAAGTTTGCTGTACTGGAGCATGTGCTTGTAGTTCAAATTTGAAGTATGCACATTAAATGCCCAGAAATTCAATTAATGTATAAAAAGGCCAAACGAACCCGAAATAATTACAAAATTTATGACGATACTTCTATTTGGTCTAATCTGCCTGTGTAAAAAAATTAAGGCGGGAGAAGGCAGTGTATGTCGTTTCGCACATGGAGGTGACACGTGCCCTCTCGGAACCACGAGCCTTCTTGAGAGAAGCTCCGGTTTGCAAGAAGCTTATACAAAAGCTTGTCCTAATTCGGCCAAAAAAATTATCACAGCATGTTGGTACCATGTCATGACACCATGCCAAGTATCATGATTTTCAGGCGTGTTTTGTATTTACATTAATTAAAAAACCAAGTTTCTCAATCTTTCCGGCCGAGCCATGACGCCCAGATGTTTGAATTTCATTCCCATTTCTTGCATGGGACCTAGAAATTCACCCAAGGACACACATGTGATTTTTGAACCAACGTTTGTGCACTGGAGCATGTGCCTGTAGTTCAAATTTGAATTATGCACATTAAATGCCCATAAATTCAATTAATGTATAAAAAGGCCAAAGGAACCCAAAATTAATTCCAAAATTTAGCACGATACTTCTATTTGGTCTAATCTGCATGTGTAAAAAAGTTAAGGCGGGAAAAGGCAGTGTCTGTCATTTCGCACACGGAGGTGACGTTCCCTCTCGGAACCACGAGCCTTCTTGAGAGAAGATCCGGTTTGCTAGAAGCTTATACCAAAGCTTGTTCCAATTCGGCCAAAAAAATTACCACAGCATGTTGGTGCCATGTCAAGACACCATGCCAAGTTTCATTATTTTCAGGCGTGTTTTGGATTTACATGAATTAAAAAACCAAGTTTCTCAATCTTTCTGGCCGAGCCACGACGCCTAGATGTTTGAATTTCATTCCCATTTCTTGCATGGGACTTAGAAATTCACCCAAGGACACACACGTGATTTTTGAACCAACTTTGTTGCACTGGAGCATGTGCTTGTAGTTCAAATTTAAATTATGCACATTAAATGCCCAGAAATTTAATTAATGTATAAAAAGGCCAAACGAACCCAGAATAATTCCAAAATTTAGCAAGATACTTCTATTTGATCTAATCTGCGTGTGTAAAAAATTAAGGCGGAGGCAGTGTACGTATGTCGTTTCGCACACGGAGGTGACACGTTCCCTCTCGGAACCACGAGCCTTCTTGAGAGAAGCTCCGGTTTGCAAGAAGCTTATACCAAAGCTTGTTCCAATTCGGCCAAAAAATTACCACAACATGTTGGTGCCATGTCATGACACCATGCCAAGTTTCATGATTTTCACGCGAGTTTTGAATTTCCAGGAATTTAAAAACCAAGTTTCTCAGTGTTAACGGCCAAGCCACGATGCCCGGATATTTGAATTTCATTCCCATTTCTTGCATGGGACCTATAAATTCACCCAATGACACACATGTGATTTTTCAGCAAACTTTGGTGCACTGGAGCATGTGCTTGTAGTTCAAATTTGAATTATGCACATTAAATGCCTAGAAACTCAATTAATGCATAAAAATGCCTAACGAACCCAGAATAATTCCAAATTTAAACACAACACTCATGTAGTTGCATGTGCACTGTACATAAATATTCTAGCATACACTTAACCATCCTTTCCCTCCTTAACACCATTTTGTCTTTCCAAACATAATGAAAAATCTGGTATACCACAAACATTTTACTAGAAAGAATCGTGTGGGATGCGATATAAAATATCTTGGCGCACCGTCTTGTCTGGCTTATGCAGGAAGCTTCGTCCTGTACAGTCCATCGCCCCTGCTTGAACCACACTTGCGCGCCAGTTTCTCGCGGCACCGAGCGAAATTTTTCTACCACCGCGGAAATATCTATCTCCCCGCCCCCTCCCTCCCACCAAAACCCACATTTCCAATGTTCCTCCTTGCTTTCCAAGTTCAAACCTTCACTACTCCTTACTGACAGCTCAGCCTCCTCGTCGGCGACCCTTCTTCTTGTAGCGCCGCCTCCTGGCCGGCTACCCGTCTTCTTGCAGTGCCGTCTCCTCGCCGGCGACCCTTCTTCTTGGAGCGCCGCCTCCTCGCCGGTGACCCTTCTTCTTGCTGCGCGGCCTCCTCACCGCTGACCCTTCTTCTTGTTGCGCGGCCTCGTCGGTATGGTCAGGTAATCCACACCCCACCCACACCATCCTCCTCCTTCCATGTCCCACATGCCCCGACCGGCGGCACGACACCTTCCGCCGAAATCACTGTCCCCCACCTCCAATTAAGCGCCGCCCACAGCCATTTTGCATGCAGTATAACCTGGAGCTCAGTAGCATCTGGCAGCGGAGAAGCAAATCGCGGCCGCACGTGCGCACGAGGTCGCTATGGCTGCCATGCGTGCCGACCACCAGATCTTGAGGGAGCAGCATCAACGCCGCCACGCGGTTGTCTACTTTAAAATACAGTTCGTGCTGTTTTCTCGAGGCCACCACCAGTTTGGTCATCTAAAATGTAATGTTTAGTTAACAGTTTGGTCCAACAATTGCTACATTTTGCAGTACTGTTCTCAAGCATTCTTTGTTTTGTTAACTGACTTATCTTCTAGTACATGTTTCTGTTCTGCAATGTCGTGCTCAGTTAACTGTTTTGGTTCATTTGGTCTGCTGTCCATTTAACTATTTGGTTCGATTCTGCAATTTTATTTTCATTTGTTGTGGGTACAATTTTGTATTGTTATGCATGTGAAATAAATCGAATTTGGATGTACTCAATACATATTCTAGTGATAGTATGGCAACTCTCAGTTAACTTGATCAAGATCTTCCGTATGTGTGTTGCAGGGAAACAATGGGAGACATTGTGGTTTACCATCGAGGTTTGCTCATGCATGGTCCTTTCGCTAATAGCACATTATTGTGCAGTTGCAGCAATCATTCTAATATTTAGGTTTCTTACAATTTGGTTTTGCACATGTAGGTCCTGCTGTCAGAGGCTTAGACCCACTATTCGACCCATTTTGCATATGGGGAAATGAGATGTCCATGAATATCAGTCAAGTCAAGAAACTCAGAAAGATTGTTAGGATGAAGAAACTTGCGACGAATAACAGCAAGATCTTTGTTTGCACAATGAAGAAGACATCAGACAGCTATAGGATGGTACTAACTCTTTTAACTTGTTTTTACCCCTTGCGCCATTTCAAAATTTATAACAGCGATTTATGCATATCTTGGTTTTCAGTACTTTTCAAAGCAGTTCACCGATGATTACCTCTCAAACCACCTGCATGGTCAAGAGGCGAGGAAGATATTCATTCAACACCCATGGTACAATATTGAAGTCTTCCTGAAGAGGACGAAGGCTGGGCAGGCAATTATCCATAGCCACTGGCCTAAAGTTGCAAGGACATTCAACATCACTGAAGGCTCAATATTTGCCTTCCGCTTCTGCAGTTTCCCAGATGAGATTCATCTGTCTAATTACCGTGTATGATGCTAGTTTCCAAAGGTTTTTGATGTTGCATGTGAAACTTGGTGCTGTTGTGTAATGGCTTAACTGAGTGCCGAAGCTATCTGATGTAATCCGATTATGAAATCATGGTTGCCGTTATAAGGATATGAAATATCTGGCGTGTTTTATAAGAAATATCAATTTGATTACTACATGGATTATCAATAATAGGCTAATTACCCTGCTTATTGGGGTTTTCTATTGCAGACGGTTACTCAGACATCACCGTGGGCGATGAACTCAAACAACTCACACGGTTTCTAGAAAGTAGGCGTGTTCGATCAACTAACAATCACACACGGCTTCTGGCAGAGAACTGTTTGCGTTAGGCCACCTTGCACAAACGTTTCCACACAAAAACTCTGTGTGATATACATACGAACGGAAATGTTTTTCTTAGATTCACCGTGTGGGATGTACATACGAACTGAAACGATTGGGTTTCGATGACTCGCCAGATCGCGCACGAGCTCGTTTTGCCCCAGCCTGTTTGCCAGGAGGGCCTATCCCCGACGGTTTCTGGGTCGTGTGGGAAGGACCCCCCTATCGCCCACACTCACTTGGCGGCGGTTCCAAACACCGTCGCGGAAAGGGGTTAAAAACCGTTTGTATAGCAGGTCTCCGCACCAGTGTACATGGATCCTATCTCAGATTTCATGGCTTAAGGCCATCTGTCGGAATTTGGGCTCATCATAGCTTCTTCACAGTTCGTAGGTTCGCCTTGGTCTAGTAACATAACTTCCAGGACAATATTACCGGACCACTCAGGTACAGATCGTGCTCTGGTCGACCTACAAATTTCAGTAGTAACTTGATCTGAAGTTTCATGATCATCATCATTAGCTTCCTCTCTAGTTGGTGTAGGCATCACGGGAACGGTTTTCTCTGATGTGCTACTTTCCAATTCGAGGGAAGGTACAATTACCTCATCAAGTTCTACTTTCCTCCCACTCACTTCTTTCAAGAGAAACTCCTTCTCTAGAAAGGACCCATTCTTACCAACAAAGATTTTTGCCTTCGGATCTATGGTAGAAATTATACCCAGTAGTTTCTTTTTGGTATCCTATGAATACGCACTTCTCTGCTTTGGGTTGGAGCTTATCAGGCTGAAGCCTTTTGACATAAGCATTGCATCCCCAAATTTTAAGAAATGACAGCTTAGGTTTCTTGCCAAACCACAGTTCATACGGTGTCATCTCAACGGATTTAGACGGTGCCATATTTAATGTGAATGCGGCTGTCTCTAATGCATAACCCCAAAATGATAGTGGTAAATCGGTAAGAGACATTGTAGATCGCACCATATCTAATAAAGTATGGTTACGTCGTTCGGACACACCATTACGCTATGGTGTTCCAGGTGGCGTGAGTCGTGAAATAATTCCACATTGTTTTAAATGAAGGCCAAACTCGTAACTCAAATATTCGCCTCCGCGATCAGATCGTAGAAACTTTATTTTCTTATTACGATGATTCTCCACTTCACTCTAAAATTCTTTGAACTTGTCAAATGTTTTAGAGTTGTGTTTCATTAAGTAGATATACCCATATCTGCTCAAATTATCTGTGAATGTCAGAAAATAACGATACCCGCCGTGTGCCTCAATACTCATCGGACCACATACATCGGTATGTATTATTTCCAATAAGTCATTAGCTCATTCCATTGTTCCGGAGAACAGAGTTTTAGTCATCCTGCCCATGAGGCATGGTTCACAAGTATCAAATTATTCATAATCAAGTGATTCCAAAAGTCCATATGTACGGAGTTTCTTCATGCGCTTTACACCAATAAGACCTAAACGGTGATGCCACAAATATTTTGCACTATCATTATCAACTTTGTATCTTTTGGCATCAATATTATGAATATGTGTATTACCACCATCGAGATCCAATAAACGATTCACATCGGGTGTATGACCATAAAAGGTTTTATTCATGTAAATAGCACAACAATTATTCTCTGACTTAAATGAATAACCATATTGCAATAAACATGATCCAATCATATTCATGCTCAACGCAAACACCAAATAACACTTATTTTAGGTTCAACACTAATCCCAAAGGTAGAGGGAGTGTGTGCGATGGTGATCGTATCAACTTTGGAATCATTTCCAATACACATTGTCACCTCACCCTTAACTAGTCTATTTATTCTGCAACTCCTATTTCGAGTTACTAATCTTAGCAACTGAACCGGTATCAAATACCCAGGGGTTACTACGAACACTAGTAAAGTACATATCAATAACATGTATATCAAATATATTTTTGTTCACTTTTCCATCCTTCTTATCCTCCATGTATTTGGGGCAGTTCCGCCTCTAGTGACCATTCCCTTTGCAGTAGAAGCACTTAGTTTCAGGCTTAGGTCCTGCTTTGGGCTTCTTCATGGAAGTGGCAGCTTGCTTGTCATTCTTCTTGAAGTTCCCTTTCCTTCTCTTGCCCTTTTTCTTGAAACTAGTGGTCTTGTTAACCATCAACACTTGATGCTTTTTGTTGATTTCTACCTTTCGCCGATTTCGGCATCACGAAGAGCTCGGGAATCGTTTTTGTCATCCCTTGCATATTATAGTTCATCATGAAGTTCTAGTAGCTTGGTGATAGTGACTAGAGAACTCTGGAAATCACTATCTTATCTGGAAGATTAACTCCCACTTGATTCAAGCGATTGTAGTACCCAGACATTCTGAGCACATGCTCACTGGCTGAGCTATTCTTCTCCATCTTGTAGGCAAAGTACTTGTCAGAGGTCTCATACCTCTCGACACGGGCATGAGTCTGAAATACCAATTACATCTCTTGGAACATCTCATATGTTTCATGGCATTCAAAACGTCTTAGGAGCCATGATTCTAAGCCGTAAAGCATGGTGCACTAAACTATCAAGTAGTCATCATATCGAGCTTGTCAAACGTTCATAACGTCTCACTACTAGGGAAAAGCCTAGCAGTAGCGCGAGTTTTTGGCCTACCAGTAGCGCGGGTGGCGAAGCTACTAGTACGGCATGACAGCTAAAGGTTAGCAGTAGCGTGGGTTTACCCGCGCTACTGCTATATCCACTTAGTAGTAGCGCTTCCTGGAAGGGCGCTACTAGTAATTACTAGTAGCGCTTCTCGCAGCCCGCGCTACTATTATTATTCCATATTATATTTCTTTTTTATTTCATGTTGTATTCATACACCTTTATACAAGTTTTCATACAGCAGCAATTTAGAGATTGTTTTTACATCATAATGAGTTATTACATCACTGCGTGAAAGAACTGTGGACTAGTTTCAAGTGGATGGACATGCACTTGAAACTAATCCGCGGTTCTTTCACCCAATGATATAATAAATATCATCATCATGTCATTAACAACTTATCATCATAATACATCATTGTCATATAACACCTCCTCATGATCATCATTTTCATCAGTGACACATCATATAGCAAGTTGGTCACTAGTCGTAATCACAACTCCTCCTCATGACGCTAATCCACCTTGAGGTGGTCTCGCTCCCACAGCCCCGCTCCCGCAGCCCCGTTCCCGCAGCCCCACTCCCCCCACCAACGGCCACTCCGGCCCCGGCGGCCACCCAACCATGCTCCAGCGCCGGCCGCTCCGGCCTCGCTGTCCACCGCATGGAGTCCACTCCCCCCGCCCCCGGCGGCCGCGACCGCGTGCGACGCTGGCTCGACGACAGCCCGTCCTCCGCGGACTCCTCCCGCCGGCTCTCCCGGCCCGGCTCCTACCGCCAGGCGTTGTGCGGCGACCCCCTCGTGTCCTCCGAGGCCGGTTCCCCGCTCCCTGTTCCGCCGGTGCTCGCCCCCAGATCTGAGATCTGCCGCGTCGGCGGTGACCTGGATGCGCGCAATGCTTCCCCTGAGCCGTGGGTGTAGGTGCATGGCAAGAGGCCTCGCAGCCCCCGTCTCCGGCGTCCTCCACCGGGTCTTCGTGCCGCCTCCCCAGGCTCCCCCATCCCCGCCGATGCCTGCCCTCGTTGCCTCCGTTCGGGCCACCCCCTCAACGAATGCCAACGCGACATCTGTTGTCGCCGCTGCAGGCACTACGGGCACGTCGCCAAGTTTTGCACTTGGATGCGTCGTCAATCTGCGGACCCCCCGGCCAAGCGCCGGCACGCGCCGCCCGCCTCCCCCCGGCCTGTCTCCCCTGCGGTCTCCAGCGGGGACAGCCGAGCCGCGGTGCACCCGTCTCCTCCTTCCGGCGATGGCTCCCCCGCCCCCAGCGACGCCACAGCCTCCACCTCCGCCTCGCTGGCCATCCTCTCCCCGCCGCCCCTCTCCGGCTCCTCCCCGTCGCATCCTTCTGCCTCCTCGCGGTCGCGCTCCCCATGCTCTGCCCCATCCCTTGCGGTCCCCATGTCCGGCCACCCCGCTCTGTGCCCACCGAGCGCGCTCTGCGTCCTCCCTCTCTCCGCGGAGGTTCGCGCGGCCGAGGAGGCCCTGGAGCAGCGCGCCCTCGTCGCCGTCCTGGCCGGCAACCGCACGCGAGTCTCCTGCGCCGACGTGGCCGACCTGCTCGCCTCCAAGTTCGAGCTCTCGGATGCCGACTTCTAAGTCCACAGCCGCCTGCCTGGCGAGTTCCTTCTCCGTTTCTCCCGGCCGGAGACGTGCGCTCGGGTCGGCCTCGCCAACGTGCGTTCTCAATGTTTCCGCCTGCTCCTCCACCCTTGGAGTCGTGCCGCCGGCGCCGAGCCCGTCGCCCTCCGCTTCAAGGTGGACCCGGAGATCACCGGCATCCCCGAGCACGCATGGATCTGTTCCTCTGCTGACACCCTGCTTGCGCCATACTGCGAGATCGAAGAGCTCGCGCCCGAGACATGCTCCGGTGCGGACAGTTCGGCGTTCCGTCTCTCCGCTTGGGCGCCTAACCCCGACGCCATCCCCCGCGAGGCCGATCTCTTCCTCTCCGAGTCTGACGCGGTGCTCCCTGACGCCGACCCCGACCGCGCCGAGCGGCTCGCGCTCCACACGTTTTGCCACCCCGTCTGCATCTTTGTGACCCACTGTGTGGATTTTCGCCGCCCCTCTCCGCCCTCCGGCCCTATCAGCGACGACGGCGCCGATGCCGGCGACGCTTCGCCCCCCTCCCAGGTCCCTGGCCACAGCATCATAGCTTCCCGCGTCGCTCCGGGAATGCTGGTGGTGGTCCCGGCCGCGGCCCCTCCTCGCGCGGCGGTTCTCGCCGGCGGCAAGGTGCTCCCCCCTCCCCGCGCGCGCGTCTGGCAGGGCTTCCTCGGGGCCCACCCTCCTGCGGGCCCGGTGGCCGCAACGCGCCAACAAATGGACCGCCAGCGCGTCAGCCAGCCTGCGGCCGCGGACGTCAGTGGGGCCCTCCTGCTTTCGACTTTAATTCAAACTCCCGCGCGCCCCTCCCCATCGGTTTCCCCGCCCCGCCAACCGATGGTCTCGACCCCACCTGGGCCCCTGCTTCTGTGTGCTGCGACCGGCCGCGCCAACTAGGACTCTCCAGATCCTTCGGCGAATATCCTCCTCGGATCCCCTGCCCGTCCGGTCGGCAGTGGCCCCACCATCGCGCGACCAAACCCCGCTCGTTGTAATGTCGTCCCCTGAGCCTACTGGCGCACCAATCCCAGAGCCTCAGGTGGCCCCAGCCACAGAGCGCGCCATCGTCCCCATGCCTTGTGGGGCCGGTCCCTCCACGCCCCATCACGCCAACTCTCTGATGGCCCTCGACGCGAGCACTCCATTCAGCGCCCCTTTAGCTGCCCTAGCCAGTTTCTCGACACTGGTCCAGGCGCCTACCGCTCCTGTTTTGCCTGCCCCTACCCCACGTCGCCGGAACATGGTGTCGCCGAATTTCACCCCCAGCGCAGCCATCGGCTCACTACAAAAAAATACACTTCTGTGATGATACGTGTTTGTCACAGTAGGTCGCGTTTTTTGTCATGCATGTACATCCATGACAAATTTATGACAGAATCAAGATAGTCATAACTGTGCTGTCGTAGAAGTGTTCCATGACATTACCAAAATTATCATCATGGAAGTGTCCACTTCCATGACGATAAATCACGCGTCACAGAAGTGCTTTCGTCAAGGGTGACCGACACGTGGCATCCACCGTAACGGAACGCCGTTAAGCTATCGGGTCGGGTTTTGGATCCGATAACCCGTTAACAGCCCCGACCAATGGGGATTTTCCACGTGCAAAATCATCATTGGCTGGAGGAGACACGTGTCAGGTCCGCGTTGGCATAGGTGTCACTCATCCAATGGGCGAGACGCGCCAATGATATGTTGACACGTGGACCGGCCAATCAAGTTTAAATGGGCTGGCCCAACTGAAGGCCCACGAGATTTTGCGGACCATAATGGGCTGGCCGAGCTAAAGGCCCACGAGATTTTGCGGACCATAATGGGCTGGCCGAGCTAAAGGCGCACAAGATTTTGCGGGCCATAATGGGCCGGCACAGGCAAAGGCCCACAAGATTTTTGTGTGCCATAATGGGTCGGCCCAGGTAAAGGCCCACAAGATTCTTGCGGATCATAATGGGCCGGCCCAGGTAAAGGCCCACGAGATTTCGCCGACATTAATGGGCCGGCGCAGCTGTAGGCCCACAAGATTTTGAGGACCCTAGTAGGCTGGCCCATTAACTGGCTACCATGTTTTGGGCCAAATGCCGTCCCATATTTGATCCGGTCCATTAATGGCCTGCCACGCTCCGGGCCTAATAGTGGCCCATATGAGATTCGGCCCGTTAAAAGCCTACCACGTTCTGGGCCAAATTACGGCCCATATCAGGTCCGGCCCTTTAAGAGGCTTTGGGCTCAATTATGGCCCATATCAGATTCGGCCCGTCAACTGGACACTATGCTTTTAGGCCCACTTGCTAAAGGCCCACTTAGTAGTTCGGCCTGATATTAGTTTTGGCCTGTTAAGGGCCCGTTTAACATTTCGTCCCTATATAATTTCGGCCTGTTAAAAGCCCGTCATATAGTTGGGCCTAACTATGGCCCGGTTTGCATCCGGCCTGCTCGCAGCCGATATCTGATTGGGCCAAACAAGGACCGAGACAATTTTGGCCTGTTAAAAGCCCGTGATTTGATTCACACAATCATGGGCCGGGGTTCATTTCGGGCTTCTGCCGGCCCGTGAGCTGTTCGACACGTTTCAAGCCCAACCTACATCGTGATTGCATGACGGCCCGATTATGTACCGTAATTTTACGGTTTGGCCGGTTTACTGCGAAGACATGATATATATATATACAGTAAAATAACTGCAACATCGTGAATAAGAAAAAACCTAGACTATACAATAAAGAAATTACGGCATATTACATCCACTGGGCATCAAAGTTCGCCACTATGATAATAAAGCACAAGCAGACAGCAGATTACATACACTGGGCATCAAAGATCGCCACCAGTGCAAATAAACACGCCGAGAAAATAATATACAAAACCGACAACACTTCAATAGAGTTCAAGAAAGGTTAGCCCTGCTGGGGAGCTGCAGCGCAAGCAGCTGAGCAAGATGATGAGACTACGCTTGTTCAACACTTATATCTTCCTCACTCTGAAAGATAAACAAGCAGACAGATGACAGGTTTTGCACATAAAAGTATCAGTGCTGACAATTCATCACATTTCTTACTGACGAATAAAGTGACACCGTTTAAAATTGGATTAACACAATATGGTATTGTTCAGGGCAAGACATGGCAGGAAATGACGTTGTGAAGAAGTTGGCAGCTTCACGACACCACTGGATTACAGATCAAGAACTCATAAGTATCAATGGTTAGTGTGTTGTCAATTTATACCATTTCAGATTGGCAAATAAAGAGACGGTTTAAATAATAATAGAATGATATGACATTGTTCATAGTTAAGACATTGCAGAATATGACATTGTGCTGTAGTGGGTAGGTTCACCACACCACTGGATTACGGATGAATAACAGAAGCATACATGAAGTGCAAAATAAGATCACTTGCTCTGTATAGTTTAATTTACATGGTATGAAGAAGGAACTTGGTTGTACAACTGAAAACTTAAATTGAGAAAGGACAAACTTTTGTTTATTAACTACATAATAAACTTTAAACAAGCAATTTGATGCAAACACCAAAAATAAACAGCTGTTGCAGTCATGCCTAACCAAATATATACAACAAAGTTTGAAGGCTTGAGATGGACAAACTTACATTATTGGTGAAGACAGGCTCTATAAAGGCCTTGTCCATGCGGATGGGGGGCAATTCAAGAAGTTTACCACAGAATCTTCTTCAAAAGCATTGCCTTTATTCTACATTTTGTTAAGAGTAAATATAGATGTGATAATATATGAAAAAATGGAGAATATTTAAGATAAGATGAAGAGTGATGCTACATAACCAAGTAGCTATAAATGTAAGTGCAGCGATACAGGCAAAAGGTACAGCCAAGAGCAGTGCAGAGCTAAACTTCTTGAGTACCAACCTTATGGTAAGAGTAAATATAGATCTGATGTGTAGAAAATGGAGGGCAAAGGAAAATAAGCTGCAGAGTGATGGTAGATGAACAACTACCTGTCATTAGAAGTACACTGATAAAGGACAGCATGTACTTACAAGAACAATGCAGAGCTAAAAAAACATTGGCATTGGATATATTCTACACTAATGTAACCATTCATATAGATAATATAATTTGGAGCGAACAATTGATAAGCAAGCTATCATGCATACTGCTGTCACATAATGAACCAGGTATGTATGCAAGTACAGTGGTACAGGACAACAGGTACTAACAAGAGCAAAGCAGCGGGCAGCATATTTGCGATATCCTGTCGTTCTTGTCAAACAGGAATTCTTCTTCGAGCAGATTTCCTGCAAAAAAGATCCGTAAGGCACATGCGGAAAAGTAGAAGTTCAAATTGTCATGTGATTTCATAGACAGTACCTCATCCTGGGAACGAGACCAGTGCATAACAAGGTTTTTCCATTCAATGTCTTCTAAATTTAGCACAGGAGACTTCACCAGAAATTTGTTTATAGACTTGCCATCAAAGTGTGATTTCCTCAGGTAACACCGATACTGCTGCAATGCTTCCTTGAAAAGCACAAGCAAGCTTTGCTCGTCATGACTATCCAGATTGACCCTCGCCTAGTTACAACAATGTAATGTAAATCATTGATGTGTTCAATCAGCAGAAAACAGGAAAATAATAACCATGAATAATAGCACGTACACGTAAGTTGGACAGGAAGATGTGAAAATGGTGTTTGTCTTCACAATAATCTTCCCATGATGGGAATATATGCATGTAGTCCCTAACAACATTGAAAGCATTGTCTTTTAAACGGGGAATAAATGGAATGGGGTTCCAATCTGCAGGAATTGGCCATCTCTGCAGTTGGGATAGGTCTTCGGCCGGTGGACTTGCTGTACTTTTTGCTGGAGTGGGATTTTTCTGTGGTACAGCTGGTGCTATGGCAAATGAAATCGGTATACCTTTTGTTGGAGTGCAGGTCCTGTGTGGTGGGGCTAGTGGTGTGGCCAGTGAAGTATGGGTACAGTCTGCTGGAGTCGGTCCTACGTTTTGTGTCACTGGTTGTACAGCGAATATAAGTGGGGTGCTGTCTGATTTCTCCGGCACCACCTCGTTTTTCAAGGACTTTGCTGGTGCTCCTTCAGGTTCGGCAATCACCCTCTTCCTTTTTGATGTCTGATGCACAAGAACAACATTTGAGTGGAAAAACATGGCATGATGACAGATGGAAAATGTATTGATAATGGATGGGCATGGCATCTCGACATATATGATGAGTAAACTAAGCAGATGGCGGTGCAACAAAGTAGAAGAAATGCAAGACAACATATGCAAGATGCCCGCAATCAATAAAACATTGCCAAATTAGAACAGGCACCTTGATGGGTGAACAGGACAGGCCATCTGCCTTTGACTCCTCGAGGTTAGAATAGTCATTAGGATCATATTCTAAACAAGAATCAACAGGTGGGGAGCGTATGAGTTTCATTGCATCCAGAATGGCACTCAATGCCTTGGTGCCAATTTTGTAAGTCATTGCAGTGTTTAGCTTCAAGAGTGGACTGCTGCTAGTGCGACACAAAGCAGCTACACAGATCATAGTGTAGATATAACGGGGAAAACCGTAAGCATCAGAGTAAAATCAGCAAAGTGGAACTTGCTGGAATATATGTGCTAGTATTACCGGTACGGCTTGAAAGGCTTCGGATACCAGCTCTCTTCAAGTGAAGGTGCGGTACTGTTAATATCAGTGTTACTCTCAAAGGCGACACAGCTCCTCGCATTTCCTTGCTATTCTTATAGGATTCAAGTGGGAGGTGACTACAAATCCTATTCCTATGTTTATAAGATCCTACGAATCAAAGAGGCTCAAAGTGTCCATCAAAACCGACCGTATAGACCTCTACACTGCAAAAGTCCCTGCTCATCTTCAGTACAAGGAACATACTGTACCACTATCATACTCCCTCCGTTCCAAAATATAAGTCTTGGTAGAGATTTC
Organism: Aegilops tauschii subsp. strangulata; assembly: GCF_002575655.3. NCBI lineage: Eukaryota > Viridiplantae > Streptophyta > Magnoliopsida > Poales > Poaceae > Aegilops > Aegilops tauschii. The sequence goes on along the minus strand of NC_053037.3, from coordinate 422,747,124 downwards.
CACTATGGATCACATACAGATGTATCCAGATACATTTTAGAGTGTAGATTCACTCATTTTGCTCCATATGTAGTCCATGGTGGAATCTATACAAAGACTTGTATTTAGGAACGGAGAGAGTACATATTAAAGAAGAATGGAAGAGGAACATGGTAAAGAAGAGCAAGCAGATTTTGGATAATAAAATGTTGGTTGCGCAGTGCCCACACATGATGAACCAGAGCGCATTAAGAATGCAACTCCCAGCTGTCTCTCGACCATTTCATGCGGTTGGATGAAGATCCTACGTCTCCTAACCCATCTTCTTCCTCGTCTCTGATTCTTCCCATACAGAACACCGCACGGGCTGCCGGCCGGACCACCGGCCCCCGCCGCCTGTGTTCCTCCGCCACCCCCACCCCCGCCCCAACCCCCACCCGCGTCGAGTTTTCTTCGTTCGGCGAGGCCCCACAACCACCCGAGCCCCTTCGTTCGCACCGGCGAACTCCGGCGAGCTCTGAAAAATCGACTGACCCAATTTTGAAATTTAGTCTACTATGATTTGACTAGTGTGGAATATAAAAGGGGAAAACCATAAGCATTAGGAGTATAGTGTTGAGCGTGCCATGGCGGATCTGAAGGTGCAAACCGGATAAAGGCAACTTCGCAACCAAGACAAGAAATCAGAGTAAAGCAGTGGCGATCTATTTTCTTGCTGCGATAAATAAGTTGAGCAGATACGAAAGAGTACCGCCTCTGGTGCGGCGCCGTGTATGCATCTGCTGAGAATTTGACGGTGCTGTGGTAGCGATGGCTGTCAGTGGCGTGGAAGCAGATCTAGGAGGGTAGACGGTGGCGGCGGGGCGCGGTGGACGAGACGGTCGTAGGAGCGGCGCCGGCAAGGTGGACGACGGCGGGGATGAAGCGAGAGGACGGGATGCAAGGATCCCGGTCCGAAGCCGTGGATGAGAGAGGTCGATCTCTTGTAATGGACGGCGGCGTCGGGGTATCAGCTCCAGCATGGTGGAGGAGGACGGCGGTGGATGGGGTGGCGGACGGCGGCGGACGGAGGAGGGTGGGGTGGAGAGGGTGTTTTGGCGCCTACGGAGTACGAATGGGGAAAAGGGAGGTAGAGAGGAAGGGGGGAACCATGTATTCAGGGCGCGCTTGTCTCAAATGCGAGGAAATTTACAAACTTAGCCCCCGTTTCAAATTTCTACTACATCACAGCAACATTAGTCGGTTGGGGATAGGACGGTAATCTCGCATACACCGAATATTTGCCGACGAGAGTTTGTTTTTGGCGCCCACCGTGTATGAATATGAATCGGGGAGGGAGTCGATTTCGGCCGAGGACACACTGTGTTTTGGTGCCCGCCGTGTATGAATCCGGGTGAGAGGCGGTTACGTCATGTTTGGGTGAAATTACAAACCTACCCCTATCGAAACCTATAGAAATCCAGCAGATAGGCTTTGCGTGGCAGGGATAGGCTGTAGTGATTTCCATCTCGCAGATTTTGGTTTCGGGCGGTTACTGCGACTTTCCCCGCTTCACTCAAATTTTGCAGAGTGCACGTTTACCGTGCCAACTCAATTCGAATCCCATTTGTATTCTTTTTTTCGGGCGGGATCCATTTTCAATTGGAATTACATTCTATATACATCATTTTCTATATATACTTTCAAAAGCACAACAAAGAATTCTGCTCCTTTATATGTATAATATGATTTACAAATACAACGATCTCGAAATCTTAAGGTTGAATTCAAAAAAAATTAACCAAATTATGTTCTACTAGAATGTATGGATCAGTAATATCTACATATTAAATAACATAGATGTGCGTGAATTCATATGAGTATGCATGTTTGATAGATCAATTTTGTTTCGAGTATGGTTTACATGTATCATCATCTCCAATTCAAATATTTGAATCCCTTATTTGTTCACTCCTTTCACGCCCATCTCTCTCGCATGCATGCTCCTTCAGGTAGCTATCACTCTCTTTTCTCCAGCTCACCCGCACGCTCACATCATGTTTCTCCTATCCTCGCAAACATGGTCTCTCGACGTCTCCCTTGAGAAGTGTCACACTCTCCCTATCATTATACATTACATGGTTTTCATTATCTCTCACGTCTCTACTGTTCTCTAGTATCACTCGGTACCTAAGCTTTCTTTTTCACCGCCACACACACAGTCTCCACTCGTCTTTCACTTTGTCTTTCTCTCTATGGGATTCTCTCACACACCCTATATGTCTCTACATATGACTCATACCACTAAAATTACTCTCTCTCTCTCTCCTGTAGACACAACATTTGTTGCGGCCTCCTTTTCATCTCCATCCCAGACTGACATTATTCATTTGTTTACCGATCAGACAACCCCGACTACCATCTCCTCTCTCTCTCTCTCACAGACACACACACACAACTCCTGCTTCCACTCCCCTTCCCGACTACCGTCTCTCTCTCACACACACAAAACTCTCGCTTTCGCACCCCGACTCGTATTTCTCTCACAAACATTTATCGACTAGCTAGCCTCTAGATAGGTTTATACACCCGCACACTCGTGCTTCCACCATCGCATACATGTCTCTCTCCCGCTCCTTGTATCTATGTAGATTTTTCTTCCCTTCTTGAGACACGCCCTCTTGATCGTGCACACACACACTATCGCCTCATTTTAAGCTGATACCTGTCGCACACACACTCCTTGTGTCTTTGTCACACATGCACTCCGTCCTCCTCCACTCTCCCTCTCTCTCGCACACGCATGGGATTTTTGCAACAACTAGCAAGATGTTCATGCGTTGCACAGAACATCAAGATGCATTTGTATGAGTAGTTTATCTTGTGGGGGAGAAGGATGAATGAGGGAAGGCCTTATTTGCAAATGTGGAGAGGGGTGTGGGTATCTTTTTGCAAAATTGCCATAGTTTCCTTCCTATCCGTAAGATATAGATCGGACGGCCTATATTGCAGGATGGCAGGCACACGATCATCACCGACAATGCTTTTTATAAGAGTAGGGATAAAAAATAGAGTTGGTGATGATGGTGGGCCTGCCATCCTGCAATGTAGGTCGTCCGATTTATATCTGACGGATAGGAAGGAAAATATGGCAATTTACCCGCACTCTTCACCACATTTGCAGATAAGGCCTTCCCTCGTTCATCCTTTTCTCCCACAAGATCTTGATGTTTCGTGCAACGCACGGGCATCTTGCTAGTAAGAGTAGAAATTAGACATATACCACTTCTCGAATCTTGAAACCAACAACATTCCTCCCTTATCTCATCAAAACCGCCAAAGGAATATATTTTGAGTGAAACATAACATATTTTTAGTGATATACGTATTCCAAAACTAGACTTTTTTTCTATCAAATCAGTGAGTATGTATTAATCTACTTTGATCGTGTGGCAACGCATTGGCACATTGCTAGTAGTTATTATAATTTTTTGGACACCAGACAAACGGTGGAGTACATATACGAAGAGAAGAGGCGCACGCACGCAGTCGGCCTCTCGTTGTCTCGCACACATGAGTGTTACGTAAAGGCGACGTTAACAAATAAACCCTAAAACCCTAGGTGCACGATTGCTGCATTCGCGGGTACCGGGTACGTGGTGGAGCACCTTTGTAGGAATAGTCAGCTCGCGTGATAATTTGATCCGTAGGAGTTGATGGTCGGGACCACAGGTGAACGACTTGGAGCGCGGTGGCTCGCCAGTTGCCACAGATCGAGTAGCCACGTTTAAAATATCGTTTTTTAGCGGGGTTAAGAGTTCCGATTTTCAATGGCGCGTTATAAGTAGTAAGTAGTTTTAGAACGATTGGTATGGAGCGAAAATGGAATTCATAGTACTACGTACCTCCTTGGCGTATGGTTGTATGGTTTTTTTGCGAAGGAGGTTGTATGGGTTTATGTTGCGAGATGTTGAACCTGGTAGTTCTAGGGCAAATACTATGGTTTAGATTTAGATGCTGGTTTTCAGTAATGAAAATCGGAAGGGGAAACCCTTCTTTGATTAAAAAAACTACTACCTCCATTCTGGTTTACTAGTCCCCATCGTACTTTGGGTCAAAGCTTGTCCATGAATTTTACTTGTAAAATGTGAATGGAAAACGAGATTTTGTTATACCCAAACAAAAAAGGACTGGAGGGAGTGATTGCTCTGGCACGGACACGACCTCTCATAGCGCAGGCATTGAACCGGCGCGCCGGCCAAGAGGGCCGCACTCGCTGCAGGCCCGGCTGAGCACGCCTCCTCGCCGCGTGCAACCAGCTTAAGACTGCCCCGCCTGCCTTCATTGAATCCGCGCGTGTGCCGGCAACACGTCCTTCTGCGAGCCGGCGGGCATTTTAGAACACAAAAAATGACTAAAATATAATTAATTTACGCATGGTCTTGACTTGTTGTGCTCGCACTGGTAGCAGGAACTAGTAGAGGATTTTCTTTATTTATAACCCTCACATTTTTTTTGGCTTTGAAGTGAATCATGGTTGTGGACATTATGTACGAATGTGCAGATATCTGTGAACATGAGTTTGATGTGGAAGTTGAACTTGGAATGTCGGGCTTGCGCGTGAACTATACCATGTCCAATGCTTCGTCTGTTATTGTTTGGAAAGTAATTGCTGTTATTACATGACCCGAAAAAAACATTTTGTGCCACATCAGTAGATGCACGGACATCACAACAAGCATGCTGACTGGATAAACATTTGAACCTAGCTATTATGAAGGAAATTTTGTATTGACAACAGTTTTAGATAGCAGGAGACGCCTAGCCTGCTCTGCCTCTGCTAGCTTATTTCTGGCTTCTTCCATCTCTTCTTTGGCTTGGGTGAAGAGAGCATTTGATTGCTCTTTTCGCTTCTTCAGGAACTCAGCTACATTCTCAAGGGCTGCTACACGCTTTCAGCCTTTACTAATGCCACGAGGACACGAACAACTGACGACTCCACCTGGCTTGTGTGTAATCCAGCATCATCTGGGAATTTGCACCTTGTGTCTAATCCAGCATCATTAGGGAACTGGCACCTTGTGTGTAATCCAGACTCATTTTGGAAACATGATCTCGAGGTTGACCATACTTCCCTCCTCGCAGGAACTGCATCCTGACATGAAGTTACTTCTTTTTTAGATCAATACTCAGAGCAACCTAGATCCATTTAGTAGAAGCCAGATAAACAGAACTCGGAGAAGTGAATTCAAAAGGAAAATAAAAATAAAAACAGACTACAAGGTGAGAACACCCACTTCCTACATCAAGCTAAAAACGAAAGCATTAGGACGATTAAGACTCTTCTTAGTACACATCAAAGAACACCACGCTTAAGAGAAACAGAAACAACAACATATACACATTGAAGAACACGAGGCTACACGAAAGTAATTGAAAGGGTGTTACTTACCAAAGCTCGTTTTACAGGTTCGGTGCAGCTCCTGTTTAACTTGCCACGCTCCTTGAAGATGTCCCGAATATCCCGTGTTTGGTCTTCATTGCTCCTCTGCATGTTCGCACTCGTGGTTTTAAAATCTCAACATGGCAAGAAAAATATACTACTAGTAATACTCGCGCATCTTGTGGGCAGCATTAAAGCACTCGTCTGCCATGTTAGAGCATCTCCAACAGAATCGCAACGCGCGGCGCTTTAAAAAAGCGTTTACATGCTGAGATCGAGAAGTAGATACTAGAGATAGAGGATAGTTCTCAGCATAGATAGATAAAAAAGATAATTCAACTACTCCTCGTCGTCCGACTCCTCCTCGGTGATGTCCTCCTCCGATGTCTGACTGTAGGCGTGAAGATACCGATCGTCGTCGGATTCCCAGGGCGACGCTGCTCCTAGCCTCATGTTGAATTGAGCGTTCGCTTTTCGCCTATGCTTGTCCTCGCGATAGGCGACTCGCTCCGCCCTCCTCTTATCCCTCTCCGCCCTCCTTTGCGCGTCGAACTCGCGCTCTTTGTTGATGTCCTGCGGGAAGTGTTGGCGCCAGAGCGCCATGGCTTCCTCGTCCATCTCGGAGATGCCGAGACGGTGCTCCCGCCTCCGGTTGTCGCGACTATCCTCGTCAGTGCTAAGCCGCGGCAGAGGCGCGAGCTCCTGCGCCCGCTCCCGCGTCGGCACGTTGGGGAAGTTCAATGTTCTGTGAGGCCACCGGAGGCGCCACACCGCCGCGCCGTACGCGCGGGCGGCCTCGTTGGCGGTGTCGAAATTGCCGAGGCCGAGGCGCATCCCACGGAACCGGATCTCGGCGGTGAAGCCGCCGGAGGGGTACGCGCGGACGCCGCGGTATCTCCAAGTTTCCCGGCGGCATGGTGGCGCGGCGGCGGCGAGGCGAAAAAGAGCGGGGAGAGAGCGGTGGCGAGGCACAGAGCAGGGAGAGAGTGGTGGCAAGGCACAGAGCGGTGGGAGGGCGTTGGATTTTATAAAGCGCGCCGGACGCCGCGCGCCAAAACTAGCGCACGCCCGGCCGCTTTTTCCCGCGCGCGCGCGATCCTTTCCCGACGTCTCTGCTATCTCTATTCTCTTCTCTACTGTTATATTTATTTTATATTTTATATTTTATATTTATCTCTACTTCCTTTACTGTCTACTTTTTTTCTCTATACTTATTTTTCTTGCAATATAGGCCGTCCGATTTATATCTGACAGATAGGAAGGAAACGAATGGGAATTTTGCAAATAAGACCTTCCCTCGTTCATCCTTTTCTCCCACAAGATAAACTACTCATACAAATGCATCTTGATGCGTGCAACGCATGGGCTTCTTGCTAGTTCTAAAAACCTTTCCATCATTTGCCACACTACTGGTTGCAGATGAAAAACCTACCCAAGCACAGCGCGATACAGGAGCGATGCACAATTACAAGCTGATATTCTGTTGGACAATGGAGGCTATAACCAATTACTTTTACGGGAACAATAGCACACAGGAAATTTGAAGGGTAGGTATGAACAAAATTGGAACTGCACATGTACTGCTAAGTGATTCAATACACACATTACCAATCGAGGAGGAGAACAATGGTCGCGGCGGCCTCTGTGAGTCATGGTCGGCAACGGGAGTCAGTTCATTGTCCACGACGGTGGTACTTCTACGCTTGGCGTCGGCTTCCGGGAAGCAGATCCGAGACCGTGGAAGACGATGCCGGGGAAGAGGCTCCGTGTACGACGACGATGGTGGACTGGCTCCAGTGCAGCGTACGAGGTCGTCGATGAGGCAGATGCGCTGCGGTGGACGAGTGCGGCGATGTAAAGGGGAGGAGCACGAAGGCTGCGGTGCCGTGGAGAAGTCTATTTTGCGGTGGGGAAAGAAAATGGGGAGTATTCAGGTGTACTACTCTGGGTGCCGGGGTGGGGTTGGCTGGGTAGGGTGAACCTGAAGTTACGAAAACAGCCCCCTACCAAGCGTCATCCATAGTCCTGTTTCGAAGGCTATGATGGTAACTTCCCACTACTCGAATCAGGGTCGCGGGACATTTTCCCGCCGACCTCAAAATTTTGTGACACTGGACTCCCTGTGTGGCGTGTTGAGTGATTCGGCTAAGCAACTAGCGAGTAGTAGTAGTAAACTCTGCATATTAGGTTTGACCGAAGTCAAACTTCCTAAAGTTTGACCAAGTTTATAGAAAAATATAAAAATTTACCATAACAAATATGTATGATGTGAAAGTACATTCAATAATGAATCTAATGGTACTTATTCGTTATTGTATATGTTAATATTTTTTGTTATAAGCTTTCTGAGAGTTTACAAAACTTGACTTTGACCAATGCTAATACGCGGACTTAAATAAAAACGGAGGGAGTACACATTTGTTTTCTTAGTTTGTAGTGAACTAATCATTTGTTGAAATTGTGAAATAAATATATTAGGCTATTGACTTCAAATGTAATGGTCTATACAATTCAATAGTTACAATCATTGTCGAATCCCAAGATGTATACAAGGTCTATAGTACTTCACAACACGCTCAAACTCACACACACACACACACACACAAAGTAAACTAGAAGACCGTTCTCTCAAGTATACACAACGTATCGGCATCTGTCTATGTCTCACTCATGCATGATCATTTGCACATTCACACCTCTCTATGTCTGTATCACACGCACACCGTCTCCACATTGCCCTTCCGCCACAACACACATATGGACACATACACACGTTCTCTCTCAGTCACACACACAAAATCAGTATTAAAAAAACTAGGGCGCACCTAAAACGTCCAAATCCAAATAAACACGAACTGGAGCTAAATTCAAATATATGGAAATATTGCAGCGTCAAGAACTTTCACAGGAAAAAAAGTTGAGTAATATTCGAGGATTGTTTTCACACACACAAAAAGGTTCGGTGGGTGTCCTTCGAGCGCGACACGGTGACACACCGTTCGATCGATCGCGCGGCCGCGGTTCACGCGCTTGCACAGGATTCCGTATCGTGGCTGTGGTACTAACTAATAAAAGCGTTGCCTAAGTCTAATGTTTACGTGTACTAGTACGGTTTTCTTTTAAGTTTGACCAACCTTATATATAAAACTAAAGTAAGCTCCCACACGCGCACTCATCAATATGCCGCCGCCGTTGCGCATGCCAGCGCCCGCCTGCTCCGGCCAACAATTTCTCGCCCATCATCGTCGTGTCGCCGCCATACCTGTGCCATGAAGCCGAAGGCTCGCCCGCTCACGTCGTCTGCAGTCCCTCCTCGCGATGCCGCCGCGTTGCCAAGCACGCGAGCAGCTAGTGGAGCCGCGTCTATGCACGCAGCGTACAAAGAGGAGGACGAGCGCGTGCTCCAGCACGCCGGCGAGGAGGAACTAGCGTGTCATTGTCGTCTCCGCCCGCGCGGAGGAGGCGCGCATGGTGGCTGTCACGGCGGAAGCCGGTCGCGCGCACGTCGAGCCCGCAAACCGGGTGCGGACGCGGAATCTACCTTCGAGACCTTGAATGCCACGTGGATCGTGCAATCTGAAGGAGCAATTTGGGTCAGTTGACTCATGTGAGCCGTTTGATGCAACATGGATGGCTAGAGGGGCTTCTTCCACCTCTTCTGCCATCTTCTTCCTTCGCTCCGTCGAACTTCTTTCACAAATTGACTGACCCAAATTATACTACTAGTATGAACGTATTAAGTACAGTTGGAACACGAAGATACGAGCAGTAGTACCAACTGCAAGAAGAACAGTAGTAAGACATAGTACTAGTACTACTGTACGTACTAAAGAGTTCAAATAACGAGAAAGAACATAAACATAGTTCTGCTAGGGCCTCAGCACAACACACCCTTGAAAATAAACTAAGCAACTAGTCCGCTTGACACTGCAGTAGAACCAGCATGAGCGACGGCACTGCCACCTACTTGGAGTCCGAGTCCACGTCCTCGACTTGGTCCTCGTCCCTCTTCCTCTTCCTCTTCGCCGACGCTTCTTTGCTTGAACCGGACACTGAGCTCTGCTTCTTCATCCAACCCTTGTAGATATTTAAACAAAGGTAGGCATCCATTGCTGCGTACAGGATGTGATCTTCATCTAATGTCTTCGACTCCCATGCATGATGAAACTCGTGATGAGGTTTCTTCAGTTTAGCGTACGAAGGATCAATCATGGCTGCTGCCAGGGTCAGCATTGAAGGTTGAGAGGAGGACACCAGGCTTGCCTTCTGGAGATCGAAGGGCTGGCCTACAACGAGACCTATCCGACGCAGGACATCCCTGTCGTTCTTAAAGCCTACAGTAACGAATTTCACTCTTTTGTCCTTGAGGAAGTTCTTAAAATCCTGGCACTCAACGTCGGCATGGCATATGTGGTAGACCAAGCAAACGTTATGTACGCAAACCTGGATCATGGCGGGCTTCTTCCTCTCTTTGTCCTTTAGATCCTTCTCTCGTCCCATGATTGTGGTGTACTCAACATCTAGCCCAGCGACCCACTCATCCGTTGAACTGTTGAACATGCGTAGGAAGCGAGCAAGCCATGCTTTCACCGTCTCGGATCCACGTGTGTAGATGACGATGAACCGATCGCCAGTGATGGCTCTAACATGGTACTCAGCGGTGACCATGGAGATTTGGGAGGCCATGGATTTTGGAGGAGGGTTAGGAGAAGTTGAACTGTTGTACCCCGCAAAAAAACTGGGAGCGAACTAATGTGAAAGGACGGGATGACTAGGAGCGAACTGTTGTAAGGTAGAAGACGGGGACGAGTAGGGCGTGCGAACGGCATGGGGTTGCTGGTTTGCCCGGTGGTTAAACGGCTGCAAGCCCCCAAAGAGTTCTCGAGAACTATGTGGGACCCACTAGATGTCATGTCTACTAGACCCATATCGTAGGCCTGCCGGTATAGCTTCTGCCTGTTCACACTCCATGCCGGCGCGTGGATGTAACTTCACTTAATTCCGTGAAACGTTGCGCCTCCCACAACCTTTGCCTCCCTCACGCGGTCGCACCCTTTGAGACTTCGACCGGCTATAAATGAGCGATTTTTTGCCTTTTTTTAGACAAGCAATTTTTTTGCCTACTCCGCATGCATGATACTCCCTCTGGTCCTTTTTACTCCCGTCAACCGTTTGCAAAGTGTTTGACCAAATTTATACCTTTTTTATTGAACACCACCTTATATTAATTAACCAGCCACACCTGTACACTCATTCGATACATTATTCACCACACAGGGCGGTACATTATTTACAAGAATACCATCTAATCTATTGTCAAAGCTATACTTATCGATTAAGTGTGCCACCTTATTGGCCGAACGGCTAATCTTTGACAATTGAAGATTGTTGATCAACTTCGAGATGCTCAACGCTTTCATCTTCATGTCACGCATAGCAGACCTGTCATAGTCCCCCGATGCAAGAGACGGTACCACAAAAGCGCAATCAGTCTCTAAACTTACAGGATTATGAAGAGAAATACCTATGTAGAGACCGGCAATGCAAGCCCTAAGCTCCGCTTCCTCCACGCTTTGACAGGCATCAATGAAATCCCACGACCAAATTTATACTAAAAATATCAATATCTACAATACTGATTATAATGAGTATAAGAGAGAGATGATTATAGTAACATATGTAGATACCGTAACGTAATAAATGTGATGCTACTATGTGTCATGCATGGCAATAAATGAGACCACCTATGATACTAATCTATGATACTATGCACTATAGAGGTAGTAACATAGATTAGTAACATATGCATGTTACTAGTCTATATTACTCCCCACTATGACCAGCCTTAGAGTACCACTACCTCCCTTCTAGTTTAAAGGGCTCGATTCAAAAATTTCACCTACTCTTAGCAAGATAGTAGAGGCGGTGGAATAGTTTTTGAAGTCTACAAAAGTACTCAACTAGTGCTGTCGTTCTTCACAAAAAAATGTGTTTACCAATGCATGCATGAACACTAGTTACTCTAACCCCCCTCTCTTCTTTAATTCTTTGCCACATCAGCATGTTTGCTATTCCCGTGTGCATGATACCAGCTAAGATACCACCATTATGGCCAGCCTTAATCATCGCATGCAATAATTTAGTGCACCTTGAAATATGAACATGTGTGGGGCGTGTATGTTTTTAATGACTTGAGACTATACCTAGCCCGGCATGCAAGATGACTTATTATGCACCGTTCCCCATACCTGCAGGAAACCCGTTCGTCTCCAAATCTTTTCCTCTCCATGTGTGGAAACAATATGCCTGCCAAACTCTCCTTCTCCCTCCGGCGGTCCCACCACTCCACCCCGTGTGAAAAAATCTGCATGCATGACTCTCCTCCCGCCACGCTCGTCCAATCCGTTGTGACCAGCAATATTTCCACCCCTTCGCTCCCCCGTAATTTACTCCAATAGATATGCCCACGTAGCTGTTACTTAACTGAAGGTGCATTGGGTCACTGACATATGGGCCCAACAGGGGCCTGACCCACATGTCAGTGACGCAACTGGACCTGCAGTTAAGTCAGTGCAGCTCAGTCCATATCTTACGTAGGTGTGCCATTGCTCGCTATAAATACTGCGCCTCCCACGACATCGCTATCTCCTCCCCCTCACGTTCACGTTCATCGCTATCTCCTCCCCCTCCCTCTCACGTCGACCACCATGGCATCACCCCTCCCAAGCCCTAGGAGCCCCTCGCTGCACCGCGCGGACGGTCACGCATCGCCGTTCCGTTCCTCGCCGCCACTAGTCGAGGAGGACGCGTCGGTGTTCCGCTCCTCGGCGCTACGCGACGCGTCACCGTTCCGTTCCTCGCCGCCACTAGTCGAGGAGGACGCGTCGGCGTTCCGCTCCTTGTCGCGACGCGACCGCGTTGTCGTTCCGTTCCTCGCCGCCACTAGTCGAGGAGGACGCGTCGGTGTTCCGCTCCTCGCCGCAACGCGTCGAGGTGGACGCGTCGGCGTTCCCAATCTCGCCAGCACGCGCGCCGAAGGATGCGTCGGCTCCCCGCTATGAGGAGAACGCCGCGCCGCCCGCCGAGCCCCCCCAGCCTTGAGGAGCTTTGGAAAGAAATGGATGTCGCCTTGTGGGAGGCTTTGCCTCCAGCAGAGCGCGCCAAAATAGAGGCGGAGAAGAAGGCCGAGGAAGAGAAGCACACCGTGGAACAAGCTACCTGGGAGGCCTATGTCGCGTCCGAGAGAGTCAGGCAATTGGCTCTTTGGCAGAAGGCTCGTGTGAGGGCCGTGAGGGTGGCAGAGGACGCCTGTGCCGACGCCCTGAGTGCAGTCGGGCCCAAGCGCCTCATCTACGCTTGGCGGTACGTGTACTGGGTGCACGCTTCCAGCGAGGAGGAGTAGCTGTTGGCGCCGGATCACCACACCGGTGAGATCGCGCTCGCCCGCCGGCAAGCCGCCAATCAGCACCTCGCGAGTTGCGAGGCTGAGGAAGAGGCGTTGTGTCGGCACGCTGGGAAACGGCCACGCACCAGGGCACTCGTGGCGCGCCGCAAGCGCTCCTGCGAGCGCCGTGGCTTTTAGGAGGAGTATAATTTTTGCTTCGTAAGGCGATCTCATTAGTTTTGGGACGCAAATGATAAATCCCGAACGTTCAAGAATTTTTAGCATCCTTAATTAAGTATGTAAAAGGGAAAGTTTGGAAACCTTGTGTATTCGTACGCATTTTGCAAGTACGTGCATATAGCACAAACTTTACTATATACTATCGCACTACACGTCTCTCTCGATATATGCTTGCAGACTGTGCTACTCCCTCCGTCCAGGTCAATAAGTCATCTTTGGTTGTGCACCGTGACCAAGAAGGAGGGAAGACTTATACACCTAGACGGAGGGAGTACTACTATTACTTATGTACGTGCAAATGCACGTTTTAACATTACGATGCGGTTTTTGTAAAAGTAGAAAAACAACACTAGTCAAGCTTGTGAAACGATTCAATGCAAAACAAATGCAAAAATGCTCGTTTGATTGTTTACTTTTAGCTTCCTTCTCTGTGGTTATTTCTCTGTCGTACTTTGTACGGAGTATCTCATTGGTTGAAAAGGCATGCAAATTCCCAATCTGCTTCCTACACCCTATATCGAATTTTGCCTAACAAGTTGTGCCGTGCAATTGGAGTTCCAACTTGAGTACTACTACTAGTAGGAGTACCAGGGGCCAGTTCTTTTAGGCTTCTAGATTAGTAATCCCATAAGAGCAAGTACAATAGAGCTGAGTCAGCGGGCTATAAGAAATAAACTAGTATATTTCTGCTTAGTTGGAGGAAAGAGAAGAGGAGAGAGAAGGTAAGCGGGCTCTTCGTGAAGAGCCAGCTCTAGCACGTGCTCCTAGGAACTTTGTGAGAATGAGAAGTGGGCCACATAATAAAAAAGTAGTGCACTCTTTTGATCTATTAGGGCATGTACAATGGTATACAGTCAGCTGTCTGTAACATATGACACGTAGGAACATAAACTACGTGGAAGAAAGAGAATAGGAAAAACCAGGGAGTCCGTCTGCCGAGATAACAACGGTCTGTTGCCGTGCAAATCACTACTTACCGATGATCTTTTTCCCGTTGTATGGAGCGTGCCGCATGTCGTGGGATCGTGGGCGTCGTGGCCGGTAGCAAACTAGCAGAATACAAGTCGTGGGCCTCGTGACTAGTTAACAAACTAACAAAAACAATGGGATTTAAGTTGGATAACGTAATTTTGTAGCCGCTAGGTGTTTCTTTCTTGTTCCAGCCGCTAGTGTTATAGATAGACAAAAGACACCCTGTTGTAGAAGATGTCTGTAGTTTTGTCTATAAGTGACGTGGAGTAATATTATAGACAGCGGTTGTCTGAACTGTTGTACATGCCCTTATTGTACATGTTGGCTATAAGATGGGTTGTAGATGACATGGCACTGGCTTATAGCCAGCAGCTGGCTATACTATTAACCATGCTCTAACTACTACCTTCGTCCTCGTTTATTGGTCCCCATTGTAATCTATGTCAAATTTTGATCATAAATTTAACTAATGAAATGTTAGTGCATGTCACATGCACTACTCCATCCGTCTAGGTGAGTAAGTCATCTTAGGCTGTGCACCGTGACCAAGGAGGAGGAGAAAACGAGAAACGTTAATGTTTATTTGCTAATTAATAGTATTGCACGCAATGAACTAACCACTGCATGTCGTGTTTGATATCTCAAGTCATTAAAAGCATGCACACTCTTTATCTCTTATTGGTTGGTATGTCAAGAAACAAGAAACGAGGTAGAAGTTAATGCACCGCGCCTAAGTGTTTTGGGATTATTTGGTTTTCATAAGATGACTTACACACCTAGACGGAGGGATTACAATGGTGAGGAATAAACCAGTTAAATCTTTGGTCAAAATTTAGCACAAATTACAATGGTGAGGAATAAACCAGGACAGAGTAGTAGTTTAGAAGCCCAAATAAATGAGTGAGGCGCCTTATTGTTACTCTCCACTGTGACTAGTCTTGTGGGAAAAGCTGGGGAAGCCACCAAAAGAACTGGCCCTAGGAGTAGTAGCTACGGATCGAGTGTGCGAGATGAACCGGAGAAAGTAAATGCAGAGAGATGATGGTTGCTTGTCCGTTTATTTTACCAGGCCACTTATTACTAGGAGTGGTTGGGTTTTGTGATATGACGGCTTTACTGCCGCGCCACGAGCGGGGTGAGAGGTGAGACTCCCGTGCAGCACCGCCCTCTACACTTGTACTACATCGGTCATGGTTTATTAGTCCCCCATTGAATTTGACTGAAGATTTAACTGACAAAATGTTAGTGCATGTCAACAAAAACTATATCGTTGGATTCGTATTTGAACATAGTTTTGAATGATATAATTTTAGGTGACATGCATCAGCATTTATCGTACTATATATAATGTTAGTTCAATTTTTGGTCGTACTAATCTATAGTAGTAAGGTGCCCGTGCGTTGCACCGAAGAGTGAAATGCATTGATCGGGGAGTTGTTTATTTTGACAAAGGATGTGGGGGTCATCTCATGTGTAACGGGTATCGATAGGTTTCTTCGGATATTATTTCATCTCTAGAGCTCACAAACATTCGGGTGAAATAGATAAAAAGGTATCTTTTGCAAACAAAAGCGTTCAACTGTTCAACCTGCATCCAAAACTTGTGAAGAAATAACACTTATTGTGCTTTGCAAGAAACGATCTTTAAGAATTAGTTTTTGAGTATCGATTGTTATACATGTTGGCTACAGATGACATGGCACTTTCTTATAGTCAACAGTTGGCTATACTATTAAGTAATATTAACCATGCCCTTATACACCTAGACGGAGGGATTAAATTAGGATGACTTGCAAGCGGGCAGAGGAGATGTAAGAAATGGTTCATCGTAAGTCTTTCACCAGTACTATAGTAAAAATTCATACATGGAAGATTCTAGACTAAACCATAAACGGATACACTTTTATTCATGCGCGATACTCCAATAGAGCAAGATCCTACATGGAAGTCTCCACATTCTTAGACAGCGGATTACATTGAGCGAAGACTAATGATCAACATTTAACTTGATAATGCGTACTTCCAGGTGAACCTCCTTGGAGTCCCCGTGCACCGCGTCGGCGGGTAAAGGAGGCCATGGGTTTTCCAAGTCCACAGTGGCGAGATAGTCCCAGCTCCCCAGAGTCCAAGTCCGTTCGATGAGGCCGGTGTCGCCGCCCACGCGACCCGGAGGGGTAGTAACACTGACCACGCACCCGTACATCGGCCTCGTGTCAGCGTCAGCGGCGTCGCCCCTGACGCACATTACATAGACGGGGCGGCGGCCCGCGCGGGCCTCGCCGGTGCCCACGATCAAGAGGAAGACGCTGCCGTCCTCCTCCGAGACTAGCAGGCGGCGGTGATCCTCCAGCGACTCCGGCATGGTGAACGGGTAGCACGTCTCGTACTTGATGTTCTCCGCCAAGGGCCAGCAGTGACCGCTGCACGCATCCGTGAGGTGATGCACCATGTCCGCCGGCGAGCCACAAAACGGCATCGGGCACTCATAGCAGTGGACGAAGGGCTCCTTGGAGGCATCGACTAGGCCGTCCATGAAACGGGAGTGGCTGTAGGGGACGTTGCGCCAGTTGAATATATGAAAAAGTTACTACGAGATTTAATCCGAATAAGCACAAAATAAATCATGACGGCTATAACAGAGATGAAACTAATCATGTGGACTAGCATAGTAGTAGGATACAAAGTAGAAACATGAATTCTACCACGATTTCGAACAGGAAGGACAGAAACACATACGGTGCAACGGGAGCAGCACCATTGGCGTTGAGGTTGTCGCCCATGTCCAAACACCACGTAGACACGGTCTTTGAGCACGGTTCGTAGTCGTTCCACGCTCGGGCATTGAAGTTTGTAACTATTTTAGATTAGAATATACTACTCCTCTAGTGCTAGTAGTAGAGCAGAGTCCTACTCTACTACTCTACTCAAGCAAGTTAGGGCATAGCACTGTAGGGAGTAACAGTATTGTGATCACTCAAGCAAGTTGTCTGGCATCGACATGACCCTACGCTGTTGGTATGTGTCTCGTAAGTCAAGCGGCGTGTTGTAGTCATCATCACCTGTCCACTTCCCGCAGCACATATTCGCTTCTCCATCTTTGTCCACACATAATCTCGTCCAATCTTCCATCCCCGCTAACAATGGCAGAACCGAGCAGCGTCCACCGAAAGAGTGGCTGGAATTCGCTCCCCACAGAGGTAATCAAGCTCATTATTTCGCATGTGGACAATCTCAGTACCATGCCGCTCGCCGCGTGCTCGTCGGGGCTGTACCGTTTACTCAAAGCCCTCAGGCCGGAGCTTTTTAAGCCAGCTCCTTGCTTGCTGATGCCGCCTGATCTTCAGAAACGGCATGTCATGCAGCATAACGATCATCGGGTGGCGAGCATCAACCCCCTTGACTGCGATCCGATCCCCGTCAGCCTCAACTACATTAACGGTATGTACTGGGTCGGCATGAACACGTCTTGGATGGTGTTCGTCGACGGTCGCGGTAGCTGGATGCTCGTGGAGGTCTACACCCGGTGATTGATCCCCCTACCTTCGATTAACACTGCACTGCTTTGGCACCGCGGCCCAGAATACTCGGAATCTTACAGTAGCCAACATGATACCAACTTTGATTTGCTCAAGGTTGTAATCTGCCAAGTGCCCACAAGATCTGCGAATTATAAAGACTTCAGGCTAATTGTGTTCTTCAACCGCGGTCTCGCCTATCTGACAGGTCACTGCGGTAAGTGGATAAATCTGCACGTGCATCGCAGGATCATACATCCTCCATGGTTCTCTGATGCCATTGAACACAAGGGCTTCATTTACGCTGTCGACTCCTTCTATGGCTAGACGTATTGCTGGCCTACTCCGGTCATCGCTACAAACGGCTGTTACAGCAGTATGTTACTTTCCTATGATATCATGATGGCTTGCTTATATTACTGTCAACATTTGCTGAAAAAATATTCATGCTCATAACATGCTGTTCTTAAGATTGACTAAATCAAGAGCCCTTTTTTATTTGACTCCAACTTGATATGATGTTGTAGGCCGTCTGGTGTCCCTACCCTTCCTAATCCCAGAACCTTTCAAAGAAAAGCGGCATGGCAGTTGCAGGTGGTTCCTGGCTCGATCAGACGACGGCGAAAGATTGATGATCGTTCGCACGTACCGGACGTGTTGTTTCGCGGAATACAATCACAGTCACTACAAGGTCTTTGAGCAGGATCCCAGCTTCTTTGGGCCTTCAGGAATTTTTGACTGGAGGCTGGTAAGTAGCCTTGGTACACGCTCTCTGTTTGTCGGACTGAATTATCCGATTAACCAGGAG
The DNA here is from genome assembly GCF_002575655.3 of Aegilops tauschii subsp. strangulata. Taxonomy (NCBI): domain Eukaryota; kingdom Viridiplantae; phylum Streptophyta; class Magnoliopsida; order Poales; family Poaceae; genus Aegilops; species Aegilops tauschii. Next base: position 422,728,804 of record NC_053037.3, on the reverse strand, counting down.
ATAACCGACAGCAAGGATCATGATGGCAGCGCGGTTTCTTTCATCAGGCAAAACTGTGTGTACACAGCGTACCATGCGTCTCTGCATGCACCATACCCTGGTATGTGCCGCCACGCTCTGCAGCCCAAAGTAAGAGAGAGGGTCGCAAGTATCAGACTTCGACCTGCTGGCTGGAGTTTCCCCCGTCAGGCACCCATCTGATTCAAGCCGTCAGCCAATCTCCACAGCTTAATAAATAGTAACGTCTAACTGAGCCAGTTAGTTAGATGCGTACACTTGGTGTAGTAGGATCTTTATTTAGTTTGATGCATACACTTGTTCTTTTTTGGTAGCCCTTTTGTAATGATGGCTGATGTTTGGTTTGGAAGAGAGAGCTGCGTCTTCACTCTTCTGGCCTGCTTACTGCTTCTGTTGCACCCCCAGCCCTGGTTGTTGCTGCTGCTGTTTTGAATGTACAATCAGTAGTATATTTCATCTATTGGTTGAATAAATTTGTTGTTAGAACGACAAACACAATGTTTTGGAAGTCGTTGCACGGTTTGATCCTTTAGTGCCCCGTACCGTACGTAGCGCATACTATTTTTCGTACGGAACACATTTTCCACTTGTTGATAACATGCAGCCCACTGATGAAGGCCCAATAGAGAAGCCCATAATTAACTGGAAGGGAGGCTCTCACATGAATCCGGCCCAGGTACATGCTCATGGTCCCCTAAACATAAATAAGTAAATAAATAAATAAAGCTAAATGCTCATGCACCAGTTCTTTGGGAAAATAGGTACCCCAGTATTTCTTTTTGAAGAATACCCAAGCTAGGCCTATTTGTTTTCTCCGAATTACTGGGCTGCAAATCTTTCAAGACGAGGAGGGATGCATTCCGGCCTGGCTTAAGAGTATGGTCAATGTCTGTTAAAAGTAATATCAAAAGGGGTTGAAAATTCCAAAAAAATTATAGCAAATGGGATATAAGTTTCTTTTTGTTTTTGTTCTTCACTGATATCTTTTACGTATTTCATTGGATTTAACATGACATAGTACTAATTTATTTTTAAATTTGTTTTAGTATGGCTATTAATTTTTGATTTAAGAATATTTCATTCCCCAGCAAAAATTTGCGAATTTTCAAAATTTCCCACATATTTAGTTAATTTTTTGACCCTGGTACTGACCAGAAAATGGCCAGCAATTCTAAAAATGGAAAACGGGCTGCAATAAATTCCATATGAATTAGAAAATGAGTAAAAATTATAAAAATAATATCAAATGAGTTGTACACGCCACAGATTTCGAGGCTGACTTGTTTACGCAAGGCTTTGTCAGTGAACACACGATTCTAGTAGCAGTGACTGTTGGATGTCCATCCAACGGCCGAGGTGCTTCTTCAATCTCTGATCTTCCTGCTCCAGCCGCCTAAACTAGCGCCGGCGGGACTGCCTGCTCCCTCCTCTTATGGCCCGCTGTGATGCCGCGCAGGCTTCCCCGGCCCACCCTACTCCCTCCGCTGGCCTGGCCGCACGCAATCAACTGCCTCCTTATTACGCGAAAAAAATGATTCCTCCCACTGACATCTGGGGCGCACCGGTTGGGAGGCTGACCTGTGGGCCTACTAAGTTGACGCGTACGCAGGGCTTGTCAACTTAGTCAACCAACGTTTCTAGCAGCAGTAACCGTTGGATTTGAATCGAACGGTCCTGCTGCTTCTTCAATCGATGCTCTTCTTGCACCAGCCGCCCAAACCAGCGCCGGGGAGACCGCCTGCTCCTGCCTCGAGTGGCCGGCTGTGCTGCCGTTGAGGCCTCATCGCCCCTACTACTCCCACCGCTAGCCAGGCCCTGCGGCGACGGCAGCCTCACACCGCAGTCGAACCAGTGAACCCTCGTACTCCTCTCCGCGTGGGCATCCACTCCCGCGTCTTCCCCGGCTCCGCGTCGTCCACTTCCTAGGCCTCGCCGTCGTCCACCGCCTTGGTGCTCTCGGCGCAGCGTGGTCAACGTGGTCAACGACATTCCATCGGAAGAGTACTGTATGTGGAGAGGCTGATAGCTGGGTCCACGATCACAACCCAGTTTTTTTGTGATTTGCCAAGTAAGTCGCTTTGTCAGGCCTGTTGGGCTGCAAATCTTTCAAGACGAGGAGAGCTTTCATTCGGCTGGCCGAGAAAATGGCCCATCAGTAATGAGAAATGTGTCGTACATTTTTCTCAAACCGGCAATTAGTTTCAAATATCTTTTTTTTCATTTCGAGATTTTACATTACATTAATTTTTATGCGTGGAGAATTTGTTGGATTTTATATTGATATACATTTATTTTTAAAATCAGTTTGAATGTGAGTCGAAATTTCGGGATTAAAAACAGTTCGGACCGCATCGAAATATGCAAAATTTCGTATAATTTTTTAACCGTGGCCACAATATGGCCTGTAATGCTAACAAAAAGAATATGGGCTCCAGAAAAAACCTTAATAATTAGCAAATGGGCTGTAAATTATTAAAAATAATGGCAGATGGGTTGTATGCTGTTTTCCACAGATTTGAGGCTTTCCTAAAAAAAGGTTGACGCACAAGCACTGACTGTTGGATTTCCATCCAACGGCCGTCGTGCTTCTTCAATCTCTGCTCTTCCTGCTCCAGCCGCTCAAACAAGCGCCGGCGGGACTGCCTGCTCCCTCCTCCCCGCGGCCGGCTCTGCTGCCACGCAGGCCTCACTGCCCCACCGTACTCCCATCGCTGGCCTAGCCATCCCTCTACTCACCCACACCTGCTGTTATTCTCCGGCGACGGCAGACGAACCAGTAAACCCTCGTACAGTCGTACTCCCCTCCGCGTGGGAAACAACTGCCGAGTCTTCCCTACCTCCGTGACGTTCCCTTCCTAGGCCTCACCGTCGTCCACCGCCCTGGTGCTCTCGGCGCGGCCTGGTTAACGTGGTCAACGACCGACATGCATCTGAAGTGGACTGTACGTGGAGAGGCCGACAACTGGGTCCATGGCCGCACGCAAGGAAATGCCTCCTTATTACGCGCAAAATAATGATTCCTCCACCTGACATCAGGGACCCATCAAAAGGGCTTCTGTATTTCGCGAAAAAAACGTTACCGCCGCTGGCAGCTCGGACCCACCAGCTATATCTTCGCACGCAAGGAAGTGCCTCCTTATTACGCACAAAAAAATGAATACTCCCCCTGTTAGCTGGGACCCAGTATAGTGGCAGGCTGACTTGTGGGCCTACTAAGTTGACGGGGACGGAGGGCTTTGTCAACTTAGTCAATATGCATGATTCTAGCTCCAGTGACCGTACAATGTCCATCCAACGGCCGTAGTGCTTCTTCAACCTCTGGTCTTCTTGCTCCAGCCGCCCAAAGCAGCGCCGGTCGTGCCGCATGCTCCTGCCTCCCGTGGCTGACTGTGCTGCCGCGGAGGCCTCACCGCCCCCTACTATTCCCACCGCTGGCAGGCCCTGCGGCGATGGCAGCCTCACCGCAGCCGAACCAGTGAACCCTCGTACTCCTCTCTGCGCGGGCTTCCATTGCCGTGTCTTCCCCGGCTCCCCGTCGTCCCCTTCCTAGGCCTCGCCGTCGTCCACCGCCCTGGTGCTCTCGGTGCGGCGTGGTCAACGTGGTCAAGGAACGACTTCCATCAGACGTGGACTGTACGTGGAGAGGCTGACAGCTGGGTCCACGGCCGCAGCAAGGAAGTGCCTCCTTATTACGTGGAAAATAATTATTCCTCCACCTGACAGCTGGGACCCATCGGACGGGCCACTGTATTTCACGAAAAGAAGTTTCCCCCTGACTGCTGGGACCCACCAGCTACATCTTCGCACGCAAGGAAGTGCGTCCGGGCAAAAAAATGATTCGCCCCCCTGACTGCTGGGACCCACCAGCTACATCTTCGAAGGCAAGGAAGTGCCTGACAGTTGGGACCCACCTGATCGAAGCGTACGTAGCGTTGTCATTCTGGTTGTGAACGTGTACGTACATATATACTGGTGGATGTAGAGGCGCGCACGTGTCATAGTAGAAGCGCGTACGTGTCATAGTAGAGGCGCACACGTAGCATGTACATGTACGTACAGCGGCCAGGGTGCAAGAAAGAAAATACGGCCACGTATGTGTACATACGGGCGGGGTCTCGAACGCCTAGTCGCGCATACGTACGGCCAGGGCTCGTGTACATGGCTGGGTCGGAACAGAGAAACAGCGTCGTCGTCGTGTTCATGGGGAGCCAACTGGCTGGGTCGGAACGGAATGCGTCGTCGTGTTCATCGGGAGGGCTTGGACGGAACAGCCGATGGAAACGAGGCATGGCGTACCGCAGAACAGAGGAAACGGCCTTGTGTTCGACTGGCCACGTTTGAAACGGGATCCTGTTCATTGGGAGGGGTCTGGCGTACCGCAAAACGGAGGAAACGGACCTCCTACGGTCGAAACGGGGGTCCTATTGATCGGGAGGGGTGTGGCATACCGCAAAACGGAGGAAACAGACTTGTGTTGGAGCGCTACGGTCGAAACGGGGGTCCTGTTCATCGGGAGGGGTGTGGCGTAACGCAAAACGGGACTCCACGGGATACTATTCATCTCCACCGTCGACCCCCTCCAGCCTCCACGGGCTACTGTTCATCCACCGTCGACCTCCTCCACCCTCCACCTGCGACTTTTCATCCACAGGCTCCTGTTCATCCAGCCTCCACCACGCGCAACTCCACCGGCTACTGTTCAACCAGCCCTCTCCACGGGCTCCTGTTCAACCACCCCTCCACGGGCTCCTGTTCATCCTGCCCTCCACCTTCTACTGTTCATTCTGCCCTCCATGGGGTGGTCCTGTTCATCCTGCCCTCCACGGGGTCCTGTTCATCCAGCCCCAACCGGCTCGATCGATCGGGGTCATGTTCATCCAGAGGCAACACCACGGTGTCCTGTTCATCCACCCCCATCGGGAACTGTTCATCCAAACCCCCCAGCAACGCTCACTGTTCATCCAGAGGCAGCATCTATCGGCTTCAGTTAGCAGCAGTAGCGAAGGAATCGCTCGATCGGGTTCAGTTAACAGCCATCGATCGATCGCTCGGGTTCAGTAACGCGTAGCCTGCAGTGCAATCGCTCGGGTTCAGTTAGAGCCCAACGCCTCGCTCGGGTTCAGTTAGAGCCAACGCCTCGCACACACGCGCGTATGTGTACGAGAGAAACGCGCATCGCTCGGCCCCCGACCTCCCACCCTAACCGGGAACTCCCCGAAATTTTCCTCGCCCTCGCTTCTACCACGGTTTTTTCCGTCATGGACGGCCCAAAGAATGTCATGCAGCTGCGTCTCCGGCCCGCCCAGGACGAAAAGCCCATTTTCTGTCATGATTTTTTGTCATAGAAGTAGGAGCCCACCACATCTATGATGATACTGGTTTTTGTCACAATTATCGTCATAGAAGTGTCATATGTATGACAGAAAAAAATTTCGTTCGGCCCAAAATGTCACGGATGTGTCTTTTTTTGTAGTGGCTGGAGCGCTCCGACCAAGGCCTCGACTCCGAGTCCAAGGCAGGGTGTGTCCTTTTCCGCCGCCTTGGCCTCCTGAGCGACGACGAGCCACTCTCCGCGGAGATCTTGGCAAAATACTCCAGGCTTTTTGAGGAACCCCTTGCGGCCCAGACCGTGTAGGCGCTTGCCGACTTCTACGGTTGGAACGTGCCATCTAGTTTCTCACTCGGGTCCACGACACCGGTCACCTCGCCTAGCCGGCTAATTGCCGCCTAGTCACGTCGTGTCGTTTGTACTATGACTTGCTTGGTTTCTTATGGATTGTAGTCTCCGTATCATTTTCTGGAACACTCGTGGCCTCAACTGTCCGGCGAAGCGCAGCCCAGTCCGCTCGGTCGTGTGTGCTGCTCGTCCTCCTGTGGTCTGCTTGCAAAAACGAAGCTCGCAGTTGTCACCCCCTTCCTAGTCGCCGACTCCCTTGGGAACGAGTTCTCTAGTTTCTTTCACCTCCCCGCTAACAGCACGCGTGGAGGCATCATCCTCGCATGGCGCCCTTCTGAGATCTCCCTTACCAACCCCCTCATCGGGGCTCATTTCATCGCGGAATGAGCTACCACTCCAGGCTCCGACTCCCACTGGTGGATCACGGGCGTCTACGGCCCCCTGGACGAGGCGGTCAAACCCTCCCTGCTCGCAGACCTCTCCGACTTCCGCGCCGCTCGAATTGGCCCATGGATCATCGGCGGTGACTTTAACATGATCGCGTCCGCGGCTGACAAGAATAATGACCGGCTCAACCAGCGCTCTATGCGACGTTTCCGTCTTTCATGGCTGACACTGAGATCCGCGATCTATATCTGCATGGCAGGCGCTACACCTGGTCTACCGAGCGCGACCCTCCCACTCTCGTGCGCATTGATCGTGTTCTCTGCTCGCCAAGTTGGGAAGTGGCCCACCCCCACTGCCTCCTCCGATGCCTTTCCTCTGCCGCCTCGGATCATGTGCCGCTGCTTGTTGACTGTTCCTCCCCCCTCCCTGGCCACAAGCGTTTTCATTTCGAGCGGTTCTAGCCCAAGCTTGAGGGCTTTCACCAGACGGTCGCCGCTGCTTGGCATGAGCCGACGCGTGACTCGGACCCGTTTCGCCGCATCTTTGCCAGCCTCAAATGCACCGCTTGTCGTCTATAGAGCTGGAGCGCTCGGAGGATCGGCCACGTCGCGCTTCAGCTTTCCATCTCCCGCGAGCTCATCACATGCCTTGACGCGGCCCAAGACTTCCGGCCTCTCTCGCTGGCGGAATCCTGGCTGTGCCACCAGTTGAAGAGAACTTACCTTGGGCTCGCCTCCCTGGATAGATCCATCGCTCGCCAACGGGTCCATCTTTCCTGGCTGCGCGCCGGCGACACCGACATTGCCTTCCTCCGCCTTCGGGATGCCCATCGCAGACAGCGGAACCGTATCCATGAGCTCCGCGTGGGCAACGACGTCGTCACCGAACCCGCAGCCATGGCCGAGGCCGCCTTCTCCCACTTCTCTAGCCTGCTGGGCACCACCGACCACCGCGATCATACCATCGCCCTCAACGAGATTGACGATAGGCACTTCGACCTTTCCGCGCTCGACCAACCCTTCTCCGTCGAGGAGATTTGGTCCGCCATTCACCAGTTGCCCCGCGGCAAGGCGCCCGGGCCTGACGGCTTCACGGTCGAATTCCTGATCGCCGCGTGGGATATCATCCGCGATGACTTTGTCGAGGCCTTCGGCAAGCTCTATAACCTCAACGGCCGCGGCTTCCACAAGCTGAATGAAGCTCTCCTCGCCCTTCTTCCCAAGCATCCGGAAGCCTCATCGTTCTCTGAGTACAGAAAGATCAGCCTCATACACCTGTTCGCCAAGCTGTTCACCAAGGTGCTCTCTCTCCGGCTTGCGCCGCGTCTCGATGAGCTCATCTCCACCAACCAGAGTGCCTTCATTGCCGGTCGGAGCATCCACGACAACTTCATGCTCATTCAGTAGACCGCCAGGCAGCTCCACTCTCTTCGTCTGCCGCGCGTCCTCCTCAAGCTGGACATTGCCCGCGCTTTCGACTCTGTCTCCTGGCCATTCCTCCTCGATGTGCTTTAGCACTTGGGTTTTGGGCCCCGCTGGCACAACTGGATATCCATCCTCATCTCCACAGCCAGCACCAAGGTGCTCATCAATGGGCTACCAGGATCGCCGATCCCGCACTGCAAGGGGCTACGCCAGGGCGACCCCGTGTCCCCCATGCTCTTCGTGATCATCATCGATGTCCTTAACCGCCTCTTCCAGCGCGCCACCTCCCTGGGGCTCCTACACCGGCTCACTGACCGCCACATGGCCTCCAGCCTCTCCCTCTACGCAAACGACGTCGTGCTATTTTGCCACCCTGACGAGCGCGACCTTTCCGCGGTGCGCCGCATTCTTGAGCTATTCGGCACCGCCTCCGGTCTCCACACCAACCTTGCCAAAAGCATGGCTATAGCAATCTGGTGCCCCCCGAGCTCCGAGACTCCATCTCCTACCACTTCCCGTGCGCGATTGGCGAGTTCCCCGCCAACTACCTCAGCCTCCCACTTTCCATCCGGAAGACCACCGCCTCATCCCTCCAACCCTTCGTCGAGAAACTGGAGAAAAAGCTCTCCCCATGGTGGGCGTCCATGCTTTCCCGCGGCGAGCGATTGGCTCTCATCCGACATGTGTTCTGCGCGATGCCCACACACATCTTGATTGCCATGTCTCTACACCCCTCCATCCTACGCCAAGTGAATCGCCTCCTCCGCGATTTTCTCTAGCAAGGACGGAAGACCACCAATGGAGGCCACTGCCTTGTCAGCTGGGCCAAGGTCTGCCGCCCCCTGGCTTACGGTGGCCTCGGCATCCCTGTCGGGTGGTTGGTGCGACATATGCCAAAGGATGGCTTATCATTGTGGGAGCCAATAAAACGTCGCCGGTGCCTGGAAACGGGATGAGGCGAAGACATGCACGCCGGCAAATCTTACCCAGGTTCGGGGCTCTCCGAGGAGATAACACCCCTAGTCCTGCTCTGCGGGGTCTCCGCATGATCACTAGCTCGATAAAGATTAGCTACAATCGCTCCTAGAGCTGTTGGGATCAAGGGAGAAGAAGAACAAGGCTAGCTCTTGCTTCTCTCTATCTATGGTGTGTGTGCGTGTGCTATGCTTGGAAGCCAAACATGCAGAGGTGCCAACTATGCTTGGGTGCGAACTATGCTCAGTGGCCAACCCTTTGCATGGGTGCTCCGGGGGGTTTATATAGGCCTACCCCCCGGGGGTACAATGGTAATCTGACTGGGAACTGGCCCCAGCCGTCAGTGTCTACGCTCGCCGGCTTCTCCGCCGGCTGCTGGGTCCCGCCGGCTACTCGGTCGACAGGCCGGCCCCACCGCCCAGGGCTTTGTCGGCGGCTGCTTACTGTAGCCTCGCCTCTGATGATGAGGGCTTTGTCGAGGTGAGCATGGCTACAGTGGGCCGCCTCGGGGGCTATCACTGTAGCCTCACCTCGTCTTGTCTCCTTAATGGGGCTCCTGCTTCGAGGAAGGGAGTAGCCGGCTTCCGGAGGCCGGCTATGCTCCCGGCCGACTAGGGAAAGCCGGGCCGCCTTCACGCCTCTCTCTGACTGAAGGGGCCCGCCGTCCTTGGGCCGTACAGGAGGGGATCGTGGATGACGTCGTAGTTGGCGAGGCTACAGTGCCCGGCCGCACGGGAGACATCCCTCCCGTACGGCCTCCTGTAGCCATGCCTGCCTCGGGCTTCGGGGGTCGTGGGCCGCACTGTGGCCATGCCCCGTCAGGTCGTCGTTATGTAGGAGTGGTTGTGGTCTTGGCCGGCTTCTAGGAGTCGGCGTCCTTCTCGGCCGGCTTCTTGGAGTCGGTGAGGCTGGGTCGCCTTCCGGGAGTCGGCTTTAGTGGTAGCCGGCCGGGGAAGGCGGCCCAAATGCTTGGAGTGCTTGAAGGCCCAAAGGCCTGATAAATTTTCTGAAGAGCCAGGGGTAGCCGGTTTGGCTACCCGTGGCCACTTACTCCGACAGTAGTCCCCGAAGCTGATCGGGCTTCGAGGTGGAGTAGGGTTCGAGAAGCTCGAACAGCTTCCCATCGCGACAAGCCGGCAGCTGGGAGCCGGCCTTGGTCAGGCACGTCGCCTGAGCCGAAATCTTCTGGAGTCGGAGGGCGGGAATCCGCTGGCATGTGCGCCGGGCCGCGGGCCGACGGCGCGCCACGTAGCCGGAAAGCCTGCCAGCCCACGCGCGAGACGGGACATTGCCGCAGAGAGGGGCCCCGCCACGTCCGCGCCCCGGCCCAGGCGCGGATCTTTTGTATCCCGGAACCGCCCGCACGTTCCGTGCGGCAGTTTCGGCTCGCACTTATGCGTAATAAACGCGAGACGTGGGGGGAGTGGGCGCAGTTAATCCCACGTCTCCCCCCCACGTCCGGCCTCTTCGGCCGCGTGAGGCTATAAGTAGGGGGAGGTGGAGGGCGGCAGACCCTCGCACGCTCCTCCTACTCCCTTCGTCTTCTCGCCTTGCTCGTTCTCGCAACAGCGCCTCGCCGCCGCGCTCTTCCTCCGCACGCTCCTCCGCCGCCGTGCTAGCTTCCGCCATGCCTCCACACGTAGAGTAGCGTGGCGGGGATTGGGATGGCTCCATCGTCCACAACGACCACATCGACTTCCTCCGCGACACACGGCGTCTGCCCAGCGCGGACAAAGTGGAGGTCCGCCTCGCGCCGGAGAAAGAAATCAGGCCGGCGCCGCGGGATGGCGAGCGGGTGGTCTTCCGCTCGCACTTCCTGCGCGGCTTCGGCTTGCCAGTGAGCGCCTTCTTCCGCACCTGGCTGGACTTCTATCAGCTCCAGCCACACCACCTCACCCCCAACGCGGTGGTGCTGCTGTCGGCCTTCGTCACCCTGTGCGAGGGCTATCTCGGCGTCCTCCCCACCCTTGAGCTCTGGGGCGAGTTCTTCCAGTCGAAGTTGGGTACGCGCAGCCAGGGCGTGCCGGCCCACACTGGCGCCTTCATCGCGTCGCGGAGATCGGGCGCCGACAACCCCTTCCCCGTCATCACGCTGATCCAATCGGTGAAGAAATGGCAGAAGTCATACTTCTACGTGCGGAACATTGCTCCACGGGGCGACTACGTCAACCTGCCGGCTTACGTGGCCGGCCCGCCGGCGGGGAGGCTGCCCCAGTGGTCCTTCCGGGCGGTGACGCTGTCGCAGGGAGGAAACGCCGCCATCGCCCGCCTGCGGGTGATGGTCCAGACGGCGGGCCTGACGGGGCCCGACCTCCTGGCCGCGTTCGTCACACGCCGGGTCCTCCCGCTCCAGAGCCGGCCTCATCTGATCTGTCAGATGAGCGGCCAGCTCGATCCGAGCCGGATGTGCACCAAGGAGATGCCGCAGGCCGACGCGGCCGACATGGTGAACTACCTCGCCAACTGCCAGCTTCCCGACGACTGGCAATTCGGCAAGGAGCCATATAGCCGCGCCAATCCTCCGCCTACGGTACGCTCCCCTTCTCTTTTTCTCTCTTTGTCGCCGAGTTCCTCCGGGCCGACTCTAACTCAGTCGGCTCGCTCTTTCGACAGAATCCTCTGCTTCGGCCGGCCAGCGGGGCGGACGTGGAGCGCCGCTTCGTCCCCGACCGGACCGAGCACGACCAGGAGGACCCCAATCTGGGGGCGGTCCATATGGAGGAAGCCGCCGAGCCGGCTGGTGGCCAAGCCGGCGGCGAAGCAGGCGGCGCCGGGTTCTCCGCGACCTTCGACGATTGGCCGGACGAGGACAAAGCCGAAGTCATCCCGCCCCGCCAGCCAGCCTCCGGACGCGGCGCGGGCTCCTCCGGCGCGCAGCCTGCTCGGGGTAGAGGCCAGAAACGTCGCGCCACCCAGGGCATGTTCGGTAGCCGGACGAAGAAGCCGAGGGGTGGGGCGGCAGCCACCAGGCGGGAAGAAGCGGCCGCGAAGGCGGCTCGCTTCCGCAAAGTGGTGAAGCAGCCGCAGGCTGTGTCAGCGTAAGCTTTCTTTCTTTCTGTGTATTCTCCCTCTTTCTTTTCTTGGGTGGTCTTCTGAACCTTTGTCTTCTTTTCTTTGATCAGAGCTCCACTGTCACTCGAGCGGGCGGCTGCCGGCTCAGTTGTCGAGTCGCCAGGGGGCTCTGGGAGCACCACCCGCCGCGTAGATCTTCGCGCCGCCCTCCTGGAGGCGACGGAAAGGAACGCGCGGGAGGTGCGGGAGGAGCAGGAAGCGCGGGAGGTGGAGGCACGGAGGGCAGCCGCCGCCCAGGCAGCTCGGGAGGAGGAGGCGGCGAAGGCGCTCGCCGAGGCTGCAGCCAAGGCTCAGGCAGAGGCCGAGGCCGAAGCGGCGGCAGGGGAGGCCTTGATGGTCACCCCCCTGCGCGCCATGGCGCCCGGGGACGCGGATCCCTCGCCAGGGGGAGCTAGCGGTTCCCAGCTGGGTCTGGGCGGGAGCGGCGACGACGTCATCTTCGTGAGGGAGGCGCCGGGGCCGACTCCTCCGACCCGGGCGGCCCAAGGCGGTCAGACCGAGCCTGCGCCCGCACAGTCGGCGGAAGGCGAGCCGGCCGCGGGAGCTGCGGTGGCGGTCCGGGTTCCGCCAAGCCGGCGCGCAGGGAAGGCCGCGTCGGAGCCGCAGAAAGCGGCGTCGGAGCCACGACCGGCCGTGGGCTCCAGCTCGTCGGCCCGAGATGCGGAGGCGGCCAGCGCTACCTCCGGGTGGACGCCAGGCGGAGGGACAGCCGTAGTGAACATCGCCGCGCAAGACGTCCGGACCCGGCTCCAGGGCCAAGCCGCGGCGCTGCGGCAGTTCACCGACGAATTCCTCGCCACGCGGGCTGCCATCCGGGTTAGTATTCTCATCTTCTTCTTGATTTCTCTCGTGGGGGCGTGTCAGCGCACCCACTGGGTGTAGTCCCCGAGATTCGGGCCGACTGCTGAGCAGTCGGCTCGGATCTTCCTTGATGATTTCTCATCGTTGCTTTCGTTCTCACGTAGATCTTCTGTCCATCTTGCAGGACTATCACAACCTCCGAGCGGCCACCTTCAACTCCCAGGCTCGGGAGCTGACGCAGAAGACCGCCGATCTCACTGAAAGCCGAGGTATGTAACTTGATCTTTATCTCATGTGGGGGCGCGTCAGCGCACCCACTGGGTGTAGTCCCCGAGATTCGGGCCGACTGCTGAGCAGTCGGCTCGGATCTTCCTTGATGATTTCTCATCGTTCTTCTTGTTCTTCTATCTCTGCAGCGGCCAACGCCAGTCTGAGGGCACAGCTGGGGGAGTCCCAGACTGCTCTTCGTGCCAAGGACGCGGAGCTCGCCGCCTTGGTGCAGGAGCGCGACCGCCTGGTCAAGAAGCTGGCCGACCAGGAGGAAGGCCACAAGGCGGCGCTGAAGGCCGCGCAGGACCGCGAAGCCGCCCTCCAGGCCGAGTTCGAGACGGAGGCGGCCGCCTGGGACGAGGCCAGGCAGACTCTGGTCTCCGGCTATGGCCAGATTGAGGATCTGGTTGACGGTAAGTCGTCTACCCCTTCGTCCTTTCTTGCCATCTGTCATTTTTGACTTGTTTTTCTGACGTGGGGTTCTTCTTTTCTTTTCTGCGCAGAGTACTTCCCCGGCTATTCCACTGCCGCCAACCAGGCCATCGAAGCTCGTCGCCAGGCGAAGAGGCAAGCCGGCTTCGAGATTTCGCCAACTACCGGCCGCTCGCTCGCAGAGCAGCTCCTGGCGATCCAGGCTCGTATCCAGCCGGCTCACAGGCTGCTCCGCCGGCTTCAGCGTGCCGGGTCGCAGGTCCTAGCCGCCCTCTGGCCCGGCCGAGAGATCCCGCGCACTCCCAGTCGGACCGCCGACTGGCTGGAGGTGGCCGTCGGGCGCTTCGAGGCTTGGAAGGCGTCAGCGGCTCGCTCCGGTGCCGGGCGGGCGCTGGAGTTCGTCAAGGCCTGGTACCCAGGCCTGAATCTGGACCAGCTGGCCACCTAGCGGCAGCAAGCCGACGCGGAGCTGGAGCCGGCGCGGCCGGCCATCATTCGACGGGCTTCGGCAATCGCCGACTACACCGACACCAACGTCTTCGCCCCCGAGGTGGACGACAATGGAGTCGCCCAGCCGGAAGATTGGTTCGGGCTGGACCCGGCGTACGGCGAGGACTCGGCGGAGGAGATCGCCTCCAGCGACGAGGGCGAAGAGGAGGAGGAGGAGGGTGAAGACGTCGAGCCGGCTGGTGGAGCAGCCGGCCAGCCTGACCGCGCCTCCAGCACTACGCTGCGCGCGAGTGCGTCTCCTGTTGCGGGAGGCGGTCAAGCCGGGACCAGCTAGGCGGCCACTCCTTCAGCCGGCGAGCTGCCTTCACCGACCAACTCGGCCTTCGCGCCTTTGTCTTCTTTCTTTTGTTTCCTGTCTTGTTACTTTTGAACAATGTTTTTGGTTAAGTCTGCGCAGTTCCACCCACTGGGTGTATTGAAACTCAAGTCTGTTGCCGCCTATCGGGGGCTTTTATGTATATAAGTTATGCAATCGGTCTTTCCTTGTACTTCCGCTTTTTGTCCTTCTGCTTTTTTCCTTTGCCACCCTCCCTTGGTTGCCGCCTCCCTAGTCAAACAGTTGCTCTGCAATCTGTAGCCAGGGAGTGCCTGGCCGATTGGGGAGGGGGAAGTACTTTTTAGCTCGGTCGGACTTAAGCTAAGTTTTCAGGAAGCCGGCCAGCCGGCTGCTGTGACAGCCGGCAGGCATATATGGAGGCCGTCTTTTTGCTATATAGGTTAGTTGTTCCTTAGCCGTTTTCGTGTGGGCGTCCTTTCTGTCTTCTCTCTTGCTAGTCGGACAGTCAGTTCTTTGAGCTGCGACTTTCAACAAGAGAGGACTGGGGAGCCGGCGCACTACTTTGCTGACTTCGGGAAGAACTTATAATATAGCTTAAGGCGGCCAGTCCCCGGGGCGACTAGTCGGACCCGGTGCCGGACAAGAATTCAAAATGTAATAAGACATTCATGGATATGACACTCGTCATCCATAGATAAATAAAAGGCAGTCCCCGAGTACTGTTCGGGGGGCCTGTTGGTTTGTAACTTAATACAAAAGGGGTAGCGTGATACATACTGCTTTTCAGCTGTAAAATCGTCTTAGGAGGTTTGCGTTCCATGGTCGCTCCGACTCCTTGCCGGAGTCGTCTCTCTTGCGTGCTCTTGGCTTTTGCGCGTCGATCAAGTAGTAGGAGTCGTTGCCGAGTGCCTTGCTGACGACGAAGGGGCCTTCCCAAGGGGCCGAGAGCTTGTGCTGGCCGGCTGTTCGCTGGATCAGCCGGAGCACAAGGTCGCCCCCTTGGAAGGATCTTGGCTTGACCTTGCGGTTGTAGTAGCGGCGCAGGCCTTGCTGGTAGATGGCGGACCGGCTGAGGGCTAACAGCCGGCCTTCTTCCAGTAGGTCGACGCCGTCTTCTCTTGCTTCTTTGGCTTCCTCCTCCGTGTACATGGTGATCCGAGGCGAGTCGAACTCGATGTCTGTTGGGATGACAGCCTCGGCACCGTACACGAGGAAGAATGGAGTGAAGCCGGTTGACTTGTTGGGTGTAGTGCGCAGACTCCAGAGGACAGCCGGCAGCTCTTCGAGCCAGTAGCCGGCCGATCGCTCCAGTGGTACAACCAGTCGGGGTTTGATGCCGGAGAGGATAAGTCCATTTGCTCGCTCGACCTGGCCGTTTGACTGCGGGTGGGCAACGGACGCTAAGTCCAGTCGGATGCCCTGTGTCGCGCAGAAACGTGCCAGTGCGCCTTTGGCGAAGTTTGTGCCGTTGTCGGTGATGATGCTGTGCGGCACGCCGTACCGAGTAGTGATGTCGGTGATGAATGTCACGGCAGTCGGCCCGTTCAGCTTCTTGATGGGCTTGGCTTCGATCCACTTTGTGAACTTGTCCACCGCAACGAGCAGGTGTGTCATGCCACCGCGGGCTGTCTTGAAAGGGCCTACCATGTCCAGTCCCCAGACGGCAAAAGGCCAGGTGAGGGGAATGGTCTTGAGGGCGGAAGCCGGCAGGTGTTGTTTGGAACTGAAGACTTGACATCCTCTGCAGGTCTTGACTATTTCTTTAGCATCCTCCAAGGCAGTCGGCCAGAAGAACCCATGGCGGAAAGCCTTGGCCACGAGGGATCTTGAGGCGGCGTGGTGGCCGCATTCGCCTTGGTGGATGTCTTTGAGGATTGCCACTCCTTTTTCTGGCTCGACGCAACGCTGGAAGACTCCAGTGACGCTGCGCTTCACAAGCTCCCTATTGATTATTGTGTATGCTGCGGCTCGTCGTTGCACTAGTCTTGCTGCGATCTCATCAGTCGGCAGCTCTCTGCTGACTAGGAACTTGAGGATGGGCTGGGCCCATGAGGGAGCTGTGACTTCTTCTGCTGTTAATGTAGCCACCATGACTCGGGTGGGTGGGTTGGGTGTTGCGTTGGGGTCGACCACCACTTCTTGCGTCGTTGCAGTCCCCGGGCCGACTGCTGCAGTCCCCGGGCCGGGCTCTGAGGTCCCTGGGCCGGGTGCGACTACGTCAGTTCCCGGGGCAGTCGTCGAAGTTCCCGTGCCGCCTGCGGGATTTCTTGAGCCGGATCCGGCTGTTTCTGGCGCAGGCGGTACGAAGATGGAATCCGACTCTGGAGACGGCTTGATGGACGGCTTGAGGAGGCGCTGGAGGGAGACGCCAGTCGGTATGGCTTGTCGGGTGGAGCCGATCCGTGCTAGGGCATCTGCTTGGTCGTTGTCGGCCCTTGGCACATGAAGGAACTCGCACCCTTCGAAGTGTCCGCTCATCTGCTGGACGAGGAAGCGGTAGCTCGCCATGTTCGCGTCCTTGGCGTCCCAATCGCCAGATGATTGCTGGACCACTAAGTCGGAGTCGCCGTAGCACAGGATCCGGCGTATGCCGAGCTCTTTGGCTAGCCGGAGCCCATGTACGAGCGCCTCGTACTCGGCCACGTTGTTGGAGGCGGCGAAGTGGATCTGCAGCGTGTACTTGAGCTTGTCGCCTTTGGGAGAGGTGAGGCGATGCCGGCTCCCAAGCCGGTGCGCATCTTGGACCCGTCAAAGTGCATCCGCCAATGGGTAGAGTCGGGAGCCGGCGGTAAGTACTGGGTCTCGGCCCAGTCGACGAGGAAGTCGGCCAATGCTTGCGACTTGATGGCGGTGCGGGGTTGATAGAAAATCATGTAAGGCGCCAAGGCAATGGCCCATTTGGCCACCCGGCCGGATGCATCCCGGCTGCCTATGATCTCGGCGAGCGGGGCAGTGCACACGATCGTGATGGGGTGCTCTTGGAAGTAGGGCTTCAATTTCTTGGCAGCGAAGTACACCCCATAGCACATCTTCTGGTAGTGCGGGTAGTTTTGCTTTGAGCTGGACAGTACTTCGCTGAGATAGTAGACCGGCCTCTGGACCAGCTGGGCTCGGCCTTCCTCCGGGCGCTGGACCACAACAACAGTGCTGACGACTCGGCTTGTCGCGGCGATGTAGAGGAGCATGGGCTCCTTCTCAGTCGGCGCAGCCAGGACAGGCGGAGTGGTCAGCATTTTCTTCAACTCATGGAAGGCTTGGTCGGCTTGATCATTCCACTCAAAGTGAGTGGACTTCTTCATGAGTCGGTTAAGGGGGAGAGCCTTTTCTCCTAGTCGGCTGATAAAACGGTTCAGGGAGGCTAAGCAGCCAGTGAACTTCTGCACATCTCGCAGCTTGGTGGGTATCTCCATCCTCTCGATGGCCTTGATCTTGACAGGGTTGCACTCAATGCCGTGTTCAGAGACCAGGAAGCCTAGCAGCTGGCCGGCTGGTACTCCGAACACGCACTTCTCGGGGTTGAGCTTGATCTGGAATCGGCGCAAGTTGGCAAATGTTTCCTTCAGGTCTTCCAGCAAGGTACCGCGCTTCTCTGTCTTCACCACAATGTCGTCTACGTAGACGTGGGCATTTCTGCCGAGTTGTTTCAAGAGACATTTCTGCATGCAACGCTGAAAAGTGGCACCGGCGTTTCTCAAGCCGAATGTCATTGTCAGGTAGCAGAAAGCTCCAAAGGGTGTGATGAAGGCAGTCTTCAGGCGGTCAGCTGGGTCCAACTTGATCTGATGATACCCTGAGTATGCATCCAAAAAACACAACAGCTCGCATCCGGCTGTAGAGTCTATCACTTGGTCAATCTGTGGCAAAGCAAACGGATCCTTTGGGCAGGCCTTGTTCAGACTTGTGTAGTCTATACACATGCGCCATTTGTTATTCTTCTTCAAAACCAGAACTGGATTGGCAAGCCATTCTGGAAAGAACACTTCCATGATGAAGCCGGCTGCAAGGAGCCGGGCTATCTCTTCTTCCACGATTCTTCGCTTCTCTTCTGATAGTCGGCGGAGGGGTTGCTTGACCGGCTTTGCATCAGCTCGGACATGTAATTTGTGCTCGGTGAAATCCTTCGGGACACCCGGCATGTCCTTTGGGGACCATGCAAAGATGTCTCGATTCTCACGGAGGAAGTCGGCGAGCTCGCCTTCCTATTTACTGTCCAAGTTCGCCCCAATCACGGCGAACCTCTCCGGGTGCTCCGGGTCTAGAGGTATCTTCTTCGTCTCTTTGGCAGGCTGGAAGGAGCCCTGCGCATCACAGTCCTTGGGGTTGGGGGACAAGGTCGGCTGCTTGCCGGCCATGGCCACAACCCGTTCCAGCATCTTCTTCTCTTCCGCCACCACGAGGGACTCGGCCAGCCGGCTGCTGGCCATGGCACACTCGATGGACTTCTTGTAGTCGCCGGCTACCGTGATGATCCCCTTCGAGCTCGGCATCTTCATCTTCAGATAGGCATAATGGGGCACAGCCATGAACCTGGCCAAAGCAGGTCGGCCAAGTAGCGCATGATAGGGGCTCTCCAGGTCCACCACCTCGAACCATATTGCTTCCCGGCGGAAGTGATCTTTGTCTCCGAAGAGAACATCCATTTTGATCTTGCCGATTGGAGAGCAAGATAGGCCGGGTACGATACCGTGGAAGACAGTGCGGCTCGGCATGAGCTGCTTTGCTTTGATGTTCAGCTTGTCCATGGTGTCGCGGTACAGTATGTTGATACTGCTTCCGCCGTCTATCAGGACGCGGGAAAATCTGGCAGCTCGCCTCTCCGTCGCAAGGGTGACGTCCAAGACCATAGCATAGGAGCCAGGCGAAGGCATCACCTCTGGGTGGTCGGCCTGGCTCCAGCTGATGGGCTTTTCCGACCAATGCATGAACTCGGCGGTGCTAGAGGCGACTGTGTTTACTTCTTGGTGTTGCCGGCGTCGGCTGCGCTTGTCGTCGACTTGACTCATGAAGACGACGTAGGCGTCGTGCGCTTCGGGGAACTCGTCTTGGATGGCGCCGACTGCCGGCCGGGCCGCCGGCTGCTGGGGAGCTGGAGGCGGCGGGCCGGGAGGCGGAGGCGGCACTATCCTTTCGCCCTTGGTGATGCGGGTGAGCCAGTGGCATTTCCGTGTTGTATGGTTGGACGGCTTCGCGCCGCTGTGGAACTTGCAGGGGGCATCGAGTCCTTGCTCGTAGGAGAAGGACGGCTGCCAGGGCGGCCGGCCTCCCTTCTTCTTGGGAGCGGGCCGCTCCTCGGGCTGCTCGTCTTCAACTGTGGCCACCTGCCGGCTGGAGGAACTCGGCATGGGGCCCTTGCGCTTGTGGTCGTTCTGGTAAGGGCGCGGGTTGGGGTCGCCAGCCGGCTGCTTGGGAGCCGGAGCGACTACCTTCCCCGAGGCGTCCACTCGGAGCTCGGTCTTCATGGAGGAGTCGGCAGTGGCGTACTTATCGGCGGTGATCAGCAACTCATCGAGGGTAGCCGGCTCGTCGCAGAGGAGCCGGTGCTTGAGGAGGGTGCCCTCTCGGCATCCGGCAGTGAAGTACTCGATGGCCTGGACCTCATGCACTCCCTCGCAGGAGTTGCGGAGCTCGGCCCATCGCGTGAGGTAGTCACGGGTCGACTCGTTGGGCCCTTGGACGCAGAGGGAGAGCTGGCGAGGCTTGGGAGGCCGCTTGTAGGTGCTAGTGAAGTTGCGGACGAAAGCTTCGGTGAAGTCCAGCCAACTGTTGATGCTGTAGGGCTTGAGGCTGTTGAGCCATGTGCGCGCCGTGCCCTGCAGCATTAGGGGGACGTACTTCACGGCAACGCGCTGGTTGCCGTTGGCGATGCTGACGGCTGTGGAGTAGTCGATGAGCCAATCTTCCAGCTTCACCGAGCCGTTGTACTTGGGCGTGTCTCTGGGGAGCGAGAACCCTTTGGGGAAGGGCTCGTTGCGGATGCGGGGGCCAAAGCATGGCGGGCCGACATCGTCTTCTTCTTCTAACGCCAGGGACCGAGCAAGGCGGTCGATCCTGTGGCGGGCGTCACTCTCGCCGACTCCTTCTCGGCGGCCGAGTCGGTCGCCAAGAGTCGGATGGGTGACAGGCAGTGGAGTGAGGCGTCTTTCTCTTCGAGGCGGGGGAGGAGGCAGGTTTCCCTGATGTTCAACCGCCCGAGGGCGGCCTTCCGCATCGCGCTCGATAGTGATGCGGATCCGGCTGCGGCTGGCAGCCGGCTCCTTGTCTTTCTTCTGGCGCGTGCCGCTCGCAGTCGGCGAGCGGGACGTCGCGGCGTGCTCCCGGCGCGGGGGATGGCTATCAGCTCGGGCGCCGGCTTCGTGCCGTTCTGCAGCCGCGTCGATCAGCTGCTAGATCCGTCTTGTCATGTAGGGGAGCTCATCGGCTCCCAGCCCATTGAGCTCCTCTGTTGCCGCCTGAGCGGCTCGCAGATTCTCGAGCGGGGTGGCGTAGACGGGGCGATCTGCGCCCAGCATGCTGGCAACGGCTGCGCCGCGCTTCTGGACGAAGCCGGCTCGGCTCGGGCCGCTCGGAGGCGGCGTCCCGAAGACGGCGCGGTCGACTTCGCGCTGGTGGGCCTCGGTGAGGCGTCTCATCGAGGCTATCTTCTTGCTCTCCGTGATGAGGGCAAGACGGCGTGCCTCCAGGGTCTCGGCGTCGGCGTCGGCCGGGAGGGGGACGGAGAGGTCGTGCGTCGCCGCTTGCTGAGCGTCGCGGGCGCTCCCGCCCGAGTTGGAGACGTGGCTGATGACCAGCACTTCGGTGACAGCGCTGCTGCCGCTGTCAGCTCGAGGGAGTGGGTCGTCGAAGACCACCACGTCGGAGGGGTAGGCGTCGAGCGACGCGGTGTCGGAGTCGACGAGCATCGGGTCGGTGGAGCCGACAGACTCCATGTCCGCAGCAGGCTCGCTGGAGACGTGAAGTTGGTCGAGGAGGCTGACGAGGCGGCTCTCGGGGTAGTCGGTGCCTGCGTCGGACGCAGGCTCGTCGGAGATGCGAGTCTCGCCGAGCAGATCAGTGAGGCGGCTCGCTGCGCAGGCGTCGTCGATGCCTTGCAGCGCGTCGGGGCAAGCGCCATCGGGCGCAGCAGGCTGGCTGCGCTCGCGGGGAAGGAAGAAAGTTCCCGTCCAGAACAGGTCTCCGGACGACGGTGCACCTGGCCCCACGGTGGGCGCCAAATGTCGGGTGGTTGGTGCGACATATGCCAAAGGATGGCTTATCATTGTGGGAGCCAATAAAACGTCGCCGGTGCCTGGAAACGGGATGAGGCGAAGACATGCACGCCGGCGAATCTTACCCAGGTTCGGGGCTCTCCGAGGAGATAACACCCCTAGTCCTGCTCTGCGGGGTCTCCGCATGATCACTAGCTCGATAAAGAGTAGCTACAATCGCTCCTAGAGCTGTTGGGATCAAGGGAGAAGAAGAACAAGGCTAGCTCTTGCTTCTCTCTATCTATGGTGTGTGTGCGGGTGCTATGCTTGGAAGCCAAACATGCAGAGGTGCCAACTATGCTTGGGTGCGAACTATGCTCAGTGGCCAACCCTTTGCATGGGTGCTCTGGGGGGTTTATATAGGCCTACCCCCCGGGGGTACAATGGTAATCCGACTGGGAACTGGCCCCAGCCGTCAGTGTCTATGCTCGCCGGCTTCTCCGCCGGCTGGTGGGTCCCGCCGGCTGCCGGCTACTCGGTCGACAGGCCGGCCCCACCGCCCAGGGCTTTGTCGGCGGCTGCTTACTGTAGCCGCGCCTCTGATGATGAGGGCTTTGTCGAGGTGAGCATGGCTACAGTGGGCCGCCTCGGGGGCTATCACTGTAGCCTCACCTCGTCTTGTCTCCTTAATGGGGCTCCTGCTTCGAGGAAGGGAGTAGCCGGCTTCCGGAGGCCGGCTATGCTCCCGGCCGACTAGGGAAAGCCGGGCCGCCTTCACGCCTCTCTCTGGCTGAAGGGGCCCGCCGTCCTTGGGCCGTACGGGAGGGGATCGTGGATGACGTCGTAGCTGGCGTGGCTACTGTGCCCGGCCGCACGGGAGACATCCCTCCCGTACGGCCTCCTGTAGCCATGCCTGCCTCGGGCTTCGGGGGTCGTGGGCTGCACTGTGGCCATGCCCCGTCAAGTCGTCGTTATGTAGGAGTGGTTGTGGTCTTGGCCGGCTTCTAGGAGTCGGCGTCCTTCTCGGCCGGCTTCTTGGAGTCGGTGAGGCTGGGTCGCCTTCCGGGAGTCGGCTTTAGTGGTAGCCGGCCGGGGAAGGCGGCCCAAATGCTTGGAGTGCTTGAAGGCCCAAAGGCCTGATAAATTTTCTGAAGAGCCAGGGGTAGCCGGTTTGGCTACCCGTGGCCACTTACTCCGACAATCCCCGACCTGCAGCGTTCCACCCACGCCCTGCAGGCCCGATGGCTTTGGCTGCGCAAAACGGACCTCACCCAGCCCTGGCAGCATCTTCACATACCCTACAGCCCGACCGTCCAGGCCATCTTTCGTGCTTCTACCTCCTGGACGATCGGCGACGGCGGTACCTGCCTATTTTGGGACGATCACTGGATCGACGAGCTCTCCATCGCCGAGCTGGCTCCGCTCCTCCACACCCTCGTCCCGGCCGACACCGCAGAGTCTGCACCGTGGCCCCAGGCCAGGCCTCCCGTGCCTGGATCCACGATGTGCAGGGCCATCTGTCCCTCGTGGCGCTGGTTCAATACGTCCTTCTCTGGACGCGGCTTCAACAGGTCACGCTCTCCGCCTCGCTGGACGTCCTCACCTGGCACTGGACCCCGAATGGCGTATACTCCACCAAATCCTGCTACAAAGCTCTCTTCATTGGCTCTACGATCGAGCCCTCCTGGCGCCTCAGCTGGAAATCCTGGGCGCCCCTACGCATCAAGATCTTTCTCTGGCTCTCTTTTCAAGGTCGATGCTGGACCGCCGACCGGCTTGCTCGCCGTGGCCTTGCCCACGCCCCTCTATTCCTTCTCTGTGACCAGGAGCCCGAGACCATGGCGCACCTACTCGCGGGCTGCGTCTTCTCTAGGCCAACCTGGCACGAAGTCCTTTCTTGGCTTCGTGTCCCTAACATGCCGCTTCCTGGCCCCGGGTTGTGTTTTCGTGACTGGTTCGCCCAGTCCATGGAGGACGCCCCCACCGCCCTACCCCACAGCCTAGCCTCGCTCATCATCCTCACCGCATGGCGCATCTGGAAGGCGACAAATGTATGCGTCTTCAACGGAGCTACCCCCTCTATCCCGCTCCTCGTCCATGACATCAAGGAAGATGCCCGCAACTGGGCCGCCACCTGAGCCAAGGGGCTCAGCAACATGCTCCCGCCCGCGTAGTGTCTTTATAGGGGACGCGCATCCCCCTTCTCTGTGTATGCACCCTTGTAGCTCTCGCTCACGCCCTTGGTGTACGTGCATGCGAGGCCACCCCTGTAATTGCTTCTATTCCTTCCTTCTATCAATGCAATGATACGCAAAGCTTTTGCGTATTCGTGAAAAAGAACTCCTCCTCATAATCATCAACTCTAACACATTGTACCACATAATAACACGTTGTACCTAGGACCTACTTCTATCTCATAGGACCTACTACCTTCTCTTAGGTAAAATAGCATAAAACAAGATAGGCCCTGACTCTCCATTATGGAGAACGGACATTATCCTGTCTCCAATTCTTGCCCTTCACACAATGTTGCTTCCAAGTAGCTCCCTATGATTGACCATACATTTTTTCCAATCTTCGATTGTCATGTCTTCATCGGTTTTAGAAATCCGATATGGACAGGAGTGATTCGTAGGATGACCTGGCCATATGTTCAAAACATCAAGGCAGCCTTTCTGAAACATCAGATGAGGCACACAATCCTTCGGGATTTTCTGTTGAAAAACATAGTAATAACTTCGTAGTTAGCAATGTAGTTCAGTTTTAGAAGAATTTATGCAAAACATGCACGGATGTCGTAATAGTAAAAAATCTTACCATGGCATCTCCATGGATGTTACCGTAGTTCAACACGTGCACTAGTGGCACGTATTGACCATAATGTGGAGGAGTTTGATAATAGATATTGTAATTCTCAAGATCAGTAATAAATGAGATCAGATGATTTTTCTCTTGATAAGTTAATTCTGAGCCATCGGTGTAGTAGGTTCTGTCTACCATCTTCCGCACATTCTTTGGAGAATGAAAATAAGTTGTCAATGGAAATAAGCTGTCCACTATCTTGAAATAAACAATATAAATTACTTAATAACTATGTTTGAGAAACTCACATAGTGGTAGAATTGGAAGCGTATCAACACGGACCCAAATGTCCATATTGTCTTCAGCGATGTCAGGATCACCAAGATCCATGGTGACAAGCATACCCTCATGAAAACCATACATCTTGCAAAGTGCTTCTCAATTCGGGCAACCAAAATGGGTTACGCTCTCAGAATTGTACAGATTTACTTCAAAATCCATACCATGATGGTGTCGGTGTGGAACGACACCTATGGGATCACAAGAATCCCTACTACGGTTACCGGGGAGCAGGGTTGCGAGAAGAGCAGGATTAGTAATCAGCACGAGGATCGTTTACCCAGGTTCGGGCCGCGAGGATGCGTAAAACCCTAGTCCTGCTTTGGTGGGTGTATTTCAGAGAGTTCTTGAGCTCTCGAACTAGCTACGGTGAGTGCGTGGTTCCAAAGAGCCGAATCCTTCTCGAGTATGCCATGGGCCTCCTTTTATAGTCGAAAGGGGCTGCCACAGTGGCATACAGGAGGTGGAAAGGCGTGCAGTATTGTGAGCTTATCGCTCGTATTACAGGACAAGGCGCATCTAATGCGTAGCTGTGGTGTCTTCTTGCTTTATTGGGGACGGGAGCGAGGCCCGTCCCGTCCGTCGCCGCTCCTCCTCGCTCTGACACGCGCCCTGGCCGTTGGTGCATGTGGTGCCATGTAGGCAGGCAGGCAGCTGAGGTGGCACGGTGGTAGGGTCTTCACGAAGATCTGCATGCCGCCACGCAGGTGTGTGCCGAGTTGGCCGGGAAGCTGCATGTTGCCACGCAGGGGCCTGCCCAGCTGGTTGGGCTGGCAGCTGCATGCAAACGGCGGCGGAGACTTGGTTGGTGCGGGCCTGGCAGTGGCCCTGCTGGCGTCCTTGGTGAGGGCCTTGCCGGGGCGCGCTCTCGTCCCCGGCAAGGATCTTGCCGGGGGGTCTGGTGGCCTTCCTCGGCAAGGATCTTGCCGAGGGTCGTCGTCTTCTAATCCTCATCTTATCTTGAGTGTTCCTTGTCTTCACAAAGATCTGCATGCCACCATGGAGGTGCCTCCCGAGCCTTTGGCCAACGTGGTTGATGATGTTGGAGACCGTGGGGTCAAGGGTGGCTCACTCTGTGGGGGTGGGGCGAGCTGCCCCGGCAAGGGTCTTGCCGGGGCTGCCGAGGCTGCCCCTGGCAAGGGTCTTGCTGGGGGGGACCTGCTTTGTCCCTCTGCTCTTTGCGGTCCTTGGCCTTAGTGTTGCTCTGGTTGTCTTGGGCTTCGGTTTTACCTCGGTTTACCTCCCCTGTTCTGCTTGGTGCGACCGTGGGCGCGGCTCTGACTGCCCGTGCATAGGTAAAGGGGTACAAAGGTGCGCCCCTTCTTTTGTACGCCGACAGGAGCCCCCGGGCCTGGGCCACACATAAGCGTGACACGTTGTTGGGCCAGGCCCAAAACGGTGCGCGGGCAGGCAGGGCGGTTTCTACCGTGGTAAAACTTTTCGCGCGCTTCGCTTCCCACGACCCGCGCGCGGCGTGGCACGGCTTGGAGGGGTGCACGTGACGTGGGCGGCATGCGTGGGGCGGTTCCCGCATGCATGCGTCACATCGTGGTAAAGAGGCGGCTCGCGCCTTCCCCATAGAAAGAGGGAGGCATGGAGGTGCGGCTCATTTACGACGCGGGGCCGGGTCGCGGTCTTCAAGGCGTCCACACCCCATGATCACAAGGTGGGGAGAGGTCGCCTCACCCGTCCCCTCGATTCTGCACGTTCACCACGCGTCCTCCATGCGCCTGGGGTGGCAAACGGTGGAGGCGGGAAATCAGGCCGTCGCTGGTTGGGGCAGCGGGTCGGCCCCGATTCCCTGCGCCTCTGGTGGCTGGATTGGCCGAGCGGGGCGGCCGAGCCCCGACCCCGCCCCTTTATAAGGAGGGGGAATGGGGGATGGCGTCCCGCACTCTTCTGTCATCTATCTCCTCTCGCTTCTGCTTCTTCCTTTCACTCGCCATGGAGAAAGGGAATCCTGGTCCCTCGACGGTGGCGGCGAGGGTCGCCGCTCGACAGCGCGTCCCTCCTCCTCCTGAGCCCACGGTGGTGGAGCCGGCCACGAGGGGAAGGGGGAGGGGGCGAGGCCGGGGCAGAGGTCGTGGTGCTCGGGGAAGAGGAGGACGGGCCGGTGCGCCGGCTTCGCCCCCGCCAACAATGCCCTCTCCGATGGAAGGCCATGTTGGAGACGAGCCACGCGAGTTCCTCATCAGGCTGCGCCGTCCTCCGCGTCGCCGTCTTCGTCTTTCTGCCCTGTTTGCTCGAGAGATGGAGCGTGACCCGCCCCAATCCCTCAGATTGCACATGAGGGGCTATGGGAATGGGGGCACGCGGGTCGACGTTGACTTCCCGGCTCCTCGGGTCATGTACCACCGTCGTGGATGGAAGACGTTCGCTCGCATCCACAGCCTGACGGCGGGGCTCATCCTCTACTTCAAATTGATGGAGGGTGGCCTGCTCTCTGTCAAGGTCTTCGGAGACTTCAGGACTCGCCTGAAGTGATGCGTGGAGAGCTCCTCCGACGGATATTCCGACGATGGAAGCTCTTCCTCGAGCGAAAGTGATGAGGAGGACAGCAGGGCAGATGACGGGGACGAGTCCGACTAGGCGTCGGACGCCCCGTGCCTGGGCGGGTGCAGCAGCAGCATCTGCACCTGGCCGCTCCCCCGGTAGAGCTTTGCCGGGGGAGGTGCCAGCTCCTTGAACTTCTCGGGGCCGTCTCCTTGGGCGGCTGGCGTCGGGAGGCTGCGGAAGAGGAAGAGGGCCGGTGGCAAGGCCGGCAACTCGGAGTACGCACGCACCGACGCCTTCATCACGTATTGCCGGTCCTTCCGCCTCGTCTTCTAGTTCCTTTCCCGGCACCGTCATCACAGGCCCATCCGTGGGCGGCCACCAAGGTGTTCTCTTGGTGCTTTCTGCTGCTCATAGCTTGCCTAGGCGCCCCTTTTTCCCTTTTGCCTCCTTGACCTGCCTCCTGAGGAGAGGGACAAGAAAGGGATTACGGGCATCTCACCTCTTTTTTTAATCTGTAAGCCTTCGGGCCTTGTCAAATTTAAAGCATGTAATCCCCCTTGCTCATGTTTTCCATTTTGTATGAACTATACCTATACGGGATGTTTTTAATGAAAAAGGGGTGTTTGCCGGGGGTTTCCGTTCGTGGAGGGAACCCACGACAAGGAGTGAATCCTTGTTACTATTTAAGATAAACATTTCCTGCCCGGCAACAGGCCTTGTCGTCCCCCCATTTCGTTCGACCATTCTCGCGCCCTTAGCGGAGGCAGGGACGAAGCGGGTTTGGGCTCCTCGTTATATTTCCTTGCCGCCACGGCTACAACCAAATTCGGGCCCAGGAGATAATCCTTGGGTATAGAAAAGGGGAGCACGGTGGCCTAGAAATAAAACGAGGTTTCATGTATCCCAGTTTCATAACAAAATGCATGATAGAGGATCAAAGACTTATCTGGATCTGCATCCCCCGGCAACCTCATCTCGCCGCTGTTGGATCCTTGTACTTGCAGCCCCCGGCAACTTTGGTTTTGCCGGGTTGGGACGCCGGTCTGTGCCTTTTCTTCCAAGTAGCTCAGCAGAAGTGCTCATGTGCCCTGCGAACCAAAGGAGGATAGAAAAGAAACAGAGAGACGCGCACTCGACCTCTAGGCTAGGGGTTAGTCGCCACTAAGCACTATCAACCCTAACCAAGGAAGAGACTCGACCTAGCATGCATGCTATAACTTAGGGCGCCAGCCCTTCATTTATTTATGCTCAGGGTCTGCGCCTGGCTTTGTACAAAGGGTTACATGCCTTGCCGGCAAAGCTTGTACAAAAGGTGGCTTGCCAGGAGGCCCGGCAAGCCGCGCCTTACGGGTAAAACTTGCGAAGGTGCTCGATATTCCAGGAGTTGCTCACTGGGACAGCATCTTCGGTCTCCAGGCGGACTGCGCCGGGCCTGGTGACTCGTATTACCCGATAAGGGCCTTCCCACTTTGGCGTCAACTTGTTGAAATTCTTGGCCGACTGAACGCGCCGAAGAACAAGGTCGCTTCCCTCAAGGCTTCGGGCATGAACCTTGCAGCTATGGTAGCGGCGTAAGGCTTGCTGGTAGCGTGCTGCTCTCATAGCCGCCCGAAGACGATCTTCCTCAAGGAGCGTCGCGTCATCTTGGCGCAACTGCTCTTGCTCAAGATCATCATAAGAGAGCACTCGAGGTGACCCATATATGAGTTCCGTGGGGAGAACTGCTTCTGCCCCGTATACCATGGCAAAAGGTGTCTGGCTGGTGGCTCGATTTGGCGTCGTCCTGATCGACCAAAGAACCGCCGACAATTCATCAATCCAGCACCTTCTGCCCTTGCGCAGCTTGTCAAAAGTCTTTGTTTTTAGGCCTCGCAACACTTCAGCATTTGCCCTCTCCGCTTGGCCGTTGCTCCGTGGGTGTGCCACGGAAGCAAAACAGACCTTGCTGCCGAGGTCTTGAATATATTGCATGAAGGTGTGGCTTGTGAACTGCGTGCTGTTGTCCCTTGAAGAACTTGACAGCTGACTGAGCAGTCACCTTTCTCACTGCTTCCACCTCCGGCCACTTTGTGAACTTGTCGATTGCAACGTACAAGTACTCAAAGCCCCCGACGGCGCGGGGGAATGGGCCCAGTATATCGAGCCCCCAGACCGAGAATGGCCAGGAGAGAGGGATTGTTTGAAGGGCTTGAGCTGGTTGATGAAGATTCTTTGAATGGAACTGACACATTTCACACTTGGTTACTAGTGCCGTTGCATCCTGGAGGGCGGTGGGCCAGAAGAAACCTTGCCAGAACGCCTTTCTGGCAAGGGCCCTCGACCCAATGTGGGAGCCACATATGCCTCCATGTATCTCTGCCAACAGCTCCAGTCCTTCCTCCCGAGGGATGCACTTCAATTTCACGATGTTCGGCCTTCTCCTGTACAGGACGTCGTCGACGAACTGGTACAGGGCGGACCGGCGGGCTACTTTCTCCGCTTCCCCCTGCTCCTCAGGAAGTTCCCCTGTTTAGAGGAATCGGACGGTATGTTGTGCCCATGCCGGAGCCTGGGGCTCGACGGCAAGGACCAAAGGCATTTCCTCAGCCATGGGCGCGGCTGTCTCCATTGCCAGGGCTTGACGCCCTGCCGGAGCCAGTTGCCCTTTGGCAGGCTTAGCGTCAGCGGCATCACCCTTGCCGGCAGCCCCAGGGGGCTCGGTAGGAAAGTACTTGCTGGGACCTGACTTTCTCCGCTTGTTCTGCCCCGTTGATGGTTCGACGGATGGTTGAGTTAACCGGAGCAAAAAGGTACCTGGTTCCACAGGTAGCTTGAATGCAGCATGCTTCGACAGGTAATCGGCGATGTCATTCCCCATTCAGGAGACGTGCTCCGCTTGGATACCGTTAAAGCGTTCCTCCAGCTTCCTCACCTCATCTACGTAAGCCTCCATCAATGGGCTCTGATAATCCTTGTTGAGATGTCTGACAACAAGCTACGAGTCATCCCTAACGATGAGCTTCTTAACCCCGAGGTCTGTCGCGATCCTGAGACCGGCAAGCAGCCCTTCATACTCCGCAGTGTGGTTGGTGGACATCTCCCTGGGAAAGTGCATCTGGACCATGTACTTGAGGTGCTCTCCGGTAGGCGCGACGAGTAGCACGCCGGCACCGGCGCCTTGCAGCGAGAAAGCCCCATCAAAGTACATGATCCAGTTGCGGTCTGCTTCCCTGCCGGGGAGAGCGGTCTCCTGGATTTCTTCGTCAGGCGTTGAGGTCCATTCTGCAATGAACTCCACCAAGACTCTGCTCTGGATTTTCGAGGTACTTTCAAACTTCAAACCAAAACTTGACAACTCCAAGGCCCATTCCACAATCCTTCCGGTTGCATCTGGGTTATGCAGTATCCGTTGCAATGGGAGGCGGGTGACGACAGTGACCTCATGGGCTTGGAAGTAATGACGCAGCTTCCTCGAGGCCATAAGGAGGCCGAAGAGCAATTTTTGCACACCGGAATACCTTGACCTAGCCCCCTGCAAGAGGGAGCTGACAAAGTAAACCGGGTGCTGCATCATCTTCTTCTTCCGCACCACCTCGCCTGACTGCGCAAGCACTGCCTCGGTGGCGTCAGATCCTGCCTGGGGCCCTGCCTTGCCGGCACCAGGCCCTGCCGGGGGGATCTTTGGCTTTCCATCCGCTGGTTCTGCTGCCGCCACTGCCTCTTCGTCAACCTCTCTCTGCACCACCAGTGTGGTGCTGACCACTTGATTCGTCGCCGCTAGATACAGCAGCAACGTCTCTTGTGGTTTAGGCGCAACCAGTATTGGCGTGGAGGGAAGGTATTTCTTCAGGTCCTGCAATGCCGCCTCGGCTTCCGGGGTCCACTCCATTGGGCCTGCCTTCTTCAAGATTTTTAAGAAGGGAAGGGCACGCTCGGCGGACTTGGAGATGAATTGGCTCATGGCGGCAACGCAGCCAGCGAGCCGACGAGCGTCTTTGATCCGCTTGGGCACCTCAATCTGCTCAATAGCTTTGATTTTGTCTGGGTTTGCCTCTATCCCGCACTGCGACACAAAGAATCCGAGAAGCTTGCCGGACGGAATGCCGAAGACACACTTCTCAGGGTTCAGCATAAGGTTGATCTTGCGCAGGTTGGCAAATGTCTCTTCCAGATCTTGCACAAGAGTTGGCCCGTCCTTCATTTTGACCACTATGTCATCCATGTATGCTTCCATATTTCTATGGAGCTGAGGTTAAAAAACAATTTGGACTGCTCTTGCAAACGTCGAGCCAGCACTCTTCAACCCGAAAGGCATCCGTAAAAAGCAATACGTACCACATGGGGTGATGAATGCTGTCTTTTCTTCATCCTCTCTTGTCATGAAGATTTGGTGGTAGCCCGAGTAGGCGTCGAGGAATGATAACAGATCACACCCGGCCGTGGAGTCAACAATCTGGTCGATGCGCGGCAACAGGAAAGGGTCCTTAGGACAAGCCTTATTGATATCTGTGTAATCAATACACAGCCTCCACTTCCCATTCGCCTTGCGCACCACTACCGGATTGGCCAACCACGTCGGGTGGAGCACCCCTCTGACCAAACCTGCTGCTTCCAACTTCCTGATCTCCTCTGTGATGAACTCCTGCCTCTCCAGAGCCTGCTTTCTGACCTTCTACTTGACGAGCCGCGCATGAGGGCAGACAGCTAGGTGGTGCTCAATCACCTCCCTGGGAACACCGGGGATGTCGGATCCTTGCCATGCAAACACGTCGACATTTGCCCGCAGGAAGGTGACGAGCGCGCCTTCCTATTTGCTATCGAGGGTGGAGCCTATGGTGAAGGCCCCTCCCGTGCCATCCTCCCTGGCGGACACCTTCTTGGTCTGCGGTGGCTCGGCTCTGGATTTCTTGCCCTTGCTGGTAGAGCTCTCTGGCACGTCCTCGACGGTAGCGTAGCACTCCAAAGAGGCATGCTTGCCGGAGTGGGTGCGAGAGGTCTTGCCGAGCTTTTTCTTCCCTTCCGAGCCTTCAGCGGCAGGAGCAGGTGCCTTGACAGCAGCTGCTGCAACTGCTTCCTGGTAGAGTTGGTCGGTGCAGATCAGCGCGTCCTTCTTGTCGGAGGGGACGGAGATGATGGTCAACGGCCCGAGCATCTTTAGCATGTTGTAGGCGTAGTGCGATGCTGCCACGAACTTGGCTAGTGCCGGGCGGCCGAGGATCCTGTTGTAGGGCAAGGGGATCTCGGCCACGTCGAAGATGATCCTCTCCGTCCTGTAGTTCAACTCCCCTCCAAACGTTACGGCCAGTGTGACCTTCCCCCGACTGGCTCCTCCCCGGATTGACCCCTTGAAACGTACCCGTTTCCTCGAGGTCTCCATCAGGAATTTGCAGTCTTTTGATCACGACAGGCGAGATCAAGTTCAGGCCGGCCCCGCCGTCAACCAATATCTTGTTCACCTTGAGGGTGTGTATCGTTGGTGAGACCAACAATGGCAAACACCCGACCGCGGTTGTGCGGTCAGGGTGGTCCTCAGCGTCAATGATGAGGGGCGTGCTGGACCATTTCAGCGGCTTATGAGCGTCGAACGACGGCTCCGCTGCTGTAATCTCACGCGCCCACTGCTTGAGCTGGCGGTTAGAAGTATGCAGCAAGGCGCCATCATCGACGCACATGGCCTCCGTAGCCTTCTGGAACTCTTGCTCACCAGACTCGTCGTCCTCGTCGTGATCATCATCTTCTTGTTTCTTGTCACGGCCCCGGGCGGGCCTCTCTTGCTGGTTGTCCTTGCCGCGGCGGCCTCCTTGGCCGCCACGCTTCTTGCCGGATCCCTCGGCACCATCCTGGTCCTTCTCCTTGTCCCGCCTCTCGTACTCAGCTTTTTGCTTCTCAGCAAGCAGCTCGACTTGTCGGCAGTTCTGGAGGTCGTGGCCCTTGCTGCGGTGGTTCTTGCAGTATTGCTTGTCAGAGCTTCCTGGCTTGTCGGCAGCCGCCAAGGCCCGGAAGGAGGCGCACCCGGCAATATCCTTGCCGGGGGCGTCTGCCTTGACCTTCTTGGCAGCGCCGGTGTCGTCAGATCCTTCAACGGCAAGCACGGCCTTGCCTTCGTGTTTCCGGTTGCGACGCCGGCCCTTCTTCGTCGGGGTGCCGGCGTCTTCGTCGGTAGAGTCGGTTTCCGCACCGGCGTCTTCGCCGGGGTACTTCCTTCCCTCTTCAGCCCGGGCGCACCTATAGGCCAGAACGTAGAGCTCGGCCACATCCTTACCCTTGGTCATCGCCAGCTCTTCGCGCATCTTGCGGTTGCACACGTTCTGATGGAACGCGCTGATCACAGCGGCGGGATGAACATCGGGGATGTTGTACTGCACCCGGCTGAATCTCTGGATGTACTTGCGCAGGGTTTCCCCTTACTTCTGGGGAATGATATGCATATCACTAGCCTGGCCATGAGCTTGGTGGCCTCCTGTGAAGGCGCCAACGAACTCATGGCACAGATCCGACCAAGAAGAAATGGAATCCGCTGGCAAGTGCATCAACCAAGACATAACATTGGGCTTCAGTGCCAGCGGGAAATAATTGGCAAGCACCTTGTCATCGCGAGCTCCAGCAGCCTGCATCGCGATGGTGTAGATGCTGAGGAACTCGGACGGATGGGTCTTGCCAGTGTACTTCTCGCCGACGTCGGGCTTGAACGTGCGGTGGGACGGCCACTGGAACTGCCGCAGCTCACGGGTAAAGGCCGGGCAGCCCACCTCGTAAGGTAGGCCGCCGGAGCCCCTCGGTGCTGGGTGGTCCATAGCGGGTCCCGCCCGCTTGTCTGACTGGTGGCGTGTTTCGCGCCGGCGCTCGATGGTGGTCCGAGCGTCTTCATGAGCTCGCTCCCGAAGAACTTGGCGTTGGTCGCGGAGGGTCCGCGGGTCGGACGACGCTATGGAGATGTTATCACAAGCGTCGTCACGATGGGCCGATGCCCGCGGCGGCTGGCGAGGAGGAGGAGAGTGCACCATGGCCGCAGCTCCCCCAGTCCTCCCAGCGCCAGCATGTGGCGGCTCGGTGGAGCGCCGACCCGAGGGCCCCGCCGGTCGCGGATCGTCTTTGTTGGCGATGGCGACGAGGCTCCGGATGGTGGCCCTCCACTCGTCGAGCTTCTCTGCAGCAGGAGGGAAGTCGAGGAGCAGTTGCG
Source organism: Aegilops tauschii subsp. strangulata (assembly GCF_002575655.3). Classification (NCBI taxonomy): domain Eukaryota; kingdom Viridiplantae; phylum Streptophyta; class Magnoliopsida; order Poales; family Poaceae; genus Aegilops; species Aegilops tauschii. Next base: position 422,694,981 of record NC_053037.3, on the reverse strand, counting down.
CGCGCGGCAAAGCTTCTGCTGGCGGGGGCGGCGGCGACAGCTGCGTGGATCGTGGCACGCTTCGACTTCTAACCATGTTAGAAGGAGCTCCGTTACGACCCAGCGGCTGCGTGCCATTTTCGCCACCACTTCGGCGGGCATGCTGAACTCCTTCATCCCACGGACGACGCATAGGGCTCTTCCCACGGCGGTGCCCAGGGTCACCAGCGTAGTGACACTGCTCGTTGCGCACACCATGGGAAGAGCGTGCAGTGGTCGCCGGCGTGGGCGTCTTGGAGGTCGCCGCGCCGCCCGGGGGTGGCACAACGACACTCCTGGAGGGCCCCGCGCCGCCTGCGGGGGTACCAGCTCCGTCTTTGGATCTGGCGACGTGCGGCCGGTCGCCCGGCGCGCGAACGACGCCGCTCGCCAGGCTCTGACTGCCAGGGCGATGCTGGTGTTCGCGGATCGCGGCCCGGGTCCTGCCCGCGACTGGCCCAATGCTCGCCTGCATTGGCACGGGCCGTTCGGCTCCCAACGAGCCGATCGCCGTGGCCGTCTTCTTCTTGGGAGCCATGGCGATGAAGAACTGCTAGGCTAGCTACTAGACCAGATTCTCACAATTGCGCCCGCTACCTAGCGCGCCAAAGATGTCGGTGTGGAACGACACCTATGGGATCACAAGAATCCCTACTACGGTTGCCGGGGTGTAGGGTTGCGAGAAGAGCAGGATTAGTAATCAGCACGAGGATCGTTTACCCAGGTTCGGGCCGCGAGGATGCGTAAAACCCTAGTCCTGCTTTGGTGGGTGTATTTCAGATAGTTCTTGAGCTCTCGAACTAGCTACGGTGAGCGCGTGGTTCCAAAAAGCCGAATCCTTCTCTAGTATGCCATGGGCCTCCTTTTATAGTCGAAAGGGGCTGCCACAGTGGCATACAGGAGGTTGAAAGGCGCACAGTATTGCGAGCTTATCGCTCGTATTACAGGACAAGGCGCATTTAATGCGTAGCTGAGGTGTCCTCTTGCTTTATTGGGGACGGGAGCGAGGCCCGTCCCTCCATCGCCGCTCCTCCTCGCTCTGACACGCGCCCTGGCCATTGGTGCATGCGGTGCCATGTAGGTAGGCAGGCAGCTGAGGTGGCGCGGTGGTAGGGTCTTCACGAAGATCTGCATGCCGCCACGCAGGTGTGTGCCGAGTTGGCCTGGAAGCTGCATGTTGCCACGCAGGCGCCTGCTCAGCTGGTTGGGCTGGCAGCTGCATGCGAACGGCGGCGGAGACTTGGTTGGTGCGGGCCTAACAGTGACCCTGCTGGCATCCTTGGTGAGGGCCTTGCCGGGGCGCGCTGTCGTCCCCGGCAAGGATCTTGCCGGGGGTCTGGTGGCCTTCCTCGACAAGGATCTTGCCGAGGGTCGTCGTCTTCTAATCCTTATCTGATCTTGAGTGTTCCTTGTCTTCACAAAGATCTGCATGCCAACATGGAGGTGCCTCCCGAGCCCTGGCCCAGCGTGGTTGATGATGTTGGAGACCGTGGGCTCAAGGGTGGCTCGCTCTGTGGGGGTGGGGCGAGCTGCCCCGGCAAGGGTCTTGCCGGGGCTGCCGAGGCTACCCCCGGCAAGGGTCTTGCCGGGGGGGAACCTGCTTTGTCCTCTGCTCTTTGCGGTCCTTGGCCTTAGTGTTGCTCTGGTTGTCTTGGGCTTCGGTTTACCTCCCCTGTTCTGCTTGGTGCGACCGTGGGCGTGGCTCCGCCTGCCCGTGCACAGGTAAAGGGGTACAAAGGTGTGCCCCTTCTTTTGTACACCTACAGATGGGTCCTTAGGTGAATTTTCTTTGTTTCCATACTTTCATGATCTTCAAAATCCATCCTCTCCAAGACATAGCGTCTTGCATGGCATGGGATAAGCTAGTCGAATTGTAAAAGATGAAAATTACACGTTGAAGTCGTGCTTAATTATGAAAAAAACACTTGTCGTCATTGCGTACTCTTTCAACATCGAAGGTCTCCTGGAGCTTAATGCTGAAGCGCCGACCTTCGTCCAGGTGAGGCCTGTCGCACAAACCTCGGTCGTCATTGCACCAGTCGCACTCCCCCAGGAGACTTTCATCGTCCGATGACGACATTTCCTATGTTCATAATTCAAAGATTAAACTTGTACAATTAAATATAGGTACTACAAAAACTAAATAAGATCATTATTATTCATCACGGGTTGACTATCGATATGCCGAGTTTTTTCTTGAAAAATCTCAGCTCATGTGGTGTATATATTCGACCATCGGTGATGGTCGCTCCTCCCTTCGTCCCCGAGTGCATTACACCAAAATGTCTAGCACACGGGAACGAAGGAGAAGCGACCCCCACGACAACAGTCGGGATTCTTCGTCCTCTCATATATGGCGGAGACTCTCCCTCACCGATTCCTCTCTAACATTTGCGACCATCGGTGATGGTTGTTACTCCTCCTTCCCCTAGTGCATAACAAAGGTCTAGCACAAGGAGAAGAAGGTGAAACGACCCCCACGACAACAGTCGGGATTCTTCTTCTCTCATATATGGTGCAGACTTTCTCCCTCACTCATTTGTTGACTGTCATGTATGGAGCCTCAACAGACTTAAAGTCAACCCGAAATGTTGTTTAATTATCTTTCTAGAAAATCCAGGCCACTCGATATTTCCTACATATTCTAGCACAAGTCATGCCAAAATTCATGGAAAAATCCGGCATGACCTTTGCTAAAAAAAGGACATATCGAGTGCCTGAAATTTGTTGAAACGGAAATTAATCAACACTCCGGCAAAACATAGGCCACTCGGAGGTGTAACTTGCAAACATGGCCGGCCACTTGGGCAAGCACATATCGTATTTGAGCAACACAAGATATACATGTTTATATCTACATCATATGAGCATTCAAACTTGATGGTCATTGCATTTCAATGGTTGAAAATATGAACAAAAACATTTCAAAATATCTTATAGGACTCATATTGACATGGAGATTTGGCTGGTCTCACCTCGAGGTCGGAGGGGGTCGGTGACAGGGACGACAGCAGGGATGATGGAGGGGCTCCTTGACTTCTGCAAAAACAAAAACCCTATAAGCTATCAACTAATCAAATGCATATGCCTTGCATAGTGGGGTACAATTTGAGCATTCAAAATAGGAGTAGTTCTCCAATTTGAGCATTGAATAAGCAAAACCAAATCATAAAATAAATAAGTATTCAAATTAGCATGCATTCATAAGCAAAACTAAATCATCTCTTGCGTTCATACATCATCGAATATTATCACTAATACATCTTGAATAGTATCATACATATAACATCACTAATACAGCTAAAACCCTAGCGAATGACGGGTATCGGCGTGGGCGGTGGACACCCAAAGAGAAGGAACCATCGCAGGATCATAGCTCTAGTGAGATCCCTGAAGAACCTGCTAGGTATTGGAGAACCTGCCCTCCAACGCAACCATGTAGCGACGGACGTACGACCTCCGCACCGACACGGTGACGTACCACCTCCGCGGGGTCCTCAAGCCTCTGCACTGTCACTGGCTGATAACCCACAAGTATAGGGGATTGCAACAGTTTTCGAGGGTAGAGTATTCAACCCAAATTTGTTGATTCGACACAAGGGGAGCCAAAGAATATTCTCAAGTATTAGTAGTTGAGTTGTCAATTCAACCACAAATGGAAAACTTAATATCTGCAGGAAAGTATTTAGTAGCAAAGTAGTATGCAAGTAATGGTAACGGTGGCAAAAGTAACAGTAGCAGTTTGTAGTAATTGTAACAGTGGCAACGGTAAAGTAACTAAGCAAAGATCAATATGTGAAAAGCTCGTAGGCATTGGATCAGTGATGGATAATTATGTCGGATGCGATTCCTCATGCAATAGTTATAACGTAGGGTGACACAGAACTAGCTCCAGTTCATCCATGCAACGTAGGCATGTATTCCAAATATAGTCACATGTGCTTATGGAAAAGAACTTGCATGACATCTTTTGTCCTACCCTCCCGTGGCAGCGGGGTCCTATTGGAAACTAAGGGATATTAATGCCTCCTTTTAATAGAGTACCGGACCAAAGCATTAACACTTAGTGAATACATGAACTCCTCAAACTATGGTCATCACCGGGAGTGGTTCCGATTATTGTCACTTCGGGGTTACTGGATCATAACACATAGTAGGTGACTAATGACTTGCAAGATAGGATCAAGAACTCACATATATTCATGAAAACATAATAGGTTCAGATCTGAAATCATGGCACTCGGGCCCTAGTGACAAGCATTAAGCATAGCAAAGTCATAGCAACATCAATCTCAGAACATAATGGATACTAAGGATCAAACCCTAACAAAACTAACTCGATTGCATGATAAATCTCATCCAACCCATCACCGTCCAGCAAGCCTACGATGGAATTACTCACACACGGCGGTGAGCATCATGAAATTGGTGATGGAGGAAGGTTGATGATAATGACGGCGATGGATTCCCCTCTCCAGAGCCCCGAACGGACTCCAGATCAGCCCTCCCAAGAGAGATTAGGGCTTGGTGGCGGCTCCATATCATAAAACACGATGAATACTTCTCTCTGATTTTTTTCTCCCCGAACATGAATATAGAGAGTTGGAGTTGAGGTCGGTGGAGCACTAGGGGGCCCACGAGGCAGGGGGCGCGCCCCCACCCTCGTGGACAGGGTGTGGGCCCCTTGGTCTTGATTCTTTCGCCAGTATTTTTTATTTATTCCAAAAATATTCTCCGTGAAGTTTCAGGTCATTCCGAGAACTTATATTTCTGCACAAAAATAACACCATGGCAATTCTGCTGAAAACAGCGTCATTCCGGGTTAGTTCCATTCAAATCATGCAAGTTAAAGTCCAAAACAAGGGCAAAAGTGTTTGGAAAAGTAGATACGATGGAGACGTATCAACTCCCCCAAGCTTAGACCTTTGCTTGTCCTCAAGCAATTCAGTTGATAAACTGAAAGTGATAAAGAAAAACTTTTACAAACTCGGTTTGCTCTTGTTGTTGTAAATATGTAAAGCCAGCATTCAAGTTTTCAGCAAAGATTATGAACTAACCATATTCACAATAACACTTAGGTCTCATATTTACTCATATCAATGGCATAATCAACTAGCGAGCAATAATAATAAATCTCGGATGACAACACTTTCTCAAAACAATCATAATATGATATAACAAGATGGTATCTCGCTAACCCTTTCTGAGACCGCACAACATAAATGCAAAGCACCTCTGAAGATCAAGGGCTGACTAAGCATTGTAATTCATGGTAAAAGAGATCCAGTCATAGTCATACTCAATATAAACTAATAGTAATGCATGCAAATGACAGCAGTGCTCTCCAACTGGTGCTTTTTAATAAGAAGAGGATGACTCAACATAAAAGTAAATAGATAGGCCCTTCGCAGAGGCAAGCAGGGATTTGTAGAGGTGCCAGAGCTTGATTTTTTAAACAGAGATAAATAATATTTTGAGCGGCATACATTCATTGTCAACATAACAACCAAGGGATCTCGATATCTTCCATGCTACACACATTATAGGCGGTTCCCAAACAGAATGGTAAAGTTTATACTCCCCCACCTCCAACAAGCATCAATCCATGGCTTGCCCGAAACAACGGGTGCCTCCAACTAACAACAGTCATGGGGGAGTTTTGTTTGCAATTATTTTGATTTGGTTTGAGCATGGGACTGGGCATCCCGGTGACCAACCATTTTCTCGTGAGTGAGGAGTGGAGTCCACTCCTCTTGAGAATAACCCGCCTAGCATGGAATATACAGACAACCCTAGTTGATACATGAGCTATTCGAGCATACAAAACAGAATTTCATTTGAAGGTTTAGACTTTGGCACATACAAATTTACTTGGAACGGCAGGTAGATACCGCATATAGGAAGGTATGGTGGACTCATATGGAATAACTTTGGGGTTTATGGAAGTGGATGCACAAGAAGTATTCCCGCTTAGTACAAGTGAAGGCTAGAAAGAGACTGGGAAGCGACCAACTAGAGAGCGACAACAATCATGAACATGCATTAAAATTAATAAACATTGAGTGCAAGCATGAGTAGGATATAATCCACCATGAACATAAATATCGTGGAGGCTATGTTGATTTTGTTTCAACTACATGCGTGAACATGTGCCAAGTCAAGCCACTTGAATCATTCAAAGGAGGATACCACCCTATCATACCACATCACAACCATTTTAATAGCATGTTGGCATGCAAGGTAAACCATTATAAACTCCTAGCTAATTAAGCATGGAATAAACAACTATCATCTCTAATTGTCATTGCAAACATGTTTCATTCATAATAGGCTGAATCAGTAACGATGAACTAATCATATTTACAAAAACAAGAGAGGTCGAGTTCATACCAGCTTCTCTCATCTCAATCAGTCCATCATATATCGTCATTATTGCCTTTCACTTGCACGACCGAATGGTGTGGACAATAATAATAGTGCACGTGCAATTGGACTAAGCTGGAATCTGCAGGCATTTTAATACACAGGAGAAGACAAGGTAATATGGGCTCTTTGTTAAATCAACAATAATGCATATAAGAGTCACTTCAACATTTTAATTATGGTCTCTCCAGTGTGCGGAGGAGTGTCTTCTGGGTGCCACTGGTTGGCGATCTCCTCCGGACCCCACTGATAAACAAACTGTCGATAAGGGTCCAGTGGTAGTTCCGACTCAGGCCCTGGAGCTGGTGTCAGGCTCCAATATACATAAACGGCCTCCGACAAGATGAGGTACGTGCCTGAAAATATGTTAAACAAAGAGGGCGCAGGCAAGGTAATAATCTCACAATAATTTTTATCAAATATCAACTTATACTTAAGCATCATCTTCTTATCTTTAACAATAAAACCATGTGCTACCATACTCTTATAATCTAGAAAAATAGGAGGCAGCAACTTTTCCTCTTTCTCATAATGCCTAATAGATATATTAAAGTGTGCAGCAAGGCACGAAGCAAAGATACCTCCAAAAATGGGGCCCTTTGTACGGTTCAGACTTAATTGTTCAGCAATAATGGCGCCTAGACTGAAAGTTGTATCACGAAACAAAGCATGGCGCAAAATAACAATATCAGGAGCACTAAGATTTCCACTATACCCGCGACCAATCAAGCATCTACTAGCAAATATTGCAAAGTAACGTAGAACAGGAAAATGTATGCTAGTAATTCTTGCACCGGAAACTTTCCTCGTTTCCCCTACAGCAATTTCATTAATAAATCCCTCCACATCATTACGGTGTGGTTCCTCTATGCTGCCCTCAAAGGATATCTTGCATACCCGACAAAAATCATATAAGGTCATTTCCTTAAATTCATCATATAAATGAAACTCCACTGAAGGTGGTGATCTCCTAGCATGGAAATGAAAATTTTGCACAAAAATATTAGTGAGGAGGAGATACTGTTCGAGCTGTTCGCGGAGGAAGTCGGTGAGGCCTGCAATCTCAGCCAAATAATAAAAATCATCATGAATACCGGCTGCTCTCAAGAAATCATCACAAGGCCATTCACACGGATGAACTTCCGCGGTGCGAGGAAGATTATATTTGGGCTTCTTATCCTCCTCACTTTGCTTATCCTTTGAGCTTCGGCTCGAAGAGCCTCTCAACAATCTCTTCATCATTTTCTTTTTTTGAAAATTTCTGAAATTTTAGGGACTCAAAATAAAAGTGAACCAAACTCAACAAAATTGATAGCAACTACTCCCACAAGTGCCTAGAGACTATATCATGCATTAGAACTACTTGGGACCATATAAATTTGACATGCAAGCTCAAGAACAGGGTCACCTAAGCAGCAAAAATTTGCAATAAATAAAGCACTAGAACAAAAACTACTTGGACCAATGGAGGAGTCACACACCGAAGAACAATCCGCCAAAGCAGCTTAGTGAATGCAGCTTTGAGCAAGGAGATCGAAAATTGCAGCAAAATGAGCTAGAACATGAGTTTGAGCTGTGTGGTGATTTTTTTTGGAGGAAGACGAAGTGTGTGGGTGCTGGAATAAATGGAGGGGGGCACATGGAACCCACGAGGCAGGGGGCGCGCCTAGGGGGTGGGCGCGCCCTGGACCCTCGTGGCCAGGTGGCTGCTCCCCCTGATGTGTTCTCAGTGCCAGATATTCTTAAATATTCTACGAAAAAATCATATTTAAATTTCGGGGCATTTGGAGAACTTTTATTTTTGGGGTATTTTTTATTGCAAGGATAATTCATAAAACAGACAGAAAATACTATTTTTCTTTATTCAATCTAAATTACAGAAAGTAAAAGGAGGGTACAGAAGGTTGTGCTTTCTAACTTCATCCGTCTCATGCTCATCAAAAGGAATCCACTAACAAGGTTGATCAAGTCTTGTTAACAAACTCATTCCGAATCGTATGAAACTGGAGAATTTTCGAATAGCACTAGGTTACCTCAACGGCGATATGCACGTCCCCAACAATAGGAATATCATATTTCTTCTTGACAGCAGGAAGAGGAAATTTAAAACCTCCAATGGTAATCGATGAAATTTTCCAATAGAATTGATACTATGGACTTGAGGTTGTTTCCTCGGAAAGTGTACTGTATGCTCATTACCATTAAAATGAAAAGTGACATTGCCTTTGTTGCAATCAATAACAGCCCCCGTAGTATTCAAAAAGGGTCTACCAAGGATAATCGACATGCTATCGTCCTCAGGAATATCTAGAATAACAAAGTCTGTTAAGATAGTAACGTTTGCAACCACAACAGGCACATCCTCACAAATGCCGACAGGTATAGCAGTTGATTTATCAGCCATTTGCAAAGATATTTCAGTAGGTGTCAACTTATTCAAATCAAGTCTACGATATAAAGAGAGAGGCATAACACTAACACCGGCTCCAAGATCACATAAAGCAGTTTTAACATAGTTTCTTTTAATGGAGCATGGTATAGTTGGTACTCCTGGATCTCCTAGTTTCTTAGGTATTCCACCTTTAAAAGTATAATTAGCAAGCATGGTGGAAATTTCTCTTTCTTTACCATGCTTCCTAGAAATGAAGTTTCTCTTATCATAACGTTGATTCTTTGATTGTGGGTTATCAAGATCAACAGCAGGTTCAATTTCTACATCATTGTTATTGCTAGGTTGAGCATCGACATGAACATCATCATTAACATTATCACTAGGTTCATGTTCATTACCATATTCTGTTTCCGCATCAGAGATAGAAATATCATTAGGATTCTCAGGTGTGTCTACAACAGGTTCACTCGAAGCATGCAAAGTTCTATCATTTTTCTTTTTCTTCTTTTTAGAAGGACTAGATGCATCAACATTAGTTCTCTGAGAATCATGCTCAATTCTCTTAGGGTGGCCCTCAGGATACAAAGGTTCCTGAGTCATTTTACCCCCTCTAGTCATAACTCTAACAGCATTATCATTTTTCTTATTCTATAATTCACTGAGCAAATCATTCTGAGCTTTAAGCACTTGTTCTACTTGAGTGGTAACCATAGAAGCATGTTTACTAATGAGTTTAAGTTCACCTTTAACTCGAGACATATAATCACTCTAGTGTTCAATCATATAAGCATTACGTTTCAATTGTCTACCAACATAAGCATTGAAGTTTTCTTGTTTAACAATAAAATTATCAAACTCATCGAAGCATTGGCTAGCAGACTTATAATGAGGAATATCACGTTTGTCACGACCGGATTTTCGGGATATAAATTCCCAGAAAAACGGCCTGTGTGCTCACCAGCCCCAGGATTACTGTTAGCTGATGAGGTACCAACTTGATACAAGAAAATCCAAGCAAGTACAAAAATATGTAGTACAAGACCATTGAGGCCTAGGAGTACAACACTTGGTTTCTAATGGTAGAGGGCGGAAGTGGTTGGATACATCTGCGTCTATGGGACTCCATTTCCCACAAGAACAGCTGACCAGGATAACTCCTATCTTCGCGAGGCTGCACATGTCAACACGTAGGTTCCGAGGTTGTCACCGCGATGCTTATCTCCAAGCAAGGAAATCTGGCCAAGACAATAGCCAGGGACAAGCCAGTGAGTACGTTTGAATGTACTCGCAAACATTAAGAACACGGGTACAATATATCAAACATGCTCCAGGTTAATTAGATGATCACACGTCTGTCACGAAATATGCGAAAGACCATGATGCACACATATGGTTAAAAATATTCCAAAATAAAATACTGGGTGCCAAACGAGGGTCTGAATGACTCCTCGAGAGGAAACTGCAAGAATAGTAATACTGGGTGCCAAACGAGGGTCTGAATGACTCCTCGAGAGGAAACTGCAGGAATAGTAATACTGGTGCCAAACGAGGGTCTGAATGACTCCTCGAGAGGAAACTGCAAGAATAATAATACTGGTGCCAAACGAGGGTCTGAATGACTCCTCGAGAGGAAACTGCAGGAATAGTAATACTGGTGCCAAACGAGGGTCTGAATGACTCCTCGAGAGGAATCTGCAAGAATAATAATACTGGTGCCAAACGAGGGTCTGAATGACTCCTCGAGAGGAAACTGCAAGAATAATAATGCCGCAGTCGGGCGTCGGGGCGACACCACATAAAGGGCTTATAAGAGTTAAATGAACAACAAGCATGCCGCAGTCGGGCGTCTGAGCGACACCACAGAAAGGGCTTATAAGAGAATAATCACAGTGAGTATCCAGGAGGTAGAACCATCCCAGGGATACTCAAAAAGAATACATAATATAAATGGTTAGTCCAGAAATAAATCATATGTGCCATAATCATAAACAATATTTAGTTCAGTCGTTTCTCCATCCGAAAACCGATAATTTGGTCTAGTCAAGCCGTATCTCCATCCGAAAAACCGTCAGTGAGATCTTAGCTAAATCGTCCTCCATCCGAATACCGTTACTGAGCTCTAGCTAATTCGTTCTCCATCCGAATACCGTTACTAGGTTCAACTCAGACTGTGGTCTTTACTCAAGAACATGACTATCCAACAGGATATATCCTCTGCAGAGGGAGTACCATTTTCCCACGAGTAACGGGTTTACTTAGTGCATCAGGACTAATTCCGTCTACGGTCTTTTAATTGAAAACACGCCTGACCTGCACACACCAGCTTAACTCACCGGTGTCTGGAATCACCCACGACACCTGCCAAGCAAAACTCTAAGTGCGGAGGCTACAACCTTGACGAAACATGGGATCAAATTTCTATTCACGCGATCTAAGGGGTGCCCCCCCTCTCGGTCCCAACCGGAAACACCCATGCCCCCGGATCAGGTGGCCTGCCTACCGGATGCACCCGGTATCTTCCACCATGGCCTCTCTGTACGGTGTGTCCTTTGGAAAGGGGTTGACAACCTACTGAACCATACCCTGTCCACTGCAGGGACAAGTGGTGGTACCAACAAATAAGGGAGCTATTGATCAAGACTCGGTCTACAACCGACTCAGGTGGTCCAAGTATCCTCCAACAATATCACGATTTATGAAATAAATCACCACTCCTCAAGCCTCACCATGCCATGCCGGACATACTCGTCTCGACGAGGGACTAGGGACAAGCTCGTGTCTACCCAAGACCACGACTTTCCCGGCTTCCTACCGGTATGCATGAGGGGCTCACGAGGATGATCCAAATCACTAATGTATCCATTGCTGACCACAACACAACTCCAAAGTGCACTCATGCATGAGACTATATCGATACATAAAGCCAACGCATATACCAAGTCAAAAGGTGTTGTGATCGCACCAGAACACCACAACAAAATATTATGCCAGAGTTCAGAAATGCTTGCCTTCAAGAGTATGCAAGGGATGCACTTTTTGAAAGCTTTCCCTTTCCTCCAAAAATCCTATTTTGCAAAATAACCAAATAACAAATATTTCAAACAGAGTACAAAAAGTTGTCTCAAATATTTTTGAGATAAATCTTAAAATAAACTAGATGAAATTTGAGAGAGGTAGGAAAAAGAATCAACTCATTTGGAGTTCTATTTTAAAAGTTATAGCCAGTCAAAGATTAGTCAAACTTCTGTTTTAATAAAATCAGAAAAGGAAAACGCTGCGGGGAAGAATACGTTTTCAAAGCAGAGGTGACGTACTCCGGAGCTTTGCGCTTTCACTTAAAAAGAGAGAGCGGCCGCGCGGGTCACTGACAGTGGGTCCAAGGGGCCCACTGGTCAGGTTTGACCGTTTTCCCTCGCCCTCCCTTCTCTCTGCCCGAACGGCGCGGGGCTCCGGCGATCGCCGGCGACGAACGGCGGCTCCTTGAGGGCATCTGAGGGCAAGGATGGGTTGGCCAGACCGAGGCGATCCTCTCGGTGGGCGTTAGGCAGGTGGGGATGGAGGAGGCCACCGGCGGCGAGCTCCGCGGCAGAGGGGGCTGCGGTGGTGAAGTGATATCTGGGCTCCGGTGACCCTTGGCCGAAGCGGAGGCGCTAGGAAGCTCCGCACAACTACAGGGGAGTTCTTGGTGGCGTTGGATTGGCGGGGGAAGCTCCGGTTGCGACGAACGGCACTGGATTGCGACGGCCACCGAACTTGCCGGAGGCGGGGAAGAAAGAGCTTTCCCGTCGATTGCTGGCTGTGGGAGGGCTATGGTGGTGGTCTGGGGTTGCTTGAGTGTTTGGTTCAGCTCGGGGTCCCTTTAAATAGGCGCTCGAGGCTGGCTCCCATGGTGGCCGAGGATAAGATCGCCGTTGACCACTTTTCTGTAGTTGCAGGGCATCGTGGCGGCGACGAAAGCGTGCCGACGAGCGGAAGGATAAGCACGGCCTGTGCTCTGGGGCAGCTGGCGTGCGCTGGCGGTTTGGGCGGCGCCGTCCGCGGCGGAATCCGCTGCCGACGCCGGCGTGCTGCCAAGGCGGCGTTGCAGGGTGCCAGGGAGAGTTTGGAGGGTACTGGAGAGAGGGCGAGTGCCTGGCGTGGTTCGGCAGGCGAGCAGGGGCCAGAGATGGGACGCGACGAGGGCGGCAGAGCGGCGTGTCGGCTCAGTGCGCGCGCGTGCAAAACGTGCGCTCTGGGCACGCCCAGAGCACACACGGCAGGTGTTCAACGCAATGCCAGTGTGTTCTAGAGAGCTTGGGTGAGGCTGGCAAAGAACAGAACAAGGGTAGGGGTGGCTAGGAGCTCAGTGGACAAGGTTGTTGGGTCAGTGGAACAAAATCACAGTGCAAACAAAGAACTCATGCCAAAACAAACTGTGCACACCAGGTGTTCGACAGAATGCCAGATGTACTTAGGCAACTCTTGGAGTGGACAAAATCTCCAGATCAGTGTCTCTTTAGATGCAGGAGATGGTGGTAAGATTAGTTTGGCAAAAACAGATAGTTGATAGTGCAGGAATTTGAGAAAACCAGTTTTGGGCAGAAACTAAAGGCTGACATTGCATGCACCAAAAATATGCCAATGGGTCCAATCTCCTGGACTTAAGAGTTTTGAAGGGAGGGCTACAAGTAGGAAAAAGCTCAGGGTTACTAGAGCAAAGAAAAATAAGGTTGCAGTACAAATCACCAATTTGGACCAGAATGCAAAAGAGGTTGATCCACTCAAATTTTTCAAAGAACATCACTGGGTTTTTGCTTGAAGATGAATTGTATGCATCCACTGACATCTCCAAACACTTGGAAGAATTTTTAAAGAAATATTTAAATGGGTTGTAGTGCAAAAGTGCCCACTGGACCAGATTGGAAAAGTTGGTGTAGAGCTCAAAATCTCCAATGGCCAAGAGGTACTTTTGCATGAAATGATGTGGAAACATCACATGAAATCCCCAAATTTTGGTGAAATTTTTAAAAGCATTTATCAAATGGTTGCAGTGCAAAAAGGGGCTCCAAATTTATGAAAGATCATTTTAAAAGAATAAAGCTCATGAAAAAAATTATGCAAATAAATCCACTGATAACGGATTGATCTTATAAAGAGGGCACACAAGTCCAATACTACTCTTTGAAGGTTTTTCCACTTGAAGTAAAAATTCACCATAACAAAAGGGTAAATCTTGACAAATGGAAAAGTTTTATTTCCTGGCAACATTTTAATAAATAAAACAAGGCCAAAATTTTGGGGTGTCACAACCTTCATCAGATCTATAGAGAGAATTTACCTTTACTACCTGTGTCGGGTTATCAAGACCATGTATTTCTTCAATAGGTGGTAAATTCTTAACATCTTCAGCTTTAATACCCTTTTCTTTCATAGATTTCTTTGCCTCTTGCATATCTTCAGGACTGAGAAATAGAATACCCCTTTACTTCGGAGTTGGCTTACGAGTTGGTTCAGGAAGTGTCCAATTATTTTCATTAGTCAATATATTATTCAATAGCAATTTAGCTTGATCAACTGTTCTTTCCCTGAAAACACAACCAGCACAACTATCAGGTGGTCTCTGGAAGCATCGGTTAGTCCATTATAAAAGATATCAAGTATTTCATTTTTCTTGAGAGGATGATCAGGAAAAGCATTAAGTAATTAGACAAGCCTCCCCCAAGCTTGTGGGAGACTCTCTTCTTCAACTTGCACAAAATTATATATTCCCCTTAAAGCAGCTTGTTTCTTATGAGCAGGGAAATATTTAGCACATAAGTAATAAATAATATCCTGGGGACTACGCACACAACCAGGATCAAGAGAATTAAGCCATATTTTAGCATCACCCTTTAATGAGGACGGAAATAATTTAAGGATATAGTAGTAACGAGTTTTCTCATCATTAGTGAATAGGGTGGCTATATCATTTAATTTAGTAAAATGTGCCACAATAGTTTCAGATTCATAGCCATAAAAAGGATCAGATTCAACCAAAGTAATTATCTCAGGGTCGACAGAGAAATCATAATCCTTATCAGAAATACAGATAGGTGAAGTAGCAAAAGCAGGGTCATATTTCATTCTAGCATTCAAAGATTTTTCTTTCAGCTTAGCTAATAATTTCTTAAGATCATATCTATCATTGCAAGCAAGAAAATCTCTAGCAGTTTCTTCATCCATAACATAACCCTCAGGCACAACAGGCAATTCATATCTAGGGGAGAATCTTCATCATCACTTTCATCAATATTATCAGTTTCAATAATTTCATTCTCTCTAGCCCTAGCAAGTTTTTCATCAAGAAATTCACCTAGTGGCACAGTAGTATCAAGAAATTCACCTAGTGGCACAGTACCACTACCTATGGGCCAGTGGTTTGGCTTATGTACATCGGATTTCCTGATGATTATCAGACGGACTTTTACCTGCAACATTCTGTAGATGACTATGGCCATCTGGTCTCTTGGAATAACCCCAATATCGACCGTCGTGTTGTGCTGATCAAAGTCCAGGTTATTCACATGCGTCTGATTCCTAAGAGCATCATTGTCCGTCAGTTGGGAGGGGACCATGCTTGCTGGACTGCTGCAGTCTTCATTCTTCGGGGAGCAGACTGGAATGCCCATGATCCTGAAGTTCCTGTTGCAGATGAAGAACCACCGCCTGCTAATGGTGTCCCTCACCCCATGTTCAGGGATGGCCTTACTGCCGAGCAGCTCTACCAGCAGCAGCTACAAAACTGGCTGATTCAGAATGGTGTTGCCAATGAAAATGGCCCTCACAATGCTGCCCATCCAGATGCTCCTCAACATGCCCAGTGGGATGCTTGGCCTGAATCTCCTGCGCCTCAAATGCCTGCCGCCCTGGTTAACTTTCAAGCTTGGTTAGCGGCTCAGGGTCTCCACATTCAAGATGGCATTCTGCCTGAAGACAACATTTCGGACAGTCTGAACTCTGCTTGGGATTCTAGTTCTCATGGCAGCACTACTGGGTCAGTCCAAGCTGCTGAAGGGCCTGACAATACTCTGCTGGTGATTCCTACTAGACATGAAGTCATTGCTGTTGATATTGCTGTCTCTGCTGATAATCTTCGTGTTAGCATCTCTGTGGAAGGTAATGATCTGACCAATGTGCTCATGAATGACATAATTCCCCACAACACATTTATGGCATACCTCTCTAGCTCTATTTTGTCTGTTGTTGCTGCCTATGGCCCTTGGAGCTCTGGATATGGTTTACCCCCGCTTGCCCTGCAAACAACTGTCCCTGTCATGGAATTCCAAGTGGGAACTATTGATGCTCTGTTTTCAGTTCGTCTCTCTCCACGTATTCTGAACAAGCCCCCAAGGCCATCTTCAGTTCAGATCTCTAAGCTCTTGTCTGATGAAGAAGCCCCTTCTAAAGAAGTTGTTTTACACCCACCGATTGTTGTTTCTGTAACTGCTGCGGAGGAACGTATTGAGCACCCTCCTGAAGATGGTCTTCACTCTTTCTTACCTGTCTTGCCTGGCCAGCTGGTTACTAATGCTGAGGTTGCTGCTGGACCTGTTGACGCTCTTGTTCAGCAGGAGGAGGATACTGCTTTGGCGCCAACTGAAAGTTCAACTTCTGGGCCTCTTGTTGTGACTCAACCTTTTGAGGTAACTGATTTGGGCTTGGCCCAAGTGCTACCAGATCCAGGCCCATCTCCTGCTCGCACTCGTCGCTCCAAGTTTCAGGTTCCACTGGTCACTACTGAAGTTAGGCGCAGTACTCGCTCCACTAGATATGATGGTTTCAGAGTGCCACAGATTTCTGATGTCCGAGCTCCTGTTTCCAAGGTCAAGCCAAGACAGGCTCCATCGGCTGCTTCAATCTCCTCTGCGCCTCCAACTGTCCAAGCCCCTCCCCCCACACCCCTTCGCACTATGCAGGAGATCGGCATCAACCGCTGTGCTGTGCCTCCTTCTGAGCTCACGGAAGAGGCGCTGCTCGCTGCTGCAATCCCTGATGATCAGGCAGGGACTGACGGGGAGGAAGCTACCTCCTTGGAGTAATTTCCTGGTTCTTCATCATGCCCCTTTTGCGTAACTGGAATGTACTCTGTTGGAATGTTCGTGGTTTAAATTCAGACAAAAAACTTCTGGCTCTCTCTAATGCTATCTCTGTCAGTGGTTGCGCCATAGTTTGCCTTCAGGAAACTAAAAAACCTCTTGTTGATCTGGCGTTTATTAAAACTTGTTGCCCTAAGAGATTCAATAAATTTGCTTTTGTTCCCTCTCGCGGTGCCTCGGGTGGCATCCTTACTATTTGGAATAGCTCTGTTTTTACTGGTGATGTGGTCATCTCGAATGACTTCGTGTTGGGTGTCAAATTCATCAGCACAGTTTCTGCATAGTCATGGTCTCTGTACAATGTTTATGGACCATGCAAAGGTCCGGCCCGGGAGGATTTCATTCAGTGGCTGTATGGCATGGATATTCGATCAAATGATGATTGCCTTCTCCTTTGGTGATTTCAACTTCATTCGTGGCCCTGACAACCGTAACAAACCTGGTGGTGACCCCAATGACATGTGCACTTTCAATGATATTATACGTAAAAACAATCTAATTGAATTACCACTCAAAGAACGCCTGTATACTTGGAGTAATATGCAACAAGATCCGTTGCTAGAACAACTCGACTGGTTCCTCACTTATTTGCACTGGACGCTTACCTATCCAAATACAATTGTAAAACCTCTTTGCAAGCCGGTTTCAGATCATACTCCTTGCGTGGTAACCATCGAGACAAAAATCCCCCGTGCCAAACTCTTCAGATTTGAAGCATATTGGTTATTGCATCCTGGATTCATGGATGTTGTTAAGAAGGTATGGTCTCGGCCTATCAACTCCTCCAATGCGGCCATGGTTCTTTGCCGAAAATTCAAGCTCCTGCGTCAAGAGCTCAAAGTATGGAGCAAGAATATCTCTAGATTATCAGTGGCAATTGAGAACACTAATACTCAATGAGTTGGACGATCTAGAAAACATAAGACCTCTCACCAACCCTGAATGCAACTTCCGTAAGATCATCAAACATCACCTGCTCAGGCTGTTGGACTATCAAAAGCACTATTGGAAAAAACGTTGCACCATACGTTGGGTTAAATTCGGAGATGAAAATACCAAAATTTTCCAAGCAGTTGCCACTAAGAGGTACAGGAAGAACAATGTGGCTATACTCCAAACTGATGATGGCATGATGGTTGAGGATCATACGGGCAAAGAAGCTCTGTTGTTTCATGCATACACGGAGAGGCTTGGTACGTCCAACCCTACACAAATGCGCTTTGATCTTCCGGTTCTTATTCAACCGACTGCTAACCTTGATCACCTCACTGATCCATTTACAAAGGATGAAATTGATGGGGTTGTCAAAGAAATGCCTGCAGATCGAGCCCCGGGCCCAGATGGTTTTAGTGGTTTATTTCTTAAAGCTTGTTGGCAAATTATCAAGGAAGACTTATATACGCTGTGCGCTCAATTCCACGTTGGTGATCTTAATCTCCAAAGTATTAATGATGGCCTAATTACTCTCATTCCCAAAAATGGATCACCAACCATAGTTAATGACTATCGCCCGATCACCTTGCTTAACTGTTGTCTTAAACTTATCACTAAGCTGCTGGCCAATCGTCTACAAAAGGTGATCCTACAGATCATTCATCGCAACCAATACGGTTTCATCAAAGGGCGGTCCATCCAAGATTGTCTGGCTTGGACATTTCAGTATATCCATCAATGTCAGGCCTCCAAAAGACAAATTGTGCTTCTGAAGCTAGACTTTGCTAAAGCCTTCGACACCATTGAACATGAAGCAATGATTAACATTATGAAACACATGGGTGTCAATGAGAAATGGTTGTCTTGGATCAGAACGGTCTTCTCCTCGGGCCGCTCATCTATTCTGCTCAATGGTGTGCTAGGCCGCCAATTTCACTGCAGACGTGGCGTCAGACAGGGAGACCCCCTCTCACCTCTCATTTTTGTCCTCGCTGCGGATCTTCTGCAATCAGCTATTAATGATGCCTTCAGAAGAGGTCTGATTCACCTACCCTTCCCCTCCAATGGTAATATGGATTATCCGATCGTCCAATACGCCGATGACACGTTACTTCTCATGCATGCATGCCCTAGACAAGTTGTGATCATCAAGAACATTCTATTTGATTATGCCCAGTCTATTGGCCTGAAGAACAACTTCCATAAATCCACATTAATACCCATCAACTTGGACCTGCGATTGGCTGCAGATATTGCCTCTATCTTCGGATGCTCTATTGGTTCCATGCCTTTCACCTACCTTGGCCTGCCCCTAGGCACCTCCCGACCAACACTTCTTGACTTTATGCCTCTGGTTAGCAATGTGGAACGAAATCTTTCCTCCACGCTCTCACTCATGTCGTACGCTGGGAAGCTCACATTGCTCAACACCACAGTCACGTCCCTACTCATTTATGCTATGTGTACGCTCAAGTTCCCACCTAAACTCATTGAGATACTGGATAAAATCAGGAGAAGATGCCTATGGGTCAAAAAAACTGATCAAGGTGAGAAATCCAACTCACTTGCTGCCTGGGACATGGTTTGTAAACCTAAGAAGAATGGAGGGCTTGGTGTCATAAACCTCAAGATCCAGAATGAAGCTATCCTCCTGAAGTTCTTACACAAGTTTTATAACAAACTGGATATTCCATGGGTGCAACTTACTTGGGACACATACTATGACCAGAAAATCCCACACGCAATGGATCCGGTTGGATCTTTCTGGTGGCATGACATACTAAAACTCACGCCGACATTTCGCAGGATTTCTCATGTTAATATTTTGTGTGGCTCCACCGCCCTCTTTTGGAAAGATCTCTGGACTAATCAACTGTTACTAGACTCTCATCCTCGGGCTTACTCATATGCAATTAATGAAGATATTTTTGTCCGTGATTTCTTGGGGAGCACGTCTCTTGGATTGGCCTTTCACCTGCCACTTTCCCCCCAAGCGGTTGATGACGTCCGGCACATTCAAACGATCGCTTCATCATTCCAACCTATGATCTCTGCCTCGGATGTCTGGAGCTATGTTTGGGGCAAATCTATTTACAGATCAACGGACTACTACCATTTCTACTTTCGGGAGGTCCACGCTCATAAAGTTTTTGACTGGCTTTGGAGGTCTAAATGTACTATGAAGTTGAAAGTCTTTGCATGGCTTCTCCTCCACGACAGGCTAAACACTCGGAATATGCTGAAAAGACGCCACTACAACATCGGTGATGACCACAACTGTCTGCTATGTGGGCGCAACATCGAGGAAACAGTGGAGCACATGATTTTCACATGCTCGTTTAGTAAGCGATGTTGGCAAGCCCTGGACATCAACTGGGAACCTTTCGGGGATAGGGTGCAAGCTACTGTAGACCAACAAACAAACCACCCCACGCCCATGTTATTTGAAAAATTTGTTGTGGCGTCGTGGAGCATTTGGAAGGAACGAAACAACAAACACTTTAGATCAATAGATCCTTCCTTCCGATCGTGGCTTGATAGATTCAAGAAAGACTTTGAACTTCTGCAGCATAGGGTCAAAGAGGCAAATAGGCCTCTAGTTATGGATTTCGTAAACTCTTTGCACTAGACCCCCCTCTTTTTCTAGTTCTTCTGGGTGGCACCCAAAGTGGTCTAACATACCCTCTCCCCTCCCCCCCATGATGTAAATACTCACCTTGTATAGATCCTTTTCTTCAATATAATTACACAGTAGGAGCCTTTCCTACTGTTTCTGGTAAAAAAACATTAGTATCAAGCATAGAAGTAGTTTCATCATAAGTATCATGCATAGCAGAAGTGGCATCATCAATAACATGCGACATATCAGAATTAATAGCAGAAGCAGGTTTAGGTGTCGCAAGTTTACTCAAAACAGAAGGAGAATCAAGTACAGAGCTAGATGGCAGTTCCTTACCTCCCCTCGTAGTTGAGGGATAAATTTTTGTTTTCTCATCTTTCAAGTTCCTCATAGTGATCAGCAGATATAAATCCCAAGTGACTCAAAGAATAGAGCTATGCTCCCCGGCAACGGCGCCAGAAAATAGTCTTGATAACCCACGAGTATAGGGGATCACAACCGTTTTCGAGGGTAGAGTATTCAACCCAAATTTATTGATTCGACGCAAGGGGAGCCAAAGAATATTCTCAAGTATTAGCACTTGAGTTGTCAATTCAACCACACCTGGAAAACTTAATATCTGCAGCAGTATTTAGTAGCAAAGTAGTATGGAAGTAACGGTAACGGTGGCAAAAGTAACAGTAGCAGTTTTGTAGTAATTGTAATAGTGGCAACGGTAAAGTAACTAAGCAAAGATCAATATGTGAAAAGCTCGTAGGCATTGGATCAGTGATGGATAATTATGTCGGATGCTATTCCTCATGTAATAGTTATACGTAGGGTGACACAGAACTAGCTCCAGTTCATCAATGTAACGTAGGCATGTATTCCGAATATAGTCACACGTGCTTATGGAAAAGAACTTGCATGACATCTTTTGTCCTACCCTCCCGTGGCAGCGGGGTCCTATTGGAAACTAAGGGATATTAAGGCCTCCTTTTAATAGAGTACCGGACCAAAGGATTAACACTTAGTGAATACATGAACTCCTCAAACTACGGTCATCACCGGGAGTGGTTCCGATTATTGTCACTTCGGAGTTACTGGATCATAACACATAGTAGGTGACTAATGACTTGCAAGATAGGATCAAGAACTCACATATATTCATGAAAACATAATAGGTTCAGATCTGAAATCATGGCACTCGGGCCCTAGTGACAAGCATTAAGCATAGCAAAGTCATAGCAACATCAATCTCAGAACATAATGGATACTAGGGATCAAACCCTAACATAACTAACTCGATTACATGATAAATCTCATCCAACCCATCACCGTCCAGCAAGCCTACGATGAAATTACTCACACACGGCGGTGAGCATGATGAAATTGGTGATGGAGGAAGGTTGATGATGACGACGGCGACGGATTCCCCTCTCCGGAGCCCCGAACAGACTCGAGATCAGCCCTCCCGAGAGAGATTAGGGCTTGGCGGCGGCTCCGTATCGTAAAACGCGATGAATCCTTCTCTCTAATTTTTTTCTCCCCGAACGTGAATATATAGAGTTGGAGTTGTGGTCGGTGGAGCACCAGGGTGTTGGGGAACGTAGTAATTTCAAAAAAATTCCTACGCACACGCAGGATCATGGTGATGCATAGCAACGAGAGGGGAGAGTATGTCCACGTACCCTCGTAGACCAAAAGCGTTAACACAACGCGGTTGATGTAGTCGTACGTCTTTACGATCCGACCGATCCAAGTACCGAATGTACGGCACCTCCGAATTCAGCACACGTTCAGCTCGATGATGTCCCGTGAACTCCGATCCAGCAGAGCATCACGGGAGAGTTCCGTCAGCACGACGTCGTGGTGACGGTGATGATGTTGCTACCGACACAGGGCTTCGCCTAAGCACCGCTACGATATGACCGAGGTGGAATATGGTGGAGGGGGGCACCGCACACGGCTGGAATAGATCAATAGATCAACTTGTGTGTCTAGAGGTGCCCCCTGCCCCCGTATATAAAGGATCAGGGGGAGGAGGCCGCCGGCCAGGAGGAGGGCGCGCAAGGAAGGAGTCCTACTCCCACCGGGAGTAGGACTCCCTCTTTTCCTAGTTGGAGTAGGAGGGGGAAAGGAAGGGAAGGAGAGAGGAGGAAGAAAAGGGGGCGCCGCCCCCCATACTTGTCCAATTCGGACTAGAGGGGGAGGGGGCGCGCGGCAAGCCCTAGCCGCCCCTCCTCTTCTCCACTAAGGCCCATCTTGGCCCATTAAACTCCCCGGGGGGTTCCGGTAACCCCCCAGTACTCCGGTATATGTCCGAAACTCCCCGAAACCATTCCGGTGTCCGAACATAGTCATCCAATATATCGATCTTTATGTTTCGACCATTTTGAGACTCCTCGTCATGTCCGTGATCACATCCGGGACTCCAAACTACCTTCGGTACATCAAAACACAAAAACTCATAATACAATCGTCATCGAACTTTAAGCGTGCGGACCCTACGGGTTCGAGAACTACGTAGACATGACCGAGACACGTCTCCAGTCAATAACCAATAGCGGAACCTGGATGCTCATATTGGCTCCCACATATTCTACGAAGATCTTTATCGGTCAAACCGCATAACAACATACGTTGTTCCCTTTGTCATCAGTATGTTACTTGCCCGAGATTCGATCGTCGGTATCTCAATACCTAGTTCAATCTCGTTACCGGCAAGTCTCTTTACTCGTTCCGTAACGCATCATCCCGCAACTAACTCATTAGTTACAATGCTTGCAAGGCTTATAGTGATGTGCATTACCGAGTGGGCCCAGAGATACCTCTCCGACAATCGGAGTGACAAATCCTAATCTCGAAATACGCCAACCCAACAAGTACCTTTGGAGACACCTGTAGAGCACCTTTATAATCACCCAGTTACGTTGTGACGTTTGGTAGCACACAAAGTGTTCCTCCGGTAAACGGGAGTTACATAATCTCATAGTCATAGGAACATGTATAAGTCATGAAGAAAGCAATAGCAGAATACTAAACGATCAACTGCTAAGCTAACGGAATGGGTCAAGTCAATCACATCATTCTCCCAATGATGTGATCCCGTTAATCAAATGACAACTCATGTCTATGGCTAGGAAACATAACCATCTTTGATCAACGAGCTAGTCTAGTAGAGGCATACTAGTGACACTCTGTTTGTCTATCTATTCACACAAGTATTATGTTTCCAGTTAATACAATTCTAGCATGAATAATAAACATTTATCATGATATAAGGAAATAAATAATAACTTTATTATTGCCTCTAGGGCATATTTCCTTCACAGGGGGCCCACGAGGCAAGGGGGGCGCCCCCACCCTCGTGGACAGGGTGTGGGGCCCTGGTCTTGATTATTTCGCCAGTATTTTTTATTTATTCCAAAAATATTCTCCGTGAAGTTTCAGGTCATTTTGAGAACTTTTATTTCTGCACAAAAATAACACCATGGCAATTCTGCTGAAAACATCGTCAGTCCGGGTTAGTTCCATTCAAATCATGCAAGTTAGAGTCCAAAACAAGGGCAAAAGTGTTTGAAAAAGTAGATACGATGGAGACGTATCACTGGCCCATGCGACCGCCACCAAAGAAGGTTCGGGTGAACGACGGGCTGGCTCCTCACTAAGCTGCGTCCCCCGGAAGGTAGCACCTCCCAGTACCAGCCTGGCGGAGCCCAGTCCCGGACATGGCCCCTCTGATCAAGCAGGTGTCCTCCGCCGAGTCGACAACGAGGATGCGGGATAGGCATCGTCGACGTCGATGCGGGAATAATTGCTTTAACTAAAAAAATAACAACAAATGTGACATGTTCAAAATATGGCATGTCCACTTCAAAACGAATCAACCTAGAATACTGTTAAATACACCTAAAAATAAACTAGTTCTATTAATTTTCTTACTAAAAATAAACTAGTTCTATAGTAAAATTTTAATTAGATCATCAAATCTCATATACCTAAATTTTCTTACTAAAAATAAACTAGTTCTAGTAATTCAACTAAACTAAACACTACTGCCCTAATTAACATCTAGTTAAACCCTACTACCCTAGTTCTTAAGCATCTACAAGTACTAACTAATTAGATGAACCCTAGCTAGGTACTTAAGCATCTGCAACTACTTAAGCACCCATTGATGAACCCTGGGAATTTGTCCTAAAAACTACTTAAGCATCTACAACTACTACCCTAATTAACATCTAGTTTACAATTATATTTACTTAACTACATTGGGTGCACAACAACTATATAACTACTTAAGCATCTATAAGTAGTAGCTAATTTGATGAACCCTAACTAATTAGATGAACCCTAGGAACCCTAGCTAGGCAGAGGTAGGGGGAGGAGGAGGAGGTGTGGGCGTGCTCACCTCGGGCACCGGCAGAGTTAGGGAGCGGTCGAGGGACGGGCACGCGGCGTCGAGGTCGGGGTCGGCGCTCTGGCACGCGGCAGAGGGCGGCGATGTAGGGCGACGAGAACGGCGGCCACCGAGGGCAGCATAGGTCATGCGGAGGGCGACGGGAGAGCGTGCGGCGGCCTATGGTGATGTAGGGCAACGACGGCGGCGACAACAGATCATGGGGGGATTTGGGGGAAGTGGCCGTGGGGAAGAAGAACCACGTGGTTAAGTCAAAAATAGGAGTAGCACTGGCCAGGAAAAGAGCTACTGCTACATTAGCTATAGCTAACTTAGCTATAGCGCTGGCTGACATAACGCGCAACTGCTAAGTTAGCTATAGCGCCTGTCTTGAAAGCACGCTGCTGCTACGCCTTTCTCCTTTATTTTTATTTTTCATTTATTTTCCTTCACATTTTCTTTTTTTCCTTCCCCTTTTTCTATTTCTTTCATTTTCATTTACTTTTCTATATGTTTTTCATTTTATTTTTTCATTAGCAGTAGCGCTTTCCGCGTACTTATCAGCAGCGCGCTTTGCATAAGCTCGCTACTACTATTCGTAGTCTGGCGAGAACAGTATGGGAATTGTAGTAGTAGCGCTTCTTTCCTAAGACGTGCTACTGCTATAAACTTAGGTGCAGCGCGTTTGTTTGCCGCGCGCTAGTGGTAAATAGTAGTAGCGCTTCTTTTTTACCAGCGCTACTAGTAAGTTTCTGTGTATAAGGTTTTCCCTAGTAGTGTCTGTATCAGCTCCTGCAATAGGTCTGTCACCTAGCGGTGCATTAAGGACATAATTCTTCTGTGCAGCAATGAGGATAATCCTCAGATCACGGACCCAGTCCGCTTCATTGCTACTATCATCTTTCAACTTATTTTTCTCTAGGAACATATCAAAAAATAGGCTAACTACATCGCGAGCTATTGATCTACAACATAGATTTGGAAATACTATCAGGACTAAGTTCATGATAAATTAAGTTCAAATTAATCAAATTACTAATGAACTCCCACTTAAATTAACATCCCTCAAGTTATCTAAGTGATACATGATCCAAATCAACTAACCCATGTCCGATCATCACGTGAGATGGGGTAGTCATCAATGGTGAACATCTCTATGTTGATCATATCTACTATATGACTCATGTTCGACCTTTCGGTCTCCAGTGTTCTGAGACCATGTCTGTACATGCTAGGCTCGTCAATTTTAACCCAAGTATTCTGCATGTGTAAAACTCTCTTACACCCGTTGTATGTGAACGTAGAGTCTATCACACCCGATCATCACGTGGTGTCTCGAAATGGCAAACTTTCGCAACGGTGCATACTCGGGGAGAACACTTAAATCCTTAAATTTAGTGAATGTATCATCTTATAATGCTACCGTCGTTCTAAGCAAAATAAGATGCATAAAAGATAAACATCACATGCAATCAAAATACGTGACATGATATAGCCATCGTCATCTTGTGCTTTTGATCTCCATCTCCAAAGCATCGTCATGATCTCCATCGTCACTGGCTCGACACCGTGATCTCCATCGTTGCGTCATGGGCGTCTCGCCAACTATTGCTTCTACAACTATTGCTAACTCATAGCGATAAAGTAAAGAAATTACATGGTGTTTGCATTTCATACAATAAAGAGACAACCATAAGGCTCCTGTCGGTTGCAGATAAATTACAAAACATGATCATCTCATACAGTCACGTATATCACATCATGTCTTGACCATATCACATCACTACATGCCCTGCAAAAAAAGTTAGACGTCCTCTACTTTGTTGTTACAAGTTTTACGTGGATGCTACGGGCTTCTAGCAAGAACCGTTCTTACCTACGGCAAAAACCACAACGGTGATTCATCAAGTTTTCTGTTTTAACCTTCTTCAAGGACCGGTCGCAGTCAAATTTGATTCAACTAAAGTAGGAGAAACAGACACCCGCCAGCTACCTTTATGCAAAACTAGTTGCATGCCAGTCGGTGGGAACCGGTCTCATGTGCGTGGACATGTAAGGTTGGTCCGGGCCGCGCTATCTGTAAGTGCATCTAGTGCCACCCCTAGTTGGTTTTGGAGTATTGACGACAAACTTGGTTGAGGGACTAATGTGTTTGTGAGAATTGTAGGATAACACAGGTAGTAGTCCCTTATTGATTCGGTTTACCTACCAGAGATGACCCCTAAAAATGTGTGAAGACATTGAAGACAATGGTGGTTCGTGAAGACATTGACGATGAAGATTATGACATGAGAAGACATTCATATGAAGACAATGGAGTGCGAAGACATAGTGTTTCATAGTTTCCTTTTCTTCTTTGTTGAGTCATAGGAACCACCATACTGTTAAGTGGGGTCCCAGTGAACAAAGTCAGAATGACTGAAGTGATGCTCAACCAAATCCTATGTCTTCGAGCGAAGACAATGAGAGCAAATCTGATGTAGAGCTAGATGAGTCAGCTTTACTTGTAGCCCAAGTCAAGCTGCCGCGTGTTTTTGAAATCTGACCTTGGACACGTGTCGGTTCCTTAGTGACCCAGGGCCATTTCGGACAAAGCAGGTCGGGTTGCCTCCTGGCTATAAAGAGCCCACCCCCTACACCATAAATTGGTGGCTGCTTAGAGTTAGTGCACGGTTTTTGTTGTTTGAGAGCAACCCACCTCCGAAGCATTTGAGAGAGAGATCCTTGCGAAGACAAAGCCCAAAACACCCAGAGCCAAAGAGTGTTAGGCATCACTGAAGTTTTTCTGTCCGCGTGACCTGAAGACTTGTTACACTGGAGGACTGTGAATCCTCCAGCCGGTTAGGCGTCGCGTTCTGAGCATCCAAGAGCCATTGTGGATTGCCAGTGAACGAATTCTGTGAAGGTTTGGAAGTCTACCTTGAAGACTTACTAGAGTGATTGGGAGAGGACTGGGTGTCCTTAGCTCAAGGGGAATAAGGTGAAGACGCGGTCTTTTGAGTTAAATCTCAGCCTCCCTAACCAGACGTACAGTTGACACAACAACTAGAACTGGTCTACCAAATCCTTGTCTTCACCAAGCAACTAGTTCTATCCTCCACTTCCCTTTAAATTGTAGTTTGTCTTTGTGAAGTCATTGTCTTCTTGCATGATATGATTGTCTTCACTGTGTGAAGAATGTTTGTTGTTTGGCTTCATACTGTCTTCCATCCTGATCCATACTACCTAGCTGCTGATAGTCTTTGTGCTTTCACTTCATTGCTTACTTGACTATGGCTAGTCTAGTGTAGTCTACCTTCCGCTGCATACCAATAGGTTCATTTCTATTGTTTGTCTTCAAATACGTCGTGTTTTGAAGACTTTCATAAAAATCGCCTATTCACCCCCCCCCCCTCTAGTCGATAACTAGCACTTTCAATTGGTATCAGAGCAAGGTGCTCCCTTGTTTTGTGTGATTCGGTTTAACCACCTGGAGTTTTAACTATGTCGACTGCAGGGATAATCAAGGTCTCCGCTGTGTGCCCTATCTTCGATGGCACTGATTACCCCTATTGGAAGAATAAGATGCGTATGCATCTTGAAGCCATTGACGTCGACCTCTGGTATGTCGTCAAGAATGGTGTTCCCAATGTCAGTGAAGGTGTCACCGCTGATGATGTCAAGAGGTTCATTCAACTGGATTCAACTGCCAAGAACATCATCTGTGGTCATCTGACCAAAGGACAGTATGGTCGTGTGAGTGCACTGGAAACTGCGAAGCTAGTCTAGGACTAGCTCTCCAAGGTCAACGAAGGCGTCTCAACTCAGAGAGACCCAAGGATTGATGTTCTTCGCAACCTCTTCAACCGCTTCAAGAGAAACGACAATGAGAATGTCCAGCTCACGTTTGATCGCCTCACTGATATCACAAATGAGCTTCGCGTACCTGGCGCCACTGAGATCACCAAGCACGAAATCGTCAAGAAGCTTCTGAGATCACTTGACAGCTCATTCGACACCCTGGCCCTAATGATTCAAGAACGTCCTAACTTCAAGACTCTCGATCTGTCTGACATACTTGAGAGGCTCAACACACATGAGTTCCAGTTATCTGAGAAGAGAGACATCTATGGCCCCAACTATGGCCGAACTCGCGCTTTGAAGGCAAAGGTTGTTTCCTCATCTGAAGAAGAATCCGGCTGCAGTTCTAGGGATCCTGAAGACATTGGAAAGGAGCTAGCTATGATCGTGAAGAAGTTCCAGAAGTTCTCCAAGAAGAAAGGTTTCAGAAAGTCTTCAAGATCCATCTCAAGAAATGATGAAGCTTCTACTCGTGACCACAAGAAGAGAACATGCCACAAGTGCAAGAAACCTAGTCACTACATCTCTGAGTGTCCTCAATGGGATAATGAGATCAAGAAGAAGAAGAAGAAGAAGAAGAAGAAGAAGAAGAAGAGCAAGGAATATGATTCTGGTGACAAGAAGAAGAAGAAGAAATCCTCAAAGTCTTCTTCAAAGTCTTCATCAAAGTCTTCATCTCACAAGAAGATCTCATCAAGCAAGGCTCGTGCATTTGTTGGCAAGGAGATGGATTCAAAGGAGGAGTCTGCTTCCGAGGAGGCAGAGGTGGAGTCTGAGGAGGAGTCCGATTCAGGTGTGGCAAGCCTGGCACTGGCTTCAGCGTATGTCGCCAAGTCCATCTTCAACACCGAAGACAATGGCCTCGTCCCCAACGTTGATGCTGATGATGAGGACGACCCTGCTCCTACCTACTGCTTCATGGCACGTGGTGCCAAGGTAAACTCACGTGATGCTTACTTTCAAAAATCCAGTGAAGATGACTCTGAATGTGAATCTAAACCTAGCTACAAAACACTTGCTAAAATTACAACAGAACAACAAACTGCTATGGAACATATTCAAAAGTTGCTAGACAAAAGCGATGACCTGTTGGACGCGGAAATGACTCGAACTCAGTCCTTAATTGAAGACATTAAAAATCTTCATGTTAAGTACGAGGAACTTGAAAGTCGTCATGAAATTCTCTCAACTACTCATGAAAAGCTTTCCTATGATTATCTTCAAAGGAAGCAAGAACTTGAAAACTTGAGAGCGACTCATGAAGATCTTCAAAAGGAGAACGAGTCACTCCACGCTCAACAGATAAGTTCCGCTCAGGAAGGCTTTGAACCACCATGTCTAAAATGTCTTGAGCGTGATAATGCTGTCTCTGTTGCTGAATGTTCTACTGTTGCTACTGTTGCAATATCTTCAACTGCTGATGTGGTAACTAACCCCTCTACTGAGGATACCACTACTATTGCTGATGAAAATGCCAGGTTGAAGACATTGCTTGAAACAGCAATGTACAAAAGTCTCAAAGGGCATCAGACACTATGTGATGTCCTCAAGAAACAGATTCTGAACCAAAACCCTAGGAAGGAGGGTGTTGGGTTCGAGAGGAAAATGAATGTTGATGGTTCATACTGGAAGCCTGAGTAGTACCCCAAAACCACATGGGTTGCTGCAAAAGGACCTTCAGTGGATCCATCTACCTTATTTGGCTTCACTTGTGCTAACCCGATTATCATTGACGAATCCTTTGATGCAAACTATAAAATGTTTAAGAATCAGAATGGTGAAGTGTTTGCCAGGTATATTGGTACCAACTGCAGGAATGGACCACCTTTGAAGAAGATCTGGGTGCCCAAAAGTTGTCTTGAGAAGCTTCCTGTGAATGTCATCATGACACCACCTAGGAAGAAGACAAACCCCACACCAAAGGCTTCATATGGTCTAAAGGCTTCATACAGATAGAGGACTCACCAGAGTCACCCTAACGCCAATATTTTGCAGGGAAACCATACTCAGACTTATGAATATGAGCGTGTTTCATCAAACCGCTATGTTCATAAGACCAAGAATTTTCTGCTTATTCTTATGAGTATTATTCACCTCCTGCAAGGCTATTTGCTAGGGCTCCAAAGCCGAAGTTCTCAGATGCTGCACTTAGACTCATTGCTTCTAAGCCACCCCTGAAGATGTGGGTGGTTAAGAAAAATTAACTCTCTTTTGCAGGGAAAGGTCTCTAGCCGGAAATCAAAGGCTTCTGATGCTTATGCTGGGGACCTAAAACATCTTGTGGGACGCAAGATAAAATGTCCAAATGGTCTTACTATGTATTTCGTCCCGGGATTTCTTGACAAACATCCTATCTACCCTAACCAGGATCTAAACTTTCATAATATGCTTGTTCGTCAAATGTTTATGCTTCACATTTCCCTCGGTGAAGCCTATCCCCCTAACTGCACTGTAGGGTACGACACCAAAGGCTTCTGAGTGGATTATGGACAGTGGATGCACTAACCACATGACTGGTGATCAAAGTCTTCTTATGGATTCAACCCTCCGTCCGTCTAACAAGAGTCACATCACATTTGCTAACACTGGTAAAAGAAAGGTATTGGGCCTAGGTAGAATTGAAATCTCAAAGGAATAGCACATGGATAAAGTGATGCTTCTTGAATCCCTTGGTTTCAACTTAATGTCTGTCTCAATGCTTTGTGTTCTGAACATGATTGTGATATTTGGAAAATATCGTTGCCTTGTGCTTATGGAATCTGACAAATCTCTAGTCTTCGAAGGGTATCGAAAGGATGATTTGTACATGGTAGATTTCTCAGCAGGACCATAGTTGACCGTATGTCTTCTAGCAAAAGCTCCAGAGTGCTGGCTCTGGCATTGGAGGCTAGGACATGCGGGCATGAGGAACCTGTACACTCTCGTGAAGAAGAAGCGTGTCATAGGCATCGAGGGCGTCAAGTTCCAAGAAGGATCATCTGTGTGGTGCCTGCGAAGCTGGAAAGATGACTCGGGCCAAGCATCCCTCAAAGACAATCATGACGACGACATGTCCTTTCGAGCTGCTACACATCGACTTATTTGGCCCTACTCACTACTCTACCCTCACTACCACAGCTTGTCTCTATGGCTTCCTCATTGTTGATGATTACCCAAGATAAACATGGGTGCACATAATTCTCTACCAGAATGAAGTGCAGGATGTCTTCAGACGATTCGCCAATCGTGCCATGACCAACTATGGCATCAAGATCAAGCACATCAGGAGTGACAATGGCACAGAATTCAAGAACACCGGCCTCGACACTTATCTTGATACATTGGGCATCACACATGAGTTCTCAGCTCCTTATACACCTCAGCAGAATGGCATCGTGGAGCGCAAGAATAGAACCCTCATTGAGATGGCACGGACGATGCTTGATGAGTACAAGACACCAAGGAAGTTCTGACCTGAAGCCATTGATACTGCATGCCACGTCATCAACCGTGTTTATCTTCACAGGCTTCTAAAGAAGACATCATATGAGCTCCTAACTGGTAAGAAGCCAAACGTCAGCTACTTCAGAGTATTTGGTGCTAGGTGCTGGTGTTGGGTAACGTAGTATTTCAAAAAAAATCCTACGATCATGCAAGATCTATCTAGGAGAAGCATAGCAACAAGCGGGGAGAGTGTGTCCACGTACCCTCATAGACCAAAAGCGGAAGCATTTAGTAACGCGGTTGATGTAGTCGAACGTCTTCGCGATACAACCGATCCAAGTACCGAACGTACGACACCTCCGCGATCTGCACACGTTCGGCTCCGTGACGTCCCTCGAACTCTTGATCCAGTTGAGGCCGAGGGAGAGTTTCGTCAGCATGACGGCATGGTGATGGTAATGATGAAGTTACTGGCGCAGGGCTTCGCCTAAGCACTACGACGATATGACCGAGGTGTGTTTCTGTGGAGGGGGCACCACACACGGCTAAAAGATCAACTTGTGTGTTCTAGGGTGACCCCCTCCCCATGTATATAAAGGAGGGAGGGAGGAGGCCGGCCGGCCCTAGGTGGCGCGCCCAAGGAGGGGAGTCCTACTAGGACTCCAAGTCCTAGTAGGATTCCACCAAGAGCGAGAGAGGGGGGAGGAAGGAGAGGGAGAGGGAGTAGGAAACGGGGGCGCCGCCCCCCCCCCTTCCCTTGTCCAATTCAGACTCCAAGGGGGGGCGCGGCCTGCCCTGGCCGCCCTCCTCTCTCTCCAATAGGGCCCATGGAGGCCCATTATTTCCCCTGGGGTGTTCCGGTAACCCCTCCAGCACTTCGGTTTTACCCAAAACTATCCGGAACACTTCCGGTGTCCGAATAACATGGTCCAATATATCAATCTTTATGTCTCGACCATTTCGAGACTCCTCGTCATGTCCATGATCTCATCCGGGACTCCGAACAACGTTCGATCATCAAATCACATAAACTCATAATACAAATCATCATCGAACGTTAAGCGTGCGGACCCTACAGGTTCGAGAACTATGTAGACATGACCGAGACACATCTCCAGTCAATAACCAAAAGCGGAACCTGGATGCTCATATTGGCTCCTACATATTCTACAAAGATCTTTATCAGTCAAACCACATAACAACATACGTTGTTCCCTTTGTCATCGGTATGTTACTTGCCCGAGATTCGATCGTCAGTATCACCATACCTAGTTCAATATCATTACCAGCAAGTCTCTTTACTCGTTCCGTAATGTATCATCCTGCAACTAACTCATTAGTCACCTTGCTTGCAAGGCTTGTACTGATGTGCATTACCAAGAGGGCCCAAAGATACCTCTCCGGCAATCGGAGTGACAAATCCTAATCTCAATCTATGCCAACTCAACAAACACCATCGGAGACACCTTTAGAGCATCTTTATAATCACCTAGTTACGTTGTGATGTTTGATAGCACTCTAAGTGTTCCTCCGGTATTCGGGAGTTCCATAATCTCATAGTCATAGGAACATGTATAAGTCATGAAGAAAGCAATAGCAATAAACTAAACGATCATAGTGCTAAGCTAACGGATGGGTCTTGTCCATCACATCATTCTCTAATGGTGTGATCCCGTTCATCAAATGACAACACATGTCTATGGCTAGGAAACTTAACCATCTTTGATTAACGAGCTAGTCTAGTAGAGGCATACTAGGGACACTCTATTTGTCTATGTATTCACACATGTACTAAGTTTCCAGTTAATACAATTCTAGCATGAATAATAAACATTTATCATGATATAAGGAAATATTATTAACAACTTTATTATTGCCTCTAGGGCATATTTCCTTTAGTCTCCCACTTGCACTAGAGTCAATAATCTAGATTATATAGTAATGATTCTAACACCCATGGAGTCTTGGTGCTGATCATGTTTTGCTCGTGACAGAGGCTTAGTCAACGGGTCTGCAACATTCAGATCTGTATATATCTTTCAAACTTCTATGTCACCCTCCTTGACTAGATCGCGGATGGAATTGAAGCGTCTCATGATGTGCTTGGTTCTCTTGTGAAATCTGGATTCCTTCGCCAAGGCAATCGCTCCAGTATTGTCACAAAATATTTTCATTGGACCCGATGCACTAGGTATGACACCTAGATCGGATATGAACTCCTTCATCCAGACTCCTTCATTTGCTGCTTCCGAAGCAGCTGTACTCCGCTTCACACGTAGATCCCGCCACGACGCTTTGTTTCGAACTGCACCAACTGACAGCTCCACCATTCAATATAAATACGTATCCAGTTTGTGACTTAGAGTCATCTGTATCAGTGTCAAAGCTTGCATCGATGTAACCATTTACGACGAGCTCTTTGTCACCTCCATAAACGAGAAACATATCCTTAGTCCTTTTCAGGTATTTCAGGATGTTCTTGACCGCTGTCTAGTGATCCATTCCTGGATTACTTTGGTACCTCCCTACTATACTTATAGCAAGGCACACATCTGGTCTAGTACATGGCATGCATACATGATAGAACCTATGGTTGATGCATAGGGAATGACTTTCATTTTCTCTCTATCTTCTGCAGTGGTCGGGCATTGAGTCTCACTCAACTTCACACCTTGTAACACAGGCAAGAACCCTTTCTTTGACTGATCCATTTTGAACTTCTTCAAAATCTTATCAAGGTATGTGCTTTGTGAAAGCCAATTAAGCGTCTTTATCTATCTCTATAGATCTTGATGCCCAATATGTAAGCAGCTTCACCGAGGTCTTTCATGGAAAAACTCTTATTCAAGTATCCTTTTATGCTATCCAGAAATTCTATATCATTTCCAATCAACAATATGTCATCCACATATAATATTAGAAATGCTACAGAGCTCCCACTCACTTTCTTGTAAATACAGGCTTCCCCAAAAGTCTGTATAAAACCATATGATTCGATCATACTATCAAAACATTTATTCCAACTCCGAGAGGCTTGCACCAGTCCATAAATGGATCGCTAGTGCTTGCACACTTTGTTAGCACCCTTTGGATCGACAAAACCTTCTGTTTGCATCATATACAACTCGTCTTCTAGAAATCCATTCAGGAATGCAGTTTTGACGTCCATTTGCCAAATTTCATAATCATAAAATGCGGGAATTGCTAACATGATTCGCATAGACTTAAGCATTGCTACGGGTGAGAAAGTCTCATCGTAGTCAACTCATTGAACTTGTCGAAAACCTTTTGCAACAAGTCGAGCTTTGTAGACAGTAACATTACCGTCAGCGTCGGTCTTCTTCTTGAAGATCCATTTATTTTATATGGATTGCCGATCATCGGGCAAGTCAACCAAAGTCCACACTTTGTTCTCATACATGGATCCCATCTCAGATTTCATGGCCTCAAGCCATTTCGCGGAATCTGGGCTCATCATCGCTTCCTCATAGTTCGTAGGTTCGTCATGGTCAAGTAACATGACATCCAGAACAGGATTACCGTACCACTCTGGTGCGGATCTTACTTTGGGTGACCTACGAGGTTCGGTAGTAACTTGATCAGAAGCTTCATGATCATCATCATTAGCTTCCTCACTGATTGGTGTAGGAATCACTGGAACAGATTTCTGTGATGAACTTCTTTCCTATAAGGGAGCAGGTACAATTACCTCATCAAGTTCTACTTTCCCCCACTCACTTCTTTCGAGAGAAACTCCTTCTCTAGAAATGATCCATTATTAGCAACGAATATTTTGCCTTCGGATCTATGATAGAAGGTGTACCAAACAGTCTCCTTTGGGCATCCTATGAAGACACATTTCTCCGATTTGGGTTCGAACTTATCAGGTTGAACCTTTTTCACATAAGCATCGCAGCCCCAAACTTTAAGAAACGACAACTTCGGTTTCTTGCAAACCACAGTTCATATGGTGTCGTCTCAACGGATTTAGATGGTGCCCTATTTAACATGAATGCAGCCGTCTCTAAAGCATAACCCCAAAACGATAGCGGTAAATCAGTAAGAGACATTGTAGATCGCACCATATCTAATAAAGTGCGGTTATGACGTTCGGACACACCATTACACTGTGGTGTTCCAGGTGGCGTGAGTTGCGAAACTATTCCGCATTGTTTCAAATGAAGACCAAACTCGTAACTCAAATATTCACCTCCATGATCAGATCATTGAAACTTTATTTTCTTGTTACGATGATTTTTCACTACACTCTGAAATACTTTGAACTTTTCAAATGTTTCAGACTTATGTTTCATCAAGTAGATATACCCATATCTGCTCAAATCATCTGTGAAGGTCGGAAAATAATGATACCCGCCGCAAGCCTCAACACTCATCGGACCGCATACATCAGTATGTATTATTTCCAACAAGTCTGTTGCTCGCTCCATTGTTCCGAAGAACGGAGTCTTAGTCATCTTGCCCATGACACTACTGGAATCTGGCATTTTGCCGTCTGCCTTCTCTTTGCCGTCTACCAGCTGACGGCAAAGAGGCTCTTTGCCGTCCTCTTCCACAAAGCGGACGACAAA
This sequence comes from Aegilops tauschii subsp. strangulata, assembly GCF_002575655.3. NCBI lineage: Eukaryota > Viridiplantae > Streptophyta > Magnoliopsida > Poales > Poaceae > Aegilops > Aegilops tauschii. The sequence continues at coordinate 422,658,248 of NC_053037.3, read as the reverse complement.
GAAAGGGCAGATGGCAAAAAAGCTATTTGACGTCAGCCAGCTGATGGCAAAGAGCTAGAAGGCAGACGGCAAAGAGCCAGGTGGGCCCCACGGGGCACGGCGTGGCTAGGTCAGATTCTTTGTCGTCTGCCTAATCTTTGTCGTCTACTGGCTGGACCTTTGCCGTCCGCTGGCGGACGGCAAAGAAAGGGCCCAGCTAACGGCCGTCTCCCCCTTCTGCTATGCGCGCCCTTTGCCGTCCGCTAGCGGACGGCAAAGAACGTGCCCCCACTTAGTAACGGCCGCCCCATCTCTGTCTCTCCGGCCCCACCCCCCTCTCTCCCCTCTCTCTCACCCCTCTCTCCACCCCGCGCCCGCGCCCGCACCGCCGCCGTCGAGCACCGCCGCCGCCCGAACGCTGTCGTCGCCCCACCCCGCCGCAGCACCACCCCGCCGCCCGAAGCCCTGCGGCCCCGTCGCCACCACCGCCCAGCGCCCCCTCCGCCCGGCCAACGCCGCTCGGACCCTGCCGCCGCCCCACCCCGCCGCCCTGGAGCCCTGCGGCCCTGTCGCCACCACCGCCCGTTGCCCCCTCCGCCCGGCCAGTGCCACCCCGCCGCCCCGGAGCCCTGCGGCCCCGACACCATCACCGCCCGGCGCCCCCTCCGCCGTTGAGCAACCCCGCCGCCCGGCGCCCCTGGGCCCTGCCGCCCTGCCGCATGTGAGCCCCGGCCGCACCCCTCTTCTCCTCTTTTTTCTGTTTTTTTAGTTTAGATTACTTTTAATTTTGTTTTAGATTTAGTTTAGTTTAGATTACTTTTAGTTTAATCCCCCACCCCGACCCCCGACCCCCGACACCCTGACACCACACCCCGACCCACACCCCGACCCCGACCCCGACCCCGACACAACACCCCGGCACGACACCCCGACACCACAACCACACCCCGACCCCGACCCCGACGGGGTCATATATTTGTGAATTATGAGTTAGGTTGTATATTTTTCGATTTATGCAAAACATCATATATATTTGTGTTGATCAGGTGTATTTAAATATGCAGTTGTTTCATCGCTGTGAGGGTGTGGTGTTTGACGACCTCCCCGTGCGTTCGACGAGCTCCGCCCCTGCGTTCATTGGTGAGCACAAATGACATCTCCTCCTCCCCCCTTCATTTGCTCTGTTCCGGTCTTCGTGCCGATGAAACTTGCTAGCTATAGGTGTCAATCATCAGTATGCGTAACCACTATGCGTCTCCCGTTCAAAAGGGTTACATCTATAAATATGCATGCATTTGCATATTTATAATCGTGATTCTTTCGAATTGTCCAACGTTATCCATGGACAGCCCGAGTATGTGTAGATTGGGTTCGTTTTCCCATATGCTCTGCTCTGGATCCGATGCAGAATTTCGTTAGTGCCTCCCTGTTGTTCTCCGGGTACACATCCTCTCTGCTTATTGCCGAGACGTGTATCAGGAGAACAGCGGGGAGGTGCTGCCGAAATTTTGCGTCGGATCCGGAGCAGAGCATGGGAAAACGAACCCAATCTACACATACTCGGGTGGGATTAGGACCTATCTTTACCTATTAGCGTGTAAGTTGCATGGACGTAATAAAACTGACAAACTCCATTAAGTGATGGATATGGTTTGCTTAATTATGTATATATTTCTTGTGTGTCCAGTAGGAAGTCAATATGAGTGATAGTGCGTGGATGTACACCGGTTACACTAGTCAGAAAGTTTGGACCGAGGAATGGTTAACAAAAACCAAGGGGTTTGTTAGAGCCGCATTTGCAAATGGCCAGGAATTAAGCTGGTGCCCCTGTGCCCGGTGCAACAACTATAAAATGAGGGATGTCGGTGTGGAACGACACCTATGGGATGACAAGAATCCCTACTACGGTTGCCGGGGCGCAGGGTTGCGAGAAGAGCAGGATTAGTAATCGGCACAAGGATCGTTTACCCAGGTTCGGGCCGCGAGGATGCGTAAAACCCTAGTCCTGCTTTGGTGGATGTATTTTAGAGAGTTCTCGAGCTCTCGAACTAGCTATGGTGGGTGCGTGGTTCGGAAGAGCCGAATCCTTCTCCAGTATGTTATGGGCCTCCTTTTATAGTCGAAAGGGGCTGCCACAGTGGCATACAGGAGGTGGAAAGGCATACAGTATTGCGATCTTATCGCTCGTATTACAGGACAAGACGCATTTAATGTACCGCTGAGGTGTCCCCTAGCTTTATCGGGGACGGGGGCGAGGCCCGTCCCGTCCGTCGCCGCTCCTTCTCGCTTCGACACGCGCCCTCGCCAGCGATGAGTGCGGCGCCATGTAGGCAGGCAGGCAGCTGAGGTGGCGCAGTGGTGGAGCCTTCACGAAGATCTGCATGCCACCACGCAGGCGCTTGATGAGTTGGCCTGGGAGCTGCATGTTGTCACGCAGGTGCCTGCTCAGCTGGTTGAGCTGGCAGCTGCATGCGAACGGCGGCGGAGACTTGGTTAGTGCGGGTCTGGCAGTGGCCCGGCTGGCGTCCTCGGTGAGGGCCTTCCCGGGTGGCCCAGTAAGGGTCTTGCCGTGGCGCGCTGTCGTCCCCGGCAAGGATCTTGCCGGGGGTCTGATGGCCTTCCTCGGCAAGGATCTTGCTAAGGGCTGTTGTCTTTTAATCCTCCTCTGGTCTTGAACATTCCTTCGTCTTGGCAAAGATCTGCAGGCCACCATGGAGGTGCCTCCGGAGCCCTAGTTCCAACGTGGTTGGCTGAGTTGGAACCCGTGGGCTCGAGGGTGGCTCACTCCGCTGGTGTGGGCGAGCCGCCCCGGCAAGGGTCTTGCCGGGGTCGCTGAGGCTGCCCCTGGCAAGGATCTTGCCGGGGGAACCTGCTTCGCCTCTCTGCTTCTTTGCGGTCTTGATCTTGGCATTGCTCTGGCCGTCTTGAGCTTTGGTTTTTCCTTGGTTCACCTCCTCCGCTCTGCTTGGTGCGGCCGCGGCTTCGACTGTCCATGCACAGCTAAAGGGGTACGAAAGTGCGCCCCCTCTTTTGTACACCGACAGGAGCCCCCGGGCCTGGGCCACACATAAGCGTGACACGTTGTTGGGCCAGGCCCAAAACGGTGCGCGGGCAGGCGGGGCGGTTTTTACCGCAGTAAAACTTTTCGCGCGCCGCGCTTCCCATGACCTGTGTTGAATGCGCGATGTGGAGGGGTGCGCGTGACGTGGGCGGCATGCGTGGGGCGGTTCCCGCACGCATGCGTCACATCGTAGTAAAGAGGCGGCTCGCGCCTTCCCCGTAAAAAGAGGGAGGCGTGGAGGCGCGGCTCATTTACTGAATGGGGCCGGGTTGCGGTCTTCAAGGCGCCCACACCCCACGATCGCGGGATGGGAGAGGTCGCTTCACCCGTCCCCTTGGTTCTGCACGTTCGCCACGCGGCCTTCATGCGCCTAGGGTGGCAAGCGATGGAGGCGAGAAACCGGGCCGTCGCTGGTTGGGGCAGCGGGTCAGTCTTGATCCCCTGCGCCTCTGGTGTCTGGATTGGTCGAGCGGGCCGGCCGAGCCCCATCCCCGCCTCTTTATAAGGAGAGGGAAGGGGGGATGGCATCCTGCATTCTTCTATCTTCTATCTCCTCCTGCTTTTGCTTGTTCCTCTCACCCGCCATGGAGAAGGGGAATCCCAGTCCCTCGACGGTGGCGGCGACGGTCGCCGCTCGACAACGCGTCCCTTCTCCTCCTGAGCCCGCGGTGGTGGAGCCGGCCGCGAGGGGAAGGGGGAGGGGGCGAGGCCGTGGCAGAGGTCGTGGTGGTCGGGGAAGAGGAGGACGGGGTGGCGAGCCGGCCTCGCCCCCGCCAATGATGCCTTTTCGGATAGAGGGCCACGTTGAAGACCAGCCCTGCGAGTTCTTCATCAGGCTGCGCTGGCCTCCGCGTCGTCGTCTTCGTCTCCCCGCCCCGTTTGCTCAGGTGATGGGGCGTGACCCGCCCCAGACCCTCAGGTTGCACATGAGGGGCTGTGGGAATGGGGGCACGCGGGTCGATGTTGACTTCCTGGCTCCTCGGGTCATGTACCTGCGCCGCGGAAGGAAGACGTTCACTCGCATCCACAGCCTGACGGCAGGGCTCGTCCTCTACTTCAAATTAATGGAGGACGGCCTGCTCTCTGTCAAGGTCTTCGGAGAGTTTGGAACTCGCCTGAAGTGCTGCGTGGAGAGCTCCTCCGACGGAGACTCCGACGATGGAAGCTCTTCCTCGAGTGATAGTGACGAGGAGGACAGCGGGGCAGATGATGGGGACGAGTCCGACTAGGCGTCGGACGCCCCGCGCCTGGGCAGGTGCGGCAGTAGCAGCTTCTGCACCTGGCCGCTCCTCCGGCGGGGTTTCGCCGGGGGAGGGGCCAGCTCCTTGAACTTCTCGGGGCCGTCTCCTTGGGCGGCTGGCGTCGGGAGGCTGCGAAAGAGGAAGAGGGCGGGTGGCAAGGCTGTCAACTCGGAGTACGCCGGCACCGACGCCTTCATCGCTTATTGCCGGTCCTGCCGCCTCGTCTTCCAGCTCCTTTCCCGGCACCGTCATCACCGGCCCACCCTTGGGTAGCCACCGAGGTGTTCTCTTGGTGCTTTTTGCTGCTCGTAGCTCGCCTAGGTGCCCCTTTTGCCCTTTAGCCTTCTTGACCTACCTCCTGAGGAGAGGGACAAGAAAGGGATTACGGGCATCTTATCTCTTTTTTAGTTTGTAAGCCTGCGGCCTTCGTTAAATTTAGAACTTGTAATCCCCTTGCTCATGTTTTTCATTCCGTATGAATTGTACCTGTATGGGATGCTTTTAATGAAAAAGGGATGTTTGCTGGGTTTTTCGTTCGTGGGTAGACCCCGCGACAAGGAGCAAATCCTTGTTATTATTTAAGATAAACGTTTCTTGCCCGGCAACAGGCCTTGCCGTCCCCCTCACTTCACTCGACCATTCTCGCGCTCTTGGCAGAGGCAGGGATGGAGTGGGCTTAGGCTCCTCATTCTATCTCCTTGCCGCCGCGGCTACAACCAAATCCAGACCTAGGAGATAATCCTTAGGTATAGGAAAAAGGGGAGCACGGTAGTTTGGAGATAAAACGAGGTTTCACATGCCCCAGTTCCGTTTTGAAATGCATGACAGAGGATAAAAGACTTACCTGGATCTGCAGCCCCCGGCAACCTTGTCTCACCGCGGTTGGATCCTTGTACTTGCAGCCCCCGACAACTCTGGTTTGCCGGGGTCGGGACGCCGGTCCGTTCTCTTTCTTCTAAGTAGCTCAGCAGAAGTGCTCATGTGCCCTGCGAACCAAAGGAGGACAGAAAAGAACAGAGAGACGCGCACTCGACCTGTAGGCTAGGGGTTAGTCGCCGCTAAGCACTATCAACCCTAACCAAGGAAGAGACTCGACCTAGCATGCATGCTATAACTTAGGGCGCCAGCGCTTCATTTATTTATGCTCAGGGTCTGCGCCTGGCTTTGTACAAAGGGTTACATGCCTTGCTGGCAAGGCTTGTACAAAAGGTGGCTTGTTGGGGGGGCGGCAAGCCGCGCCTTATGGGTAAAACTTGCGAAGATGCTCAATGTTCCAGGAGTTGCTCACTAGAACGGCATCTTCGGTCTCCAGGAAGACTGCGCCGGGCCTGGTGACTCGTATTACCCGATAAGGGCCTTCCCACTTCGGCGTCAACTTGTTGGAATTCTTGGCCGACTGAACGCGCCGAAGAACAAGGTCGCCTTCCTCAAAGCTTCGGGAACGAACCTTGCGGCTATGGTAGCGGCGCAAGGCTTGCTGGTAGCGTGCTGCTCTCACAGCCGCTCGAAGACGATCTTCCTCAAGGAGCGTCGCGTCATCTTGCCGCAACTGCTCTTGCTCAAGCTCATCATAAGCGAGCACTCGAGGTGACACGTATATGAGTTCCGTGGGGAGAACTGCCTCCGCCCCATATACTAGGGCGAAGGGTGTCTGACCGGTGGCTCGATTTGGCGTCGTCCTGATTGACCAAAGAACCGCCGGCAACTCATCAATCCAGCGCCTTCCGCTCTTGTGCATCCTGTCAAAGGTCTTCGTTCTCAGGCCTCGCAACACTTCAGCGTTCGCCCTCTCTGCTTGGCCGTTGCTCCGGGGGTGTGCCACGGAAGCAAAACAGACCTTGCTGCCGAGGTCTTGAATGTACTGCATGAAGGTGTGGCTTGTGAATTGCGTGTTGTTGTCGGTGATGACTCTGCTTGGCACACCAAAACGGCAGACTAGTCCTTTGAATAACTTGACGGCTGACTGGGCTATCACCTTCCTCACTGGTTCCACCTCTGGCCACTTTGTGAACTTGTCGATTGCAACATACCAGTACTCAAAGCCCCCGACAGCACGGGGGAAAGGGCCCAGTATGTCTAGCCCCCAGACCGAGAATGGCCAGGAGAGAGGGGTCGTTTGAAGGGCTTGAGCCGGTTGATGAAGCTTCTTTGAATGGAACTGACACGCTTCACACTTGGTTACTAGTGTCGTCGCATCCTGGAGGGCGGTGGGCCAGAAGAAACCTTGCCGGAACGCCTTCCCGGCAAGGGCCCTCGACCCTATGTGGGAGCCACATATGCCTACATGTATCTCTGGCAACAGCTCCAGTCCTTCCTCCCGGGAGATGCACTTCAATTTCACACTGTTCGGCCTTTTCCTGTACAGGACGTCATCGACGAACTGGTACAGGGCAGACCGACGGGCTACTTTTTCCGCTTCTTCCTGCTCCTCAGGAAGTTCCCCTATTTGGAGGAATCGGACAGTATCCTGTGCCCACGCCGGAGCCTGGGGCTCGACGGCAAGGACCAAAGGCATTTCCTCCGACATGGGAGCGGCTGTCTCCACGGCCAGGCTCGACGCCCTGCCGGAGCCGGTTGCTCTCTGGCAGGCTCGGCATCCACGGCAGCATCCTTGCCGGCAGCCCCAGGGGGCTCGGTAGGAAAGTACTCGCCGGGACCTGATTTCCTTCGTTTGTTCCACCCTGTTGATGGTTCGACGGACGGCTGAGTTAACCGGAGCAAAAAGGTACCTGGTTCCACAGGTAGCTTAAATGCAGCATGCTTCGACAGGTAATCGGCGATGTCGTTCTCCGCTCGGGGAACGTGCTCCACCTGGATATCGTCAAAGCGCTCCTCTAGCTTCCTCACTTCATCTACGTAGGCCTCCATCAATGGCTCTGGTAATCCTTGTTGACCTGTCTGATGACAAGCTGCGAGTCACCCCTGACGATGAGCTTCTTCACCCCGAGGTCCGCCGCGATCCTGAGACCGGCAAGCAGCCCCTCGTACTCACAGTGTTGTTTGTGGACATCTCCCTGGGAAAGTGCATCTGTATCACATACTTGAGGTGCTCTCCGGTGGGTGCGACAAGCAGCACACCGGCACCGGCGCCTTGCAGCGACAAAGCCCCATCAAAGTACATGATCCAGTCACGGTCCGCTTCCTTGCCGGGGAGAACGGCCTCTTGGATTTCTTCGTCGGGTGTTGAGGTCCATTCTGCAATGAACTCTGCCAAGATTCTGCTCTGGATTGTTGAAGTACTTTCAAACTTCAACCCAAAGCTTGACAACTCCAAGGCCCATTCCACAATCCTTCTGGTCGCATCTGGGTTGTGCAGTATCTGTTGTAGCGGGAGGCGGGTGACGACAGTGATCTCGTGGGCTTGGAAGTAATGACGCAGCTTCCTCGAGGCCATAAGGAGGCCGAAGAGCAATTTCTGCACACCGGAGTACCTCGACTGTAACGCCCACGATGCGGCTATATCTCCCACGTGTCGAGGCACGATTTAGAGGCATAACCGCATCGTGGTTTTGTCGCAAGAAGGGTCATCTTCACACAATCCCATGTACTGAATAAGAAAGGGATAAAGAGTTGGCTTACAATCGCCACTTCACACAATACATGAATTAAACATACATCATCAGAGTACAATCAAGGTCCGACTACGGAACCAAAATAAAAGAAGACAACCCCAAATGCTAGATCCCCGATCGTCCCAACTGGGCTCCACTACTGATCATCAGGAAACGAAACATAGTAACGACCAAGTTCTTCATCGAGCTCCCACTTGAGCTCGGTTGCGTCATCTGCACTGGTATCATCGGCAACTGCAACTGTTTGGAAGTATCTGGTGAGTCACGAGGACTCAGCAATCTCACACCCGCGAGATCAAGACTATTTAAGCTTATGGGTAGGATGGGGTAAAGAGGTGGAGCTGCAGCGAGCACTAAGCAAATATGGTGGCTAACATACGCAAATAAGAGCGAGAAGAGAAGCAACGCAACGGTCGTGAACTAGAAGTGATCAAGAAGTGATCCTGAAACTACTTACGTTCAAGCATAACACAAGAACCGTGTTCACTTCCCGGACTCCGCCGAAAAGAGACCATCACGGCTACACACGCGGTTGATGTATTTTAATTAAGTCAAGTGTCAAGTTCTCTACAACCGGATGTTAACAAATTCCCATCTGCCACATAACCGCGGGCACGGCTCTCGAAAGTTCATACCCTGCAGGGGTGTCCCAACTTAGCCCATCACAAGCTCTCACGGTCAACGAAGGATATTCCTTCTCCCGGGAAGACCCGATCAGTCACAGAATCCCGGTTACAAGACTTTTCGACAATGGTAAAACAAGACCAGCAAAGCCACCCGATGTGCCGACAAATCCCGATAGGAGTCGCACGTATCTCGTTCTCAGGGCACACCGGATGGGCAAGACGTCGGGTTGGCATAGACCCTGGTTGCCCAGGGGGCGCCGGACATCGCCCGGTCTGGACCAGCACTCAGAGGAACATTGGCCCAGGGGGTTAAAATAAAGATGACCCTTGAGTCTGCAGAACCCAAGGGAAAAAGGCTTAGGTGGCAAATGTTAAAACCAAGGTTGGGCCTTGCTGGAGGAGTTTTATTCAAAGCAAACTGTCAAGGGGGTCCCATAAATCCCCAACCGCGTAAGGAACGCAAAATCAAGGAACATAACACCGGTATGACGGAAACTAGGGCGGCAAGAGTGGAACAAAACACCAGGCATAAGGCCGAGCCTTCCACCCTTTACCAAGTATATAGATGCATTAATTAAATAAGAGATATTGTGATATCCCAAAATAATCATGTTCCAACATGGAACAAACTTCATCTTCACCTGCAACTAGCAACGCTATAAGAGGGGCTGAGCAAAAGCGGTAACATAGCCAAACAACGGTTTGCTAGGAAGGTGGGTTAGAGGCTTGACATGGCAATATGGTAGGCATGATAAACAGGTGGTAGGTAGCGCGAACATAGCGATAGAGCGAACAACTAGCAAGCAAAGATAGAAGTGATATTGAGGGTATGGTCATCTTGCCTGAGATCCCGCAAGGAAGAAGAACGAGTCCATGAAGAAGACAAACGGACATAGTCGAACGAATCCTCACAATCGCAACGTAACCGGAACTATCAAGGAGAAGCACAACCGGAAAGAAGCAAACAACATGGTAAACAACCATCACATAAACATGGCATGATGCACAATCAAGTATGATGCAAGTCCATTTAAAGAGGCATGGCATGGCAAGGTGCACAAACAATACTACAAATTAGGTGGAGCTCAGTATGCAACGAGTTGCATATTGACTAAACACCACATTCAAGTTATTTAGTTCGCTCTTGTTTATGCTACTCATCAATATTAAATGTTGGTTAACATGGCAAGAGGTGAAGCATAAGTAAACTAACTATTTAGGCAAGTTTAAATGAGGCAAAAACAACAAACAACAATTCCAGAAAATCCTCATTTGCATATTTCGAATTTGCTACTGTTCTGCCATAAACACAATTTTAATGTTGTTAAACAGCAAAATAAAGTGCACCAAGTTAAACTAGGCATTTTTCTACCCCATTTACATATAAAGTTTATTTAAAATGGAGCTACGGTTATTTAGTTATGAAATAAATCATTTTAGCATAGCATTTATGCAAAAATTAAAGCAAACAGCAAGTTTAAACATTTTTAACATGGGTGAAAGCTGGATATTATGAAACTAGGCAAAATTCTAAGCAAGTTACATATATAAAACATTTTGATATGATGCACGGTTGATGAGTTATTATATGCATGAAGACTAGGGACTTTTCTGTAAAACTGCAGTCTCTGGAATAATAGAGGAATTCGTCCAGAGCAAAAAAACATGGCAGGCCAAATCTGGTGCATGTTGGGCCAACAGAGAGGAGGGGCTGGGCGGCTGCTCACATTGGGCTGGCTGTAGAGGCGCTGGGTCTTGGCGTGCAGGACGCGACCCAGGCGCAGGTCAACGCGCGGCGGCAGTGTATGCTCGTCGTCCTGCTCGTGCAGGAGCGAAGCAGGGAGGTGGCGCGGTGAGGGACTTGGCGAGGAGGGGACCTCCGGCGACAAGTGGGTGGCGGGGACGACGGGATCCGGCGGTGAGACGGCGACCCGGCGAGAACTAAGGCGAGGCAGGGGTCGGGGCCCGTCTCGTCCTCCTGCTCGAAGCAGAGGATGCAGGGGAAGCAGAGGCCGGCGGCGAGGGATGCAGGGTCGCGAGGCGGCGGCGCTCGGGCAGACGGGAGGAGCGGGCTTGAGGGCTTCCCTCCCTAGAACGAGGCGGAGGCGACGGGGACCTCCAGGAGATCCATGGGCGGCAGGCTCCTACAAAACGGCGGCGTCGCGACACCATCAGAGGGAGCGAGAGAGAAGAAGTGGAGGAAGGAAGGAGAGGGGCGATGGGGCTGGTCCTGCTGGTATTGCTCCAGCGAGGGGCAACGAGTGGTGATGGAGCTCCGACATGGAGCTGCTGCTACACGGGTGGCCGGCGGCCATCGGCGCGAGGAGGAGCATGGAGGAGCTCCTCTCCTCTGGATCAAACAGGAAGGAGAAGGCAGCGGGGCACTGGTCTCCGACGAGACCGGTCGAAGACGGCAGCCTTTTCTGGACTTGCCCTTTTGCTGCACAGTGTTGGGATCTGATCTGCCCTTCAAGACAGGCAAATGTTTCAATCATGGAAGCTTTTCTTGATCTCAAACAGAAACTTCATGTACCTTTCTTCATGGAGATAGTCATCCTTGCCTCTTGGGCTATTTGGATCTCCAGGAACAACATGATTTTCCAAAACATTCAACCCAGCATTCAAAGGTGGAAAGCCATCTTCATGGAGGAGCTCTCTCTTCTCAGATTCAGAATTAAAAAGAGCTATGCTGGAGCATACTGTTTTTGGCTGGATAATCTTGTCCTGTAATCCTTGTTTCTTAGGTGTTAGTATTTTTTTCCTTTCCTCTTTCTTTTGTCTTCTTTCTTGGCTTATCTCAAGCCTTTTTGTACTTTGGTTCCTTCCTGGGACTTTACTTTTTTAGATTAATATAAACAAAAAAATTGCAGTGGGGTTTTTTCCCTACTGTGTACAGTCAAAAAAAAAGACGGCAGCCTCATGCAGGGGTGCACGGGCTCCTGGATCGAGAGGGGCACGGGAAGGATGGATCTGAAGGGATGCACTGGTTGGGTGGATCGGGCAGGATCCCAAGGAAAGAGGAACCTTGTCGTAGTGCAATGGTTGGACTGGTGGGGAGATCGAGAAGAGGCGGGTGGGTGGCGGCGGTGGGATGGAATGGCTGGATGGGACGGCCTAGTCTAGGTTTTTGCCCGGATATATATAGCGAGTAGACTAGGCTCGGTGCTATCTGGACAGCACGATTGCGATCCGAGGGTTAAGAAAAAATAGTTAGGGAAGTTCAAAGAAGAAACTGAAAATATTTTGGGGATGATCCGGACCCATCGCTAACGACAGCCCGGTTCTGGTTCGGAGCAGTTTCGGACGCGCACGAGGGGGTTTGAGAGAGGTCGACGAAGACAAGAGGGCTTGACAAAAGATAAACAGAGACAAAGAGAGAAGCGGCAACTACAAACGACTATGAGTTTTAAGAAAACATGCGGATGCAATGCGGATGATGCGATGATGAATGCAACAAACAAATAAATACACACGACGAAACTCGAAAAACATGGAAGGCGTCTGGAGCGTCGGTCTTGGGGCATTACATCGACCTAGCCCCCTGCAAGTGGGAGCTGACAAAGTAAACCGGGTGCTGCTTCATCTTCTTCTTCTGCACCGCTTCGCTGGACTTTGCGGGTGTTGCCCTGACGGCGTCGGACTCTGTCGGGGGCCTTGCCTTGCCGGCACCAGGTCCTGCCAGGGGAATCTTTGGGTCGCCGTCCGCTGGTTCTATTGTCGCCACTGCCTCCTCGTCGACCTCCCTCTGTGCCACCAGTGCGGCGCTGACCACTTGATTCGTTGCCGCTAGGTACAGCAGCAACGGTTCTTGTGGCTTAGGCGCAACCAGTATTGGCGTGGAGGAAAGGTATTTCTTCAGATCCTGCAATGCCGCCTCGGCTTCTGGGGTCCACTCCATCGGACCTACCTTCTTCAAGATTTTGAAGAAGGGGAGGGCGCGCTTGGAGGACTTGGAGATGAAACGGCTCATGGCAGTGACGCAGCCGGTGAGCCTACGCACATCCTTGATCGACTTGGGTGCCTCAATCTGTTCAATAGCTTTGATTTTGTCTGGATTTGCCTCGATCCCGCGTTGTGACAAAAAGAATCCGAGAAGCTTGCCGGACGGAACGCCGAAGACACACTTCTCAGGATTCAGCTTAAGGTTGATCTTGCGCAGGTTGGCAAACGTCTCTTCCGGATCTTGCATAAGGGTTGCCCCGTCCTTGGTTTTGACCACTATGTCATCCATGTATGCCTCCATATTTCTATGGAGCTGGGGTTCAAAACCAATTTGGACTGCCCTTGCAAACGTCGAGCCAGCACTCTTCAACCCGAAAGGCATCCGTAAAAAGCAATACGTACCACATGGGGTGATGAATGTTGTCTTCTCTCGACATAAAGATTTGGTGGTAGCCTCAGTAGACGTCGAGGAATGACAGCAGATCACACGCCGTGGAGTCGACAATCTGGTCGATGCGCGGCAATGGGAAGGGGTCCTTAGGACAAGCCTTATTGATGTCTGTGTAGTCAATACACAGCCTCCACTTCCCATTTTCCTTGCGCACCACCACCGGATTGGCCACCCACGTCGGATGGAGCACTCCTCTCACCAAACCCGCTGCTTCCAACTTCCTGATCTCCTCTATGATGAACTCCTGCCTCTCCAGAGCCTGCTTTCTGACCTTATGGTTGACGGGCCACGCATGAGGACAGATAGCTAGGTGGTGCTCAATCACCTCCCTGGGAACACCGGGGATGTCGGATGCTTGCCATGCAAACACGTCGACATTCGCCCGCGGGAAGGTGACGAGCGCGCCTTCCTATTTGCTGTCGAGGGGGGAGCCTATGGTGAAAGCCCCTCCCGTGCCATCCTCCCTGACAGATACCTTCTTGGTCTGCGGTGGCTCAGCTCTGGATTTCTTACTCTTGCCGGTAGAGCTCTCTGGCACGTCCTCGATGGTAGCACAACACTCCGAGGAGGTGCGCTTGCCGGAGTGGGTGCGAGAGGTCTTGCCTGTCTCCTTCTTCCCTCCCGGGGCTTTAGCGGCAGGAGCAAGTGCCTTGGCGGCAACAGCTGCATCTGCTTCCCAGTAGAGTTGGTCAGCGCAAATCAGCGCGTCCTTTTTATCGGAGGGGACGGAGATGATACTCAACGGCCCGGGCATCTTTAGCATGTTGTAGGCGTAGTGCGACGCCGCCATGAACTTGGCTAGTGCCGGGCGGCCGAGAATCCTGTTGTAGGGCAAGGGGATCTCGGCCACGTCGAAGACGATCATCTCCGTCCTATGGTTCAACTCTCCTCCAAACGTCACGGGCAGCGTGACCTTCCCCTTTGGCTGGCTCCTCCTTGGATTGACCCCTTGAAACGTGCCCGTTTCCTCAAGGTCTCCATCAGGGATTTGCAGCCTTTTGACCACGACGGGCGAGATCAAGTTCAGGCCGGCCCCGCCGTCGACCAACATCTTGTTCACCTTGAGGTTGTGTATCGTTGGGGAGACCAACTACGGCAAACACCCGACCGCGGTTGTGCGGTCAGGGTGGTCCTCGGCGTCAAAGATGAGGGGCGTGCTGGACCACTTCAGCGGCTTCTGTGCGTCGAACGACGGCTCCGCTGCTGTAACCTCTCGCGCCCACTACTTGAGCTGGCGGTGAGAAGTATGCAGCGAGGCACCACCGTCGACGCACATGGCCTCAGTAGCCTTCTGGAACTCTTGCTCGCCGGACTCGTCGTCCTCGTCATGATCATCGTCTTCTTGCTTCTTGTCACGGCCCCGGGCGGGCCTCTCTTGTTGGTTGTCCTTGTCGCGGCGGCCTCCTTGGCCGCCACGCTTCTTGCCAGATCCCTCGGCGCTGTCCTGGCCCTTCTCCTTGTCCCGCCTCTCATACTCGGCCTTTTGCTTTTCAGCAAGCAGCTCGACTTGCTAGCAGTTCTGGAGGTCGTGGCCTTTGGTGCGGTGGATCTTGCAGTACTGCTTGCAGCTGCTAAGGCCCGGCAGGCGACGCACCCGGCAATCTCCTTGCCGGGGTCGTCTGCCCTGACCTTCTTGGCAGAGCCGGTGTCGTCAGACCCTTCAACGGCAAGCACGGCCTTGCCCTTGTGTTTCCTATTGCGACGCCGGCCCTTCTTCGTCGGGGCGGCAGTGTCTTTGTCGGTAGAGTCGGTTTTCGCGCCGGCGTCCTTGCCGGGGTACTTCCTTCCCTCTTCAGCCCGGGCGCACCTGTCGGCCAGAACATAGAGTTCGGCCACATCCTTAACCTTGGTCATCGCTAGCTCTTCGTGCATCTTGCGATTGCGCATGTTTTGATGGAACGCGCTGATCACAGCGGCGGGATGAATGTCGGGGATGTTGTACTACACTCGGTTGAATCTCTAGATGTACTTGCGCAGGGTTTCCCCTTCCTTCTGGGGAATGATATGCAGATCACTGGCCTGGCCATGAGCTTGGTGGCCCCCAGTGAAGGCGCCAACGAACTCATGGCACATATCCGACCAAGAAGAAATGGAATCTGTCGGCAAGTGCATCAACCAAGACATAACATTGGGCTTCAGTGCCAACGGGAAGTAATTGGCAAGCACCTTGTCATCGCGAGATCCGGCAGCCTGCATCGCGATGGTGTAGATGCTGAGGAACTCGGACAGATGGGTCTTGCCAGTATACTTCTCGCTGACGTTGGGCTTGAACGTGCGGTGGGGCGGCCACTGGAACTGCCGCAGCTCACGGGTAAAGGCTGGGCAGCCCACCTCGTAAGGTAGGCCGCCGGAGCCCCCCGGCGCTAGGTGGTCCATAGCGGGTCCCGCCCGCTTGTCTGACTGGTGGCATGTATCACGCCGGCGCTCGATAGTGGTTCGAGCATCTTCGTGAGCTCGTTCTCGAAGAACTTGGCGCTGGTCGCGGCGGGTCCGCGGGTCGGACGACGCTATGGAGATGTTATCACAAGCGTCGTCACGACGGGCCGACACCCGCGGCGGCTGGCGAGGAGGGGGAGAGTACGCCGTAACCGCAGCACCCCCGGTCCTCCCAGCGCTGGCATGTGGTGGCTCGGTGGGGCGCCGGCCCGAGGGTCCCGCCGGTCGCGGATCATCTTTGTTGGCGACGGCGACGAGGCTCCGGATGGTGGCCCTCCACTCATCAAGCTTCTCCGCAGCAGGAGGGAAGTCGAGGTGCAGCTGCGCGCGCGCCAAAGCTTCTGCTGGCGTGGGTGGCGGCGACAGCTGCGTGGACCGTGGTGCGCTTCGACTTCTAACCACATTAGAAGGAGCTCTATCACGACCCAGCGGCTGCGCGCCATTTTCACCAGCACTTTGGCGGGCATGCTGAACTCCTTCGTCCCGCGGACGATGCACAGGGCTCTTCCCACTGCGGTGTCCGGGGTCTTTAGCACGGCGACGCTGCTCGTTGTGCGCACCCTGGGAAGAGCGCACCATGGGCGCCGGCGTGGGCGTCCTGGAGGTTGCTGCACCGCCCGGGGGTGGCACAACAACACTCCTGGAGGGCCTCGTGCCGCCTGCGGGGGGGCCAGCTCCGTCTTTGGATCTGGCGACGTGCGTCCGGTCGTCTGGCGCGCGGACGACGCCGCTCGCCAGGCTCTGACTGCCAGGGCCATGCTGGTGCTCGCGGACCGCGGCCCGGGTCCTGTCCGCGACCGGCCCGCTGCTCGTCCACACTGGCACGGGACGTTCGGCTGCCAACGAGCCGATCGCCGTGGTCGTCTTCTTCTTGGGAGCCATGGCGATAAAGAACTGCCAGGCCGACCACTAGACCAGATTCTCACAATTGCGCCCCCTACCTGGCGCGCCAAAGATGTCGGTGTGGAACGACACCTATGGGATCACAAGAATCCCTACTACGGTTGCCCGGGCGCAGGGTTGCGAGAAGAGCAGGATTAGTAATCGGCACAAGGATCGTTGACCCAGGTTCAGGCCGCGAGGATGCGTAAAACCCTAGTCCTGCTTTGGTGGATGTATTTCAGAGAGTTCTCGAGCTCTCGAACTAGCTATGGTGGGTGCGTGGTTCGGAAGAGCCGAATCCTTCTCCAGTATGCGATGGGCCTCCTTTTATAGTCGAAAGGGGCTGCCACAGTGGCATACAGGAGGTGGAAAGGCGTACAGTATTGCGAGATTATCGCTCGTATTACAGGACAAGACGCATTTAATGTACCGCTGAGGTGTCCCCTAGCTTTATCGGGGACGGGGGCGAGGCCCGTCCCGTCCGTCGCCGCTCCTCCTCGCTTCGACACGCGCCCTGGCCAGCGATGTGTGCGGCGCCATGTAGGCAGGCAGGCAGCTGAGGTGGCGCGGTGGTGGAGCCTTCACGAAGATCTGCATGCCGCCACGTAGGCGCTTGATGAGTTGGCCTGGGAGCTGCATGTTGCCACGCAGGTGCCTGCTCAGCTGGTTGAGCTGGCAGCTGCATGCGAACGGCGGCGGATGAGGGAGTCCTGGATTAGGGGGTCCTCGGACAGCCGGACTGTTGGACTATGAAGATACAAGATTGAAGACTTCGTCCCGTGTCCAGAAGGGACTCTCCTTGGCGTGGAAGGCAAGCTTGGCAATACGGATATGTAGATATCCTCCCTTGTAACCGACTCTGTGTAACCCTAGCCCCCTCCGGTGTCTATATAAACCGAAGGGTTTAGTCCGTAGGACAACAACAATCATACCATAGGCTAGCTTCTAGGGTTTAGCCTCTACGATCTCGTGGTAGACAACTCTTGTAATACTCATATCATCAAGATCAATCAAGCAGGAAGTAGGGTATTACCTCCATCGAGAGGGCCCGAACCTGGGTAAACATCGTGTCCCCCGCCTCCTGTTACCATCCGCCTTAGACGCACGGTTCGGGACCCCCTACCCGAGATCCGCCGGTTTTGACACCGACATTGGTGCTTTCATTGAAAGTTCCACTATGCCGTCACCGTAAGGCTAGATGGCCCCTTCGATCATCGGCAACAATGCGATCCAGGGTGAGGTTTTCCTCCCCGGACAGATCTTCGTATTCGGCGGCTTCGTACTGCAGGCCAACTCGCTTGGCCATCTGGAGCAGATCGAGAGCTACGCCCCTGGCCATCAGGTCAGGTTTGGAAACTTGAACTATGCTGCCGACATCCGCGGAGATTTGATCTTTGACGGATTCGAGCCCATGTCAGGTGTGCCGCACAGTCACGACGAGCATGACTTAGCTCTGTCGCCGGACGGTGTTCGGGAGAGCACACCTATGCCTACTCTGGCCCTAGCTCCGGAGTCGATTACGCTGTCCGAGGACGGGTGGATGGACCCTGCCTCGGAGGCCACACACTCAGTGGCGATAGAGCCGAATACTAACTTCACCTCCTATGCGACCTGTATCGCCGGATCCTCGGATTCATCCCCGGCCACATGCCCCGAACCACCTGCGTCCGTGCCTATCGAATCTGATTGGGCACCGATCATGGAGTTTACCTCCGCGGATATCTTTCAGCACCCGCCCTTTGGCGACGTGCTAAACTCGTTGAGGTCTCTCTCCCTGTCAGGAGACCCTTGGCCGAACTATGTCCGGCTAGAATGGGATGCGGACGACGAAGAAATTCGCTCCCCACCCACCACCCACTTAGTAGCCACTGTCGACGATCTAACCGACATGCTCGATTTCGGCTCCGAAGACATCGACGGTATGGACGACGATGCAGGAGACGAACAGGAACCACCGCCCACAGGGCGCTGGACAGCCACTTCATCACACGATGTATATATGGTGGATACTCCCAAAGAAAACAATGATGAGGAACGGAAGGATGCTGCGAAGGATAGCTCCCTCGAGAAGCAACCAAAGCGACGGCGTAGGCGCCGCTCCAAATCCCGCCTCGGCAAAAACAGCGATAACAGCGCAAGAAAAAAATAACACCCCGGTCGACTCCAGAGGAAGCGACGACCACATTGACCCAGTGATAGAGCAAGATGAACCAGCGAACAGCGAACATAGTACGGAGCCGCTGTCCGATCACATCGACGTCGAGGATAAATCTCATCAACCTCTCTCCGGAGAGGAAAATAGTCCGGACGATGACGCACACATCATCCCGGAAAGGCACTTGGAACAAGAGAACCTCCGTAGAAGGCTTATTGCCACCGCGAGGAGTCTGAAGAAGCAGAAGCAAAGGCTGCGCAGAATACGCTCAACAGTAGATGGAACAAAGTGCTCGACACTGAAGAAAAGTATGGTGGTAGTTGCCACACAAAGAGTTATCCAAAGTGCAAGTTGTTGCCTGAATTCGATGATAAGGCCTTAGATCCCACACAGCCGAAAAATAAAACGGCCGACCCGTCGGATCGACCACCTCGTGGCCACGATAGAGCGGCTAACGAGGCCGCACATAAGTCAGCACATGATCCACGCAAGGACTTGCGTCAAAAAGCCGGCGTGACCAGATCCATCTACGGATCTAGGAAGTGTGCTCCAGCGCATAATCAAAACCGAACACTACAACCGTCAGAACGCCATGACACATCCAAATACATGGGTGCTGCGCACCCCCTATGTTTCACCGATGAGGTGCTGGATCACGAATTTCCAGAGGGATTCAAACCCGTGAACATAGAGGCGTACAACGGAACGACGGACCCTAGGGTCTGGATTGAGGACTTCATCCTCCACATCCATATGGCTCGCGGAGACGATCTCCACGCCATCAAATACTTGCCCCTCAAGCTGAAAGGACCAGCTCGGCACTGGCTGAAGAGCCTCCCAGAAAATTCAATTGGAAGTTGGGAGGAGCTTGAGGATGCTTTTAGGTCCAACTTTCAAGGGACCTATGTCCGACCTCCGGATGCAGATGATTTAAGTCATATAATTCAACAGCCCGGAGAGTGAGCCCGAAAGCTTTGGAACAGATTTCTCACTAAGAAGAACCAAATCGTCGACTGCCCAGACGCCGAAGCCTTAGCAGCTTTCAAACACAGCGTCCGAGACGAATGGCTTGCCAGACACCTCGGCCAAGAAAAACCAAGGACAATGGCAGCCCTAACAAGCCTTATGACCCGCTTTTGCGCGGGCGAAGATAGCTGGCTGGCCCATAGTAGCACTAGCGACCCAGGCACATCTGAAGTCAGGGATGGTAATGGAAAACCACGACGTAATAAAAGCAAGCGTCGGAATAACGAAGACAACCCAGACAACACGGCGGTAAACGCCGGATTTAGGGGCTCTCGACCCGGTCAACAAAAAAAGCCTTTCCAAGGCAACAGAGATGGACCGTCCAACCTCAACAAGATTCTAGACAAATTATGTGAGATTCACGGCACCTCCGATAAACCTGCAAATCACACCCAGAGAGAATGTTGGGTCTTCAAGCAGGCCGGCAAGCTAAACGCCGAACACAAGGGGAGGGAGACACCAAGTGAAGAGGAGGATGAGCCTCGTCCGCAAAACACTGGGGGACAGAAAACGTTCCCACCAGAGTCAAAACAGTGAACATGATTCACGCGACGGAGAGGAAGAGCAAACACGCACTCTGAGACGAATGCGCCGTAGAGCCCGTCACCCCAAAGTTCAACCCTTGGTCAACTTGCCCGATCACTTTTGATCGCAGGGATAGCTCGACCAATGTCCGGCACGGAGGATCGGCTGCCTTGGTGCTTGACCCAATAATCAACGGATACCATCTCACCCGAGTCCTTATGGACGGCGGTAGTAGTCTTAATCTGATATATCAGGACACAGTCCGCAAAATGGGGATAGACCCGACAAGAATCAGCCAAAGCAATACTACCTTTAAAGGAGTAATACCAGGCCCAGAGGCCTGCTGTACGGGCTCTCTAGTACTAGAGGTTGTATTCGGTTCTCCCGACAACTTCCGAAGTGAAAAATTAACCTTCGACATCACTCCATTCCGAAGCGGCTATCAAGCACTACTCGGAAGAACAGCTTTTGCTCATTTTAATGCAGTACTGCATTACGCTTCTCTTAAGCTTAAGATGCCCGGTCCACGTGGCATCATTACAGTTAGCGGAAATGTTGAGTGTTCCTTACGCACGGAAGAGTGTGTGGCGGCTTTAGCAGCCGAACACTAAACGGCCTCTCCAACCAAGAGTAAACGATCGGTCGTCAAGACCGCGGACACGGCTAGACGAGTCCGGCGCACCATTAGCTGTAACAGCTTAGATAAACCTGAGATTGGTTTGATGGATATACCCCCATAGGCGGTACCAGGGGCTTCCCGCATGTAAAAAGGACTACAGTTCGGCTCGACCTTACTCATCTTGAATTTTAATGGTTTATTAAGAACAACCAATTTTTCGCACGCAAAATTTCATCTAAGTTCTTCTCTTTTAACAGATGATAATCGTGCTACACCCTTCCAGGATACGGCACAACAGAGACACAGGCGCAGACGTGTAGCAGGGCCTCGCTAAAAGGTTTCTTTTTAGATTAAGACCCTATGTAAACCTTTCTTACTGTCTCTTGTTGCTTCACACCCTCTGGATACTCAACACAACCGAGAGGGACGCTGGCGTTATTGGCATTTCGCCACGTCAGACCAATGCACGTACCTGGAAATTCAGGGTTCAAGGGTGTTACTCAGCCCAGTATATATTATAAAGACCGAATACCTTAGGTAGTGTTCGGCGTCACGAGTTTGGCCTTATATGCATCAGCTCCGAATCATGTCTTTGGTCAAATGTTGGTTTTGCCCAGCTCCTATGTTTTGCTACCTTATGTTTCGTTCCATCGGCTAAGGTGGCACCGGGAGAACTACTGCGATTGTGCCCTGGTTCATCTGGACGAGCACCTCAGTAGAGAAAGCCGAAAACTGACTGTCATGATAAAGCGTGAGACTGGTCAACCACTCAGTGACTCATCGGAATCTTCGGGATTCCTCCGCATTAACGAAGGACCGGTTTTCCTGGTCATGTATGTACGCACACCGTATTCGGATAGCCGCAGAAATACCAGGGGCTATATAGTAGCCCCACTGTCAAACTCCTATGGTTAAGTGAAAGTGTTAAAGCAATATAGTCCGATTGCCTCGTTCACCGCGCTACCACCTCCTTAATGGACCAAGACGTTGGATCAAGTGTGAAGACGCGCTTTTGCGAACACCCCCGCATTATATGCGTGGGGGCTGAAGCCGACGACTGCAAACTTTCAGGATATATATATATACATAAACGACCGCACAGGAGGCATAATAGTACTTTCAGGCAAAAGTATAAACATAGCCTTTATAATTCAAATAACATTGTTCTTACAATCGGGATACATGTCACTAGAACATGACACTCTTCGAGCACTGAGCCTCTTGTCACGTCCCTAGCCTTGCTATGCACTTGGACTAGCTTGGTTGCTGCATCATGTCTAAATTTCATTTAAATCTGAATTGGGGATGAACAAACCCTAGCACCAAATTAAATCAAATAGGCTCAACTTAAAATGATTTTCAAAGAATCCAAAATGCCTTGAGAAAAGTTCATGATTTTTGGTTAAGGTGGCTACCTCTGCCAAAAATGATGCACATATTTTTAGGACATATCTGGATTTTTGAATGAATTCATTAAGTATTTGAATTGGAGCAACTAAATGCTATGCATATTATTTATTGCTCCGATAATTCTGGAATTATGTGTGGGGCCCTGTAATAATGCATCTATCATCCACACTAATCTCCAGAAGCTGCAAAAATAATTTGGTTAGCAAACCAAATTCAAAAACAGTAGCAGAAATAGAAAATAGAAAACAAATGAATAAAAGACAGAGGAGAGAAAGACTTACCTGGCGCTTACCTGCAGCAGAGCCGGCCCAGTTCTTTTTCCTGGCCCAACCCACCACCGCAGCCTCCCTGTCGTCTTCCTCCCTGGACAGAAGGACAGACGCGTGGTCGCCGCGCGCACGCACGCGCTGCGCCACCTCCTGCTTCGTCGTGTCGCGCTCTCCGTCAACCCAATCCCGCGCCTGGAGATGGCTCGAAGCCCCCTCTCTCCTCTCCCTCACTCGCTGCACTCTCTCCCTCTCCTCTGCCCCTTCTCCAGCTGCCGCCCGCCTGACCACCGTACCTCCCTCGCCCTCTCACTGTGCCAAGAAGCTCCGCCTCTTCGTCCTCGACGTCCCCACCGAACCACGCGTCGCCGGACGCCCCGAACGTCCTCACCGCCGCGGTCATCTTCAACCTTCAGCCGCCGAGATCGCCGGCGCCTGTTCGTCACCGTCGACGCCTCCCCCGAGTCGCTGAGAAGCTCAACGACCTCCATGTGGGCCCCGCATCGTTTTCCCCCTACTCCCGTGCTCGATTTCGAGCTCTGGCCGCCGTTTTCATGGAAGCCGAGGAGCACCGCCGCCCGAGCTCCACGCTGTTGATGCTCCGGTGACCTTATGGTCGGGAGCGTGTTCCTAGAGGCCTAGTGAGGTTGCGTAGACGTCGTAGACAACAAAATCCTGCCGTTTCCCTCACCCTAGCGCCGATTGCTTCATGCCCGTAGCTCCGGCCGCCGCTCGGCTCGTCGCCGGCGTCGATTCCAGTGACCCCGTATCCTGCTGCTGCCTCCGCTAGATGCACGGGAGCAAGGGCTATCGCCCGATGCCCTGGGCACTTCCAGCCAACGGCCACAGCGCGATTCCGGCAAGCCGCCGCCGCACTCTGAGGTCGCCGACGTCCAACTCCGGTGGCTGGTGACGTGGCACCGTCATTAGCGCCTAACTGACCCCTCGGAGCCACTGCCATGTGGGCCCCTATGCCTGTTTAGGTTAGTTTAACTTCGGTTTAGATTAGTGCTAATCTTGCGGACCCCACGTGTCAGTTAGACTTTGACCAAGTCAGCGTTGACCGGTCCCACCTGTCATCCACCCAAACCAGCTCTGAGTCACTGACCAATGGGTCCCACTGGTCAGGTTTGACCTGGACCGCCCCAGTTGACCAGCTGACGCAATGCTGATGCAGTAACTCATTTTTTGGATTATTCTTATTCAGGAAATTCGAGAAAATTGTTTAAACTTCTAAAAATCATAGAAAATAAACCGTAACTCCAAATGAGATAATTTATATATGAAACATTATCAGAAAAATATGAAGAATCTGTTTATGGCATTCTCATGCATGTTTTAACAACTTACAGCCACTGTATATGACAATTTCAATTAATGGTATTTGAAATGCCTCATGTGGAATTCAAATTTGAATCTAGTGTTCAAACCAACTCCATTTAAATCGTTGCTAGCTGCATTAGCTCAAATCATAGCATATTGCCATGTCACATTCATGCATCATATTGTTGCATTGCATTGATTGTGTTTCCTCTCTGTTGCCGGTAATTGTCCCCCTTCAGTAGATGTTATTCCAGCAATGAGATCGATGACACCGATGAAGAACTATATTATCTTCAGAAGTGCCGGGCAAGCAAAACCCCTTGTTCATTCCGATACAATCCCACTCTCCCGCTCCTGCTCTCTTTTACTGCATTAGGACAACAACGTTTCAACTGGTACATGCTGCGATAGTTGAACCCCTTTCCTCTGCATGACCTGTCATTGCCACAGTAAATAGATGAAACCCACTAGCATGAGTAGGAGTTGTTTGAGCCCTGATGTGCCTACTCATTCATGCTTGTTTGTCATGCCTGCTATTGCTTAGAGTTGTGTCAGGTCTGATTCATCGGGAATGAATTGGAGAGTTGTGAACATGTCCTACTGTGTGAGAGCTAAGTGTGTGAACACGATTTGGTAAAGGTAGCGGTGAGAGGCCATGTAGGAGTACATGGTGGGTTGTCTCATTGAAACCGTCCTCAGGAACTGAGTTCTGTGTTTGTGATCCATGAACAGTTACTACCACACATTGGGTTCCGGTAACTCGACCCCCCTCGACTTATTAATCAACTTGATCTCTGTCTAGGAGTTGCAACTAGTTTCTGGTGTTTGTAGGTAGTGTTAGTAGTCTACCAAGTGGCACCCGGTACAGGTGGGCTTGGGACAGACTAGGCACACGTGGCCTGGTGTACCGAGTGGCACCCGGATGGTGGGCTCGGGAACCCTACACACATCGTTTGGGGCCGTGAGCGACACCCCGGCCGGATCTCCTTGCGGATGGAACCCGAATAGGCGATAAACCTGGACGAGAGACTTGTGTGGTTAGTCAGGTCGTGGCCGACTCCCTCGCCAGGCTTCCGCTTGAAGGTTGCCGAGGTACACGACGTGTACATGGTGGTAAGTGGCGAGAGCGTGTGTGACGAAGTACACCCCTGCAAGGTTAACATCATCTATTCGAATAGCCGTGTCCGCGGTAAAGGACTTCTGGGTTGCCTATAACAGTTCATAGACAAGTGAAAGTGGATACTCTAAAATGCGCAAGATAAGCGTGAGTGCTGTGGATGGCGTTCTCGTAGGGAGACGGGAGCGGATCCATAGTGGTGTATTGATATGGTGAATATGTGGACTCGTGTGCGCCACCTCAAAAGAGTTACTTGCAGTCGTAGTTCAGGATAGCCACCGAGTCAAAGCTGGCTTGCTGCAGTCAAACTCCACCACCCCCTTTGTTGATACCGATGCATATGTAGATAGTTCTGATGTAAGTCCTGCTGGGTACATTTGTACTCACGTTTGCTTATTTTATGTTTTGCAGAGAGACGTCAGTCTCGCTAGTAGTTCCGTGTGGACTTCGACGTTTAGCTTGATACCTCAGCTACGATCTTGTGCCCTCGGCAGGATCTGGTAGATAGTCAGGCTTCTCAGCCTTTTTCATTTATAGATGTCTGTACTCAGACATGTTAAGCTTCCGCATGTGCTTTGACTTGTATGCTCTGAATGTTGGGTCATGAGACCCATGTTTGTAATATCTGGCTCTTCGGAGCCTAATGAATAAATACTTGAGTCATAGAGTTATGTTGTGATGCCATGTTGTATTTACACATATCGAGCATATTGCGTGTATGATTGAAATGCTTGGTATGTGTGGGATCCGACAACCTAGTTGTTTATCCTTGGTAGGCTCTCTTATGGGGAAATGTAGTCTTGTGCTTCCATGAGCCATAGTAGTCCGCTACAGCCCGGTTCACCGGAGTCCTGCTAGCCCAGCACTACTGCTCTGAAACACTTGACTGGCCGGCATGTGATTCACTTCGTTCCTGTGTCTGTCCCTTCGAGGAAATGTCACGCGGTGACATCCGGAGTCCTGCCTAGCCTGCTACAGCCCGGTTCACCGGAGTCCTGTTAGCCCAGTGCTACAGCCCGGATTCGCACGCTGCTGACCGACATGCTCGATGTTGATTCATGTATGCATGTCCCCGTAAGTTGGTGCCACTATGGGTTCACGACTAGTCATGTCGGCCCGGGTTCTCTGTCATATGGATGCTAGCGACACTATCATATACGTGAGCCAAAAGGCGCAAACGGTCCCGGGCCATGGTAAGGCGACACCCGTGGGAATACCGTGCGTGAGGCCGCAAAGTGATATGAGGTGTTACCGGCTAGATCAATGTGACTTGGAATCGGGGTCCTGACAGCTTTGGTATCAGAGCCTGACTGCCTGTAGGATTACCAAGCCAAACTGGTCGAAGTTGAGTCTAGAAATGCTTTAGTTATATAAGGGAATTGATTGTGGAAGGGAACGTAAGGCTCTTTTTACTCCTTTACCTTATGCCCTTCTGATCTGAGTCACCCTCTTCTCTTCTACGGGGATTAAGAACTAGGCTTCTCATCTTTCTATCAGGATCACGTGTTACTAATCCGTAGACTCGTAGGATTGTTGGTCTCAAGCCTCAATTCAGTTGCTACCACTACAGTGTGTTGTTAGTTGGACTTGGAACCTTGATATGATGTTGTTGAGTGGTTATGCCACCATTTTTCCAGGATGTCTCAATTCTTTTTGAACATTTACAGCCGTTATGCTGTCCGAGTCATCCCAGGTTTCTAAATAGTCTGATGCATTTGCAAATCCCTTCTTTCTGTTCCCGATGTTTCTTTGGGCCAGTTTAACCACACTAATCGGTGCGTTGAGGCACTCTATTGTCTCGGTATATATGTTGGAGCTATTATTATGACCCTAGGTGTCTTAGAGGATCACCTAGTAATCTAGCCATGTTTTGTGTTCCTAGTGTGATGATTCTGGCCATCATTCCCGAAAGCATCCCGTGATGCCACTTAGTTAGTAGGCACTCTATTTCTGGGTTCTTGAGCCCAAGATTCACTCCACTTACCTCCTGTTGATAGTGTTTGCTCGTTCCTTTAGGTTATTAGTAACCTTTGCATTAGTCCTCGAGGTCTGTGGTATATCGTTCTTCCAATACCATGAACCACTATGGCAGAAGTTCTTTGAACCAAAAGATCACAACCAGAGTGCTCTTGATGAGTTCTCCATTCTGCATTGTGAATCTGCCAGTCCTACCTTTCTGCATGGATTATCTGGAAGAAATATGTTGACCTTGTTTGACATACTAAATCTATGCATCCGCAACCTAGAAAATTATACGTTCCTTTGGATTGTCCCTCTTTAGTTGTATTCCGACCCCCGTCTATCAATTGATAGTCAGGACTAGTCGTGCACTCATGTTCATCGATGCCTATTACTCTTATGGTCTGTCAAGCCATTCTATTTCAGAATGACTAGGAGAAACAAACTCCAGAACCTCGTCCATATCTAGGATTGGGTCAAAGCAATTGTATTCCGCAGACCAAAATGCCAATCCAGCTTTTGCTCTGCTCTACCTTGGAGCGTTGCCATCTTTATGTCAAGAGTGTCATGAGAATTGCACCACCTCTTATGAATTCTTGACGCAGTGATACTTCTCGCCATCATTATTCATTCCTCGGTCCCGTGTTGTCACAACCGGAATACCGACAAGTGGACCGTGATGTGTGAAATCGATACTCCTAGCAACCCCGTTGCTTGGTAGTTAATGGACAACAATCTCATTCTTAGCGTGTTGGTTATTCAATCACCATCCTGAGATTGATCGTGTTACCTAGTCCATATTTCCTGGTGCACTCTTCGGTCAACGAGTTAGGATTGTATCAATTCCTCGCTCTTTTTGATCACATCGTCTTGCCCTGAAAAGCAAGTTTGTTCTCGAGCTTAGTAACATATCGGTGGTTCGTGATTTTCCAGATATCTTCACGGAAGTATCACCAGGTCGTCCCCTGACCGATATGTTGAGTTCGTGATCAAGTCGGTTTTCCAATAAGCCACTCTTTCTCCAAGAATCCGTGTTGGATACCCCTGAGCGAGTTGGTTAAGCCAAACAACAACTTGGAGAGTTGGAAGGTAAAAGCTTGTCTAACTTAGTTCATTTCCAAAGGGATATCCTTGTGTGTGTGTGTGTGTGTTGAAGAAAGGTGATATCTTCATCGATTGGTCCTTGTGATCAGTTGTGGGGTCTATCATCTTGTCAAAACTTTGATTCGAACATGGGCTATCGTCAAATCAAATCAGAACCAACGATGTTCATAATGTTGTCTTACTCGTGGTTGATCCCTTGAGCATACACCATTACATCTTTTGGTCTGACCAATGCTATCACCGTGTTCACACGATGGTGGAAGTCCAGTGATATGGAAATTCCGATGAGTTGCTGTTGAGCCCATCAGCAGCATCTTGTCTCCCCCATGATTCATGTTGAACATCAACCTAGTGTTGAAAACTTTGTAAGCAATGCCTTTGTGTTCCGATCATGAAGCTTATGCTTGGATGGAAGGAGTGACTTCCTCTAATTCATGTGCAGTTGATGTAAGTTGCCGCCGTGAATTTGAGAAAGTTTGTTTTGCTCCCCTGGGATCATCGCAAGTCAGTCATGCACGTGCGAAGTATTCTGTGGTTTGACAGATTAGCTACCTTCATCCCATACGTATCCCTAGCACACCAAGCCACTAATTGATTTGTTTAAGGAGAAGAAGTTCCTTCTTAGGACCCGGACTTATGCAAGGGCTTCGATATCCTCGAAGATGGTTCCCAACCAGAACTCAGTAGTGTTTCATTGTAAGACTACCTTGTGGGCATGCTTGTCTGGGACAGCGTGTTCACATGTTTGTAGCAGAACCCGCTCATCTTTTGGAGCTTGCTACCAAAGTTCATCTCCCGAGAATCTCGCAACGCCATCTCGTCGGTTTGTGTTGCAAACTTTCTTTTCCGGACATGCTGTCTGAAATATCCTGTTACCAACCAGATCTGAATCTCAGGCAGATATGATGGTTGGAACATCTCCCAATAGCTATAATATTGGTCTTCGTAACCCGGTAAGTGGATGTCGTGGCCAACACACCCAGCCGGAAGACCTATTATTGTAGTAACTTGATTGAGGAAGTTGGCCACCTCCCCATAAGGATTTCGTAGGATTTGCTCCCTAGTTGTTCCTTATGGATTTTTATATTTTCCGAAGTCCGACCTTTTACTTGATGTTCTAGATATCAAACCATATCTATGAATGGGATATGCTAGTGCATCAAGGAGAACATTAGAAGCGGAGTGCTAAATGTCTCTCGGTCGATCATCCAGATTTGCTTCTTTGGCATTGCTAAGGAAAAATCTGAGAAAGTGATGTCCTCCTTTGCACCTGCATCCTCCATCACCGTTCATCATGGTAGTATGATGTGTTGCCAGGATCCTCGGCACGGATGTTGGTAAAACCTTGATGAATATGGAAATGCTCAAGTTCTTGAAAGCACGCTCAGTCACTAGGTTATATCCCTGGTATCAACTGGAATGTGCCTCCCATTTGCCGAGCTATTCTATAACCGTAGTTTCCTTTCCAAATTGAGTGTGCCATTCTTTTGAATTCTTTCAAATGATCATTTGTAAATTGCCTTAGGCTGGTATGAAGAGTTTCAATGATCTCTGAATCAAAAGTAATTCTTTTTGCCACTTAAGGGATATTTCTATGAGCCACCTTCCCTAAGGCGCCCCGTTATGGAATCGTGGCAACTATCTCCTCGCTACTTTGAAACCATGCACCATCCTACCTAAGCGTGGGATTGTTGCCCACCAAATCAAATCTCATCATTTGTTCTTCCATCCCTCTCGATGTGTTTTGTGTCTCAACTCGAGATGTTTCAACATCTCATTCCGTGAGTTGATCTTGTATAGCTCGATCTTCGAGAAGATCAATCCTGTAGATTTTCCCTCTCTTCCGTCATCATAGTTGGATGAAGCTCTCGAAAGAAAATATGTCAAGATCAAGATGATGCAATGAATCAACATCTTCGAGAAGAACAATTGGATCGTGAAGACTATGTTACTTTGCGTTCCCCTTTCATCTTACCCTACGCTTGAATCTCGGGACGAGATTTTTGTTTAGTGGGGGTGAGTTGTCACGTCCCTAGCCTTGCTATGCACTTGGACTAGCTTGGTTGCTGCATCATGTCTAAATTTCATTTAAATATGAATTGGGGATGAACAAACCCTAGCACCAAATTAAATCAAATAGGCTCAACTTAAAATGATTTTCAAAGAATCCAAAATGCCTTGAGAAAAGTTCATGATTTTTGGTTAAGGTGGATACCTCTGCCAAAACGGATGCACATATTTTTAGGACATATCTGGATTTTTGAATGAATTCATTAAGTATTTGAATTGGAGCAACTAAATGCTATGCATATTATTTATTGCTCCGATAATTCTGGAATTATGTGTGGGGCCCTGTAATAATGCATCTATCATCCACACTAATCTCCAGAAGCTGCAAAAATAATTTGGTTAGCAAACCAAATTCAAAAATAGTAGCAGAAATAGAAAATAGAAAACAAATGAATAAAAGACAGAGGAGAGAAAGACTTACCTGGCGCTTACCTGCAGCAGAGCCGGCCCAGTTCTTTTTCCTGGCCCAACCCACCACCGCAGCCTCCCTGTCGTCTTCCTCCCTGGATAGAAGGACAGACGCGTGGTCGCCGCGCGCACGCACGCACTGCGCCACCTCCTGCTTCGTCGTGTCACGCTCTCCGTCAACCCAATCCCGCGCCTGGAGATGGCTCGAAGCCCCTCTCTCCTCTCCCTCACTCGCTGCACTCTCTCCCTCTCCTCTGCCCCTTCTCCAGCTGCCGCCCGCCTGACCACCGTACCTCCCTCGCCCTCTCACTGTGCCAAGAAGCTCCGCCTCTTCGTCCTCGACGTCCCCACAGAACCACGCGTCGCCGGACGCCCCGAACGTCCTCACCGCCGCGGTCATCTTCAACCTTCAGCCGCCGAGATCGCCGGCGCCTGTTCGTCACCTTCGACGCCTCCCCCGAGCCGCTGAGAAGCTCAACGACCTCCATGTGAGCCCCGCATCGTTTTCCCCCTACTCCCGTGCTCGATTTCGAGCTCTGGCCGCCGTTTTCATGGAAGCCGAGGAGCACCGCCGCCTGAGCTCCACGCCGTTGATGCTCCGGTGACCTTATAGTCGGGAGCGTGTTCCTAGAGGCCTAGTGAGGTTGCGTAGACGTCGTAGACAACAAAATCCTGCCGTTTCCCTCACCCTAGCGCCGATTGCTTCATGCCCGTAGCTCCGGCCACCGCTCGGCTCGTCGCCGGCGTCGATTCCGGTGACCCCGTATCCTGCTGCTGCCTCCGATAGATGCGCGGGAGCAAGGGCTATCGCCCGGTGCCCTGGGCACATCCAGCCGACGGCCACAGCGCGATTCCGGCAAGCCGCCGCCGCACTGTGAGGTCGCCGACGTCCAACTCCGGTGGCTGGTGACATGGCACCGTCATTAGCGCCTAACTGACCCCTCGGAGCCACTGCCATGTGGGCCCCTGTGCCTGTTTAGGTTAGTTTATCTTCGGTTTAGATTAGTGCTAATCTTGCGGACCCCACGTGTCAGTTAGACTTTGACCAAGTCAGCGTTGACCGGTCCCACCTGTCATCCACCCAAACCAGCTCTGAGTCACTGACCAATGGGTCCCACTGGTCAGGTTTGACCTGGACCGCCCCAGTTGACCAGCTGACGCAGTAACTCATTTTCTGGATTATTCTTATTCGGGAAATTCGAGAAAATTGTTTAAACTTCTAAAAATCATAGAAAATAAAAACTCCAAATGAGATAATTTATATATGAAAAATTATCAAAAAAATATGAAGAATCTGTTTATGGCATTCTCATGCATGTTTTAACAACTTACAGCCACTGTATATGACAATTTCAATTAATGGTATTTGAAATGCCTCATGTGGAGTTCGAATTTGAATCTAGTGTTCAAACCAACTCCATTTAAATCGTTGCTAGCTGCATTAGCTCAAATCACAGCATATTGCCATGTCACATTCATGCATCATATTGTTGCATTGCATTGATTGTGTTTCCTCTCTGTTGCCGGTAATTGTCCCCCTTCAGTAGATGTTATTCCGGCAATGAGATCGATGACACCGATGAAGAACTATATTATCTTCAGAAGTGCCAGGCAAGCAAAACCCCCTTGTTCATTCCGATACAATCCCACTCTCTCGCTCCTGCTCTCTTTTACTGCATTAGGACAACAACGTTTCAACTATTACATGCTGCGGTAGTTGAACCCCTTTCCTCTGCATGACCTGTCATTGCCACAGTAAATAGATGAAACCCACTAGCATGAGTAGGAGTTGTTTGAGCCCTGATGTGCCTACTCATTCATGCTTGTTTGTCATGCCTGCTATTGCTTAGAGTTGTGTCAGGTCTGATTCATCGGGAATGAATTGGAGAGTTGTGAACATGTCCTACTGTGTGAGAGCTAAGTGTGTGAACACGATTTGGTAAAGGTAGCGGTGAGAGGCCATGTAGGAGTACATGGTGGGTTGTCTCATTGAAACCGTCCTCAGGAAATGAGTTCTGTGTTTGTGATCCATGAACAGTTACTACCACACATTGGGTTCCGGTAACTCGACCCCTCTTGACTTATTAATCAACTTGATCTCTGTCCAGGAGTTGCAACTAGTTTCTGGTGTTTGTAGGTAGTGTTAGTAGTCTACCAAGTGGCACCCGGTACAGGTGGGCTTGGGACAGACTAGGCACACGTGGCCTGGTGTACCGAGTGGCACCCGGATGGTGGGCTCGGGAACCCTGCACACATCGTTTGGGGCCGTGAGCGACACCCCGGCCGGATCTCCTTGCGGATGGAACCCGAATAGGCGATAAACCTGGACGAGAGACTTGTGTGGTTAGTCAGGTCGTGGCCGACTCCCTCGCCAGGCTTCCGCTTGAAGGTTGCCGAGGTACACGACGTGTACATGGTGGTAAGTGGCGAGAGCGTGTGTGACGAAGTACACCCCTGCAGGGTTAACATCATCTATTCGAATAGCCGTGTCCGCGATAAAGGACTTCTGGGTTGCCTATAACAGTTCATAGACAAGTGAAAGTGGATACTCTAACATGCGCAAGATAAGCATGAGTGCTATGGATGGCGTTCTCGTAGGGAGACGGGAGCGGATCCATAGTGGTGTATTGATATGGTGAATATGTGGACTCGTGTGCGCCACCTCAAAAGAGTTATTTGCAGTCGTAGTTCAGGATAGCCACCGAGTCAAAGCTGGCTTGCTGCAGTCAAACTCCACCACCCCCTTTGTTGATACCGATGCATATGTAGATAGTTCTGATGTAAGTCCTGCTGGGTACATTTGTACTCACGTTTGCTTATTTTATGTTTTGCAGAGAGACGTCAGTCTCGCTAGTAGTTCCGTGTGGACTTCGACGTTTAGCTTGATACCTCAGCTACGATCTTGTGCCCTCGGCAGGATCTGGTAGATAGTCAGGCTTCTCAGCCTTTTTCATTTATAGATGTCTGTACTCAGACATGTTAAGCTTCCGCATGTGCTTTGACTTGTATGCTATGAATGTTGGGTCATGAGACCCATGTTTGTAATATCTGGCTCTTCGGAGCCTAATGAATAAATACTTGAGTCGTAGAGTTATGTTGTGATGCCATGTTGTATTTACACATATCGAGCATATTGCGTGTATGATTGAAATGCTTGGTATGTGTGGGATCCGACAACCTAGTTGTTTATCCTTGGTAGGCTCTCTTATGGGGAAATGTAGTCTTGTGCTTCCATGAGTCATAGTAGTCCGCTACAGCCCGGTTCACCGGAGTCCTGCTAGCCCAGCACTACTGCTCCGAAACACTTGACTGGCCGGCATGTGATTCACTTCGTTCCTGTGTCTATCCCTTCGGGGAAATGTCACGCGGTGACATCCGGAGTCCTGCCTTGCCTGCTACAGCCCGGCTCACCGGAGTCCTGTTAGCCGAGTGCTACAGCCCGGATTCGCACGCTGCTGACCGACATGCTCGATGTTGATTCATGTATGCCTGTCCCCGTAAGTTAGTGCCACTTTGGGTTCACGACTAGTCATGTCAGCCCGGTTTCTCTGTCGTATGGATGCTAGCGACACTATCATATACGTGAGCCAAAAGGCGCAAACGGTCCCGGGCCATGGTAAGGCGACACCCGTGGGAATACCGTGCGTGAGGCCGTAAAGTGATATGAGGTGTTACCGGCTAGATCAATGTGACTTGGAATCGGGGTCCTGACACCTCTATTAAACGAGCGCCTTCTAAGACTTCTTCAAAATAGTGCTCGGCCGATACTCGGCCTACGGCCGAACTCTGGGTTGCAATAGCGGTGGCCTCCATCTCTGCCCAGTATGTCTTGACACGGGCAAGAGCCATCCGCACCCTCTATGCACGCTGACCTCTTCATAGCGTCGATATGCGGCACAACACCAAGGAATTGTTGCACTAAGCCAAAATAACTATTCGGCCTTGGTCCTTCCGGCTAAAGATGATCCACAACAGACCTCATGGCAAGCCCGGACAACCTATGGAGCTCGGCCCACTCGGCCATTCGCTCATTTAACAGCAGCGAACGCACTGGAACATTGAACTGCGACTAGAACAGCTTTTCCACTTCGTGATATTTTTTATCTTTGAAAAACTCGGTCGCATTAGCAGCACTCGCTGCCAAATCCAAGTATGCTACTGCAGAACTCCATAATTGATCAAGAAGGGCATACTTAGGATCTCCGAACTTCGTCTGCAACAAAAAGGGCTTCCCAGCCGCGATATCTCCGGCTTGACGTAGCTCCTCCTCCGCCGCTCTGATTTTAGAGCAGGCTTCCTTGGCTGCTACCATAGCTTTCTCCAGGTCCGCTGTCTTCGTTTGGCTTTCCTTTGCAAGAAGCTCATAACGGTCGGCGGCATCTTTCAGCTCAACAGCCATCTGGGCTATTTTCTCTTTGCTCTGGCAATGCGCAGCCTGTTCGGCTCTCAGCTCTTCGACCGCCTTTAGGGCGGCCCCATCACTCTTCCTGGCTTGTTCCTTGGCTCGGGCAAGTTCCGCCCGAAGGGTCTCCACGGCTGCAACTGCATCTGCAGTCACAGCATATTAAAGATACTAGCATCATGCTCCTCTTAATACGTGCTGGTCACCGGAGAAAATACACACCCTGCGCAAGCCGCTTGTTTACAAGCACGATGTCGGCATCCGCCGCATCAAGTTGCCGCTTCAGTTCGGCAAACTCACCAGTTCGGCTAGCCACTGGACCCTCAGCCGCCTGCACATGAAAGCATCACGGTTATTACCTGGGACTATGATCCTCTATTTGCCGCCTTTTTTGACAGCAACCAGAGTCTCAGGGGCTACTGTCTGCAGAGGGCACACCTAGCATGTGCGGTACCATCAAAAATATATATTACTTTGCGTACCTCAAAGCCTCTCAGCAGGCTCATAAAAGCTTCATGCAATCCGCTTTCGGCGGATGAAATCCTCTCAACCACCGTACCCATTAGCGTACGATGCACTTCTGAGATAGCCGCTTGCTCTAGAAGATTCATCAGTGCGTCTGGTCGCACACCGGACAGTCCCGGACTCTTTCTGTTGCTCTCCTTAGGAGCCAAATATTCCGGACTTCGGGTGGCCAAAGGGTTACCCTCTGGCCTTGGCGCATTAGGAGAAATCCTCCGTGACGACACCTCAAGGTCGTCCGCTTCACGAGGCGGGGAGGCACGGGGAGGCGTTTCGCTCTCCATCATCTCCGGAAGAAGAGCCCCCGAAGACGAACTCTGCCGAGAAGGGCTACGATCCGAACTACAAGACATACGTCTCGGTTATTGATCTCAGAGATGAAGCAGGCTATATTTATTATAAAGTACTTTTGTTTACTTATAGTTCGGTGGAGGGCTGGTTCCCTTGCGGGCACTGTGCGGTAAGGATACCCTCTGGGGTAGGACCCCCTGACAAAGATTTCTTCCCTCGTTTGGAAACCATTGTTTCCAAGCCTTCGGAGGTGGTCCTCTTCCTTCCTTGGGGAGAGGGGATTTTAGATTCTTCTCCCCGGTTATCCTCCTTCGCGGAGGTACTAATTCCCCCGGTCTGGATGAATAATGAGTGCGGCCCGCTATCGGCTGCTTTATTCCCCCCTTTATCTTCCCCTGATGGCGCTTGATAAGGCGCGAGCTCAAGCATTCTGGCCAGTACTGGATCTGTTGAGCCTTCGGGAAGGGGGGCCGAACACCTGATCATCTTCGCCTTTTTCACCCAATCCTGGTCAAAGAGCGACTTTTCAGAATGATGTTGTGATAAATAAAGAGACAACATGTTCGGCCGAAGAATTACTTACTTGGGTATCTGGACGATTGCAGCTCAGACCCGCATCCTCAGTGGTGTCCGGACACTTTATTTGTGATCCGAAGAACAATCCATACATCTCTTCGTGCGTAATGCCGAAGAAGTGCTGAATAGTTCACGGTCCTTCCGGGTTGAACTCCCACATACGGAGAGGTCGACGTTTGCAAGGCAGGACTCGACGAACTAGCATGACTTGCATTACCTTGACAAGGCTGACATCTCTCTCGAGGAGATCTCGGATGCGGCTCTGCAATGTCGGCACATCATTTACTGGCCCCCAGTCCAACCCCTTGTTGACCCATGACGCCAGTTGTGGCGGGGGGCCCGAGCGGAAAGCAGGGGCGGCAACCCACTTACTACCATGGGGAGCTATGATGTAAAACCACTCCCATTGCCATAAGCTGTACACCT
This sequence comes from Aegilops tauschii subsp. strangulata, assembly GCF_002575655.3. Classification (NCBI taxonomy): domain Eukaryota; kingdom Viridiplantae; phylum Streptophyta; class Magnoliopsida; order Poales; family Poaceae; genus Aegilops; species Aegilops tauschii. The sequence goes on along the minus strand of NC_053037.3, from coordinate 422,621,859 downwards.
CCAGGAAGGAACCCTTTGGCCATGGAGCATTGGCGCCTTTGCTTATTACGGCGCCTCCGCATTCTGCGTGTCGTCCATTAATCATCTTAGGCTTCACATTAAAGGTCTTGAGCCACAAGCCGAAGTGTGGGGTGACGTGGAGGAAGGCCTCACACATGACGATGAACGACGAGATGTGAAGGATGGAATCCGGGGCCAGATCATGGAAATCGAGCCCGTAATAGAACATGAGCCCTCTAACGAAGGGATCTAGACAAAAGCCTAGCCCTTGGAGGAAGTGGGAAATGAATACGACACTCTCGTTGGGCTCGGGAGTAGGAACGACCTGCCCTCGAGCAGGCAGCCTGTGCGCGATTTCGGCGGTCAGATACCTGGCTTATCTTAGCTTCTTGATGTCCTCCTCTGTGACGGAGGAGGGCATCCACCGACCTTGGAGGTTGGATCCGGACATGATTGAAGGTCCGAAACGCCTAGCCTGAGCCTTGGGTGTTGGAACTCGGGGTGGGGGAAGGATTCGATTGAGCGCGAGAAGAAAAGGACAGGCCTTGGCCCCTTTATAAAGAGGGTGAATATCAAGCGTCCTCCGCGTGGCCGTTTGGAACTTGCCTAAAATCGAGGAGTCATACCAACATGCACGATTGGGTTACCCATACCCGTATTGATGAGAATCCCATGATAAGGGGGACACGATCTCTGCTTCGACAAGACGTGCAAATAAAATCGCCTCGCGAAACGTGCAGTGGCAGGCTGGGAGAAACGGTCCGAATAATGACCGGGCCGTGGTGTGACGCCACGTCATGAAAAGTTGTCAGTAGATTAGATTCATGGAAATATTATTCTCTCTACGGTGGTATGTGGAATTTGTTTTGCAGAGCCGGACACTATCCTTGTGTTCAAAATCTTCTATGGAATATTCGGAGGAGGAACCCGCCTTGCAATGCCGAAGATAATCTACGCGCCGGACTCATCGTCATTGAAGCCTGGTTCAGGGGCTACTGAGGGAGTCCTGGATTAGGGGGTCCTCGGACAGCCGGACTGTTGGACTATGAAGATACAACATTGAAGACTTCGTCCCGTGTCCGGAAGGGACTCTCCTTGGCGTGGAAGGCAAGCTTGGCAATACGGATATGTAGATCTCCTCCCTTGTAACCGACTCTGTGTAACCCTAGCCCCCTCCGATGTCTATATAAACCGGAGGGTTTAGTCCGTAGGACAACAACAATCATACCATAAGCTAGCTTCTAGGGTTTAGCCTCTACGATCTCGTGGTAGACAACTCTTGTAATACTCATATCATCAAGATCAATCAAGCAGGAAGTAGGGTATTACCTCCATTGAGAGGGCCCGAACCTGGGTAAACATCGTGTCCCCCGCCTCCTGTTAACATCCGCCTTGGACGCCAGTTCGGGACCCCCTACCCGAGATCCGCTGGTTTTGACATCGACAGCGGAGACTTGGTTGGTGTGGGTCTGGCAGTGGCCCGGCTGGCGTCCTCGGTGAGGGCCTTGCCGGGTGGCCCGGCAAGGGTCTTGCCATGGCGCGCTATTGTCCCCGGCAAGGATCTTGCCGGGGGTCTGGTGGCCTTCCTCGGCAAGGATCTTGCCGAGGGCTGTTGTCTTTTAATCCTCATCTGGTCTTGAACATTCCTTGGTCTTGACAAAGATCTGCATGCCACCATGGAGGTGCCTCCGGAGCCCTAGTTCCAACGTGGTTGGCTGAGTTGGAACCCGTGGGCTCGAGGGTGGCTCACTCCGCTGGTGTGGGCGAGCCGCCCCGGCAAGGGTCTTGCGGGGGCCGCTGAGGCTGCCCCCGGCAAGGGTCTTGCCGGGGCCGCTGAGGCTGCCCCCGGCAAGGATCTTGCCAGGGAACCTGCTTCGCCTCTCTGCTTCTTTGCGGTCTTGATCTTGGCGTTGCTCTGGCCGTCTTGAGCTTTGGTTTTTCCTTGGTTCACCTCCTCCACTCTGCTTGCTGCGGCCACGGGCGCGGCTTCGACTGTCCGCGCACAGGTAAAGGGGTACGAAAGTGCGCCCCCTCTTTTGTACACCGACAAGGGACGAGCTTGAAATGAGTAAAGACCTGCAGAAGTTTGGTTTATGCCTGGTTACACGGTCTGGACATTACATGGTGAGTCTGCCCAACGTGCCAGAGCTGAGGTGGTTCGTCGTCGCACCGACGAGCATGGTACCGGGATGGGAGACATGGTGCAAGACTTTGACGATGCTCGGGACTCGGACGAGGATATGGAGGAATCTGCAAAGGCCTTCACTGAAATGTTGGAGTCCTCAAAACGTCCTCTCCATGAGCACACTGAGCTTTGTCAGCTGGATGCCATCTCACAAATAATGGCTTTGAAGGATCAACTCAACTTGGGCAGAGAATGCTACAACGCGATGATGACAGTATTCGGACGATTTCTACCCAAAGGCCATGTGCTACCTCCAAACCTGTACCAGTTCGAAAAAATCCTTCGTGCTCTTAAGATGCCCTATGAGAACTCTTAAGATGCCCTATGAGAAGATACATTCATGTGAGAAAGGATGTGTCTTATTTAGGCTTCAGTATGAGGACTTGAACTATTGTCCCATTTGCAAGTATTCCACGTATGTTGTGGTAGACAACGGTATGCGTGAGAAGACGCAGACCAAAATACCCGTTAATGTTCTTCGGTATATGCCAATCGTACCAAGACTTCAACGTCTTTTCATGGTTAAAGAGACGGCCAGACAGATGGCATGGCACAAAAAGGGCAAAAGAACCGAACTAGATGCAGATGGGAATGTGATGATGGTGCACACATCGGATGGTGAAGCGTGGAAGCGCTTCGATGCATTACATAAGGAAAGAACGGCAGATCCAAGGCATCCTCGAGTCGCCTTCAGCACGGATGGGTTCAATGTGTTTGGTCAGACGGCAGCCTAATACAGTTGTTGGCCCGTGTTTTTCATTCCACTCAATCCCCCCCCCCCGGCAGATTATGCAAAGAAAGAACATTTTCCTGACGTTGATAATTCCGGGGCCCAACTATCCGGGGAAGAATATGAATGTGTACATGCAGCCGCTTAAGGACGAATTGCAAGAAGCTTGGGATAATGGGTTCAAGACATACGACACCTTCAGCAAATAGAACTTCATAATGCGTGCCTAGTACATGTACTCGACACATGACTTGCCGGCGTATGCGCTATTCGTTGGCTGGTGTGTGCATGAAAGGTTCCCGTGCCCCACATGCAAGGGAGCTCTTGAGTTTCGTTGGCTGACGGCAGGACACAAGTATACTTGCTTCGACTTGCATAGACCGTTTCTAGATCCTCTCCATAAGTTCAGGAAAGACAAGAAGAACTTCATCAAAGCTAGAGTTGTCAAACACTCTGCACCACCTGCGTTGACAGGCCAACAGACCCTAGATCAGTTAAACGCTCTCGAGCCAGATCCAGAGCGTCCAGGGTATTTCAAGGGGTATAATAAAGAACACGCCTGGACTCACAAGACATGCTTCTGGGATCTGCCTTACTCCAAAGACCTCCTTTACCCACACAACATCGACGTGATGCACACTGAAAAGAATATCGCCGAAGCCATTTTTGTACATTGTTCGGCATAGAGGGGAAATCAAAGGATAATACTAAGTCTAGAGTCGATCAAGAGGAGCTATGTGATAGACCATTACAAAACATGCAAGAACCGAAACGAAAGCGGAACTGGACGAAGCCAAAGGCATGGTTCAATCTTGGAAGGCCAGCTATGAAGGAAATTATTTTGTGGGTAAAAATGCAGTTGATGTTCCCCGATGGGTATGCAGCAAATCTAAAGAGGGGAGCGAGTCTTGAAAAATTGAAAATATTTGGTCTAAAAAGTCATGATTGGCACATATGGATTGAGCGGATAATGGCGGTGATGTTGCGTGGCTTCATCCCTGAGGATGAATGGCTAGTATTGGAAGAGCTGAGCTATTTCTTCCGTGTTCTTTGTGCGAAAGAACTATCGCCTGGCCTCCTAGAAGAAATGGAACAGTTGGCGCCGGAGTTGATCTGCAAGTTAGAGATGATCTTTCCGCCAAGCTTCTTTAATCCAATGCAACACTTGATTTTGCATCTCCCGACCGAGGCATGATTGGGGGGGCCCGTGAAAAATCGTTGGTGCTACTCAACTGAGAGGATGCAGAAGACGCTTCGGGCAAAATGTAAAAATAAAAGTAGAATTGAAGCATCGATGGCCGAGGCATTCATCACTGAGGAGGCGGCAAACTTCGTGACAGCACACTACGAAGCCAAAAATCATCATTTGCATAATCTGAAGCCTCGGTACAATGCTGACGACCCTAAAAAGGGTCGATCCAACCTCAGCCTATTCAAAGGGAATCTCGCACTAGCCAATGGTTGGAAGCCAGTATCGTTGGATGTTGAAGAATGGCGGACCATTTCATTGTATCTCTTCAACAACCTAACAGAAGTGCGGCCGTACATCGAGTAAGATCTCGGTACATTGTCTCGCAACTTGTAATTTCTTTGAACTGCTCTTATTCCTGGATATTTGATGCAGTCGATACGTTGCCATATTCTCATATGGAGCGGTGATCCAAAAGGATTCCGTCGAAGAGTATGAGCTTCTGGCAAAGCAAGGAGGCGAATATCCCGGTTTCATCTCTTGGTTCAAAAAAACGGTAATTTCCATTAGACCATTTCATTTCTTTGGCTAATTTGCGACTAATGCAACAATCCTTTCGTATTAAACTTGTAGGCTAATTCAGAGATTATGGATGCCGAATTGAGACAAGTAGCTAATGGTTTTGACTATAAGGTTCGTTCATTTGACAAATACGACATCAACGGGTATCGCTTTCGTACCTATGGCAAAGAGCTATCTATGGCCGACCGAAAGTCTACAAATTGTTGTGTCTCTGCTATCGGTGAAACAGATATCGAGTATTATGGAAGAGTTGAAGCAATTTATGAACTTCAATTCTATGGTGAAAACCCACCAAACGTCGTAGTCTTCAGATGTTATTGGTTCCAGCCGAGGGAGACTAGAAGGCCTCATGAACATATAGGGCTAGTCGAAATCAAACAAAGCACTCATTTGGATGTTCCCGATGTCTATATTATGGCTCAACAGGCAACCCAAGTTTTCTATCTACCGTGGGCCTATCAAAGTGATCCAAATCTCAGTGGTTGGGATGTCGTTTATGAAATGCCGCCACGTGTTAGACCACCTCCCCCCAATGAAGAGGATTATGAACCTCACATTAACCAAGACACATATGATGAAGGAGAACTCTTCCAAGAAACACGTCTTTCCAAAAAAATGTTTCAAGAACCGCTCTACTCCACCCCAGAACATTGAAGTAGACAACGATAGTGAATCTGACTTCAACCCTGAGCCAGAACAAGAAGAAGTTACTGCTGCAGATGACCTGTCAATGCTTGAACGATTACGTAAAGGAGGCCTTCCACATGTTGATGCATTTATTGATGATGATGATGATGATGAGCACGTCACTGAAAGTGATGATGATGATGCCAACCAGTCTTTGTCCCAGAAGGCTCTGATCCCGCAGTATTCTTCCCACGAGACTCCGGAGGCTAGTGGCCCTACTAATGGTAGCAAGGACACCTTTTCACATGATAGCTACAGCGACGACAAGCTGGTTGAGAAGGGCAAGAAGGTCTACAGGCGTGGCTATACAAAGCTCCCGCCCGTGCCGACGACCCCCGACCAGAGGTGGTTGATTGTGCCTAAAGGGTTGAAGTAAGTGCATTTACTATTTTTTTAACCTTTTGCATTCATGTTCCTTCAAATTAATATCTAATGCGTTGGCCTTGTCATATTGCAGGGGCTGAGTACACCCCCGTGGTGTCCGCAGGCCCAACCAGGTCCTTGGTGTGCTTTGCCGGCAGCACTTCCCTGGGTGGGTCACGTTGCCCAGTGAGGGTCAGGTTCCACAGCTAGCACTGACCTGGGAGCTATACTCGGTTGTCCCGGCCCTGCCGGAGGAGAGGGTCGACGGTGTCTTGTGCGAGACGGTGGCCGACATTGTGTTCCGTCGGTTTTGGGTACTTTCTCCTTTACAGAATTAAAAATCAACACTACCTAGTGATTGTACTAATCAGTGTTGTCTTGTTTGATTGCAGACCTTCTACAGGGTTTCAGAGGGAGAGCAGGAGGCCGCGTCTATGGTTGTCGAAACCGAGTGCAAGCGCCTACTTCAGAACTTACGGCACGAGGCTCGGGTGCAGGCCGTTCGAGACTACTACACCTCGAAGGGTATTAGGAGGGTCAAGAAGAAGTGTTGCGGCAAGTTTCTGAGTAAGGAGAAGTACATGTAGGTAATTACCTATTCTTAAGGCCTTGAACTTAGTTTTCTTGATTTGATTCATAGGCATAGCGCAGAAATTTCTCTTGACTCACTTAGGTGCCCCCGAGATGGTGTGTGGATAAGATGGACTGTTGGGAGGCGTTGGTGGATGCGTGGTGCTCTCCCCAATGGCTAGTCGAACACCATAGGGCCAAGGATAAGCGCGACCAAATGGAAGGTGTGCCACACCATCAAGGGGGCTCCAACCTGTTTGAGTACGGGGATAACTGGGTATGTGGTTTGCTACATGATTCATGCAATTTCATTCTTCATGCTAGCATTTATCCCTTCCAAAATGACTTAATATGCTTAGTTAGTTAAAAATGGCATAACTACCTTGGATAGTTCATTTATGACATATTTAGCTCTAAAATGACATAATAACTTTAGATAGCTCTATAAAATGACTTAATATGCTTTAGTTAGTTAAAAAAGGCATAACTACCTTCGATAGCTCAATAACGACCTAAACTAATCTTAGCTAGTTCATCATGACATAATTAGCTCTAAAATGACATAATAACCTTAGATAGATCTATAAAATGACTTAATATGCTTTAGTTAAAAAATGGCATAACTACCTTTGATAGCTCAATAACGACCTAAACTAATCTTAGCTAGTTCATTCATGACATAATTAGCTCTAAAATGGCATAATAACCTTAGATAGCTCTATAGAATGCCTAAATATGCTTTAGTTAGCTAAAAAATGGCATAACTACCTTGGATAGCTCAATAATGACATAATTAGCATACTTTGGTCAAAAATGGCATAATAATCTTGGTTACCTCGAAAATGGCCTAAACTTAGCTTATTTTCCTCGAAAATGACATAATAACCTTTCTTAGCTCCAAAATGACCTATTTACATAGCAATATCATTCTTCATGCTAGCTTGAGCCCTTAACTAATATTTTGTTCCTCTCTCTCAGGCGCACCACCACAAGAAGCCTGTGCCAAATCTGTTCGACCTCTATGGCATGGCCCATATGGCCCCGTACAAGAAGGCCAAGCCATTCACGGAGTCTGACCTAGATCATCCAGAGAGCTTCACCAACATCTCCTCCCACCACAAGCTTGTGAAGTATAGAGACAAGGGGAAGGCGAGGAAAGGGGAGGACTTTAACCCGAGCCAGGATCCTTTTGATACAGAGTTGGTGATGATATCTGGTGGCGGGAGGTCCCATGGCTCTCAAGCCATTGGTGATGGACTGATACGTTGTCCTAGGACTCTCCCGCAGATCAAGAAGCGCCTGAGTAGCTCTGATCCTAGGATAACGCCTCGTGCACGGCCCGCGGAGCTCGCCATGGCGGTTAGTTCTATGGACTCTCTCACCTTTCCTCCATTACATTGTGTGTGCGTCCGTCGATGATTACAATGCTAACGAGGAGTGGTGTGTTGTAGGCATTGGTTGAGAAAGAGAGATTGAAGACCCGGGCGCTTTTGGAGGAGGCAAAAAGAGAGGCGGCGGAGAGGGAGAGGGAGATGGAGGAGAGGACGGCTAAGCTGTTGGAGGAGGAGAGAAACCGGAACGAGGCGTCTAACCGGGCCCTATACGAGCTCATCGTGGTACGTTTCTCATGCATATTAGCCCAATCATGCACGTAATGTTCGCATTACTAACTAATATGACTGACTCGTGAGAACCAAAGTGCAGACCATGTGCGAGAAAAACGGTCAGGCCCCTCCGCCGATGCCCCAGATTGCTCCGGCGACCACGGTGAGTTTGATTTGAATGGTCGTTAGTTACTAGTATTCACATTTCAGTTTGCATCATGCTAACGAGACATTATTGGAAATGATCTTTGGTGCAGCATGGCTCCCGACAAGCATCGACCAATCCTTCTGCGTCTACCAATAGCGGAACCCCGACCGGTCCTTCACCTCTGTCTGCCACTAGTGGAGCCTCGACCATTCCTACACCTCCGTGATAACGGTATTTTTCTTCTTATTTAGCCTGTTTAGTCCATTTTTGACATAATTTAGCCTATTTAGTCCACAAATGACATAATAAGATGAAGAATATCAAGGAAGAGGAAGGAAAGAAGGAATAGGAAGAAAAGAAGAAGAAGAAGATTCTTCTTCTTCTTCTTTTTCTTCTTCTTCTTCTTCTTCTTCTTCTTCTTCTTTTCCTCCTCTTACTTGTTTTTATTCGTAAATGGCATAATAACCTTGCTAACCTCATAAATGTCATATACTTAGCTTGTTGTCCTCTAAAATGACACAATAAGCTTAGTTAGGTCAAAAATGGCATAATTAGCTAGGTAAGCTAAAAAATGGCATTTTTCTTCTTATTTAGCCTATTTAGTCCATTTATGACATAATTTAGCCTATTTAGTCCACAAATGACATAATAAGATGAAGAAAATCAAGGAAGAGGAAGAAAAGAAGGAATAGGAAGAAAAGAAGAAGAAGAAGACTCTTCTTCTTCTTCTTTTCCTCCTCTTACTTGTTTTTATTCGTAAATGGCATAATAACCTTGCTAACCTCATAAATGTCATATACTTAGCTTGTTGTCCTCTAAAATGACACAAAAAGCTTAGTTAGGTCAAAAATGGCATAATTAGCTAGGTAAGCTCAAAAATGGCATTTTCTTCTTATTTAGCCTATTTAGTCCATTTATGACATGATTTAGCCTATTTAGTCTACAAATGACATAATAAGATGAAGAAAATCAAGGAAGAGGAAGAAAAGAAGGAATAGGAAGAAAAGAAGAAGAAGAAGAAGAAGAAGAAGAAGAAGAAGAAGAAGACTAGAAGAAGAAGAATAGGAAGAAAAGAAGAAGAAGAAGAAGAAGAAGAAGAAGAAGAAGAAGAAGACTCTTCTTCTTCTTTTCCTCCTCTTACTTGTTTTTATTCGTAAATGGCATAATAACCTTGCTAACCTCATAAATGTCATATACTTAGCTTGTTGTCCTCTAAAATGACACAAAAAGCTTAGTTAGGTCAAAAATGGCATAATTAGCTAGGTAAGCTCAAAAATGGCATTTTTTCTTCTTATTTAGCCTATTTAGTCCATTTATGACATAATTTAGCCTATCTAAATTATGTCATAAATGGACTAAATAGGCTAAATAAGAAGAAAAAATTTCATTTTTGAGCTTACATTCTTCTTCTTCTCCAAAATGAAGTTAGCTCTAAGTTAGCTCTAATATGCTTAGTTACCTAGGTTAACTCAATAAAGACCTATACTAAGCTGCTTTATATCAAAAAGGCCATAATATGCTTAGTTCACTCAAAAACGGCATAATTAGCTAGGTTTCCATTTTACCTAAGTATGCTAACTTCTCCTTCTTCCTCTTCTTCTTCTTATTCATTTTCTTATTCTTCTGATTCTAGTCTTGTTCTTCTAACTTTCTTGTTTCCCATTTTGCAGATTTAATTCACTATATGGAAGCTTGCATGGATGGAGTGCTTGTTTCCCTGTTCTTCTTTTCGTTTGTATCGATGAAAAATGTGGAACTTGTTATATGGATGCATGGAACAATGTGTTGGATGAACATTGTGATATTACTGTAATATGTATGTATGGAACTGTGTTTCTTATGTATGTATGTTGTCATGGATGGAGCTATGTGTTGGATACATCATATGTCTGTTGTGCCTGTGAAAAAAAATATGTATATCTGTGTGTGAATTCCTGTGAAATTAAATGGATATAAATAAAAACAGGGGATATATAGCCTCTTTGTCGTCTGCTAGCGGACGGCAAAGAGCTTTGCTGTCTGCTGGCAGATGGCAAAGAGGACACGTGGCAGCTACCTGTAGAAACTGGGAACACTGGCTGCCTATTTGGGTACTTTGCCGTCTGCCAGCGGACGGCAAAGACCTTTGAATCTTTGCCGTCTGCTGGCAGACGGCAAAGTGACCAAATAGGCCTGGCAAATAGGGCCAGCTATGCCGTCCACCAGCAGACGGCAAAGATTCAAAGGTCTTTGCCGTCCGCTGGCAGACGGCATAGCTGGCCACGTGGCAGCTTCCCAGTGCTGGCCTAGCTGACCTCTTTGTCGTCTGTCAGCGGACGGCAAAGAGCGCCGTTAACCCCCTAACGGCTCTCACCCCACCCCACTGTCGTCCGTTATCTTTGTCGTCTGCTGGCCTCGGATGGCGGACGGCACAATCCTTTGCCGTCCGTTTCTAGGAAGCAGACGGCAAAGAAGGCCTTTGCTGGCATGTGTTCAGACGGACAGTTTGCCGTCTGCTGACAGACGGCAAAGAAGTTTGCCGTCCGGGATCATGGCAGACGGCAAAGAAGCTGATTCCAGTAGTGCGAGGCATGGTTCGCAAGTATCAAGTGATTCATAATCAAGTGATTCCAAAAGCCCATCAGTATGGAGTTTCTTCATGCACTATACACCAATATGACCTAAATGACAGTGCCACAAATAAGTTGCACTATCATTATTAAACTTATATATTTTGGCTTCAATACTATGAATATGTATATCACTACTATCGAGATTCAATAAAAATAAACCACTCATCGAGGGTACATGACCATAAAAGATATTACTCATATAAATAGAACAACCATTATTCTCTGATTTAAATGAATAACCGTCTCGCATCAAACAAGATCCAGATGTAATGTTCATGCTTAACGCTGGCACCAAATAACAATTATTCAGGTCTAAAACTAATCCCGAAGGTAGATGTAGAGGTAGTGTGCCGACGGCAATCATATCGACTTTGGAACCATTTCCCACGCGCATCGTCACCTCGTCCTTAGCCAATCTTCGCTTAATCCGTAGCCCATGTTTCGAATTGCAAATATGAGCAACAGAACCAGTATCAAATACCCAGGCGCTACTACGAGCATTAGTAAGGTACACATCAATAACATGTATATCAAATATACCTTTCACTTTGCCATCCTTCTTATCTGCCAAATACTTGGGGCAGTTCCGCTTCCAGTGACCAGTCCCTTTGCAGTAGAAGCACTCAGTCTCAGGCTTAGATCCAGACTTGGGCTTCTTCACTTGAGCAACAACTTGCTTGCCGTTCTTCTTGAAGTTCCCCTTCTTCCCTTTGCCCTTCTTTTTGAAACTAGTGGTCTTGTTAACCATCAACACTTGATGCTCCTTCTTGATTTCTACCTCCGCAGCCTTTAGCATCGCGAAGAGCTCGGGAATTGTCTTATCCATCCCTTGCATATTATAGTTCATCACGAAGCTTTTGTATCTTGGTGGCAGTGATTGAAGAACTTTGTCAATGACACTATCAACCGGAAGATTAACTCACAGTTGAGTCAAGTGATTGTGGTACCCAGACATTTTGAGTATATGTTCACTGACAGAACTATTCTCCTCCATTTTGAAGCTGTAGAACTTATTGGAGACTTCATATCTCTCAATCCGGGCATTTGCTTCAAATATTAACTTCAACTCCTGGAACATCTCATATGCTCCATGATGTTCAAAACGTCGTTGAAGTCCCGGTTCTAAGCCGTAAAGCATGGCACACTGAACTATCAAGTAGTCATCAGCTTTGCTCTGCCAGGCATTCATAACGTCCGGCGTTGCTCCTGCAGCGGGTCTTGCACCTAGCGGTGCTTCCAGGACGTAATTCTTCTATGCAGTAATGAGGATAATCCTCAAGTTACGGACCCAGTCCGTGTAGTTGCTACCATCATCTTTCAACTTAGCTTTCTCTAGGAACGCATTAAAATTCAACGGAACAATAGCACGGGCCATTGATCTACAACAACATAGACATGCAAAATACTATCAGGTACTAAGTTTATGATAAATTAAAGTTCAATTAATCATATTACTTAAGAACTCCCACTTAGATAGACATCCCTCTAATCATCTAAGTGATCACGTGATCCATATCAACTAAACCATGTCCGATCATCACGTGAGATGGAGTAGTTTTCAATGGTGAACATCACTATGTTGATCATATCTACTATATGATTCACGCTTGACCTTTCGGACTCAGTGTTCCAAGGCCATATCTGCATATGCTAGGCTCGTCAAGTTTAACCCGAGTATTCTGCGTCTGCAAAACTGGCTTGCACCCGTTGTATGTGAACGTAGAGCTTATCATACCTGATCATCATGTGGTGTCTCAGCACGACGAACTGTCGCAACGGTGCATACTCAGGGAGAACACTTATACCTTGAAATTTAGTGAGAGATCATCTTATAATGCTACCGACGTACTAAGCAAAATAAGATGCATAAAAAGATAAACATCACATGCAATCAAATAAGTGATATGATATGGCCATCATCATCTTGTGCCTTTGATCTCCATCTCCAAAGCACCGTCATGATCACCATCGTCACCGGCTTGACACCTTGATCTCCATCGAAGCATCATTGTCGTCTCGCCAACTATTTCTTCTACGACTATCGCTGCCGCTTAGTGATAAAGTAAAGCAATTACATGGCGATTGCATTTCATACAATAAAGCGATAACCATATGGCTCCTGCCAGTTGCCGATAACTGTTACAAAACATGATCATCTCATACAACAATTTATATATCATACGTCTTCACCATATCACATCTCAGCAAGCCCTGCAAAAACAAGTTAGACGTCCTCTACTTTGTTGTTGCAAGTTTTACGTGGCTGCTACGGGCTTCTAGCAAGAATCGTTCTTACCTACGCATCAAAACCACAATGATTTTTCGTCAAGTGTGCTGTTTTAACCTTCAACAAGGACCGGGCGTAGTCAAACTCGATTCAACTAAAGCTGGAGAAACAGACACCCACTAGCCACTTGTGTGCGAAGCACGGTGGTAGAACCAGTCTCATGAACGCGGTCATGTAATGTCGGTCTGGGCCGCTTCATCCAACAATACCGCCGAATCAAAGTATGACATGCTGGTAAGCAGTATGACTATTATCGCCCACAACTCTTTGTGTTCTACTCGTGCATATGACATCTACGCATAAACCTGGCTCGGATGCCACTGTTGGGTAACGTAGTATTTCAAAAAAATTCCTACGATCACGCAAGATCTATCTAGGAGAAGCATAGCAACGAGCGGGGAGAGTGTGTGCACGTACCCTCGTAGACCGAAAGCGGAAGCGTTTAGTAACGCGGTTGATATAGTCGAACGTCTTCGCGATCCAACCGATCCAAGTACCGAACGTACGGCACCTCCACGATCTGCACACGTTCAGCTCGGTGATGTCCCTCGAACTCTTGATCCGGTTGAGGCCGAGGGAGAGTTTAGTCAGCACGACGGCATGGTGACGGTGATGATGAAGTTACCGGCGTAGGGCTTCGCCTAAGCACTACGACGATATGACCGAGGTGTGTTTCTGTGGAGGGGGCACTGCACATGCCTAAAAGATCAACTTGTGTGTTCTAGGGTGCCCCCCTCCCCACGTACATAAAGGAGGGAGGGAGGAGGCCAGCCAGCCCTAAGGGGCGCGCCCAAGGAGGGGAGTCCTACTAGGACTCCAATTCCTAGTAGGATTCCACCAAGAGGGAGATAGGGGGAAGGAAGGAGAGGGAGAGGGAGTAGGAAAGGGGAGTGCCGCCCCCCTTCCCTTGTCCAATTCGGACTCCAAGGGGGGCCATTAGTTCCCCCGGGGGGTTCCGGTAACCCCTCCGGCACTCCAGTTTTACCCGAAACTATCCGGAACACTTCCGGTGTCCGAATAACATGGTCCAATATATCAATCTTTATGTCTCAACCATTTCGAGACTCCTCGTCATGTCCGTGATCTCATCCGGGACTCCGAACAATCTTCGGACATCAAATCACATAAACTCATAATACAAATCGTCACCGAACGTTAAGCGTGCGGACCCTACGGGTTCAAGAACTGTGTAGACATGACCGAGACACATCTCCGGTCAATAACCAATAGCGGAACCTGGATGCTCATATTGGCTCCTACATATTCTACGAAGATCTTTATCGGCCAAACCGCATAACAACATACGTTGTTCCCTTTGTCATCGGTATGTTACTTGCCCGAGATTCGATCGTCGGTATCACCATACCTAGTTCAATCTCGTTACCGGCAAGTCTCTTTACTCGTTCTGTAATGTATCATCCCGCAACTAACTCATTAGTCACATTGCTTGCAAGGCTTATAGTGATGTGCATTACCGAGAGGGCCCGGAGATACCTCTCCGACAATCGGAGTGACAAATCCTAATCTCGATCTATGCCAACTCAACAAACACCATCGGAGACACCTGTAGAGCATCTTTATAATCACCCAGTTACGTTGTGACATTTGATAGCACACTAGGTGTTCCTCCGGTATTCGGGAGTTGCATAATCTCATAGTCATAGGAACATGTATAAGTCATGAAGAAAGCAATAGCAATAAACTAAACGATCATAGTGCTAAGCTAACGGATGGGTCTTGTCCATCACATCATTCTCTAATGATGTGATCCCGTTCATCAAATGACAACACATGTCTATGGCTAGGAAACTTAACCATCTTTGATTAACGAGCCAGTCTAGTAGAGGCATACTAGGGACACTCTGTTTGTCTATGTATTCACACATGTACTAAGTTTCCGGTTAATACAATTCTAGCATGAATAATAAACATTTATCATGATATAAGGAAATATAAATAACAACTTTATTATTGCCTCTAGGGCATATTTCCTTCAGCTGGATCAAGGATCCACATCACACTTCATTTGCACCGAAAGCACATGAAGGTTTTATGCTTGGCTACGGAAAGGATTCGCGCTCCTACAGAGTCTTCAACCTCTTTCACTATAAAGTGGTTGAAACTGTGGATCTGCGGTTCGATGAGACTAACGGCTCGCAAAGAGAGCACCTGCCAAATGTGCTAGATGAAGCCTCACCAAGTGAATCTATCAAGCTTATGGGTACTGGAGAAATCATACCTTCAGAGGCACAGGCTGAAGAGGAAATCATCATTTCTGCACCTAATCAACCCGAAGACACTGCTCAGCCTGAAGTCGATGCTGAAGATGAAGATTATGATCAGCAAGGGCAAAATCTTTGTCCAGTTCATCCTCGAGTTGCAAATGAAGTACAAATTGAGAAGATAATTGATAGCATCAATGCACCTGGTCGCTCAAGAGCAACACAGCTAGCAAATTTCTGTGGGCACTTTGCATTTGTCTCTATATCTGAACCCAAAAAGGTTGATGAAGCCTTCATGGAATCTGAATGGATTCAAGCTATGCAAGAAGAGCTTCAACAGTTTGAGCTGAACAATATTTGGGAACTAGTAAAGCGTCCTGATCCTCGCAAGCACAATATCATTGGCACCAAATGGATCTATCACAACAAACAAGATGAGCATGGTCAAGTTGTCAGAAACAAAGCTCGTCTTGTTGCTCAAGGTTACACTCAAGTTGAAGGGATTGACTTCGATGAAACATTTGCTTATGTGGCTAGGCTTGAAGCTATTCGCATTCTGCTAGCCTATGCCAACCACAACAACATTCTTCTGTACCAAATGGATGTAAAGAGTGCCTTTCTCAACGGAAAAATTGAAGAAGAAGTGTATGTTGCTCAAACACCTGGCTTTGAAGACCCAAAGCATCCTATCATGGTATACAAGCTCAACAAGGCACTGTATGGCCGCAAACAAGCACCTCGAGCTTGGTATGACACACTCAAAGACTTCCTGAAGAGCAAAGGCTTCAAACCTGGTTCTCTAGATCCCACTCTCTTCACGAAGACATATGATGGTGAACTGTTTGTATGCCAAATCTACGTGGATGACATTATCTTCGGCTGCACTGACAAGAGATACAGTGATGAGTTTGGGCATATGATGCAAGAGCAATATCAGATGTCCATGATGGGTGAGCTGAAATTCTTCCTCGGTCTTCAAATCCATCAGCAGAGCAATGGCATCTTCATTTCACAAGAAAAATATCTCAAAGATTGCTTGAAGAAGTTTGGAATGCAAGACTGCAAAGGGTACACGACGCCAATGCCAACCAAAGGTCAATTGGGTCCCGACGACAATGGTAAAGAGTTCGATCAAAAGGTATACCACTCCATGATTGGTTCTTTACTCTATTTATGTGCATCTAGGCCAGATATAATGCTTAGCGTTTGCATGTGTGCTCGATTTCAAGCGGCACCAAAGGAATCGCATCACTTAGCTGTGAAGCGAATTCTTCGATATTTGGCTTACACCCCAACACTAGGATTATGGTATCCAAAGGGCTCAGGGTTTGATCTAGTTAGATTCTCATATGCTGATTATGATGGTGACAAGGTTGATCGCAAGTCCACATGAGGAACATGTCACTTTCTTGGACGATCTCTTGTCTGTTGGTCTTTAAAGAAGCAGAATTGTGTATCCCTCTCTACTGTTGAATCTGAATACATTGCTGCTGGATCTTGTTGCGCTCAGCTTCTATGGATGAAGCAAACTCTCAAGGACTATGGCATCCACCTGAAGCATGTGCCACTCTACTGCGACAATGAAAGCGCCATCAAGATTGCCAACAACCTAGTTCAACACTCGAAGACAAAGCACATTCAGATCCGCCATCACTTTCTCAGAGATCATGTCATGAAGGAAGATATTGATATCATTCACGTCAACATTGAAGAGCAATTGGCAGATATCTTCACAAAGCCCTTAGATGAGAAAAGGTTTTGCAAGTTGCGGTGTGAGCTAAATATCTTAGAATCCTCAAATGTCCTGTGATTGGACACACATCCTAACGCTGATGCATGTTGATGACTTAAATGTGCAACACACAGAGTAACGTATATCTTCAATCAATGAAGACATACACTCTAAGTGTGAATACATTAATGTGGAATTTGACTTTGGAGCGCCATGATAATTGTGCGCCGTGTCTGGGTCAAATACTTCTTATACGGTGGGTAACGCCACCACCAAACTTTCTCGAAGATTTTCTTTTGGCGTCATGATTGCATTAACTTCGCATTTGGTTTGTCTTCAACATTAATTTATCTTCATGGTTTATCTTCTCAATGTTGATTTAGTCTTTTGAGATATATATATAGGGTGGGTCTATTCTAATAACACCCTTAAGAGCCTTATTCTACTAACAAATTCGTTATTCTGCTAACACCCCACCTAACCCACTCAATCGACCCGGCGCAAACTGCATGCACCAAAAAAACCCACCCCACCGGCCCATCTCCCCCACTCCAGCCTCGATCCCTCCACCTCCTCCCGCTCCCCGTGTCCATGCCCCACCTCCAACCTTCTTCCTCCCCCGACCCATTGCCCATAACCCAACCACCGTCCCCTCCTGCCACCTTCCTCTGAGCCCGGAGCCACGACGCCGCCGGCCATCGCGCCCCAGCCTGCCTCGCGCCGTCCCCGCCCCTCCCGCGCCGTCCCACCCTCCCCTTCGCCAGATCCAACGTGGCCGCGGCCCCTCCCGCGCCGTCCCACCCTCCCCTTCACCAGATCCGATGCGGCCGCGGCCTTTCCAGTGCCGCCCCACCCTCCCCTACGCCGGATCCAAAGCGGCCACGACCCCTCCACGCTGGTGCGAGCGCCGCAACCTCCGACGAGGCCCCTCGTTGTTAGATCCGAACCACAGCGAGCCACCATGGTTCGGCCGCTAGCCCCCCCTCCCCCCGCGGCGCGGTGCGGCCATGACGCGAACCACTCCCCCGCCGCCTGGAACCGACCGCGGCCGAGCCTCCCTTGCATCCTCTCCGGTCCCTCCCGCGCGCAGTCCATACCTCCGGTGGGATCCTCTCCAGCTCCACCTTTCAGGCGAGATTTGCGACGATGTTTACCATCAAGGCGCCCTTCTTCCTTCTATTCTTCTTCGAACAACAAAGCATCTAGTAGTGCCCTGATTCTCTCTTCCTTTCTTGCAGTTCGCTATGTGATTCACTGAAAAAAAATCATTTTCTAGTGCAGGCAGCAGGGCGGGGAGGCCACGACAACCATGGCTGGGATCCCTCGGCCACCGCTACGCCAGGGGACGGATCTATGCTCTCTCCCTCGCCGCTGCCAAACTCCACCCACCGGCGGCTACTACACGCGCAGGCGTCGGGGGAGGCTCTGGTCTAGCGCAGGCTAGCAACTACGAGAGGGAGGTACTCTGCTTCTCCACCGACGGGCGAGCAGACGACTCCCCAGGCAGTTTGGTGGCCTCCACTATGCAGTAGGACTAGGCATGCCATGTTGTTCGGCAGTGCTCTTCTGCACTTCACTGACTTTGTGATTTCTGAAGAGAAAAAAAGTGCAAACGAAGTCCGCTATGGTTTGCTATTGAGGTTCATTTTACTCATTATTGCAGGAAAAGATGAAGTGATGCAGTTCTATTGGATGCCCCATTACTCAATTTTGCTTTTGTTGAAAAGTGCACTTCATTAGTTCATTGTAAAAAACTACAGCTCACTACCGTGATTTTGCTGGTGGGGAGTGCAGATTTTGTATGTAAAACTCCTCCGTTGTCCACTTGGTAAACACAAAACAAAAAAGATCTCAAAATGAAGCTCGCTTCTATATTAGATGTAGTTCACTCGCTCAGTCCCTGTGGTCCACTCACCTGGTCAACGCGCGTAAAAAATTAATAAGTACTAAAAGAAAGACAACAAAAACTCATGAGGTTCACTTTGGGTAGTGTTGCGGTTCACTTTCGGGAGTGTTGCGGCCCACTCTCGTTCAAAAAAAGGTGAAAAAAAGACAACAAAAACTTGTGAGGAGAAAGTTCATGTTCGACAAAAAGAAATCATGAAGTTCACTTAACTGCCTGCTGCACTGCGGTTTTCCGTTTGAAGCAGTGCGTTCTTCTGTCCGATGAAAGGTCCACTCGCTTGGTCAACGCGCGTAAAAAATTAATAAGTATAAAAAAAGACAACAAGAACTCATGAGGATCACTTTGGGTAGTGTTACGGTTCACTTTCGGGAGTGTTGCGGTCCACTCTCGTTCAAAAAAAAAAGGTGAAAAAAAGACAACAAAAACTTGTGCGAGAAAGTTCATGTCTGACAAAAGAAATCATGAAGTTCACTTGACTGCCTGCTGCAGTGCGGTTTTCCGTTTGAAGCAGTGCGTTCTTCTATCCGATGAAGTACACGCGACGATTTTGGTCTCGCGAAAAATAGAGTGTCCTCTTTTTGGTAAAATCAAAACCGCTCTTAAACCGTAAGGAATTAGAGAGAGTGTTCTACATGAAAAAGTTGTGTCTCATTGATATCTTTCCAACGGCGTATGACTTGAATCATTTCGACCAGCGGTTCGGAAAAATTTAGCGAAAAACCGCCGCTGCCACTCGTCGTCCGCAGCACGATTTCTAAAATTAACTTAAAACCGTAAGAAATCTCAAAAACATTACCACATATGAAAGTTGCGCCTCGTCCATAGCTTTTCAACGGCGTATCGCACGCATCGTTTAGACAAACGGTTAAAAAACTGGAGCGAAAACAGTACCAAAAATTTAAAAAAAATTGAAAAACCGAATTCCGCGATTTAGTAAATTTGAAACTACTCTTAAACCATAATGAATTAGAGAAAATAATAGATATGAAAAAAAATGCGCCTCGACGATATCTTTCCAACGGTGTATCATTTGCTTCATTCCGACGAGCGGTTAAAAAAAACGTGAAAAAACGCTCGCTGCAACTCGTCGTGGGCCGTATCATTTTCGAAACTGCTCTTAAACCGTGAGGAGTCTTGAAAAGTGTTCAACATGGCGAAGTTGCGCCTAATCCATAGCTTTTTAACGGTATATTACACGCCTCATTCCGACAAACGGTTAAAAAACTAGAGCAAAAAAGGTACCAAAAAATCACAAGCGTGCAGTTTTTTCCGACGCGAAGTTCACTCGCCTGAGTACTGCAGCACATTTGGTTCAAACAATGACGTGCACTTGCGTTGAGCATGCAGTGCGAAAGTGTTATCAGAATAGTTATTCTGCTAATATATCTGGGCTATTTTGTTTCGCGTAACAGAATATTATTCTGTTACCCTATTTGAACTGATGGTTTCAGGCGGTTGTACTGATGAGTTTCATCTCGTCGAACTGATTGTCTTTTCGTCGGAATGGGGCGTATAATATATCGTTGGAAAGCTATTTACATCTACATTACAAATATATATATGAATTTTTTGCAAAATCATCACGGTTTAAGAGCAGTTTTGCAAAAACCGTTTTTTTTTTCAAAACCGAGAACGTGAATCGTATTTTGGACTCAATTTTCAAACGGTTTGTTGGAATTGAGAAAATAAGATGGCGTTGGAAAGCTGGTAAAAATCCGCATCTTCCATGTATCTACTGTTTTTTAAAATTATATACAATTTAAAAGTAATTTGAAAAACGGTGAAATTCTAGGCGAAACGTATTTTCGCGTTTTTTCAAACGGTTTGTCGGATTGACGCAAATGATACGGCGTTGGAAAGCTATGAAAAATGTGCAACTTTTTCGTATAGAAATGATTTTCTAATTCCTTACAGTTTAAAAACGAATTCGAATACGGTCAAATTTGATTTTGAACGTGATTTTTTAAAAAAGTTTGTCGAAATGGGGCAAATAATATACCGTTGGATAGCTATCGAAAATGCGAAACTTAGTCATGTTGAACGTTTTATCAAATTCGCAATCGTTGATGAGTAATTTTGAATACGGTGAGACACGTCGTGATGTTTTTCCGTCTAAAAAATAGAGTACTTGCACTGATCTACGTGTGCGTTTGTACTAATGTTTTTTCATAGAGTAATTTTGAAAGGTTCCAAAAAAGGAGTACCTGAACGGATGTCTGTATGGATTTATACTGAGCGTGTTTTCACAGACTAGACTTTACTCTATTTTTTTGTGTGTTTTCCTCGTAACTTTTCAACGATTCATGGTATCATCGTCCCCGAACTTGCATGGTTTATATCGTTGAACTGAATGATAATTTTTTTAAAGAAAATGTTTTGTGTGTTTTTTTAACTAACATTTTTTCCAACGATGTTCTGGACTTCTCTCATTTTACGAGTTGAACTTTTACCCTTTAAATTTCCGTGTGGTTTCTTTTTTTTAAGCTTTTTAAATTATGAACTTGTTGTGTTTTTACAATTTCAAAGCTAGCAAAAACAATTCTAAGTTACCGACTCATTTCAGGATATCAGAGATACAAATTGCCATCACCAAAATCAAGCATTAATCCGATCAAAGAGATGAAATACATTGACTTAACTTCCAAAAGGAATACATGTTCTACGGCCGACGTAAAGACATGTAGAAGAATATTTATTAGCAGAATGAATTATACACAGTCGGGATTAGTTGCAAAACGAACTGCCAGTACTGTAGATATTAGAAAATTTGAACTTCTAGTAATTCATTCCATCAGCGACTCGAGTTTTTGAAGTCTTTCTCTGCACAAACTTTGAACATCAACAACATTCGCACCACGACACATCAAAGCAGTAACTGTACCATTTTTTTTACATACAAGCATACAAAAAATAGAGTACTTGTACTGATCTACGTGTGCGTTTGTACTGATGTTTTTTTCATAGAGTAATTTTGAAAGGTTCCAAAAAAGGAGTACCTGAACGGATGTCCGTATGGATTTGTACTGAGCGTGTTTTCACATACTAGACTTTACTCTATTTTTTTGTATGGTTTTTCTCGTAACTTTTCAACGATTCATGGTATCATCGTCCCCGAACTTGCATGGTTTATATCGTTGAACTGAATGATAATTTTTTTAAAGAAAATGTTTTGTGTGTTTTTTTAACTAACATTTTTTCCAACGATGTTATGGACTTCTCTCATTTTACGAGTTGAACTTTTACCATTTAAATTTCCGTGTGGTTTCTTTTTTTTAAGCTTTTTAAATTGTGAACTTGTTGTGTTTTTACAATTTCAAAGCTAGCAAAAACAATTCTAAGTTACCAACTCATTTCAGGATATCAGAGATACAAATTGCCATCACCAAAATCAAGCATTAATCCGATCAAAGAGATGAAATACATTGACTTAACTTCCAAAAGGAATACATGTTCTACGGCCGACGTAAAGACATGTAGAAGAATATTTATTAGCAAAATGAATTATACAGTCGGGATTAGTTGCAAAACGAACTACCAGTACTGTAGATATTAGAAAATTTGAACTTCTAGTAATTCATTCCATCAGCGACTCGAGTTTTTGAAGTCTTTCTCTGCACAAACTTTGAACATCAACAACATTCGCACCACGACACATCAAAGCAGTAACTGTACCATTTTTTTGTACATACAAGCATACAAAAAATCGCAGGAGCAACACAGTATACCCCGATACGTCGTTGGACTGATGCTCTGGGAATTTTAGAACCGATGAAAAAAATACCTGATACGGAATTTTAGAGCTCTAGGGATCTGTGCTTGTAGTAGATGAACGGATCGACCTGGATGTTCAGGGAATTGGGAGATGCCGCGGGACACCGTTGAGCCGGCCATGGCGAATTTGACACTGTTGCTGTAGTCGGAGCCTAGAGCCTTCAGGTATGGGTTCATCCACTCTCGAACACATACTGCAACTAACGAAAAGGGTGGTATTTCTTAAATACAGAAATATAATAGTAAGTTAAGTGGCAGCAAGTTCAAAAAATTCAGAAAATGAAAACTGAATTGTTGGGCTTACTTCATGCATTAAATTGCACCAGTGTCTTGTCTGGACGTACACGACTGAGCCGGCGGGCTGCACGTCAAGCCACACAGACACAAAAGTGGTGCGGAATGATTCAGTTACAGGCCTGCTACTGATTCAAGTCATACCCATCCACAACCCGGCAATGGGCTTCCAATATTCATCTTTTTGAGCTGCTACCTTTGATTTTTTATGCATCCCGCAAAAAGAAAATGGACCAAAATTTCAAAGATGAACTGAAAGAGATGAACATAATTCAGTAGAGATGGATGTGGTAAATGATGAGCATCTCGCTGGCCATGAACATAATTCACTAACTGCTTGAGTAAACAACCCGCCACCTTATAGCAATTGATCACTTGAACTTACAGGAAATAGAAAAAAGAACTAAGCTTGCATCATCAAAATCTACAGTTTTTTCTTAAGTGATACATATGTAAAACTTAGGTCAATTGGTGTGACGCACTCAGTTGAACTAGTGTAATATATGTAGTCGAACGGATGTAATTTATTTGTAGTTGAACAAATTGGAGACCTGGCAACGCAACAACATTTTCATTCTATGGTGTCTCGCACATGGTTTGCTAGAACAAGTTGAACTGAATATATTATTCGTTTTGAACTTTGATGAAAGAAGCTACAACTTCTGTTTCCCAAATGTGTACAGAATTTTAAGTTTCCAAGCACAATACCTTCTGTTCTTTTTTGTTGATGAGCACACCGCCCCTGCTCCTGTGGACTGACGGTGCCTCGAAGTGGAGCCTGAGTAGAGGGGATCACGACCGGCGGCTGGGTGCACCGAGATTTGGCCACTGTAGGGGATCCCAGCTACTACCATGTCATCCCCGAGGAGCTTGTAGAGGCGGGGCAGTTGGTCACCAGCAATCTGGTGTAAGTTTGAACTACCAGGTGCACCGGGATTTGGCCGCTTTAGAGAAACAAGAAGTCAGAACAAACATGAATTATATTGGTAACTAAATGCAAGACATTTATATGAGAACTGATGTTGTTTATCGGATACTACCTCTGTAACTAAATGCAAGACATTTTTGCAGTACTTCCCTAAATCCTATAAGTGCAGACCAAATACAGTTACAGAAATAGTACACTAGGAGGTATCAATCGATCTAATCTATAGCACATTTTGCTAATATGTGTGTGTGTGATCCGTAGCGCATAGCCTATGTGTGATTTGTTCCAATTAATCCATGCATTTTTTATCCTCTGCTGCCTGCAACTATGGCTAGACCCGTTGAAGAGGTGGGGAGTTTCAAGTTAATGATTTGCTTTCAGAAACTTCAGACCAGAGCGGAGTAAAGGCTGGAAGGTAAAACTACTGTTAGCATATGTACCTTTTTTGTAGCATCTCATCTCCTTTGCTTCAACTTTGGGCACTTTGATATGGTCAGCCTCTTTGATTTTGCAAGTGCCGGTAGTCCACGAATTGAAACTAGTTCTGGACAATGGTCAAGTGACAATACCTCTAGTAATGGACGATTACTGAGCCAAATGCCCATTTCTTGTCTATAGAAAATACTAATTATTTTACTTTCTTTAGTAGTGCAACTACCTTCAGATTAAAAGGATCTAGATAACACTCATCCATTAAACTGCACATATCTGACATAATTTTCACAGCCTAATAATACATCCATCTCAAAGTATCAGCTATCAGCTCACAAAGTATCAAATACCACAAGAACTTGAAGAAGAATTTTCACTTCACAAAACTATCAGCTATGAGTTCACCGAGTCGAGATGGACAACTCTTTGAGGTCTCAAATATTAGTTCACACAAACTACAAAGCATGGAGTTCATCGAGTCTTAACTATCAGTTCATACAAACTACAAAGCATGGAATTCATAGTTTCAACTATCAGTACACACAAACTACAAACATCGGATTTCATCGAGTCTAAACTATCAGTTCACACAAACTACAAGGGATGAGGAGAGAGAGAGAGAGAGAGAGCATGAGAGAGAGAATCTTACCCATCAGATCATAGAAACTAGAGATCAGAACAACAATTATCCATAATCATTTTTTGGATCCATCAACTAGTCTGTGACCATGTTGTAGCTACGAGAGAGGGAGCAAGAACACCACATAGCGAGAGAGTTGATGCATGATCAACAGTTCAGGAGATGGAACAGAGCAGGACAAGTAGGCAGATGAGAGATAGCATGGGAGGAAGAAAGCTGAGCTAGGCCCAGGGGTGGAGCACGGGGTGGCCTAAACGCAGCACTTTGAGCGACCGGCCACGGATTGACCAGTTGGACTGCCGATGTGACCACGGCGAGACCGACGTGCATCCTGGTGGAGGTCGCTGGAACTGGATCGGGGTTGTGGGAGGAGGCATGGTGGAGGGGCGATGACCGGTGATGGAAGCGAGGCAGCCGGGCACGGGGCGCTCAGGGGAGGCTGCCGGCTGGGATCCCATGGTGGCGGCGAGGAGCCACGGTGGGAGGCGGGGGATCCAGACGGAGACGGTTGGGCCGGCGGTGGCGCGCAACCTCGTATGCGGCAGCCGGGCGCTCGGGTCACGCAGCGTACATTGGCGGGGAAAGAGGGAGTCTAGAGGCGCGTCACCGGGAGGGAGCCGGGCGGTGGCGCACTGGGGAGGAGGCCGGGCGGCGGCGCGTCGCCGGGGAGGGAGCCGGGCGGGGGGTGCGGCGGGTCGCCGGATGTGGAACGCGGGGGGCGCGGCGCGGCGCCGGAGGTTGGAGGCGGGGGGCGCGGCGCGGCGCCGGAGGTGGGAGGCAGGGGCACGGCGCGTCGCCGGAGATAGGAGGCGGCGGGGCGCGCGTGGGGTGGTCGGGATCGAGGGAGATAAGTGGGAACGGTGGGGTTAGTGGGTCGTTTGCTTTTTCTCTTTTCCAGCGGGGAAATCACCGTCGGCTTGTATATATATATATATATATATATATATATATATATATATAGGGCCCGAGGGTAACAGAATAGCCATGTCCTATATATAGTGTTCTGTCCTCTACAGCATTCACTTATAGCTACGTCTTCGAATTTGCCATTTCTCCGAACTAAGTGAATGTGATCGGACCCTAACCCCTTCTGTGCTTGCTTCTTCCTCAAACTCTATCTATCTAAGTCATATGCATTCTATTGAAACCTGTCGAATGTCTTCAATGCATCCTTGTCAGCTGAAAATATAGAGACACACATTTAAAACAGCTTCCAATGATATATCTCTTTTGCCTGAATCCCGGAGAAGCCGGAACGACCACCCGACAAACCAGGCATGCGTGGGAACATGGAACAACTTTCAATGAGTTGCATGCATGCCACGTGTCCATTAGATGTGAACCACCAAGGGCACCTGCGTAATTACGCGATACAGCCTTCCACCTTATAAATACTCGCCCCGCGCGGTCATTATCTCTTCTTCCACCTCGCAACCTCGCTCAAACCCTAGCGCCTCCGCTATCTCGCGTCGACGCTGGAGACGAAGCGCTTAGCTGCCGCGACTTCTTCGACGCCGTCCTCACGCCGGCCGCGGATCTCGTCCTCTCCGCCGCCGCCGTAGGTGTCTTCCGTCGCCAAGTTAGGGCGCGGGAGATTGAACTGCTCGGCTTCTTTCTCTGCCTCGTCTAGCAGTTCGTCAGCGGTAATTAAATCTCACTTTTTACTGTCCTTTTTGATCCGTCAAATCCATCCACTTCCACCAAAAGTGGTTTCTATACTTCCAAATCTGGATCTGTCTCTGTCTGCATCTCATATCATGCAAAGGATATTCACTTATGCTTCATAACTAGTTAGATTCCTCACGTGTACTTATTCATGGATTCGTACAAATCTGGAACCAACTCTCTTCAAATAAGTGAATGTCTTCGCTCTATGAGGTCAATGTCTTCAAACTGATTTATCTTCAAAATCATCTGAGAATGCGTATGACCTCTTCCCCTTCCCTCGCACCTTTAATGCTGTCACAGGTACATGTCCATGGGAGAATCCTTTGGTTCTCATAGTCTGCATTCATTTGCAGAGTTCTTACAGCATCATATTCACTCTCCCGAAGCCAGTTCTTGTCTAACCAGTAGACGGAAGCCTTTCACTGTTCTGAAGCCTATCTTCTTGAATATCATGGCCACAGATAAGTCTGCTAGGAAAGGTGGCAGGCAACGCCGAGGCAATACAGCTCTAGATCTGCCTCCGGATCTGCATAAACTATACAAAACAGATCCAGAGGAGAACTACAATCAGCGCAAGACCCGGATCCAATGGATTCGAAGATATTGGGCAGAACAGTGGTTCAAGTACAACTTCGTCACTGTCGAATATGCTGAGAAGAACGCCATCAAACGCCCATGGGGCGATATTCTGTACAAGAATCTGCAGCCAAAGTCGAAGCCTGAAGCCATTGCTCAAGGTTTCTATCCGTGCTTGGTCCGAGGACCGAAGCCAGAGAATGCCGACCCATCATCCTTATTATGGTGTCGTGACGACAATCTATTCAAGCGCAACTACCAGTTCGCAAAGGAGTCGGCTGCAAAGAACAAGAGGGATTTTGGACTCAACTTCAACCCTGGTCCGTCTGCTCCAAGGCAGGATGGCACTCGCGATGCCAATCCCAATGTCATCGGGCCCTTCACTAGCCTCGATGGGCTCCTCTCCCACATTGCAGCTCAAAGGGCCACAGTGGAGCAATCAGCTGATGACGCAGACTCCGAAGATGCTCCTGCACCACCGAAGCTGAAGAAGAAGAAGAAGAAGACAAAAGTTTCGAAGCCCTCTGCTGCACCAACTGCTTCAACTATGAAGCCATTGAAGATTGCACCTCCTGAACCCAGTGTGCAGTCTGAAGACCTATCTCGTGTGTCCAAGAGGACAAAGAAGACCAAGAAGCCCAAGAAGATTTCTGGGCATGAACTGACTCCTGCTGCCGTTCTGCGCAACGAGGAAGACACCATTGATCTTTCAAGTGATGAAGATCTTGGAGATGAAGCTCTAGAGATGCTGATCAAGAGCAAGCAAGAGGTGGAGATCTTCAACGATCTGCCCCTCTTTGATGTTGACATATTGAACAACTTCATTGATGAATGGTTTGACGACAAGAGCATCAGTATTGATGACCTTCAGCTGCCTGTGGACATCAGCGTCACATTCCATGGAGCCATTGCCAACGAATTGGCCTTGGCTCAGAAAATCATCGAGCTCAAGAACAAGATTGATCATGAGAAGGTTCATTTCAAGAAGCACATGGCCAAGCTCAGTGTGGCTGGTGTGCAAATCTTCAAGAAGATGCGGCATGATCTTAAGGAAGAGTTCCACAAGAAGCGGGAAGAAGCCAAAGGCTCTCGCAAGCGCATGAAGTATTATGCGCAGAAATGTGTTCAAGACCATAATGAAGTAGAGAAGCGAAAGGCTTTTGGGCGTCCTGGCATCGACCCCAAGATGGCTGCCAAGAAAACCAAGAAGTCTACTGAAGTTGAAGCTAAATCTTTAAGGCGGGAACAACCTAGCATTGTCTTCCCTGCCAGCATGACTGGCTCGAAGCCAAAGGTCCCCTCGGCAGCTTCAGAAATGAAGAAGACACGACAGGCTGAAGCCAAAGCCAGGAAGAGGAAGCAAGGATACTTTTGATGATGCTCCCTCCAAGAAGAAGTTGAAGACCAAGGCTTCGAAGTCTTCAAAGAAAGAGTGTGCTGCTACCGCAAAGCCCCTCAATGTTGAACCAATCTCAATCGCTCTTCCTGCTTCAACCAACCGAGAGCGTCGTCTTATGATCCATGAGCCTACTTCCATAGAGGCTCATGCAAGTGAAGAAGTTCCAGCTGCTGACCCCAACACAGCTGAAGACATTGGTCATGAAGACAATGTAGAAGATGATGTAGTCCTTCCTCAGCTCGAGGCCCAGTCGGTATCATCGCCTACTCTCACAAGCAGTGAACTCATTAGCATTGGTCGTCCATTGACACCAATCGCTCAAGATGACTCATGGGCTGAGCACTGATAACCCACAAGTATAGGGGATCGCAACAGTTTTCGAGGGTAGAGTATTCAACCCAAATTTATTGATTCGACACAAGGGGAGCCAAAGAATATTCTCAAGTATTAACAGTTGAGTTGTCAATTCAACCACGCCTGGAAAACTTAATATCTGCAGCAAAGTATTTAATAGCAAAGTAGTATGGAAGTAACGATAACGGTGGAAAAAGTAACAGTAGCAGTTTTGTAGTAATTGTAACAGTGGCAACTGTCGTGGAATTGTCACGGCAGATGTCCTCGTGCAAGGACTTAGTCGTGGAGCCATCGCCGCTAGGAAGCTTAAAGGGGTTAAACGGGACAAAGGACACGAGGATTATACTGGTTCGGCCCCTTACGTTGAAGGTAAAAGCCTACTCCAGTTGAGGTGGTATTGCTTAGGGTTTCGATGACCAGGAGCTAAACCGCTCTGCTTGGCTATCGATCTGATCTTACTTGTCCTGAACCGCCGCCGGGTCGTCCCTTTATATAGAAAGGTTAACGCCCAGCGGCTCTCAGAGTCCCGGCCGGCTCATAAACTGTGTCCGGCTCGGACTCTTAACTATTCTTGCCTTACACTACAAGTCATGCCACAACGGCGGTTTACCACTACGGGCCTTAAGCAGCCTCTGGGCCTTATACCTATCACTAAACCGCCATCCTTAACCTGTCCTTGGGCTTCTGAACGAAGAGCTGTCGCAACGTAACCCGGCCCATCTACGGCGGGTTACACCAGTAGCTATATCCTCAACATTAGGCCCCAGATTGATTTGAACCGGTTCATGTCAATCTTCAATACCTTAAGAGAAAATCTTTCGGCTTCTGTTTGCGCGAAGGTTATAACCCGCCATGATGTCATCTTCTGGATTCATGGTAACCTGCTGTGACGTCATCCGCCATTAATGCATGTTCCGTCCAACGTATCTCATCGGATCCTTATCTTAATAACTATCCCGAAAATCGAGTCGCCTCTGCAGCTGGATAATCATGTCTTCAGCCTCCTCGTTTCTCGCGCCCACTTAACAGCCGTCCCTTATAAACAGGCCCGGTCCTCAGGTCTTCGTCACTCTTCCCTTTCCGTCGTCTTCCTCCTCTCGACACCCCAGAGCCCGAGCTCCGCCGCCGCCGCCGCGCATCCCGTCTGCACCAACCAAGGCCGCTGCATCGACCTGTCTTGACCAGAGAACCGCGACGCATCTCCGCTGCTCATCAGCACCAGTAAGCCCTCGTCGTCCCATATACTAGATCCACATTAGGGTTCGCAAGTTCTTCCGTGTTCTTCGTGGTTCTTCGTGATTCCTTCGCAGTTCTTCCACAACGGCCCCCTTTGATCCAAGAGTAATGCATAACTTCGGCGGTAGTCGTTTCACGCCCATTTTCAATACTAGCAGATCCCTTTTGCTTGCAGAAAGACCTCATTTAGAGCTTATGAACTTCTCCATATCAGTTTTTAGGTCTAGAAATTTTTCTTTCCTGGACGATCGTTTGATCCAAAATAATCCCTGTAATCTGTGAAACTTGTTTGTGCAACACTTAGGCAAAAACTGCATCTGTTAACCATGGCGGGTCATATCCCCGGCTTAAAAGAGGCCATGCTTTGTGAAATTTCTGGATCATTCATAATAGAGTTAAATAACTTAATTGCTCATGATATCCACGACGGCTTAAATAACCTGACACAATTAACCATATATCATTAGGCCCTTTCATAAGCCGCCATCTTGAATACTGAACTGAAATTTTCCTCCGGCTTAAATTTGAACCGGAAACTTTATTTTGTCATAGGCTTCCATCTTTCACAATGCCGCCTAAGGCTCCCAAAGCACCCATCACATGCAACTGGGTTAGATCCAACGTCACCAACAGCATCTTAGCTGATTTCGTGAAAACGGGTTACCTGCCAAAGAAAGAGGTCATGTCCTATCGTGCTCCTGACCCGTCAGAAGAGAGGCCTCAACCCAAGGATGGGGAAGTTGTCATATTTACTGATCACATGAACCGGGGCTTTGCTCCTCTCGGCTCAAAATTCTTCAGAGATGTCCTGCACTTCTTTGACCTGCGACCTCAAGACATCGGACCCAATTCCGTGTCAAACATCTGCAACTTCCAAGTGTTCTGTGAGGTGTACCTCGGAGAAGAACCCAGCTTGCTGCTCTTTAGAGAGTTATTTTACCTGAACCGCCAGAATGAATGTGCCAATGGGCCTAGCTTG
This sequence comes from Aegilops tauschii subsp. strangulata, assembly GCF_002575655.3. Taxonomy (NCBI): domain Eukaryota; kingdom Viridiplantae; phylum Streptophyta; class Magnoliopsida; order Poales; family Poaceae; genus Aegilops; species Aegilops tauschii. The sequence goes on along the minus strand of NC_053037.3, from coordinate 422,590,765 downwards.
GAACTTGGTGGAATTTCAATCCAACGACGGAGAGATTGTCTCTTTCCTTATGCTGAGCCGCCAAGCCACCTGAAAGATTGGAACCAGACATGGTTCTACTGCCAGGACACTTCTCCGACTGACGAGAACCCTCTACCCGGCTTTCGCGCCCTGCGTCGGGAGTCAAATCACCCCTTGCCAGACAAATTATCTCAAGCTGAACGTCAACCACTTACACCCACCATCAACAAAATCAAAGCTCTTCTGGGGAACGGCTTAAATGGCATTGATCTGGTCCGGGTCTGGGTTGCCTGGCGGGTGATTCCTTTAATCCGCCACCCCGGCTTGATGTGTGATTACACAGGCCAGAAAGATGATCCTCTACGACATAGTCCAGACGACTTACCTGAGGACGTCATTGATGACACAACCAAGTCGCTTCTGAACAAGAGCCTCACAGATTGCGGGAGAGTGGGCTTAAGCCCTTTCTGCAAGACTAACCCGGCTCTAGTGGTAAACCATCGACCTGAATGCTTCTCCTTCCATTTTAACGATTTTGTCTTAACTTACTAACCTTTGTTGTATTTCACAGGCTAATGATAAATTCTGGAAGGTCAAGTATGACCACGAAGCTGCCAAGAAAGCCAGAAAAGTTAAAAAAGCCGCCAGGAAAGCCGCTCCCCGTAAGAAGGGGAGTAAACCTAGCGCCTCGGACCTGCTTCGTCTGGAAGACACCTCCGAGTCAGAGGTAGCTCTTGACTCTTTAGGCTCCTTTTTTAACCATCTTATTGACATGGATTATCAGCAGGAGGACACTGGAACAAGTCATGAAGTGAATGAAGAGGTAACTATAATTTCATCCGACTCCGAGCCTTTGCCGAGACGGAAAGTTCGAAGAGTAACCCGGAAAGTAAGATTTTCACATCCTTTAGCTTATCAAGATCCTCAATTTCTTTTGAAGCGACAGATTTATGAGAGCCGGAGGCAGACCCGGGCCAGTAAAGATGCAGACCTCTCCTCCGGCTTACCCGAAGCATCAAGGAAGCGCCGGACTGAGGTTATCTCCGACTTACATCCTTTTCATCCTTTGGCGGGCGCCACTCGTCAACCACTCAATTCTTCTGATTCAAACTACCAGGGAACTTCACCTTCCTCCGGTGACTCAATGCAGTCTAGCTTGCCGGCTTTCAAGACCGCACCCGGGTAATGATGATCAGCTTATTTTGTGCTTATCTTACTCATGTTTTTGCACTAACCCTTTGACTTTCAGTGTACAAGTAAAGCCCAGTAAGAGGGCGAAGAAAAATAAGCCGGCCGAAGAGCCGGTCCTGACTGAACCTGATGCTTCTGCTCATAAGCCGCCGTCTGCACCAGCTCCTGAAACCACCACTGCTCCATCTGATGAGCAAGCTATGGAAGGTTCTGATAACCCGGAGATCCCCAGCCCGGCTCATCCAGATGACCCGGACGTTGTAATTACCCGGACCGAGTTTGTTGAACCGGGAAGACCCACCGTGTTGGCTAGGTGCTCTCCCAGGAAGAACTTCTGGAACACCGCAAGGCTAGGCTGGACATCACTGATTATGCCAATCTGAGCATTGGAGATATTGTCGCTGGCTATATTAATCAAGTGCACAACAGCCGGGACCTAGAAATTGATATGGTGAAGCAAATACAGCAAAAGTCTGAGGTATGACTCTCTTGCTTACTCCATAGTCATCCTTACCATGCCAGCCCCCAAGTCTATTACTTATGATGAAATATGTTGTAGACTTAATACCGGCTTAATAATCACTGCAAGAAAACCGGCTTACCTGGTACACTCAAGGGCCGGGTTAAACAACATAGTTGAACCGGTCCTTACCTTATTTTAACCAAGTAGTTGAGCAACTTTATACATTAGCCCCCAAGTGCTGAGTACCTTTGCCTGCAAAGTACTTGGGACTTATTTTCATGATCCGGCACTGTAAATAGAGCTCTTTAGCATACATTAACCCCCAAGTGCTAAGTGTCTTTACTTGCAAAGTGCTTGGGACTTAATGTTGCATTATAATCACCCTAATGTAACCCGGAATTTGTACAGGCCGTCTGTAAGAAATTTGAATCGGAAATCTCTGATCTGAAGAACCGCCTGAAGACTCAGGAAAGCGAGACCCAAAAGGCCAATTCCAAATTTGAATTCAGTGTATCTGCACAAGAGAAACTGAAGAAAAAGTTTGAAGTAGAAAGAAAAGCCTGGGCGGATGAGAAAACTGCCTTGCTCAGCCGGGCCGAACAAGCGGAGGCCGCTCTTACTGAAAGAACCGCCGAACTATCCGGCTTAAAACGCCATGTATCTCAGATGGTCTCCGCAATCTTCGGTAAGTTACTCTGTAAGTTTCTAACTAGTTTACATCGTTCATTTCCCATAAGTATCGCAATTGCCATCAGCTCACCTGACTTTGTAATGCAGGTCCCAGAAGTTCCAATCTCAATCAGAATGTGCTGACCAAGCTGAAGGCGGTTTATACCTTGGTAGAACAACTTTACCCCGGGTCACAACGTGCCTTAGCCGTTGTGGCTCTGTCAAACGAAGTTCCCACTCATCTGGCGGATGTAATCAGGCGGCTTGCCGTGCTTCCTCAACGCTTCCAAGAGTTCAGACGAGCTTCTGCAAGAGCCGGAGCCATAGCCGCTCTAAGCCGGGCCAAGGCGTTTCTACCATAGCTAGACCCGGCCAACATCGCCCTTGGGTATCCTAGCTTGAAGGAAGATGGCACTCCCTTTGACCAGAAAGACTTCGCCGCTTGTGTGAAGAGCGTACGCCCGGTGGCCACTTTGATTGGTAATGATACAGACCTTACCAAATATCAACCGGGCTATGACGCGGAGAATCAGAGGATCCCAACACCACGCTATGAAACAGTCAGCCTGATTCCTCCGACTCGTAAGCATACCTTCGCCCCTGAAGTTGACCCGGCCGGGTTAATTGATGATGAAGCTCAATTTGAAGCCTTGAGTGGTATTGACTGGAAATCATCAACCTTCCGGGACATGGAAACAGCCGGAGGAGCGGAGAGGGATGAACCGGAAGCTTCAGCCCAACAAGCACCTTTGATTTCTTAGGCGGCTCATGGTTATGTCTCAAAAACAATGCCTCACCTTTTGGACTCGGGGAGTCCTGTAATAGAATAGGACGAATACTTAATTTTGTCGTGCCATCGCGCATGTGTGTAGCGCTCAACATTGTTTAAGCTGCCCTTTTATATTCTTCCGGGTTATGCTTGATCCTCTGTTTTCCTTATGTTTAAAGAGCTGTCTTTAATTGTCCTGCATAGAAAACAAATCACAAGTCTCTAGGCAGCTTACCGCATGGAGAGTCATATATTTTACATATAACCCGGAATATGAATCAAAGTCATAATAAACCGGCTCTCAATTATATCTTCGAGATAACCATAACAGCATACCTGCGAGCCTTCAAATATACTTCCGGTTTATGTAACCCGAATAATGAAGTTGAGAACTCAACTCCGGTTCCCCAGCACATATAATGCTTATTATGTGCCATCAACATTATTAATCAAGGTTAAGCCGGTGGAATAGGAACCACCCTTGAATGCCTTTGATGTCATCAAAGAACTAGTTTGCAAACCAAGAGATCTCAAAATTTTAGGGGCTTCTGATTCGAATACGACCAGAGAACCGTCCCAAAGGGGTTAAGCTAAGATTCGAATGCGATCATATAGTCCCCAGTGGCTTTGGCGTTGCCGATCAAGAGGGTACCGACAGCTATGTTCTCTTTGGTTCGAATACGACCTATGTTTGAACAGGAAGCCCCCAAATGACCTTGAGAGTTGTTTAACGACGCTGATTCGAATACGATCCACGTCGGTTCCCAAAGGGGGTTGAGCTATGATTCAAATATGATCAAGAAAAACTCCCCAATGAGCTCGGCAATATGCCAATCAAGTGGGTATCGACAGCTATGTTCTCTTTGGTTCGAATACGACCTATGTTTGAACAGGAAGCCCCCAAGTGATCATATTTTTGACGGCTAGATTCGAATACGATCATAAGCCGGATCAACCTCCAAGTGACCATGTAATATTACAATGAAAATAACAATGATACATTTACCTTTGGAGGAAAAAAAAGGACAGAGGTCCTGCTTTATTATTTATCACAATATATACATGGCTATAGAAATATATACATTATGAGAGCCGGTGGCTCAAGTGTAATAAGGCCGAAGCTGAGCTATGTTCCACGGCCGGCGGGTCTCCTCCTCCGACTTACGTGAATCTTTGTGCTCCCGAACATCGATAAGGTAATATTGTTGGGGAACGTAGTAGAAATTCAAAAAATTTCTACGTGTCACCAAGATCAATCTAGGAGATGCTAGCAACGAGAGGGGAGGAGTGCATCTACATACCCTTGTAGATCGCAAGCGGAAGCGTTCAAGAGAACGGGGTTGATGGAGTCGTACTCGTCGTGATCCAAATCACCGATGATCCTAGCGCCGAACGGACGGCACCTCCGCGTTCAACACACGTACGGAGCGGGGACGTCTCCTCCTTCTTGATCCAGCAAGGGGGGAGGAGAAGTTGATGGAGATCCAGCAGCACGACGGCGTGGTGGTGGAAGTAGCGGGATCCCGGCAGGGCTTCGCCAAGCACAAGCGGGGAGGAAGAGGTGTCACGGGAGGGAGGCGCCAGGGCTTGGGGTGCTGCTCCCATGCGCCTCCCCACTATATATAGGGGTGGAGGGAGCTGGTTTCTTGCCCTCCAAGTCCATTGGGGCGTTGGCAAAGGTGGGGGAAAGAAATCCCATCATTTCCCTTCCCCACCGATTGTTATCCCCCTTTTTTAGGGATCTTGATCTTATCCCTTCGGGATATGATCTTATTCCATCTAAGGTGGGATCTTGGTGTGCCTTGACCAGGGGTGTGGGGCCTTGCCCCCACTACCCACGTTCATGTGGGTCCCCCCATGCAGGTGGGCCCCACTTCGGAACCGTCTAGAACCTTCCCGGTACAATACCGAAAAATCCCGAACATTTTCCGATGGCCAAAATAGGACTTCCCATATATAAATCTTTACCTCCGGACCATTCCGGAACTCCTCGTGACGTCCGGGATCTCCTCCGGGACTCCGAACGACTTTCGGATTTCCGCATACTAATATCTCTACAACCCTAGCGTCACCGAACCTTAAGTGTGTAGACCCTACGGGTTCGGGAGACATGCAGACATGACCGAGACGACTCTCCGGTCAATAACCAACAACGGGATCTGGATACCCATGCTGGCTCCCACATGTTCCACGATGATCTCATCGGATGAACCACGATGTCGAGGATTCAATCAATCCCGTATACAATTCCCTTTGTCAATCGGTACGTTACTTGCCCGAGATTCGATCGTCGGTATCCCAATACCTTGTTCAATCTCGTTACCGGCAAGTCACTTTACTCGTACCATAACGCATGATCCCGTGGCTAACTCCTTAGTCACATTGAGCTCATTATGATGATGCATTACCGAGTGGGCCTAGAGATACCTCTCCGTCATACGGAGTGACAAATCCCAGTCTCGATTCATGCCAACCCAACAGACACTTTCGGAGATACCTGTAGTGCACCTTTATAGCCACCCAGTTACGTTGTGACGTTTGGTACACCCAAAGCATTCCTACGGTATCCGGGAGTTGCACAATCTCATGGTCAAAGGAAATGATACTTGACATTAGAAAAGCTCTAGCAAACGAACTACACGATCTTGTGCTATGCTTAGGATTGGGTCTTGTCCATCACATCATTCTCCTAATGATGTGATCCCGTTATCAATGACATCCAATGTCCATGGTCAGGAAACCATAACCATCTATTGATCAACGAGCTAGTCAACTAGAGGCTTACTAGGGACATGTTGTGGCCTATGTATTCACACATGTATTACGGTTTCCAGTTAATACAATTATAGCATGAACAACAGACAATTATCATGAACAAGGAAATACAATAATAACCATTTTATTATTGCCTCTAGGGCATATTTCCAATAGTCTCCCACTTGCACTAGAGTCAATAATCTAGTTCACATCACCATGTGATTAACACTCAAAGTTCACATCGCCATGTGACTAATACCCAAGAGTTTACTAGAGTCAATAATCTAGTTCACATCACCATGTGATTAACACTCAATGAGTTCTAGGGTTTGATCATGTTATGCTTACGAGAGAGGTTTTAGTCAACGGGTCTGCAACATTCAGATCCGTGTGTGCTTTACAAATCTCTATGTCATCTTGTAGATGCAGCTACCACGCGCTACTTGGAGCTATTCCAAATAACTGCTCTACTATACGAATCCGGTTCACTACTCAGAGTCATCCGGATTAGTGTCAAAGTTTGCATCGACGTAACCCTTTACGACGAACCCCCTTTCCACCTCCATAATCGAGAAAATTCCTTAGTCCACTAGATACTAAGGATAAGTTCGACCGCTGTCATGTGGTCCCTTCCTGGATCAGTATTGTACCCCTTGACTAACTCATGGCAAGGCACACTTCAGGTGCGGTACACAGCATAGCATATTGTAGAGCCTACGTCTAAAGCATAGGGGACGACCTTCGTCCTTTCTCTTTCTTCTGCCGTGGTCAGGTCTTGAGTCTTACTCAATACTGACACCTTGTAACACAGGCAAGAACTCCTTCTTTGCTGATCTATTTTGAACTCCTTCAAAATCTTGTCACGGTATGTATTCATTTGAAAGTACTATTAAGCGTTTTTGATCTATTCTTATAGATCTTGATGCTCAATGTTCAAGTAGCTTAATCCAGGTTTTCCATTAAAAACACTTTTCAAATAACCCTGGATGCTTTCCAGAAATTCTACATCATTTCTGATCAACAATATGTTAACAACATATACTCATCAAAAATTCTATAGTGCTCCCACTCACTTCTTTGGAAATACAAGTTTCTCATGAACTTTGTATAAACCCAAAATCTTTGATCATCTCATCAAAGCGTTCATTCCAACTCCGAGATGCTTACTCCAATCCTTAGAAGGATTGCTGGAGCTTTGCATACTTGTTAGCATCTTTCAGGATTGACAAAACCTTCTGGTTGTATCACATACAACCTTTCCTCAAGAAAATCGTCGAGGAAACAATGTTTTGACATCCTATCTGCAAGATTTCATAAATAATGCAGTAACTGCTAATATAATTCTAACAGACTCTTAGCATCGCTACGAGTGAGAAAGTCTCATCGCAGTCAACTCCTTGAACTTGCCGGAAAACATCTTAACGACAAGTCAAGCTTTCTTAATGGTGACACTTACCATCATTGTCTGTCTTCCCTTTAAAATCCATCTGTACCCAACAGCCTTACGACCATCAAGTACTTCTTTCAAAGTCTATACTTTGTTTTCATACATGGATCCTCTCGGATTTTATGGCCTCGAGCCATTCGTCGGAATCCGGGCCCACCATCGCTTCTCCATAGCTCGTAGGTTCATTGTTGTCTAGCAACATGACTTCCAAGACAGGATTACGTACCACTCTGAAGTAGTACGCATCCTTGTCGTCCTATGAGGTTTGGTAGTGACTTGATCTGAAGTTTCATGATCACTATCATAAGCTTCCACTTCAATTGGTGTAGGTGCCACAGGAACAACTTCCTGTGCCCTGCTACACATTAGTTGAAGTGATGGTTCAATGACCTCATCAAGTCTCCACCATCCTCCCACTCAATTCTTTCGAGAGAAACTTTTCCTCGAGAAAGGACCCGTTTCTAGAAACAATCACTTTTGCTTCCAGATCTGAAATAGGAGGTATACCCAACTGTTTTGGGTATTCTATGAAGATGCATTTATCCGCTTTGGGTTCGAGCTTATCAGCCTGAAACTTTTTCACATAAGCGTCGCAGCCCCAAACTTTTAAGAAACGACAGCTTAGGTTTCTCTAAACCATAGTTCATACGGTGTCGTCTCAACGGAATTGCGTGGTGCCCTATTTAAAGTGAATGCGGTTGTCTCTAATGCCTAACCCATAAACGATAGTTGTAATTCGATAAGAGACATCATGGTATGCACCATATCCAATAGGGTGCATTTATGATGTTCGGACACACCATCACAATATGGTGTTCCAGGCGGTATTAGTCGTGAAACAATTTCCACAATTTCTTAATTGTGTCCAAACTCGTAACTCAGATATTCATCTCTATGATCATATCACAGACATTTTATCCTCTTGTCACGACAATCTTCAACTTCACTCTGAAATTACTTGAACCTTTCAATAATTCAGACTTGTGTTTCATCAAGTAAATATTCTCAGCATCTACTCAAATCATCTGTGAAGTAAGAACATAACGATATCCACTGCGTGCCTCAGCACTCATTGGACTGCACACATCAAATGTATTACTTCCAACAAGTTGCTCTCTTGTTCCATCTTACTGAAAACGAGGCCTTTCAGTCATCTTGCCCATGTGGTATGATTTGCATGTCTCAAGTGATTCAAAATCAAGTGAGTCCAAATGATCCATCTGTATGGACTTTCTTCATGCATATATATACTAATAGACATGGTTCGCATGTCTCAATCTTTTAAAAAACGAGTGAGTCCAAAGATCCATCAAGATGGAGCTTCTTCATGCGTTTTATACCAATATCACTCAAGTGGCAGTGCCACAAGTATGTGGTACTATCATTACTATCTTATATCTTTTGGCATGAACATGTGTATCACTACGATCGAGATTCAATAAACCATTCATTTTAGGTGCAAGACCATTGAAGGTATTATTCAAATAAACAGAGTAACCATTATTCTCCTTTAATGAATAACCGTATTGCGATAAACATAATCCAATCATGTCTATGCTCAACGCAAACACCAAATAATAATTATTCAGGTTTAACCCCAATCTCGATGGTAGAGGGAGCATGCGATGCTTGATCACATCAACCTTGGAAACACTTCCAACACATATCGTCATCTCACCTTTAGCTAGTCTCCGTTTATTCCGCAGCTTTTATTTCGAGTTACTAACACTTAGCAACTGAACCGGTATCTAATACCCTAGTGCTACTAGGAGTACTAGTAAAGTACACATTAATATAATGTATATCCAATATACTTCTGTCTACCTTGCCAGCCTTCTCATCTACGAAGTATCTAGGGTAGTTCTGCTTCAGTGACCATTCCCCTCATTTCAGAAGCACTTAGTCTCGGGTTTGGGTTCAACCTTGGGTTTCTTCACTAGAGCAGCAACTGATTTGCCGTTTCATGAAGTATCCCTTCTTGCCCTTGCCCTTCTAGAAACTAGTGGTTTTACAAACCATCAACAATTGATGCTCCTTCTTGATTTCTACTTTCGCGGTGTCAAACATCACGAGTTGCTCAAGGATCATCATGTCTATCCCTAATATGTTATAGTTCATCACGAAGCTCTAATAGCTTGGTGGCAGTGACTATGGAGAACCATCACTATCTCATCTGGAAGATTAACTCCCACTCGATTCAAGTGATTGTAGTACTCAAACAATCTGAGCACATGCTCAACGATTGAGCTTTTCTCCCTTAGTTTGCAGGCTTAAGAAACTTGTCAGAGGTCTCATACCTCTTGACGTGGGCATTAGTCTGAAATCCCAATTTCAGTCTTTGGAACATCTCATATGTTCTGCGACGTTTCAAAACTGTCTTTGGTGCCACAATTTTAAACCGTTAGCATCACACACTGAACTATCACGTAGTCATCAAAACGTGTATGTCAGATGTTTCGTAACATCTAGAGATGACGCTCGAGGTTCAGCACACCGAGCGGTGCATTAAGGACATAAGCCTTCTGTGCAGCAATGAGGACAATCCTCAGTTTACGGACCCAGTCCGCATAATTGCTACTATCAACTTTCAACTAAATTTTCTCTAGGAACATATCTTAGTAGAACTAAAGCGTAAGCTACGACATTATTTGCAAAGACCTTTTGACTATGTTCATGATAATTAAGTTCATCTGATTATTTAATGAACTCCCACTTAGATAGACATCCCTCTAGTCATCTAAGTGATACATGATCCGAATCGACTAGGCCGTGTCCGATCATCACGTGAGACAGACTAGTCATCATCGGTGAACATCTCCATGTTGATCGTATCTACTATACGACAAATGTTCGACCTTTCGGTCTCTTGTGTTCCGAGGCCATGTCTGTACACGCTAGGCTCGTCAAGTCAACCTAAGTGTTTTGCTTGTGTTCCGAGGCCATGTCCATACATGCTAGGCTCGTCAACACCCGTTGTATGCGAACGTTAGAATCTATCACACCCGATCATCACGTGGTGCTTCGAAACAACGAACCTTCGCAACGGTGCACAGTTAGGGGGAACACATCTCTTGAAATTTTAGTGAGGGATCATCTTATTTATGCTACCGTCGTTCTAAGCAAATAGGATGTAAATAGGACAAACATCATATGCAAATCATAAAGTGACATGATATGGCCAATATCATCTTGCGCCTTTTGATCTCCATCTTTGAGGCGCGGCATGATCACCTTCGTCACCGGCATGACACCATGATCTCCATCATCATGATCTCCATCATCGTGTCTTCATGAAGTTGTCTCGCCAACTATTACTTCTACTACTATGGCTAACGGTTAGCAATAAAGTAAAGTAATTACATGGCATTTTCATTGACACGCATGTCATACAATAAATTAAGACAACTCCTATGGCTCCTGCCGGTTGTCATACTCATCGACATGCAAGTCGTGATTCCTATTACAAGAACATGATCAATCTCATACATCACATATATAATTCATCACATCCTTTTGGCCATATCACATCACATAGCATACCCTGCAAAAACAAGTTAGACGTCTTCTAATTGTTGTTGCATGTTTTACGTGGCTGCTATGGGTTTCTAGCAAGAACGTTTCTTACCTACGCAAAAGCCACAACGGTGATATGCCAATTGCTATTTACCATTCATAAGGACCCTTTTCCATCGAATCTGATCCAACTAAAGTGGGAGAGACAGACACCCGCTAGCCACCTTATGCATCAAGTGCATGTCAGTCGGTGGAACCTGTCTCACGTAAGAGTACGTGTAAGGTCGGTCCGGGCTGCTGCATCCCACAATGCCGCCGAATCAAGATAAGACTTGTAACGGCAAGCAAATTGAAAAAATCATCGCCCACAACTACTTTGTGTTCTACTCGTGCATAGAATCTACGCATAGACCTGGCTCATGATGCCACTGTTGGGGAATGTAGCAGAAATTCAAAATTTTCCTACGTGTCACCAAGATCAATCTAGGAGATGCTAGCAACGAGAGGGGAGGAGTGCATCTACATACCCTTATAGATCGCGAGCGGAAGCGTTCAAGAGAACGGGGTTGATGGAGTCGTACTCGTCGTGATCCAAATCACCGATGATCCTAGCGCCGAACGAATGGCACCTCCGCGTTCAACACACGTACGGAGCGGGGACGTCTCCTCCTTCTTGATCCAGCAAGGGGGGAGGAGAAGTTGATGGAGATCCAGCAGCACGACGGCGTGGTGGTGGAAGTAGCGGGATCCCGGCAGGGCTTCGCCAAGCGCAAGCGGGGAGGAAGAGGTGTCACGGGAGGGAGGGAGGCGCCAGGGCTTGGGGTGCTGCTCCCATGCGCCTCCCCACTATATATAGGGGTGGAGGGGGCTGGTTTCTTGCCCTCCAAGTCCATTGGGGCGTTGGCAAAGGTGGGGGAAAGAAATCCCATCATTTCCCTTCCCCACCGATTGTTATCCCCCTTTTTTAGGGATCTTGATCTTATCCCTTCGGGATATGATCTTATTCCTTCTAAGGTGGGATCTTGGTGCGCCTTGACCAGGGGTGTGGGGCCTTGCCCCCACTACCCACATTCATGTGGGTCCCCCCATGCAGGTGGGCCCCACTTTGGAACCTTCTAGAACCTTCCCGGTACAATACCAAAAAATCCCGAACATTTTCCGGTGGCCAAAATAGGACTTCCCATATATAAATCTTTACCTCCGGACCATTCCGGAACTCCTCGTGACGTTCGGGATCTCATCCGGGACTCCGAACGACTTTCGGATTTCCGCATACTAATATCTCTACAACCCTAGCGTCACCGAACCTTAAGTGTGTAGACCCTACGGGTTCGGGAGACATGCAGACATGACCGAGACGACTCTCCGGTCAATAACCAACAACGGGATCTGGATACCCATGTTGGCTCCCACATGTTCCACGATGATCTCATCGGATGAACCACGATGTCGAGGATTCAATCAATCCCGTATACAATTCCCTTTGTCAATCGGTACGTTACTTGCCCGAGATTCGATCGTCGGTATCCCAATACCTTATTCAATCTCATTACCGGCAAGTCACTTTACTCGTACCATAACGCATGATCCCGTGGCTAACTCCTTAGTCACATTGAGCTCATTATGATGATGCATTACCGAGTGGGCCCAGAGATACCTCTCCGTCATACGGAGTGACAAATCCCAGTCTCGATTCGTGCCAACCCAACAGACACTTTCGGAGATACCTGTAGTGCACCTTTATAGCCACCCAGTTACGTTGTGACGTTTGGTACACCCAAAGCATTCCTATGGTATCCGGGAGTTGCACAATCTCATGGTCTAAGGAAATGATACTTGACATTAGAAAAGCTCTAGCAAACGAACAACACGATCTTGTGCTATGCTTAGGATTGGGTCTTGTCCATCACATCATTCTCCTAATGATGTGATCCCGTTATCAATGACATCTAATGTCCATGGTCAGGAAACCGTAACCATCTATTGATCAACGAGCTAGTCAACTAGAGGCTTACTAGGGACATGTTGTGGTCTATGTATTCACACATGTATTACGGTTTCCAGTTAATACAATTATAGCATGAACAACAGACAATTATCATGAACAAGGAAATACAATAATAACCATTTTATTATTGCCTCTAGGGCATATTTCCAACAAATATGACCCGTTGTGCAAGTTCTTGCTGACCACAAAGGGCCCTTCCCAAGGCGGGGATAACTTGTGTGCGTCTGTTTGATCCTGGATGAGCCGGAGCACCAAATCACCTTCCTGAAAGACCCTGGACTTAACCCGGCGGCTGTGATAGCGGCGCAGGTCTTGTTGGTAAATCGCCGAGCGAGCTGCTGCTATGTCACGCTATTCGTCCAACAAGTCAAGAGCATCTTGACGCGCTTGCTCATTATCCGCCTCGACGTAAGCCGCCACTCGAGGCGAATCATGACGGATGTCGCTAGGGAGGACCGCCTCAGCTCCATAAACCATGAAGAAAGGCGTGTAACCCGTAGACCTGTTAGGAGTAGTATTGATGCTCCATAATACGGAGGGTAACTCCTCCACCCAACAACCCGGCGTCCGTTGCAAAGGGACCAAAAGCCGGGGCTTGATGCCCTTCAAGATTTCCTGATTGGCTCTCTCAGCTTGACCATTGGATTGAGGGTGAGCCACTGATGAAACATCAAGCCGAATATGCTCTCGTTGACAAAATTCCTCCATGGCGCCTTTAGATAGATTGGTACCATTGTCAGTTATAATGTTGTGTGGAAAACCAAAGCGAAATATCACCTTTTTCATGAACTGAACCGCCGTGGCTGCGTCACACTTACTAACTGGCTCTGCCTCAACCCACTTTGTGAACTTGTCAACCGCCACCAAGAGGTGTGTCTTCTTATCTTTGGACCTTTTGAAAGGCCCAACCATATCAAGCCCCCAGACTGCAAACGGCCAAGTGATTGGAATCATCCTCAACTCTTGAGCCGGCACGTGAGCACGTCTTGAGAACTTCTGACAACCGTCACCTTTACTGACTAAGTCCTCTGCGTCAGCATGAGCCGTCAGCCAATAAAAACCATGACGAAAAGCCTTGGCCACAAGGTACTTTGAGCCGGCATGATGGCCACAATCCCCCTCGTGAATCTCACGTAAAATTTCTCGACCTTCCTCAGAGGAAACACAACGCTGAAAAGCTCCAGTGACACTGCGATGATGCATCTCGCCATTGATAATTATCATTGACTTAGACCGCTGGGTTATTTGTCTGGCCAAAGTTTCATCCTCAGGCAATTCTCCCCGGGTCATGTAAGCCAAGTATGGCACTGTCCAATCTGGGATAACGTGGAGAGCCGCCACCAACTGTGCTTCTGGGTCAGGAACAACCAAGTCTTCCTCTGTAGGCAACTTGACAGAAGGGTTATGCAGAATATCCAAGAAAGTATTAGGCGGCACCGGCTTTCGCTGAGAGCCTAACCGGCTTAATGCATCAGCCGCCTCGTTCTTTCTGCGATCGATGTGCTCTACTTGGTAACCCTGAAAATGTCCAGCAATGGCATCAACTTCGCGGCGATAAGCCGCCATGAGGGGGTCCTTGGAATCCCACTTGCCTGATACTTGTTGGGCCACCAAATCTAAGTCGCCAAAGCACCTCACCCGGCTTAAGCTCATCTCCTTAGCCATCCGAAGACCATGGAGCAAGGCCTCGTACTCAGCCGCATTGTTAGTACAGGGAAACATCAACCGTAGTACATAACAAAACTTGTCACCTCGAGGGGAAGCTAACACAACTCCAGCCCCCGAGCCCTCCAATTGCCTGGACCCGTCGAAGTGAATAGTCCAGTATGTATTATCCGTTTTCTCTTCAGGCACCTGCAGCTCTGTCCAATCGTTGATGAAATCCACCAATGCTTGAGATTTGATAGCAGTGCGTGGCACGTATTTTAGACCATGAGGCCCAAGTTCTATAGCCCACTTAGCAACTCTTCCTATGGCCTCTCTGTTTTGGATGATATCTCCTAGGGGAGCAGAACTGACCACAGTGATAGGGTGGCCCTAGAAATAATGCTTAAGCTTCCGGCTTGCCATGAACACCCCATAAACAAGCTTCTGCCAATGTGGATACCGTTGTTTGGACTCAATGAGTACTTCGCTGACGTAGTAAACCGTCCGCTGAACCGGATGTTCCTTACCCGCTTCCTTACGCTCCACCACCACAGCCACACTGATGGCTCGTGTGTTAGCGGCTACATACAACAATAAAGGCTCCTTGTCGACAGGAGCAACAAGGACTGGCAGCTCAGCTAGCTGTCTTTTCAAATCCTCAAAAGCAGCATTAGCAGCATCATTCCAGACAAAGTCATCTGTTTTCTTCATCATCTGATACAGTGGCATGGCCTTTTCACCCAACCGGCTTATAAACCGACTCAAAGCAGCGATGCGACCCGCCAGACGCTGGACGTCATTTATGCACGCCGGCTTAGCCAGAGAGGTGATTGCCTTGATCTTCTCCGGGTTAGCTTCAATGCCTCTGTGAGAAACCAGAAAACCCAAGAGCTTGCCTGCAGGAACACCAAAAACACACTTGGTCGGGTTAAGCATCATCTTGTAGACCCGGAGATTATCAAAGGTCTCCCTCAGATCATCTATCAAGGTCTCCTTCTCTTTGGATTTAACCACGATATCATCCACATAGGCATGAACGTTGCGCCCAATCTGATTATGAAGACAATTCTGCACGCAACGCTGGTAAGTCGCCTGTGCACTCTTGAGCCCAAAAGGCATAGACACATAACAGAAGGCTCCAAAAGGAGTAATGAACGCCGTCTTCTCTTGGTCCTTAACAGCCATTTTGATCTGATGGTAACCAGAGTACGCATCCAAAAAACTCAAACGCTCACAACCCGCCGTAGCATCAATAATTTGATAAATACGAGGGAGAGCGAAAGGATCAGCCGGACTAGCCTTGTTTAAATCCGTATAATCCACGCACATACGCCAGGTGCCGTTCTTCTTGAGCACAAGCACCGGGTAGCTAACCACTCTGGATGAAAGACTTCAACGATAAACCCGGCCGCCAAGAGCTAGGCTACCTCCTCACCAATGGCTTTCCGCCTCTCCTCATTAAACCGCTGGAGGAATTGCCTGACTGGCTTAAATTTCAGATCAATATTAAGCGTGTGCTCAGCGAGTTCTCTTGGTACACCCGGCATGTCCGAAGGTTTCCATGCAAAGATGTCCCTGTTCTCACGGATGAACTCGATGAGCGCGCCTTCCTATTTCGGATCCAGATTGGCACTGATGCTGAACTGCTTAGATGAGTCACCTGGAACAAAGTCAACAAGTTTAGTCTCATCAGCTGACTTAAATTTCATTACCGGCTCATGCTCCGTGGTTGGCTTTTTCAAAGATGTCATATCTGCCGGGTCAACATTATCCTTGTAAAACTTCAATTCCTCTGTCGCACAAACAGATTCAGCATAAGCAGCGTCACCTTCCTCACACTCCAAGGCTATCTTTCGGCTGCCATGAACCGTAATGGTCCCATTGTGACCCGGCATCTTGAGCTGCAAATACACATAACACGGCCGTGCCATGAACTTGGCGTAAGCCGGCCGCCCAAATAAAGCATGGTACAGGCTTCTTATTTTAACCACCTCAAAAGTCAATTTTTCCGCCCTGTAGTTGTACTCATCTCCAAAGGCTACTTCCAGCTCGATCTTACCGAGTGGATACGCCGACTTACCGGGCACCACCCCATGGAAAACAGTGTTGGACTGGCTGAGGTTTTCATCAGTTAACCCCATACGACGGAAGGTCTCATAATAGAGGATGTTGATGCTACCGCCTCCGTCCATGAGCACCTTAGTGAATTTATACCCCCCGACCTGAGGAGCCACCACCAAGGCTAGGTGACCCGGATTATCAACCCAGGGAGGATGATCTTCCCTACTCCATAGTCATCCTTACCATGCCAGCCCCCAAGTCTATTACTTATGATGAAATATGTTGTAGACTTAATACTGGCTTAATAATCACTGCAAGAAAACCGGCTTACCTGGTACACTCAAGGGCCGGGTTAAACAACATAGTTGAACCGGTCCTTACCTTATTTTAATACCAACAGTCATTAACCCTGGCGCCCACCGTGGGGCCAGCGCACGGTGGATTTGAGTTCTTGAAGGGCAGCTTCGAAGGGCTCAAGGGATACGCTGTGGGCCGAATGACCAAGAGTCGTCGCGGCAAGCTCTACATCGACGATGTAAGCTGGGGCCCCGACGCCGGCTCAATCGAGTACGGGTACCGGGTCCCCTTCAGCGGAATCCACGTTTTCATTGGCAAGATTGGCGAGCCGGGCCCTGAGCCGGACCCCTGCGCCGACCTCATCGAGACGGCTCAGCGTGCGAGACCCGTCCGGACTCTGCCTGCCTTGAGGCGTGCTTTCGTGGGATGCGTCCATGGAGGACTCTCTGAAGGATCCGGATCTGGCGATGAGACGGCCGCTCGCTCTGACGGCGAGTCGTCCACAGATGAGACCAACTCGTTATATCAACTTCAAGACGACAGGCTCAAGGGTTGTTCCGATGGCGACAGTATTCCGGACCCCTTTGAGCCGCCCAGCCGGGTTGGAATCTTCATGGCCGGCGCACAACCTGTTCAAAACCCCGCTGCTGGGGCAGGGGTCCCTGCGCACTCGCCGGCTCAGGTGCTAATGGATCTCACAGATAAGATGACGACCCTGTTAACCGCTACGGTCGTCCCAGCGGATCAAGCTCAACATGATGCGGAGGTGGCACAGTTAAAGCTGGATATAGCAAGAGCCAAGGAAGATTTGGCAGCGGAAGGGATCAGGATGGCTGCAGAGCGGGCGGCTCCCGACACCCAGACTTAGCTGATTCAGGCGCAGTCTTTCCGGCTCACGATGGATCAGAACGCATCCAATGAGATCATGAGAAGGAGGCATCAGAAGGCTCAATCTCGACTCCCTCCGGTTTACGATCCTCGAAACCTCTTCAACACGCCTGGTGCAGGGCCCAGTAACCCGCCAGAGACCACGACACCCGGGGCTGGAACGCCGATTCAGCCGCAAGTGATGGGGCCTCCCCGTGTGAACACTACCCCGCCTCAGTACGTGCCAATACCACCGGGTCATTATGCCAACCCGTTGGAAAAGCACAAAGGAAAGATACTAGAACTCCTTCAACAAGAATCTTGATGAACACTTGAAGAATGAATTAAATCATGACGAGCCACCGTGATGAACTCCGGTAACAAAAGAATGATGAGATAAAATTGAAGGATGAAAGGGATAAGATTAGAGCGTTGCGATGATTTAGATGGAGGTTCGCGACGAAATCGGCGAGAAGCTTGGAACTCCGAACAAGAAAAGACGAACAACTTAGAACCAAGAAATCACTCATCACGACAATCTTCAAAGAAAAGAATTAATCAACTTGACCACGATGAAATGAGAATAAGAATTATGTTATGCTTATCCCTCTCCAATTAAATTGATGAGAAACAATGGATTTGCATACTACTTATTCTCGTTGGAAAGGTTAAGGGGGGATATAGCGCAAAACTTGAGAAAGTCTTCATGAACCACCGGTAGGATTTGGAAAGAACGAATTAATTGATATGATAACAACAGAAGGAATCTTGAATGAGCCACCGTAGGAATTGAAACGAATGACGAAAAGAGAATGAATCACCGGAAAGAATAAGAAAAGCACGAAGATACTTGAGGGAATCTAGAGACAAGAGAACGAAGAGATCGCAAACTGATTAAAGAGCAAAACACCGGAAGAATATGGAGACGAACGAAAAGGCATGAATATAGAATAATCGGAGAACGGACAAGATTTGAGAAAAAATTCTACTTCGGTCTTCAATGTTGATAACGACGACGAGAAAGAACACCAAAATTGTTGAGATACTCCGGGAGAATGAAAAGCGAAGAGGTTGAGCCAACAATGAAAATAATTTGAAATTGATCTTGGAAAAACGTCTGACTGATGAAATTCATATTTACATCAAACTTAGAAAAGGATTTGAGAATAACTCCGGGAAACTAGAAGAGTCAGGTAAGATCCTGGGAAAAGACCTGTGGGTTAGGGCCCACTAAAAAGAAAACACCGTTGAAAAAGGATTGAAGGAGAGACTATGCACCGGAACGATTGAAATATTTGAATGAGGTGACAACGTCGAATTAATTTGAACACAGACGAACCTTCTGAGATGTCTTCATCACTCCGGAACGATTAAATGACGAGAGGGGAACGAGCAACAGGAAACATTTGAGCCGAGGAAAGAATATAATCACTACCGAAAATTGAAATTGAATCCACCGGAGAAGAAAACAAGACGAATCAATGATGAACTTGGCAAGAATTCACCGGTTGAGACAATTGAGGAAAGACTGAAGAGGCTCCGCACGAATGAAATTGATGCTCAAAAGAGACTCAGACTCCAGGAATAAAAGGGGTGGGAGGGCGGGAAAACACAGGCCACTTGAAACAGGGAACCGACAAATAACTTGAAGAGAAGACACCGGTTGAAATGATTGAGGAGAAAATGCAAAAACTTCGCACGAGTAGGATGGATACTCGATTACGGACTCCGGTTCCGAGAAGAAAAAGGGTGGGCGGGTGGGAAAAACAAGGACAACTTCGGACAGGGAACAACATCGGTTGAAAAGAGATGAGGATTAATCTAACAAAAGATGACGAGGAACGAAACCACTTGAAGAGAGGTGCGCCGGATTGAAAAGAGGATGGACAACGAACGAAAACTAACCGCGAGATCCTAAAACAAATTTGAAGGGGAAGAGGAATAGTTTAAAACACCTACGTCAAGATTTCTCACCAGAGCGACGAAGGGGCTGAGGAGTAAAAGAATTCCTACTCTCCGATATAGCTAGACTCAGAAATAGTTTTCTTCTAGACTCAACAACGGCCAAACTACATGATCAATCAAGGGGGGCTCCTAGGGTCGGTCGAGGCTCTGATACCAACTTGTCACACCCAAGATGCGACCCTATCCTAAAGGAACTCGAGGTCCCACCAAGGATAGAAGCGCATCTTGAAGACGCTTTTGCAAGGTGGATATCATTACATCAACATTACATAATAGATGGGGATACATACAAGGCATACACATGCCGCAAGAATACATCAATACCTCATACATAAGATCAACATCCGACTACGGATGAAACACAAACAGCAGCTCAAACGACATCCACCCTACTAGCCCAGGCTGCCGACCTGGAACCTATCCCCTGATCGAAGAAGAAGCAGAAGAAGAACTCCAAAACAAGTAACATCGCTCTCGCGTCAAGATCATCGCAAAACCTGTACCTGCAACTGGTGTTGTAGTAATCTGTGAGCCACGAGGACTCAGCAATCCCATTACCATGGGTATCAAGACTAGCAAAGCTTAATGGGTAAGGAAGGGGTAAAGTGGTGAGGTTGCAGCAGCGACTAAGCAAGTATGGTGGCTAACTTACGCAAATAAGAGCGAGAAGAGAAGCAAAGGAACGGTCGTGAAACTAGCAACGATCAAGAAGTGATCCTGAACTCCTACTTACGTCAAACATAACCCATAAACCGTGTTCACTTCCCGGACTCCGCCGAGAAGAGACCATCACGGCTACACACGCGGTTGATGCGTTGTAATTAAGGTCAAGTGTCAAGTTCTCTACAACCGGATATTAACAAATTCCCATCTGCCACATAACCGCGGGCATGGCTTTCGAAAGATAATACCCTGCAGGGGTGTCCCAACTTAGCCCATTATAAGCTCTCACGATCAATGAAGGATATTCCTTCTCCCGGGAAGACCCGACCAGTCTCGGAATCCCGGTTACAAGACATTTCGACAATGGTAAAACAAGACCAGCAAAGCCGCCCGGTGCACCGACATCCCGATAGGAGCTGCACATATCTCGTTCTCAGGGCAACACCGGATAAGTCAAGCTACGAGTAAAACCAGCCCTCAAGTTTCCCCGAGGTGGCCCCGCAGGCTGCTCGGTTCGGACCAACACTTAGAGAAGCACTGCCCCCCCCCCCCCCGGGGGGGGGGGTTAAAATAAAGATGACCCTCGGGATGCGCGACTCCCAAGGGAAAAAGGCTAGGTGAGACAAATGTGAAACCAAGGTTGGGCCTTGCTGGAAGAGTTTTATTCAAAGCGAACTGTCAAGGGGGTCCCATAAATCACCCAACCGCGTAAGGGCGCAAAATCAAGGAACATAACACCGGTATGACGGAAACTAGGGCGGCAAGAGTGGAACAAAACGCCAGGCATAAGGCCGAGCCTTCCACCCTTTACCGAGTATATAGATGCATTAATTAAATAAGAGATATTGTGATATCCCAACATAAACATAATCCAACATGGAGCAATCTTCATCTTCACCTGCAACTAGCAACGCTATAAGAGGGGCTGAGCAAAGCGGTAACATAGCCAAACAACGGTTTGCTAGGAAGGGTGACAAAGGTTAGAGGTTCATGGAAATTTGGGAGGCTTGAAGAGCAAATGATAGGTAGCGCAACATAGTGATAGAACGAAGCAACTAGCATAGCAATGATAGTAGTGAGATCCAAGGTGACGGTCATCTTGCCTGAAATCCCGCTAGGAAGAAGAACGAGTCCATGAAGAAGATGAAGCCACGAAGACGAACGAATCCTCACGATCGCAACGACACGGGAACTATCGAGAAGAAGCACACAACATGGTAAACACACCACACATGAAAAAGGCATGATGCTCAACCAACTATGATGCATGACAAAGGCTATATGAAGCTACTCATGGCATGAGATGATGCATACAAGAACAACACATCAAAGCAAGTTTAAATGAGGCCGGAAACAACATATAACAAATCCGGTAAGTCCTCATATGCAAATTTCAAATTTGGTACAGATCTGAATAAACCTTATGTTCAAGTTGTTAAACAGCAAGTTAAGATGCACCAAGATGATCTACACGAAATTCTAGTCTAGTTACATATTGTTGGGGATATAACTACTGGAGTCACCCGCCCAAGAGGGGCCGGGTTATGTCATGACGATCATCACATGAAGCCCAATATCAAGCTTGAGGATGGCGGTTCAGTAATGGGCCTAAGCCTTAGAGGCGGCTTAAGGCCCGTAGTGATAAACCGCCGTTAAGGCATGACTTGTAGTGTAAGGCAAGAATAGTTAAGAGTCCGAGCCGGACACTGTTTATAAGCCAGCCGGGACTCTGAGAGCCATTGGGCGTTAACCTCTCTATATAAAGGGACGACCCAGCGGCGGTTCAGGACAAGTAAGATCAGATCGATAGCCAGGCATAGCGGTTTAGCTCCCTGGTCATCGAAACCCTAAGTAATTCCACCTCAACTGGAGTAGGCTTTTACCTTCACCGAAGGGGCCGAACCAGTATAATCCTCGTGTCCTTTGTCCCGTTTAACCCCTTTAAGCTTCCTAGTTGCGATGGCTCCACGACTAAGTCCTTGCACGAGGACATCTGCCGTGATAATTCCACGACAGTTGGCGCCCACCATGGGGCCAGCGCACGGTGGATTTGAGTTCTTGAAGTGCAGCTTCGAAGGGCTCAAGGGATACGCTGTGGGCCGGATGACCAAGAGTCATTGCGGCAAGCTCTACATCAACGACGCAGGCTGGGGCCCCGACGCCGGCTCAACCGAGTACGGGTACCGGGTCCCCTTCGGCGGAATCCACGTTTTCATTGGCAAGGTCGGCGAGCCGGGCCCTGAGCCGGACATCGGCACCGACCTCATCGAGACGGCTCAGCGTGCGAGACCCGCCCGGGCTCTGCCCGCCTTGAAACGTGCTTTCGTGGGATGCATCCACGGAGGACTCTCTGAAGGATCTAGATCTAGCGACGAGACGGCCATCTGCTCTGATGATGAATCATCCACAGGTGAGACGGACTCGTTGTATCGACTTCAAGACGGCAGGCTCGGGGGTTGTTCCGATGACAACAGTATTCCGGACCCTTTTGAGCCGCCAAGCAGGGTTGGAATCTTCATGGCCGGCACGCTACCTGTTCAAAACTCCGCCGCTGGGGCAGGAGGCCCTGCGCACTCGCCGGCTCAGGTGCTGATGGATCTCACGGATAAGATGACTGCCCTGCTAACCGCCACGGTCATCCCAGCGGATCAGGCTCAACATGATGCGGAGGTGGCACAGTTAAAGCTGGATATAGCACGAGCCAAGGAAGATTTGGCAGCGGAAGGAATCAGGATGGCTGCAGAACGGGCGGCTCTGGACGCCCAGACTCAACTGATTCAGGCGCAGTCTTTCCGGCTCACGATGGATCAGAACGCATCCAATGAGATCATGAGAAGGAGGCATCAGAAGGCTCAATCTCGGCTCCCTCTGGTTTATGATCCTCGAAACCTCTTCAACACGCCCGGTGTGGGGCCCAGTAACCCGCCAGAAATCACAGCACCCGAGGCTGGAACGCCGGTTCAGCCGCAAGTGATGGGGCCTCCCCGTGTGAATACAACCCTACCTCAATACGTGCCAATACCACCGGGTCATTATTCTAATCCGTTGGAAAACATGATCGTTGCAGCGGCGCGACTGGCGGCTCTCCCAGTCGAGGGTGACTCTCCAACGACGGTCGAAACCCGCAGGGTCAGAGAACTTCTTCAGACGGCTCTGGCACAACAGGAGGCATATTCATATAGCCGGGACATGATTCATTCAACTCCTTGTCCAAACCGGAGCCCAAGTTATAGCAGACACATGGTTTCAGCGACCGGCTCAAGCAACGTCCGGCGTCGTGACTTGCCAGCTGGCCATGGCCCGGCGCATAATGGAGCCTTTAACGCGGTAGACCAAGACAGAGCACGTCAAGAGGCGGAACAGGCGGCTCAGCTGACAGCTTACCAACCCCTCCCGGTTTATCCGACGGCATCTATCGAGGCGGGCATAGCTACGAGGACCGGAGGTGTCCCTTGTCTGGTGCCAGCTCTCCATAACGAGCGTTTTCCCAAGGATTTCAAAGGACCTAGGAAGGTACCTAATTATACGGCAGATTTACAGCCCGGAGCATGGATTGAGAGCTACGAGATGGCTATGGAGTTGCTGGAGGTCAGCGAAGCGGCAATGGCCAAATACTTCACCATGATGTTGGATGGGACTGCCCGCACTTGGTTGAAGGGACTGCCACCCAATTCCATCGGGTCATGGGCAGAGCTAAAAGCCCGGTTCATCCAAAACTTCAAAGATACATGTAGGCAATCTATGTCAATTGTGGATTTGACTAACTGCAAGCAGCAAGAGGGCGAGTCTACAACCCATTGGGTACGCCGGGTCAAAGAGATAATACATTCGTCTGATAAGATGGATGCCGGCTCTACGGTCTTGATGTTGGAGCAGAATTGTCGTTTTGCGCCCCTGAAGATGAAGCTTGGGCGGCTCAAGCGCGATTGCAACGATATGGGTATGCTGATGGCGGCTCTGGTCAAGTACGCCGACTCTGATAGTACCAAGGATCCCGCATCTGATGAGGAAAAGACAGGGAAGGGAAAGAAGAATGGCAACGGCAAGGGCCCTCAGCATAACCCGGCGAGTCAGGGAGGTAATAAGCGTAAGGCCAATGATGGTATGGAGTTTGTGGCCAACACCAACACGCAGGGTAACAATCACCGACGTAAGGGGAGACAGCCTCCCCGGTCTGGCGGGTCAGGCCCGACGCTTGAGCAATTGTTAAATGAGCCCTGCCCAAGGCATGGCTCTAGGGAGAAGCCGGCCACTCATCTATGGAAAGACTGCGCGATCATGAAAGCTTTCAAGAATTCCAACATGTTCAACGGTAACAATGGACAGGGCGGCGGCTCAGGAGGTGGCGGCTTTCATGGCCCGGGCGGCGGTTCAAATTCCAATTTTCAGAATTTTCAAGGTAACCAAGGTGGTTTTAACCAGCAATCTGACCGGGGTAATCAATAGCAGTAGCAGGGGGGATACCAGACCAATCCAAAGCAGCTCAATAGTGGACAGTATCATGTGTTTACGACCAGTTTGTGCAAGCGAGACCAGAAGCTTCATAAGAGGGCTGTGAACGCTGTTGAGCCGGCGGTTCCACGTTACTTGCGATGGTCTGAGCAGCCTATTGTATGGAGTAGGGAAGATCACCCACCCCGGGTTGATAATCCGGGTCACCTGGCCTTGGTGGTGGCTCCTCAGGTTGGTGGGTATAAATTCACTAAAGTGCTCATGGACGGAGGCAGTAGCATCAACATCCTCTATTATGAGACCTTCCGTCGTATGGGATTAACTGATAAAAACCTCAACCAGTCCAACACTGTTTTCCATGGGGTGGTGCCCGGTAAGTCGGCGTATCCAGTTGGTAAGATCGAGCTGTGTTGAGGATATAGACCTTGGAGTCACCCGCCAGGAGGGCCGGGTTACTCTAAGGGTCATTGCCAGAAGGCCGGAGTTAAGTTCTAAGATGATGGGCCAGAGATGGGCTGAGACCCGGATATGGTTTAAAGCCCGTAGTTACTATCATTGTTATAGTAGACTTGTAGTGTAAGGCAAGTATTATTTAAGAGTCCGAGTCGGACGCTTTTATGAGCCGGCCGGGTCTCTAAGGGCTGCTGGGCGTCAGCCTCCCCTATATAAAGGGAGGACCCGGCAGCGGTTTAAGGGCGACAACAATCTCATCGAAAGCCGGGCATAGCTGTTAGCTCCCTGGCGATCGTAACCCTAATCAATAACACCTCAAACTGGACGTAGGCTTTTACCTTCACCGTAAGGGGCCGAACCAGTATAAATCCTCGTGTCCTTTGTCCCGCATAACCCCTTCAAGCTTCCTAGTTGCGATGGCTCCACGACTAAGTCTAGCTCGAGGACATCTGCCGTGACAATTCCACGACAGTTGGCGCCCACCGTGGGGCCAGCGCACGGTGGATTTGAGTTCTTGAAGGGCAGCTTCGAAGGGCTCAAGGGATATGCTGTGGGCCGGATGACCAAGAGTCGTCGCGGCAAGCTCTACATCGACGATGCGGACTGGGGCCCCGACGCCGGCTCAATTGAGTACGGGTACCGGGTCCCCTTTGGCGGAATTCATGTCTTCATTGGCAAGATTGGTGAGCCGGGCCCCGAGTCGGACCTCCGCGCCGATCTCATCGAAACGGCTCAGCGCGCACAACCCGCCCGGGCTCGGCCTGCCTTAAGGCGCGCTTTTGTGGGATGCATCCATGGAGGGCCCTCTGATCCATCCGGGTCCGGTGATGAGGCGGCCGCCGGCTCTGACGGCGAGTCGGCCACTGATGAGTCAAACTCATTGTACCAACTTCAAGATGGCAGGCTCATGGGTTGTTCCGACGGTGACAGTATTTCGGACCTTTTTGAGCCACCAAGTCAGGTTGGAGTTTTTATGGCTGGTGCGCAGCCTGTTCAGAACCCTGCTGCTGGAGCGGGAAACCTGGTGCCTTCTCCGACTCAGGTGCTAATGGATCTCACGGACAAGATGACGGCCCTGTTAACCGCCACGGTTGACCCGGCGGATCAAGCCCAGCATGATGCGGAGGTGGCACAGTTGAAATTGGATCTGATAAAAGCTAAAGAAGATCTTGCGGCAGAAGGAATCAGACTGGCTGCAGAGCGGGCGGCTCTCGATGCCCGGACTCAGTTGATTCAGGCGCAGTCCTTACAACTCACGATGGATCAGAACGCGGCCAATGAGGTCATGAGAAGGAGGCATCAAAAGGCCCAGTCCCGACTCCCGCCGGTTTACGATCCCCGCAACCTCTTCAACACGCCAGGTGCAGGGTCTAGTAACCCGCCAGGGGTCATGGCACCCGGGTCTGGACCCCTTATTCAGCCGCGAGTGATGGGGCCTCCCCAGGTGCCCCCTGCCCCGCCTCAGTACGTGCCAGTACTCCCGGGTCATTATAACAACCCGCTGGAGAACATGGTCGCTGCGGCAGCACGGCTGGCGGCCCTACCAGTTGACGGTGACTCTCCGATGGCTATCGAGACCCGCCGGGTCAGGGAACTCCTTCAAACAGCGCTGGCGCAGCAAGAGGCGTACTCCTACAGCCGGGACAGGATCCACTCGACCCCTCGTCCAGGCCAGAGCCCGAGTTACAGCCGGCACATGGTCTCAGCAACCGGCTCAAGTAATGTCCGACGCCATGACCCGCCCCCTGGCCATGTCCCGATTCCTAATGGAGCCTTTTACGCAGCAGGCCAAGCACGGCAAGAGGCGGAGCAGGCGCCTCAATTGACGGCTTACCAGACCCCCCCGGCGTATCCAACGACGTCCATTGATGTGGGAATTTCTACCAGGACCGGGGGTGTCCCTTGTTTGGTACCAGCCATCCGTAATGAACGTCTACCTAAGGACTTCAAGGGCCCTAGGAAGGTGCCTAACTATACAG
The DNA here is from genome assembly GCF_002575655.3 of Aegilops tauschii subsp. strangulata. Classification (NCBI taxonomy): domain Eukaryota; kingdom Viridiplantae; phylum Streptophyta; class Magnoliopsida; order Poales; family Poaceae; genus Aegilops; species Aegilops tauschii. The sequence goes on along the minus strand of NC_053037.3, from coordinate 422,563,564 downwards.
CGGACTTACAGCCTGCAGCCTGGATTGAGAGTTATGAGATGGCCATGGAATTGCTGGAGGTCAGTGAGGCGGCCATGGCCAAATATTTCACCATGATGTTAGATGGAACTGCCCGCACGTGGTTGAAAGGGTTACTGCCGAACTCCATTGGGTCTTGGGCTGAGCTGAAAGCCCGGTTTATTCAAAACTTCAAAGATACCTGCAGGCAATCTATGTCAATTGTGGATTTGACTAACTGTAAGCAGCAGGAGGGTGAGTCCACGACCCATTGGGTTCGCCGGGTCAAGGAGATCATACATTCATCAGATAAGATGGATGCCGGCTCTGCAGTCCTAATGTTGGAACAAAACTGTCGCTTTGTGCCCCTTAAGATGAAGCTCGGGCGGCTCAAGCGCGACTGCACCGATATGGGTACCCTAATGGCGGCTCTTGTCAAGTACGCCGATTCCGATGGTACCAAGGATCCCCCTTCAGACGATGAAAGGGCAGGGAAGGGAAAGAAGAATGGCAGCGGCAAGGGTCCTCAGTTTAACCCGGGGAACCAAGGAGGAGGCAAGCGTAAGGCCGATGGCAGCCTAGAGTTTGTAGCCAACACCAACTCTCAGAGTAATAACCAGCGACGCAAGGGGAGGCCCCCTCCCCGAGGCGGCGGGTCAGGACCTTCTCTGGAGCAGCTGTTAAATGAACCTTGTCCGAGACATGGCTCTAGAGAGAAGCCAGCAACTCATCTGTGGAAGGATTGTGCTATCATGAAGGCCTTTAAAAACTACAATAGTCCGGGTGGCGACTCAGGCGCCGGCGGCTTTCATGGCCCGGGCGGCGGCTCAAATTCCGGTCCTCAGAACGGTCAAGGGGGCTTTAATCAACAGTCTGGTCAGGGTCATCAACAGCAGCAGGGGGGTTATCAGACCAACCCGAAGCAGCTTAGCGGTGGACAGTATCACGTGTTCACCACTAGTTTGTGCAAATGAGATGAGAAGCTTCTCAAGAGGGCTGTTAATGCTGTTGAGCCGGCGGTTCCACGCTACTTGCGGTGGTCTGAGCAGCCTATAGTGTGGAGTAGGGAGGATCACCCTCCCCGGGTGGATAACCCGGGCCACTTGGCCTTAGTTGTGGCTCCTCAGGTGGGAGGCTATAAGTTCACAAAGGTACTCATGGATGGAGGCAGCAGCATCAATATCCTCTATTATGAGACTTTTCGCCGTATGGGATTGGTTGATAAGAACCTCAGCCAGTCAAACACCATCTTCCATGGTGTGGTACCCGGTAAGTCGGCTTATCCAGTCGGCAAGATCGAATTGGAAGTGGCTTTTGGTGATGAGAACAACTACATAGTGGAGAAGTTGACCTTTGAGGTGGTCAAGATAAGAAGTCCGTACCATGCTATATTCGGACGACCGGCTTACGCCAAGTTCATGGCACGACCGTGTTATGTGTACTTACAGCTCAAGATGCCGGGTCACAATGGGACCATTACGGTTCACGGCAGCCGGAGAGTGGCTCTGGAGTGTGAGGAAGGTGATGCAGCTTATGCAGAGTCTGTTTGCGCCGCAGAGGAGTTGAAGTTTTATAAAGACAATGTTGACCCAACAGATATGACCTCTCTGAAAAAGCCAACCACGGAGAATGAACCAGCGATGAAATTTAAATCAGCTGATGAGACTAAACTTGTTGATTTTGTTCCAGGTGACTCGTCTCAGCAGTTTAGCATCAGTGCAAATCTGGACCCGAAATAGGAAAGCGCGCTCATCGAGTTCATCCGTGAGAATAGGGACATCTTCGCGTGGAAACCTTCTGACATGCCAGGTGTACCTAGAGAACTCGCTGAGCACACTCTCAATGTTGATCCAAAATTTAAGCCGGTCAGACAGTTCCTTCGACGGTTTAACGAAGAGAGGCGGAAAGCTATTGGTGAAGAAGTGGCCCGGCTCTTGGCGGCCGGGTTCATTGTTGAGGTTTTTCACCCGGAGTGGTTGGCTAACCCGGTGCTCGTACTCAAGAAGAACGGCACCTGGCGGATGTGTGTGGACTACACGGACTTGAACAAGGCGTGTCCGGCTGATCCTTTTGCTCTCCCCCGTATTGATCAAATCATTGATGCTACGGCAGGTTGTGCACGCTTAAGTTTCTTGGATGCCTATTCCGGGTATCATCAGATTAAGATGGCAGTTAAGGACCAGGAGAAAACGGTGTTCATCACTCCCTTTGGAGCCTTCTGCTATGTGTCTATGCCTTTTGGACTCAAGTGTGCACAGGCGACTTACCAGCGTTGTGTACAGAATTGTCTTCATAAACAGATCGGGCGCAATGTTCACGCTTACGTGGATGATATTGTGGTTAAATCCATCAAGGAGGAAACCCTGATAGATGACTTAAGGGAAACCTTCGATAATCTCCGGGTCTACAAGATGATGCTTAACCCGGCCAAGTGTGTTTTTGGTGTTCCTGCAGGCAAACTATTGGGTTTCTTGGTTTCGGACAGAGGCATTGAGGCTCACCCGGAGAAGATCAAGGCTATCACCTCCCTGGCTAAGCCGGCATGTATAAATGACGTTCAGCGTTTGGCGGGTCGCATCGCTGCTTTAAGCCGGTTTATAAGCCGTTTGGGTGAGAAAGCTATGCCCTTATATCAGTTGATGAAGAAAACTGATAACTTTATCTGGAATGATGCAGCTGATACCGCTTTTGAGGATTTGAAAAAGCAATTGGCAGAGCCCCCCGTCCTTGCTGCTCCGGTTGATAAGGAACCCTTGCTACTATATGTAGCGGCAAATGCACGAGCTGTCAGCGTGGCTATTGTAGTGGAGCGCAAGGAGGCGGGTAAGGAGCATCCGGTTCAGCGGCCAGTTTATTATGTCAGCGAGGTGCTCATTGAGTCCAAGCAGCGGTACCCGCATTGGCAGAAGCTCGTATACGGTGTGTTCATGGCGAGCCGGAAGCTCAAACATTATTTTCAGGGTCATCCCATCACTGTGGTCAGTTCTGCCCCCCTTGGTGATATTATCCAAAACAGAGAGGCTACAGGGAGAATTGCTAAGTGGGCTATAGAGCTTGGACCCCATGGCCTCAAATATGTGCCACGCACTGCTGTTAAATCTCAGGCTTTGGTGGATTTCATCAATGATTGGACGGAGTCTCAAGTGCCTGAGCAAAAGCCGGATAACACTTATTGGACTATCCACTTCGATGGGTCCAGACAGTTGGAGGGCTCGGGGGCTGGTGTTGTATTGGCTTCCCCTAAAGGTGACAAGTTCCATTATGTGCTGCGGTTGATGTTTCCTTGCACTAACAATGCGGCTGAATACGAAGCCTTGCTCCACGGTCTTCGGGTGGCTAAGGAGATGAGCTTAAGCCGGGTAAGGTGCTTTGGGGACTCAGATTTGGTGGCTCAACAAGTATCAGGCACCTGGGATTCTAAGGATCCTCTCATGGCGGCTTATCGCCGCGAGGTTGATGCCATTGCTGGGCACTTTCAGGGATACCAAGTGGAGCACATTGATCGCAGGAAGAACGAGGCGGCTGATGCTTTAAGCCGGCTAGGCTCTCAGCGAAAGCCGGTGCCGCCCAACACTTTCCTGGATGTCCTGTATAACCCCTCGGTTAAGTTGCCTACAGAAGAGGACTTGGCTATCCCTGACCCGGAGGCACGACTGGTGGCGGATCTTCATGTCATACCAGACTGGACAATGCCATATCTGGCTTATATAACCCGGGGAGAGTTGCCTGAGGATGAAACTCTGGCCAGGCAAGTAACCCGGCGGGCTAAGTCAATGATTGTTATTGATGGCGAGATGCATCATCGCAGTGTTTCAGGGGCGTTTCAGCGTTGTATTTCCCCTGAGGAAGGCCAGGAGATCTTGCGCGAGATCCATGAAGGGGATTGTAGCCATCATGCCGGTGCAAAATCTCTTGTGGCCAAGGCTTTCCGTCATGGGTTTTATTGGCTGACGGCTCACGCTGATGCAGAGGACTTGGTCAGTAAGTGTGATGGTTGCCAAAGGTTCTCACGACGGGCTCATGTGCCGGCTCAGGAGTTGAGGATGATCCCGATCACTTGGCCCTTTGCGGTCTGGGGGCTTGATATGGTTGGGCCTTTTAAACGATCCAAGGATAAGAAGACCCACCTCTTGGTGGCCGTTGACAAATTCACGAAGTGAGTGGAGGCTGAGCCAGTTAGCAAGTGTGATGCAGCCACGGTGGTTCAATTTATGAAAAAGGTGATTTTCCGCTTCGGGTTTCCGCACAGCATCATAACTGACAATGGCACCAATCTATCCAAGGGCGCTATGGAAGAGTTTTGTCAACGAGAGCATATCCGACTTGATGTTTCCTCAGTGGCTCATCCCCAATCCAATGGTCAAGCTGAGAGAGCTAACCAGGAGATTCTGAAAGGCATCAAACCCCGGCTTTTGGTCCCTTTGCAATGGACGCCGGGTTGTTGGGTGGAGGAGCTGCCCTCCGTCTTATGGAGCATCAACACTACTCCTAACAGGTCTACTGGCTTCACGCCTTTCTTCATGGTTTATGGAGCAGAAGCAGTCCTCCCCAGCGACATCCGTCACGATTCACCTCGTGTGGCGGCTTATGTTGAGACGGATAATGAACAGGCGCGCCAAGATACTCTGGACTTGTTGGACGAACAGCGTGATGTGGCAGCAGCCCGTTCGGCGATTTACCAACAAGACCTGCGCCGTTATCATAGCCGCCGGGTCAAATCCCGGGTCTTCCAGGAAGGCGACCTTGTGCTCCGGCTCATCCAGGATCAAACAGATGTACACAAGTTATCCCCACCTTGGGAAGGGCCCTTTGTGGTTAGTAAGAACTTGCACAACGGGTCATATTACCTCATTGATATTCGGGAACATAAAGATTCGCGTAAATCTGAGGAGGAGACCCGTCGGCCGTGGAATATAGCTCAGCTTCGGCCTTACTACACTTGAGCTACCGGTTCTCGTGGTGTACATGTTTATCTCAGACATGTATATATTATGATAAGCAATAAAGCAGGACCTCTGTCCTTTTTTCTCCTCCAGTTATGCGTGTGTTATTTTTACATGCTGATTTGTGGAGGATCCGGCTTGTGATCGTATTTGAGTCTAGCCGTACGTAGGAAGGTCACTTGGGGGCTTCCTGTTCAAACATGGGTCGTATTCGAACCAAAGAGAACATAGCTGTCGGTACCCACTTGATTGGCAAAGTGCCGAGCTCGTTGGGACGTTAACTTTGATCATATTTGAATCACATTTTAACCCCTCTGAGAACCGACGTGGATCGTATTCGAATCAGCGTCGTTAAACAATTTTTAGAATCACTTGGGGGCTTCCTGTTCAAACATGGGTCGTATTCGAACCCAAGAGAACATAGCTGTCGGTACCCTCTTGATTGGCATCGCCACACCCATTGGGGGCTATATGATCGTATCCGAATCTTGGCTTAACCCCTTTTGGGTCGGGTCTCTGGTCGTATCCGAACTGGAAGCCCCTAAGTTCTGATTTATCACAAGTTTACTCTGATTATGACAAAGTGTGCATGGCCGGGTTTCACCTGCCGGTTTAATTTTGAGTTTATCTTGTTAATTGAGCATCATGGATATCATCAGGGCAGGTCAATTAGAGTTAAGATACCAACCGTGCTACCCGGGTTATTTAATACGGAAGTATGCTTACAGACCGTTAAGTGTGTTATCACGGCTATGTTCAGAGTATAACTAAGGACCAGCCTTTTTGATTCCTATTCCGGGTTATCCATTTCAAACACCTGATTCTCAGGGTGGTAAGCCGCCTTGAGACTTGTGATTTGCCTTTCTATGCAGATACTTAAAGGCACCTTTTAAGGTTGAGAAGGACAAAGGGATAATTATGACCCGGAGGAACACTAAAAGGATAACTTCAAGGGATTTCAGCATTCATTACATGCACGATGGCACGGCAGAGATAAATTGTTGCACCTATTCTATTACAAAATTCATCGAGTTTCAAGGATGGAGCGTTGTTCGGTGAACCGCCAGCCGCTTTATGATGTCTGCTGAGTTGAAGTCCCCGGCTCGTTCCTGTCTTCTGCTCCGGCTGATCCCAAGACCTCGAAGGTTGACGACTTCCAGTTGATGCCGCTGAGAGCTTCGAACTGGGCTTCTTCGTCAATTAACCCGGCCGGGTCAATCTCCGGGGCGAAGGTGTGCTGGCGAGCCGGAGGAATCAGGTTGAGAGCTTCATAGCGAGGGGTTGGAATCCTCTGATTCTCCGCGTTGTACCCCGGCTGATACTTGGTTAAGTCGGTGTCGTTCCCGATGATGGTGGCCACCGGGCGTACAGCCTTCACACATGCCGCGAAGTCCTTCTGGTCGAAGGCTGAGCCGTCTTCCTTCAAGCTTGGGTAACCCAGGGCGATGTCGGCCGGGTCTAGCTCCGGCAGGAAGGCTTTGGCCCGGCTCAGCGCGGCAATTGCTCCGGCTCTTGCGGAGGCTCGGCGTAGCTCCTGGATCCGCTGTGGTAGAACGACGAGCCGACGCAGGACTTCGGCCAGATGGGTTGGCACCTCGTTGGATAGGGCCACCACAGCTAAGGCGCGCTGTGACCCGGTGTAGAGTTGTTCCACCAGGGTGTACACGGCCTTTAACTTGGTGACCACGCTCTGGTTGAGGTTGGCACTCCTGGGACCTGTTTAATAAAGATCAGATAAGCCGGTAACAAAGATGAATCATAACATATACAGACTTGATGAAAGCCGGCGAAGCGACTTACCGAAGATAGCAGCCACCATTTGGGAAACCTGGCGCTTTAGGCCGGAGAGCTCAGCGGTCTTCTCAGTGAGGGCCTTCTTCGCCTGTTCTGCCCGGGTCACCAGTGCGGCTTTCTCCTCAGCCCAGGCCTTCCGCTCAGCATCGAATTCGGTCTTCAGCTTCTCTTGAGCGGCGATGCTGGAGACAAACTTGGCGTTTGCCTTCCGGGTCTCCATCTCTTGTGTCTTTAGCCGGCTCTTGAGATCCGCAAGGTCCGACTCTAATTTCTTGCCAACAGCCTGCATATATTTCCGGGTTATTAACAGTCATTTTATAAGTCCCAAGCGCTTTCCAAGCAAAGACACTTGGCACTTGGGGGCTAATGCACATTGAACGTATCTATCTATGTACTGCCGGCTTAGTTGAGTAAGCCGGGACCTAAGTCTACAACATATTCAAGTATAAGTTGTCGACTTGGGGGCTAGCATGACAAGGGTCACTATGCAGAAAGTAAGAAGACAACAGAAGAATACCTCAGATTTTTGTTGGATCTGGTTGACCATGGCGATCTCGGCGTCCCGGCTCTTGTGAACTTGGCTGATGTAGCCTGAGACGAGCTCTCCAATGCTCAAGTCGGTGTAGCTGGAGAGGTCCAGATTCACCCGGTGGGGTTGCAGCAACTCCCCCTTCGCGGAGCATTTGGCCAGCACGGTCGGCCTCCCCGGCTCAACATACTCCGTCCGGGTAATTACCACGTCCGGGTCGTTAGCTGGTGGGGCTGAGCCAGAGGCCTCCGGGTTAACCGATGCTTCGGTCGTTGTCTTGGTGGTCGGGGCAGGGGCTTCAGGCGCCGTGTCCATGGGAATGGTGGCTTCGGGGGGGGGGGGGGGGGGGGGGAGGCAGCTGGCGGCTCTTGAGCCGTCGCCTCCGGCTCAGGCAAGTCCGGCACTCCGGCTGACCTGGTCTTCTTTGCTCTTTTGGTGAGCTTTGCCTGGGCACTGAAAAGGCAGAAATGTTAGGCATACAAAGAGTAAAAACAGACAGATAATGTAAGGAGATTGTTATTACCCGGGTGCAGTCTTGAAGGCCGGCAGACTTGACTGCATGGAGTCACCCGAAGAGGGGGAGGTCTCCTGATAATTGGAGTCAGAAGAGTTGAGTGGCCGACGGATGACACCCGCCAACGGATGAAAAGGGTACAGGTGAGAAAAAACCTCAGTGCGACGCTTCCTTGTTGCGTCGGGTAACCCGGCGGAGAGATCGGTGTCCTTGCGGGCCCGGGTGTGACGCCGGCTTTCGTGAACCTGCTGCTTCAAAAGAAATTGAGGGTCTTGATGAGCTAATGGATGAGAAAAGCTTACTTTCCGGATTACTCTTCGGACTTTCAGCTGTGGCAAAGGCTCCGAGTCGGAGGAAAGTGATGTTACCTCTTCAACCACCAGGTTACTGGCGCCGGTGTCATCCTGTCAATAAGCAAAATGTTGATAAGGCGGACAGCAACAAACAACAAATAAGGCAAGAGTTTAAAGGTTTAAGGGTTACCTCTGACTCGGAGCTGTCGCTTAGTTGCAGTAGCTCCGAAGCAGTGGGTCTGCTTCCCTTTTTGCGAGGGGCAGCTTTCTTGGCGGCTTTCTTCGCTTTCCTGGCCTTCTTGGCCGCCTCGTGGTCATACTTGACCCGCCAGAATTTATCATCAGCCTGAGAAATACAGTAATGAATTCTTAAAATGGTTCAGAGCAAGGTGACATGCAAAAGAAGTTGAAAGGTTAAAGTCGGCGGCTTACCGCTGGGGCTGGATTGGTCTTGCAGAACGGGGCTAGCCCGGTTCTTCCACAGTCTGCCAGGCTCTCGTTTAACAGAGCCTTGGTCTCTTCTTCAGCAACGTCTTCTGGAAGATCATTGCGACTGTGCCTCTGCGGGTCATCCTTTCGCCCGGTGTACTCACACATTAAGCCGGGGCGGTGGCTCAATGGGATCACCCGCCATGAGATCCAGACCCGGACCAGGTCTATTCCGTTCAGACCGTTGCCTAGCAGGGCCTTGATCTTGTTGATCGTTGGAAGCAGAGGCTGGCGTTCCGCGGCAGTCAGTTTGTCGGATAGTGGATGAGTCGGCTCTAGGCGTGTTGGGCGAAAGCCGGGCAGCGGGTTCTCGTCAGCCGGGGACGTATCTTGGCAGTAGAACCAAGTCATATTCCAGTCCTTGGGGTGGCTTGGCGGCTCTGCATAAGGGAATAGATAGTCCCTGCGCCGCTGGATGGAGATACCGCCTAATTCCAGACTTGGCCCGTTGGCACATTCATTTTGGCGGTTTAAATAAAACAGCTCTCTGAAGAGCAGCAGACTTGCCTCTTCTCCAAGATACACTTCACAAAAGACTTGGAAGTTGCAGATGTTGGATATGGAGTTGGGTCCTATATCCTGAGGCCGAAGGTCAAAGAAGTTGAGCACGTCCCGGAAGAATTTTGAGCCGGGCGGTGCGAAGCCCCGGCTCATATGGTCTGCAAAGATCACTACCTCCCCGTCCCTCGGCTGTGGTCTTTCTTCGGACGGATCAGGGGCACGGTAGGACATCACTTCCTTCTTGGGCAGATATCCGGACTTAACGAAGTTGGCCAGAGTCTCGTCAGTGATGTTGGACCTCATCCAGTTGCAAGTGATGGGAGCCTTGGGAGGCATGGTGAAGGTTGGTGGTCTATGATAAAGAGAAAAGTATCCGGGTTAACCATAAGCCGGAGGACTATTGTTCAAACTAAGGTGGCGGCTTATGAAGGGGACTAATGAGATATATACAGATACGGTGGGTTATCTAAGTCGTAGGGGCATTCAGAATAAATTGGTCATCTACGGCTTACCACAGTTAAGCCGGAGGATTCTACAGAGCATAATTCTCTTTAAACCGGAAAGTTCTACGGCGCGTGTTTTCTTTAAGTCGGAAATATAAACCGCCAAGATTCAAGGGCTGCAGTTTTTACTAAGTGTGGTAAAACAGGTTTCACATGTTGCAGTAACTTTTTTGGATCAAAATGGTCGGGTGAAATGAAACTTTTTCTAGACCTAAAAAACAGAGGCAGGAGAAGTTCTTGAGGTTGAACGTGGTTCCTATGCAGTAAAGGAGGGTCTCTTGCAGGTGAAATGGATCTCAAACATCTACTGCAGTGGTTCTACGAAAAGTTAAGATCAACAGGGGCAGTGACTACATGATCTACCGAAACTTGCGGCTATGGTGACGAACATGAAGAACACAGACAAACTCTACCATAGATCTGTTCTAGTAAGGCAGAGGAGACTTACCGGAGTTGGGGAAGAGTGGAAGTCGCAGCCGTTATCTAGTCCGAGTCAGGGTGATGCAGCGGCGGGTTGATGAAGGTCAAGGGCGCGACGACGGCGACAGTGGCAGAGCTCAGGCAGAAGAGCGACGACGCGAGGAGGAAGAAGGAGAGTGTGAGAAGAAAGCGCTGGGCCGGCCTATTTATACGGCAGAGTCATAAGTGGGCGCGAGATTCAAGGAGACCACGGCGTGGTTATCTCCCCCTCACGGCGCCTCGATTTTCGGAATGACAGTAAAAGCAAAGATCCGTTGCGGATCTGGCGGAGTAAAAAACGGTCTTAATGGAGGATGACGTCACGGAGGATTATCCGGAGTCCAGAGGATGACGTCACTCCGGGTTATGGCCTTCACATGAGTGGTAAGCCGGAGATTTTCTCCGTCGGCAGAGTTGAAGATTGACACGAGTCGGCTCAAGTCAATCTGGGGCCTAATGTTGAGGATATAGACCTTGGAGTCACCCGCCAGGAGGGCCGGGTTACTCTAAGGGTCATTGCCAGAAGCCCGGAGTTAAGTTCTAAGATGATGGGCCAGAGATGGGCTGAGACCCGGATATGGTTTAAAGCCCGTAGTTACTATCATTGTTATAGTAGACTTGTAGTGTAAGGCAAGTATTATTTAAGAGTCCGAGTCGGACGCTTTTATGAGCCGGCCGGGTCTCTAAGGGCTGCTGGGCGTCAGCCTCCCCTATATAAAGGGAGGACCCGACAGCGGTTTAAGGGCGACAACAATCTCATCGAAAGCCGGGCATAGCTGTTAGCTCCCTGGCGATCGTAACCCTAATCAATAACACCTCAAACTAAACGTAGGCTTTTACCTTCACCGTAAGGGGCCGAACCAGTATAAATCCTCGTGTCCTTTGTCCCGCATAACCCCTTCAAGCTTCCTAGTTGCGATGGCTCCACGACTAAGTCCTAGCTCGAGGACATCTGCCGTGACAATTCCACGACAAGCTGGAAGTAGCCTTTGGAGATGAGTACAACTACAGGGCGGAAAAACTGACTTTTGGGGTGGTCAAAATAAGAAGCCCGTACCATGCTTTAGTTGGGCGGCCGGCTTACGCCAAGTTCATGGCACGGCCGTGTTACGTATATTTGCAGCTCAAGATGCCGGGTCACAACGGGACCATTACGGTTCATGGCAGCCGGAAGATAGCTTTGGAGTGCGAGGAAGGTGACGCTGCTTACGCTGAATCTGTTTGTGCAACAGAGGAGTTGAAGTTTTATAAGGATAATGTTGACCCGGCAGATATGACGTCTCTGAAAAAGCCAACCACGGAGCATGAGCCGGTAATGAAATTTAAGTCGGCCGATGAGACTAAGCTTGTTGACTTTGTTCCAGGTGACTCATCTAAGCAGTTCAGCATCAGCGCCAATCTGGATCCTAAATAGGAAGGCGCGCTCATCGAGTTCATCCGTGAGAACCGGGACATCTTTGCATGGAAACCTTCTGACATGCCGGGTGTACCGAGAGAACTCGCTGAGCACACTCTTAATATTGATCCAAAATTTAAGCCAGTCAGGCAATTCCTCCGGTAGTTTAATGAGGAGAGGTGGAAGGCCATTGGTGAGGAAGTAGCTCGGCTCTTGGCGGCCGGGTTCATTGTGGAAGTCTTTCATCCAGAATGGTTAGCTAACCTGGTGCTCATACTCAAGAAGAACGGCACCTGGCGTATGTGTGTGGATTATACAGATTTAAACAAGGCTTGTCCGGCTGATCCTTTTGCTCTCCCTCGTATTGATCAAATTATTGATGCTACGGCGGGTTGTGAGCGTTTGAGTTTTTTGGATGCGTACTCTAGTTACCATCAGATCAAAATGGCTATTAAGGACCAAGAGAAGACGGCGTTCATTACTCCCTTTGGAGCGTTCTGTTATGTGTCTAGGCCTTTTGGGCTCAAGAGTGCACAAGCGACTTACCAGCGTTGCGTGCAGAATTGTCTTCATAATCAGATTGGGCGCAACGTTCATGCCTATGTGGATGATATCGTGGTTAAATCCAAAGAGAAGGAGACCTTGATAGATGATCTGAGGGAGACCTTTGATAATCTCCGGGTCTACAAGATGATGCTTAACCCGACCAAGTGTGTTTTTGGTGTTCCTGCAGGCAAGCTCTTGGGTTTTCTGGTTTCTCACAGAGGCATTGAAGCTAACCCGGAGAAGATCAAGGCAATCACCTCTCTGGCTAAGCCGGCGTGCATAAATGACGTCCAGCGTCTGGCGGGTCGCATCGCTGCTTTGAGTCGGTTTATAAGCCGGTTGGGTGAAAAGGCCATGCCACTGTATCAGATGATGAAGAAAACAGATGACTTTGTCTGGAATGATGCTGCTAATGCTGCTTTTGAGGATTTGAAAAGACAGCTAGCTGAGCTGCCAGTCCTTGCTGCTCCTGTCGACAAGGAGCCTTTATTGTTGTATGTAGCCGCTAACACACGAGCCGTCAGTGTGGCCGTCGTGGTGGAGCGCAAGGAGGCGGGTAAGGAACATCCGATTCAGCGCCCGGTTTACTACGTCAGCGAAGTACTCATTGAGTCCAAGCAACGGTATCCACATTGGAAGAAGCTTGTTTATGGGGTGTTCATGGCAAGCAGGAAGCTTAAGCATTATTTCCAGGGCCACCCCGTCATTGTGGTTAGTTCTGCTCCTCTAGGAGATATCATCCAAAACAGAGAAGCCACCGGAAGAGTTGCTAAGTGGGCCATTGAACTTGAGCCTCATGATTTAAAGTATGTGCCACGCACTGCTATCAAATCTCAAGCATTGGTAGACTTCATCAACGACTGGACAGAACTGCAGATGCCTGAGGAGAGACCAGATAACACATACTGGACTATTCACTTCGACGGGTCCAGGTAGTTGGAGGGCTCGGGGGCTGGAGTCGTTTTAGCTTCCCCTCGAGGTGACAAATTTCGTTATGTGCTACGGTTGATGTTTCCCTGTACTAACAATGCAGCTGAGTATGAGGCCTTGCTCCATGGTCTTCGGATGGCTAAGGAGATGAGCTTAAGCCGGGTGAGATGCTTTGGCGACTCAGATTTGGTGGCTCAACAGGTATCAGGTAAGTGGGATTCCAAGGACCCCCTCATGGCGGCTTATCGCCGTGAAGTTGATGCCATCGCTGGGCATTTTCAGGGTTATCAAGTGGAGCACATTGACCGCAGAAAGAACGAGGCGGCTGATGCCTTAAGCCGGCTGGACTCTCAGCGTAAGCCGGTGCCGCCTAATACTTTCTTGGATATTCTGCATAACCCTTCTGTCAAGTTGCCTACAGAGGAAGACTTGGCTGTTCCTGTCACGACCGGTTTTCCAATAAAAATATTTATTGAGAAACCGATCCCTTTTACGGACCAGTAGAGAAGAATCCTCCTCACTGGTAGACAAATTCTTGATCACAGAAGAAAAACCAGGAGTACTAAATATAATACAAGGTTGAGCGGAGACGACTCAACAATTTATTACAAGCACGCCAATAAAACATAAAGGCGGATAGGGTGGCATAACTACTGACTCACGATAAAAAAAACGGTGGTGGATATGTCACAGAGAAGTGGGTGACATGACTCCTGAATCTAACAACTCTTCGAGCGTCGGAGTGAGGCTCGAGGATTCTTATTGTGGGTGGCGGAAGCGAATATAATACAAGTGACCAATATCCAGGGTCGCACGGGACTGACTGGGACTCCTCTAGGCATCGGACTCACTATCAAACTCTCCATCCATGAGATCGCCTTCGTCAACATCTGGCCAAATCAACAAGCCAGGTGAGTACTATGAAAGTACTTGCAAGACAGTATGGACATAAGATATAACAAATGTAAACATGATGCATATGAACAGATTAATAAAGCGCACTCAGATAATAATATAACTGTGCATGGGAAATAAAAAGGAAGTCGGGCGGTAGTCCTCCCGAAATCCCAAGTAATACTGAAGGCCAATCGAGTGTCTGAATGACTCCTCGAAAGGGTACAAAGTAAAATAACAATGCCGCAGTCGGGCGTCAATGCGACACCACATAAAGGGCTTATAATGGAATATAAAAGACAGTGCGTGCCACAGTCGGACGTCTGAGCGACATCACATAAAGGGCTTATATCAAAAGTAAATGACAAGAGTGCCACAGTCGGACGTCTGAGCGACATCACATAAAGGGCTTATATTTCATAACTTAATATATCAGTAGCTCATGAATTTAAATCATTGCAAGAGAATATTCAGATACGAGATAAATATAAGGTTAGTCCATCCACAGGAATAACAATTCAACCGGGTTTACCACTCAAACTTGCTCACCGGGGATTTACCACGGAAACTGACATAGGGACTGACATGGATATAGATAAGTTGGCCACGGTCCTTGACCATAGATACGATGACTCGGAAGGATTTGACTCTGCAGAGTTTGTACTCTTAACCACAGCCAACGGATTTCAGTAGTCACAAGGGACTAGTTCCGTTTATGGTGTTTTAGGAGAAACACATCTAACCAGTACACACCCATTCAACATTCCGATGCCAGGAATCACCCTCGGCAACGTTCAAGAAAAACCTTGAGACGGGGAGGCTACAACCTCGCATAGCATGGGATCAAATTTATACCGCGCGCTCTAAGGGGTGCCCCCCTCTCGGTCCCAACCGGAAACACCCATGCCCCCTGACCGGATGACTGGCTTTAATCCAGGGCCATGGAACCCTCATCCCGGCCCCTCTATTTGGTGTGTACAAGGAAAGAGGTTAACAACTTACTAAACCGTATTCTTTGCAGAAGACATGTGGCAGCACGAAAGGGGAAGAACGGTAACGTGGCTCAGTCCACGTTAACGTCGGAGTTTATCGGATGACGTAAGACTGGCATGCTACAACAATACCATCTTACTACCCTTCATGCCACCACATGATCAGGTCATCTCTCATCAAGATCATAGTAACTTCGAAACGCACGGTTAGTTGCCTTACATGCAACGTAATACTCACCGATGCTCATATGCCATGCACAAACCATTCAAGCAAACATGCAAAACACCTATCATATCAAAGGTTTGAACATGCTTGCCTAGTTCGGAGAAGTCGGAGTCTAGCTCGGCGAAGTTCGCGGCTCCGTCACCTCCTCCGGAACCTACGGTATAACGAAACCGTATACTAACGTGAAAATCGTTGCGTGCATAAAAATTGTTCCAAATTTTTTCCAAATAAATACTATAAAAAACTAGACAAAAATACAAGAATGACAGAAAAAGAATCAATCAAAAAGCATCTTTTATTAAAAAGATATAAGGGTTTTAATCCAGGGACTAATCTGTGATGAAACAGAAAAGAACCAGGGACTTGTTTGAGAAAACAGAAAACGGTTCGGAATGCAATGCGCCAGCCCGAAGAGAAAACGCACTTTGCCCAAAGGCGCTTTCAGAAAACAGTTTGATGTGGAAAAAGAAGAGAGGCTGACGGGGGGGGGGTCCCACCCGTCAGGTTTAAACTCCAACGGAGCTCGCCGGCGCCCGAAGGCGGCGGTGGTCGCCGGCGTTGAACCACGGCGAAGCAGAGAGATCAGAGGGTACCAAGAGGCTCAGGGTGATCTTCCGCGTCGGTGGGTGGTGGACTTGGCCGTCGGAGAGCACCACGTCGACGGCGACACTTTCTCCGGCGGACGGTGGTTCGTGCGATGGTGGAGTACTCCGGTGGGTGCTGCAAACTCCAAATTGATGCGCGGGTCAGAAGAGTGGATGCACTAGGAGACTACTGGCAAGAGCTGAGATGTAGAGGTGCACGCACGGGGGTGAATCGAGCTGGATCCCGAAGCGGGCCGAGGCGGCCGGAGTTGGGGAAGAAGACTCCCTCGGGGTTCTTCCAGTGGCTTGGCGTGGTACTGGTGGTGTGTAGAGGTGGTGTGGGTTCAAGTTTGAGCTCGGGGCCTCCTTTTATAGGCGATCCGAGGGGGTGGCCTTGAACGGGATAGCTCCGGCGAGCGATTACGGCGAGGTAAAGGTTGGGCAGGGGGCTTAGGAGGCTAGGCACCATCAGGAAGGATCACTGGTGTCGTTCCCCTGCTAAACCTCGCTCGGGCTAGGCGTAATGCGCCGATCCTCGACGGGACGACCGTACGGGCACGGCGGCGGCAGGGAGCGTGCTCCGCGCCTACCAGTTCACGACGACGGACTGCAGCATTCACGGGGGAGTGGATGGCCACGCGGCGGCCTCGGGTGGCTTGGGCAGCGCTGGACGGCGCCGTCCAACGCTGCGCCTCTCTGGCAGCCGCAAAGGCCGCTGCTGCCGTCGCTCACGGGGTGGCGCACCTCCTCCTGCTCGTCGCCGACGCCCGCAAGCCTCCAGGCGATCGTGCGGTGCAGGGATAAGAAGGAGGGAACAGGGAGCAAGGCGCCACCGTGGTAATGTGACACCCAAATTTTTTGGCCTTGTTTTATTTATTAAAATGTTGCCAGGAAATAAAACTTTTCCATTTGTCAAGATTTACCCTTTTGTTATTGTGAAATTTTACTTCAAGTGGAAAAACCTTCAAAGAGTATTATTGGACTTGTGTGCCCTCTTTATAAAATCAATCCTTTATCAGTGGATTTATTTGCATAATTATTTTTCATGAGCTTTATCCTTTTAAAATGACCTTTCATAAATTTGGAGCCCCTTTTTGCACTGCAACCATTTGATAAATGCTTTTAAAAATTTCACCAAAATTTGGGGATGTCATGTGAGGTTTCCCCATCACTTTTATGCAAAAACATCTTTTGGTCATTGGAGATTTTGAGCTCCACATCAATTTTTCAAATCTGGTCCAGTAGGTATTTTGCACTACAACCTATTTAAATATTCTTCTAAAAATCCTTCCAAGTGTTTGGAGATGTCAGTGGATGCATACAATTCATCTTCAAGCAAAAACCCAGTGTTGTTCTTTGAAAAATTTGAGTGAATCATCTTCATTTCCATTCTGGTCCAGTTTGGTGATTTGTACTGCAACCCCATTTTATTTTGCTCTAATACCTTTGAGCTTTTTCCTACCTATAGTCCTCCCTACCAAACTCTTAAATCCAGGAGATTGGACCCATTGGCATATTTTTGGTGCATGCAATGATAGCCTTTAGTTTCTGCCCAAAACTGGTTTTCTCAAATTCTTGCACTATCAACTTTCTGTTTTTGCCAATCTAACCTTACCACCTTCTTGAGCTCCTAAAGAGACCAGGATCTGGAGAGTTTGGCCACCCCAAGAGTTGCCTAATTGACCATGGCATTCTGTCGAACACCCTGTGTGCAGGAACTTTTTTGGCATGTCTGCTAGCTTGCATGGTGGACTTGAACCCCTGACCCATCCACCTTGTCCACTGAGCACCTTGCTACCCCTACCTCCATCCTGTGCAGTGCCAGCTCCACCCTCGAGCTCTAGACCGCACTGGCATTCCGTCGAGCACCTACCGTGCGTGCTCTGGGCGCGCCCAGAGCGCACGTTTTGCACGCGCGCGCACTGGGCCGACACGCCGCACTGCCGCCCTCGTCGCGTCCCGTCTCTGGCCCCTGCTCGCCTGCCGAACCACGCCAGGCACTCGCCCTCTCTCCAGTACCCTCCAAGCTCTCCCTGGCACCCTGCAGCGCCGCCTTGGCAGCACGCCGGCGTCGGCAGCGGATTCCGCCGCGGACGGCGCCGCCCAAACCGCCAGCGCACGCCAGCTGCCCCAGAGCAGAGGCCGTGCTTATCCTCCCGCTCGTCGGCATGCTTTCGTCGCCGCCACGATGCCCTGCAACTACAGGAAAGTGGTCGCCGGCGATCTTATCCTCGGCCACCGCGGGAGCCAGCCTCGAGCGCCTATTTAAAGGGACCCCGAGCTCGACCGATCCCTCAAGCAACCCCAGGCCACCCCCATAGCCCTCCCACAGCCAGCAATCGACGGGAAAGCCCTTTCTTCCCCGCCTCCGGCAAGTTCGGTCGCCATCGCAATCCCATGCCATGCATCGCAGCTAGGCCCTCCCCCGCCAATCCAATGCCACCAAGAACTTCCCCGTAGTCGTGCGGAGCCGCCTAGCGCCTCAGCTTCGGCCAAGGATCACCGGAGCCCAAAGTCCACTTTGCTCCCGAACCTCCCTCCGCCGCGGAGCTCGCCGCCGGTGACCTCCTCCGTCCCCACCTGCCTAACGCCCACCGAGAGGACCGCCTCGGTCTGGCCAACCCATCCCTTCCCTCAGATGCCCTAGAGGAGCCGCCGTTCGTCGCCGGCGATCGCCGGAGCCCCGCGCCGGTCGGGCACAGAGAAAGGAGGGAGAGGGAGACCAGTCAAACCTGACCAGTGGGCCCTCTGGACCCACTGTCAGTGACCCGCTCCCCCGCCCTCTCTGGTTAAGTGGTAGCGCAAAGACCAGAGTACGTCTCCTCTGTTTTGAAAACGTATTCTTCCCCGCAGCGCTTTCCTTTTTTCTGATTTTATTAAAACAGAAGTTTGACTAATGTTTGACTGGCTATAACTTTTAAAATAAAACTCCAAATGAGTTGATTCTTTTTCCTACCTCTCTCAAATTTCATCTAGTTTATTTTAAGATTTATTTCAAAAAAAAATTGAGACAACTTTTGGTACTGTGTTTGAAATATTTGTTATTTGTACATTTTGCAAAATAGGATTTTTGGAGAAAAGGGGAAGCTTCCAAAAAAATGCATCCTTTGCATACTCTTGAAGGCAAGCATTTCTGAACTCTGGCATAATATTTTTGTTGTGGTGTTCTGGTGCGATCACAACACCTTTTGACTTGGAGTATGTGATAGCTTTATGTATCGATATAGTCTCGTGCATGAGTACACTTTGGAGTTGCTTTGTGGTCAACAATGGATACACTAATGATTTGGATCATCCTCGTGAACTTCTCATGCATACCGGTAGGAAGCCGGGAAAGTCGTGGTCTTGGGTAGACACGAGCTTGTCCCTAGTCCCTCGTCGAGACGAGTATGCCCGGTATGGCATGGTGAGGCTCGAGGAGTGGTGATTTATTTCACTAGTGGTAATATTGTTGGAGGATTCTTGGACCACCTGAGTCGGTCGTAAGTCGAGTCGTGGTCGGTAGCTTCCCTATTTGTTGGTACTACCACCTGTCCCTGTCGCAGACGGGGTACGGTTCAGTAAGTTGTCAACCCCGTCCTAGCACACACCGTACAGAGAGGCCGTGATGAAGGTCCCGTGGCCACGGATTAAAGCCTGTCATTCGGTCCGGGGGCATGGGTGTTTCCGGTTGGGACCGAGAGGGGGGGGCACCCCCTTAGAGCGCGCGAATAGAAATTTGATCCCATGCTACGTCGAGGTTGTAGCCTCCCCACTTAGAGTTTTGCTTGGCAGGTGTCGTGGGTGATTCCAGACACCGGTGAGTTAAGCTGGTGTGTGCAGGTCAGGCGTGTTTTCAATTAAAAGACCGTAGACGGAATTAGTCCCGAGGGACTAAGTAAACCCGTTACTTGTGGAAAATGGTACTCCCTCTGCAGAGGATATATCCTGTTGGATAGCCATGTTTTTGAGTAAAGACCACAGTCTGAGTTGAAACTAGTAACGGTATTCGGATGGAGAACGGTTTAACTAGAACTCAGTGACGGTTTCGGATGGAGAACGAATTAATTAGAGCTTATTAACGGTATTCGGATGGAGATACGTTTCGACTAGACCATATTATCGGTTTTCGGATGGAGAAACGACTGAACTAAATATTGTTTAAGATTATGGCACGTATGGATTATGATCTTTAATATTTTGGACTAACCATTTGTATTATGTATTTTTTTTATTGAGTATCCCTGGGATGGTTCTACCTCCTGGATATTCACTGTGATTATTCTCTTATAAGCCCTTTCTGTGGTGTCGCCCCGACGCCCGACTGCGGCATTATTATTCTTGCAGTTTCCTCTCGAGGAGTCATTCAGACCCTCGTTTGGCACCCGTATTATTATTGCAGTTTCCTCTCGAGGAGTCATTCAGACCCTCGTTTGGCACCAGTATTACTATTCTTGCAGTTTCCTCTCGAGGAGTCATTCAGACCCTCGTTTGGCACCCAGTATTTTATTTCGGAATATTTTTAACCATATGTGTGCATCATGGTCTTTCACATATTTCGTGACAGATGTGTGATCACATAATAATCTGGAGCATGTTTGATATGTTATACCCGTGTTCCTAATGTTTGCGAGTACATTCAAACGTACTCACCGGCTTGTCCCTGGCTATTGTCTTGGCCAGATTCCTCGCTTGGAGATAAGCATCGCGGTGACAACCTCAGGACCTACGTGTTGACGTGTACAGTCTCGCGAAGATAGGAGTTATCCTGGTCAGCTGTTCTTGTGGGAAGTGGAGTCCCATAGACGCAGATGTATCCAACCGCTTCCGCCCTCTACCATTAGAAACCCAGTGTTGTACTCCTAGGCCTCAATGGTCTTGTACTATATATTTTTGTACTTGCTTGGATTTTCTTGTATCAAGTTGGTGCCTCATCAGCTAACAGTAATCCTGTGGCTGATGGGCACAAGGCCGTTTTTCTGGGAAATTATTATCTCAAAAATCCGGTCGTGACAGACTTGGTATCAGAGCCAGGCTGACCATTGGCTAATCCTATCTTAGCCAAGTCAATAAACCTAGGTTAACCCAAACCACCAGACCTTAGCCTAACCCCGGTCAAGCTTCCCGCGTAAGATAGCTCCACAGTGACCCGACGCCCTTTTCGGCGGACGGTGCCCAACCTATCAGCCTAGCCCGTCGATCACGCACCAGTGACCGACACCCAACCAGTCTCTATCGCAAGCGTGCGGAGGAAGACTCCGTCCCTTTCCCTATAAAAAGGGCACGCTAGCCTCAAACACAGCACCGCACAACCCTTTTCCCCCAAACCAAGCCACGATGCCTGGCCCCATTGTTCACAACGAGACCACAGCAACCAACCTTGGAGGTTTTGTGACCGTACTCGCAAACCTCACCCGCCGTGCCTATGCGTTAGAGGAGCCTCCTGAGTATGTTGTGTACCAAGGACCCATGTACGGTGAAAGCCGTCAGTACTGGGCCACTGTGCACATCTACGGTAGGGGTCTGTCGCCAGAACGCCCCTACAGGTTCACTGGAAGGACAACTTCCTTTGAGCCACAAGCCATCCAACTGGCAGCCCGAGAAGCTATAGTTCAACTCCGGCACTTGTCGCCCAGAGTTAACTGTCGCTCGTTCTACTACTACCCCAGTCGTGACGGGTATGGTAGGCCGCCCCAGGTTGCCAATGGAGACCACGAGACAGATCCTGCGCTGTTGCATCTGGTGCGCTATGTAAGCGCACTAGAGCAACTGTTCGATCAGGTCACCCTTGATCTGATCGCAGCTCGTGGAGAACTGGTTCGCCGAGCCCCGGCAAGAAGAGAAACGGAGCCCGAGGCCGACAACCCAGTCATGCTGTTTGGACACCCGATCGATTCCCCGAGGTCTGCGCCAGACCCCAACCAGAGTGCTTTGGTGACCCCAGAAGCGCTTCGTCGCCTTTTGGGAACCCATTCCAACGGGATTGTGGCCAACAACCCCCGCGAGGGTCATCACCGTTTCCCCGACCCTGCAGCCCCTCAGCCTCAGCCGGCAAATCCCGACAGTGAGAACCGTGGAGAAGCATCGACGTCCTCTAGGCAAGCCCGCTTAGACATTAACGAAGTAGACTAAGTCGCTCGAGTTGTATCGAGCCTTAGTTTTCCTACGCTTTGTAATGCGAGGCCTTGTATCGTTTTTGTTACATGCTGTCTGTTTGAGCGCTCTTATTTTTGGAGTAGTAGCCATGCATGTGTACGTTGCCGTTCAGTTACATTTTTATATTTCGGGCGCAGCTACCTAGAACAACCCCGTCGGCTCCCACAGTAATGCGTCACATTTATGTGATATGTATATCTGTGGCGTTGACCCGAGAACAGGATCGGCATCCAGCCACCTTTTCTCCAGTGATTAATCCCAGCCCGGTGCTATATAAAGGCCACTTCGTGACCTTGTCGAGCACCCCTCACCTTTGTGCGCAGCGCTCACAGCCATTCCTTGCCATGTCAACCCCCAGTATTTATCTGAGAACCCCAGACGCAACCCCGGGTAGCTTTGTCAAATTATTGTGGGACTTTACCTGCAGTACTATGAGTGCCACCCGTCCACCCCAGTACGAGTTGCTCAAATCGAGGATCACCCCTTCCACCTCGAAATATTGGGCAGTGGTGCACATCCCTCCCGCATACCCAAACCAAGACCCAACGGAAGTCTCCGTCGTAGGGAAATCCATGCCGACTCCGCATATGGCTATAGAAGCTGCTGCGTACGAGGCGCTCACTCGTCTTCGATTCGCGGTACCCTACGCCAGCGAGCGAGGATACTATTATTTTCCAAGTCGTGCAGCACCCAGAGAAGTTGCATCTTTTCCCGGTGGGCGCATTGAGAGAGATCCAGTGCTGACCAACCTTGCCCAGTACGTTATCGCCCAGGAGCGTTTAACTCAGCGGGTAATGGGTTATCTCCAGAGCCTCGCTGATTTAAATCCTCGGATCGCTATTGGCAGACCACTGAGGCCTGACCAAGAAGGGCGCATTCATCGGCTGGTCAACCCGCTTCCCCCGATAGAAGAGGAGTGTGCCCCAGTGCCAGAGGCATTTTCTCAGGACCCTGTCTTTTTGCCGTTTTCCTTGTAATCGCCTCCGATGTATTTATTGTCCCAGTACTTGTATTTATGTGTTGTAGCATGTTCGTGGTTCCAAAATTTTGTACGACGGATCCAACTTTCTTTAGTTCCTGTTGTGTGAGCAGTTTTACTGCTGTTAGTATTGCCAGCAACGGTTTCTGAAGAAAACGACAGTGCTCACTGAAACTTGACAGCAACAGTGCCCTTCAAGTGCTCGACGAAATGATTTGGCATGAAGAAATTTTTTTCTGGAGCTGGGGCTTGGTGAGGTGACCTCTCAATGCATCCAGAGGCCGCCTGAATTTTCTCAGATTTATAGGAGGAGAAAACAATTGAATTTCATCAAATTTGGCAAATATGGTCCAAACTTGCAGCAAGCACAATTTGAAATATTTGAACTGGAGACCAGTGGATCTTCATGGATCCTAGTTGAGGGCTCTAAGGACTAGACAGGGAAATTGGGTTGGAGGCAAAACTCAAAGGAGAAAAGGTAGTTCCTTTGTAAATCTCCAAGAGCTATCGTAGAAGGCAGAAAATATTTTTGATAAGAAATAAATGGAGAAAAGATTATGGGGAGGTTCAACTTGCTGGATTTGAAGTATATCTTGACACAAAGATGGGGAATGGCTCTTGGGAGGGGATTTCCACTTAGGTCATGGCAAGAGGAGATTTTGAAAAGGGGAAAAGATCACTCCAAATGCCATAGGGTTATTTAAAAGATTTTCAAAAGCTTAATTTCCCAAATGAATTTTTTTTGGTGTTGAGTCCACATAAGATGGAAAAACCTCCAAGACCAAAAATCAAGTCTTGGGTGAATCCAAACAAAACACTTGTCATAAAAGAAAATTTTGAGAGAGAGTGTTCTTTAGAAGAAAATTTTAAATACCATCCCTCAAATCAAATAAAAGTTTTGAAAAGGCCAAATAAAATTTTTGGGTGTCACAACACCTACCCCCTTAGGAAAAATCTCGTCCCCGAGATTTCTGCTGATCCTCAAATAGATGTGGGTACTCTGCCCGAAGAAAATCTTCTCTTTCCCATGTAGCTTCATCCTCGGTGTGATTGCTCCACTGAACCTTGAAAAATTTAGTTGTTTTCTGGCGGGTCCTCCTTTCAGACTCTTCCAAAATCTTTACTGGCCGCTCTCTGTAGGTGAGGTCTGGTTGCACATCAATGCTCTCATGCGATACATGCTCTTCCGGGTTGCTCACACATTTCCTCAACTGTGAGACGTGGAATACGTCGTGGACGTCTGACAGCTCTTTGGGTAAGTCTAGCTGGTAGGCTACTGTGCCTCTTCGTGCAATTACACAGAATGGTCCAATAAATCTTGGGGCTAGCTTCCCTTTAATTTTGAACCATTGCAGGCCTCGCATAGGAGACACTCGTAGGTATACGTAATCACCGGGTTCAAAGTTGACCTCACGATGTTTTCGATCGTAATAGCTCTTTTGTCGGCTTTGAGCTGTCTTGAGTCTGTCCCTAATCTGTTTAACTTTCTCCTCGGCCTCCTTGAGCATGTCTGGGCCGAAGATACGACTGTCACCTGTCTCTGACCAATTTAGTGGGGTACGACACCTCCGTCCGTACAATGCCTCAAAAGGTGCCATTTGCAAGCTGGCTTGGTAACTGTTGTTGTAAGCGAACTCGGCATATGGCAAACTTTCTTCCCAACTGGATCCATAGGTGAGCACACAGGCTCGCAGCATGTCCTCTAGGATTTGGTTCACGCGTTCAGTTTGTCCATCAGTCTGGGGGTGGTACGCTGTACTGAATGCTAGTTGGGTGCCCAGAGCTTGTTGTAAGTGATCCCAAAATTTGGAGACAAATTGAGTGCCTCGGTCGGATATTATAGTCTTTGGGACTCCATGCAGACAAACTATCTGGGAGAGATAAAGCTTGGCAAGTCTTTGAGTGGAGTAGGTCGTCTTCACGGGAATGAAAATGTGCTACCTTGGTTAGCCTATCTGTGATGACCCATATGGCGTCATTTCCGCGTTGTGATCGAGGTAGTCCGACGATGAAGTCCATTCGAATTTCATCCCATTTCCACTCAGGTATCCGGTTTGGCTGTAGCAGCCCTGCTGGCTTTTGATGCTCGGCTTTAATGCACTGACATGAATCGCAACAAGCAATGAATGCGGCTATATCCCTTTTCATACCGTGCCACCAAAATCTTTCCTGAAGGTCTTTGTACATTTTGGTTCCTCCAGGGTGGATCGAGTACGGAGCGGTGTTGCTCTCGGTTAGGATTTGATGCTTGAGTTCCTCAATGTTTGGTACGCAAAGTCTGTCCCCGTACCATAATATTCCCTCATTGTATGTGACGAACTCTGAAGCCTTGCCAAGGCTCATCTTTCTCTTTATACCTTCGATGTTGGGATGTCCCTGCTGAGCCTTCTTAATTTGATCCATTAGGTTGGTACGTATCTCCAGATTTGATATGGTGCCCTGAGGGACTAACACCATGTTGAGTCTAGCGAACTCCTGCTGAAACTCAGGCCTCAAGTTCTGTGGACTGTTGTTGCCCGGGCTGGGGTTCCGACTAAGAGCATCTGCCACTACATTTGCTTTCCCTGGATGGTAGTGAAGGCCGACATCATAGTCCTTGACCAATTCCAACCAGCGTCGTTGTCGTAAATTTAGCTCTGGTTGTGTGAAAATATATTTAAGGCTCTTATGGTCCGTATATATTTCACAACGGTTTCCCAGTAGAAAGTGCCTCCACTCTTTGAGTGCATGGATGACGGCTGCTAGCTCCAAGTCATGAGTAGGATAATTTTCCTCATGCTTCCGTAGTTGCCTGGAAGCATACGCGACAACTCTGCCATCCTGCATCAGTACGCATCCGAGGCCTTTTCGGGACGCGTCACAATACACTTCAAAACTCATGTGTATATCCGACACAACCAAAACCGGTGTTGTTGTTAGCTTCTTCTTGAGCTCTTGGAAGCTTTTCTCGCATGCTTCTGTCCATACAAATTTCTTGTCTTTCTTGAGCAACTGTGTCATTGGTTTTGCCACAGTGGAGAATCCTTCAATAAATCTTTGGTAATATCCAGCCATTCCTAGGAAACTCCGTACATCTATTACGTTGGCTGGTGGTTTCCAGTCAAGTATGGCCTTGACCTTTTCTGGGTCTACGACCACACCTTCTTGGGTTAATATATGGCCTAGAAAACCAACTTGTCCTAGCCAAAATTCGCATTTGCTAAATTTGGCGTACAATTGATGTTTTCTTAATTCCCCCAATACAATTCTGAGATGCTCAGCATGCTCTTCGGGTGTCCTTGAGTACACCAGAATATCGTCAATGAACACCACTACAAATTTGTCCATGAATTTCATAAACACTTTGTTCATGAGGTGGACGAAATATGCGGGGGCGTTCGTTAGTCCAAACGGCATTACTGTGAACTCATATAATCCGTATCTGGAGGTGAATGCTGTCTTAGGGATATCTTCTGTCCGTACTTTCAATTGATGATACCCCGATCTTAAATCAATTTTTGAGAACACCTTGGCTTGTGCGAGCTGGTCAAACAAATCATTTATCCGTGGCATCGGATATTTGTTTTTGATGGTGACCATATTGAGAGCTCGATAGTCTATACACAATCTCAGTGTCCCATCCTTTTTCTTGGCGAATAATACTGGCGAACCCCAAGGTGAGGAGCTGGCTCGAATAAATCCTTTGTCCAGTAATTCCTTGATTTGCTTCTTCAATTCTACCAACTCTGAGGGTGCCATTCTATAAGGTTTCTTATAGATGGGAGTGGTGCCAGGTGCTAGTTCAATGCTGAACTCTATCTCTCGGTCTGGTGGCATGCTTGGTAGTTCTTCAGGAAATACGTCAGGAAATTCGTACACCACTGGAACTTTTCTCAATTCTGAAATGTCCACTTTGTTCAACTTTGGTTGCCGTGACCGTGGTCTCTCTTGAGCTGTAACCTTTATTGTCTTGCCGTGTTGGTGAGTGAGAATCACAGTCCGATTGAAACAATCAATAAATCCCTTGTTGGTGGTTAACCAGTCCATCCCTAGGATGACATCCAGTCCTTTATTTTCCAACACGATGAGATTGGCTTGAAACTTTAGTCCTTCAAATTCAATAATCACTCCTTGGCAGTAACTCTGAGTGATCTGCTTATTCCCGGGGGACTTGATGATCATTGATTTTTCCAAAGGAAGTATCGGAAAACCATGTTGTAAAACAAAACTCTTTGAAATGAACGAGTGAGAAGCTCCAGAATCAAACAAAACCGTGGCAGGTACTGTGTTGACAGGGAACGTACCGAGTACGATGTCTGGGGCATTCTGGGCTTCTTCCTTGGTCACATGGTTCAGGTGACCCTTCCTGTGATTGTTGTTGGGATTGAAATTGTTGCGCTTGGGGGCTGGATTGTTCCCACCATTGTTCGGCTTGGGGGCCGAGTTCCTCGGCTTAGGGCACTGCTTGGCATAGTGACCTTCCTCTCCACAAGCATAGCAAGTGATTCCTGGACGGTATGTAAAGTCCTTGTCCCTTGAATGAAACTGTCTGGTTGGCCTTAGAGCAGTAGTCGTGGATTTTCTTGCTTCATTTCTCTGAACATCAGTCTTGCTCCGGTTGTTGCGAGCAAGGGTCGTCTTGTCCCTTTTTCGCTTACGAATATCCTCCAGACTGCGGCGCTCATTCTCCAAAGTAATGGCCTTGTCAACCAGAGTTTTGAAATCTGGGAAAGTGTGTACGACCAGTTGGCATCTTAGTGCTGGTGCCAGGCCGTCCAAATTTTTTTCCATCCTTTTGTTCTCAGTCATATGCTCATCGTAGGCATAACGAGATAGCTGGGTAAACTGACTATTGTATTCCGTCACGGTCATGCCTCGCTGCTTGAGGTCATCAAATTCTCTTTTCTTGATTTTTATGATGCTCCTGGGGATGTGTGCCCCACGAAAGCCTTCCTTAAACTCTTCCCAGGTGATGTTATGTTCACTGGGATGCATGTGTAGGAAGTTTTCCCACCATGCTGCAGCTGCTCCAGTGAGGTAGTGAGGTGCATAAAGCACCTTCTCATGATCTGAACATTGAGCAATAATCAACTTTCTTTTGACGTCTCGAAGCCAATCATCGGCTTCAAGTGGCCTATCAGTGTGAGCAAACGTTGGAGGGCGAGTCTTCTGTAATTCAGACAGCTTGGAGTGCGGTTGGTATGGCTCACGGTGGTTTCCCATATTGATGACGTGGTTCATCATCTCTTGGTGTTGCTGTTGGCTTTGTTCGAAGAGGCGGCATACTTGAGATAAGGCTGCCTCGCTGTCCTGCTGACTAGACTGCCCCTGTGTGAAGTTGTTGCTGGTCTGTGTTCCATAAACTTCTTCGGGTGGGTTTGGCATGGAACGGGTCCACGGACGAGACATTTTCCACTCTGGGGTATTAATTTGCAAAAATCATGAGAAGAACTGTGTGGCACAAGGAAAATCTTGCAAAGACAATTTTTTTAAAAGACCTCAAGATTTTCCAAGAAAATATTCGATTGCGCACGGAGAAGGATTGCTTAGCACATATCTTACACGCGATATGCAAACATACGATACACCACTCAGGATGTGCGTACACACTCCTGACATGTTATTAAGACTAGCACACTCCTCCGGAATGAAGCGCATACAACTACTACAAACTTAAGTACATATAAAACAGAACATACATGCAGACACATCGCGCGGCTACTAGGCGCACTCAGTCGGAGATGGTGAAGATGTCCTTCCCCTTGCCGAGGGTAAGACCCAACGGTGCAGGAGACTCAACCTCCACCTCCTCCCTCAAAGGCTCCAGGCGCGTAGCACTGCGCCGAGGAGATGGCGCAGGTGCGACAGGCGGTAGTGAGGGTGCGGCGGGCGGTGCAGCTCTGACTGGAGTAGGAGCAATGACCTGGTCGAACTCCTCAGTGGTAGGCAGACGGCGGGCGGTGGCCAAAATGGCAGGTGAATAGGATGCTGAGGATGAGACGAATGTTAGTGGCGGTGCCATCTGGAGAAGCTCCCTCCTGTTGGCAGAATATCCCCGAACTAAGTCCATACAGGCAGCCACAAGACCGTCCACGAGGTCGTCGAAAGCTGCCTCCAGAACTTTGAGATACTCAACAAGCATCTCGATAGCTTCATCTCGCTCTCCCCTATGGCAGGCGAATGCATAGTGACAAGTATATGGCACATGGCATGGGAGGTAGCGGTAGCGACGAGTCTTCATCGAAGGAAGAATGTCCCGAAGGCGAGCTATCGCCTCACGGGCAGCCATCTGCATGGCATGCCTCTCCGTAGGCATGGCCCTTCCCATAAAACGGAAGTGGCGAGACGTAGAACGTCCTCCCTTGAATTGCACCACGGCCTGGTGCATAGACACGTCGTCGCTGAGCTTGTGCTGGTAAAGCGTGAACTCCGGACGAGTCGCTGGCCCGATCGCGAGCTTGGTGATGGAGACGAGAAGTTTGACAAACCCCTCGGGCACATTGGTGAACACCTGGGACTCGCAGTCGTTGCCAGCCATCTACAAAAGTAGGCAAAATTTTTGAGTAGTCAAATCATAAATTTATGATGACCAACAGAAAATAGCTACATTTGCAAAATGCTGGAAAAGCACAAAAAACGCTAATAACCGATTAGCGATCGCACCTAGTGGCTTCCTACAGTCAACCTGGCTCTGATACCAAGCTTGTCACGACCGGTTTTCCAATAAAAATATTTATTGAGAAACCGATCCCTTTTACGGACCAGTAGAGAAGAATCCTCCTCACTGGTAGACAAATTCTTGATCACAGAAGAAAAACCAGGAGTACTAAATATAATACAAGGTTGAGCGGAGACGACTCAACCATTTATTACAAGCACGCCAATAAAACATAAAGGCGGATAGGGTGGCATAACTACTGACTCACGATAAAAAACGGTGGTGGATATGTCACAGAGAAGTGGGTGACATGACTCCTGAATCTAACAACTCTTCGAGCGTCGGAGTGAGGCTCGAGGATTCTTATTGTGGGTGGCGGAAGCGAATATAATACAAGTGACCAATATCCAGGGTCGCACGGGACTGATTGGGACTCCTCTAGGCGTCGGACTCACTATCAAACTCTCCATCCATGAGATCGCCTTCGTCAACATCTGGCCAAATCAACAAGCCAGGTGAGTACTATGAAAGTACTCGCAAGACAGTATGGACATAAGATATAACAAATGTAAACATGATGCATATGAACAGATTAATAAAGCGCACTCAGATAATAATATAACTGTGCATGGGAAATAAAAAGGAAGTCGGGCGGTAGTCCTCCCGAAATCCCAAGTAATACTGAAGGCCAATCGAGTGTCTGAATGACTCCTCGAAAGGGTACAAAGTAAAATAACAATGCCGCAGTCGGGCGTCAATGCGACACCACATAAAGGGCTTATAATGGAATATAAAAGACAGTGCGTGCCACAGTCGGACGTCTGAGCGACATCACATAAAGGGCTTATATCAAAAGTAAATGACAAGAGTGCCACAGTCGGACGTCTGAGCGACATCACATAAAGGGCTTATATCAAAAGTAAATGACAAGAGTGCCACAGTCGGACGTCTGAGCGACATCACATAAAGGTGCTTTCAGAAAACGGTTCGAGGTGGAAAAAGAAGAGAGGCTGACGGGGGGGTGGGTCCCACCCGTCAGGTTTAAACTCCAACGGAGCTCGCCGGCGCCCGAAGGCGGCGGCGGTCGCCGGCGTTGAACCACGGCGAGGTAGAGAGATCCGGGGGTACCAAGAGGCTCAGGGTGATCTTCCGCGTCGGTGGGTGGTGGACTTGGCCGTCGGAGAGCACCACGTCGACGGCGACACTTTCTCCGGCGGACGGTGGTTCGGGCGATGGTGGAGTACTCCGGTGGGTGCTGCAAACTCCAAATTGATGCACGGGTCAGAAGAGTGGATGCACTAGGAGACTACTGGCAAGAGCTGAGAGGTAGAGGTGCACGCGCGGGGGTGAATCGAGCTGGATCCCGAAGCGGGTCGAGGCGGCCGGAGTTGGGGAAGAAGACTCCCTCGGGGCTCTTCCAGTGGCTTGGCGTGGTACTGGTGGTGTGTAGAGGTGGTGTGGGTTCAAGTTCGAGCTCGGGGCCTCCTTTTATAGGCGATCCGAGGGGGTGGCCGTGAACGGGATAGCTCCGGCGAGCGATTATGGCAAGGTAGAGGTTGGGCAGGGGGCTTAGGAGGCTAGGCACCATCAGGAAGGATCACTGGTGTCGTTCCCCTGCTAAACCTCGGTCGGGCTAGGCGTAATGCGCCGATCCTCGACGGGACGGCCGTACGGGCACGGCGGCGGCAGGGAGCGCGCTCCGCGCCTACCAGTTCACAACGACGGACTGCAGCGTTCACGGGGGAGTGGATGGCCACGCGGCGGCCTCGGGTGGCTTGGGCAGCGCTGGACGGCGCCGTCCAACGCAGCGCCTCTCTGGCAGCCGCAAAGGCCGCTGCTGCCGTCGCTCACGGGGTGGCGCACTTCCTCCTGCTCGTCGCCGACGCCCGCAAGCCTCCAGGCGATCGTGCGGCGCAGGGATAAGAAGGAGGGAACAGGGAGCAAGGCGCCACCGTGGTACTGGCGAGATCGAGAACGGTTTCTGAAGAAAACGACAGTGCTCACTGAAACTGTAACTCTGAATATCTGAACTTGATAGCAACAGTGCCCTTCAAGTGCTCGACGAAATGATTTGGCATGAAGAAAAAAATTTCTGGAGCTGGGGCTTGGTGAGGTGACCTCTCAATGCATCCAGAGGCTGCCTGAATTTTCTCAGATTTATAGGAGGAGAAAACAATTGAATTTCATCAAATTTGGCAAATATGGTCCAAACTTGCAGCAAGCACAATTTGAAATATTTGAACTGGAGACCAGCGGATCTTCATGGATCCTGGTTGAGGGCTCTAAGGACTAGCCAGGGAAATTGGGTTGGAGGCAAAACTCAAAGGAGAAAAGGTAGTTCCTTTGTAAATCTCCAAGAGCTAGAGTAGAAGGCAGAAAATATTTTTATAAGAAATAAATGGAGAAAAGATTATGGGGAGGTTCAACTTGCTGGATTTGAAGTATATCTTGACACAAAGATGGGGAATGGCTCTTGGGAGGGGATTTCCACTTAGGTCATGGCAAGAGGAGATTTTGAAAAGGGGAAAAGATCACTCCAAATGCCATAGGGTTATTTAAAAGATTTTCAAAAGCTTAATTTCCCAAATGAAATTTTTTTGGTGTTGAGTCCACATAAGATGGAAAAACCTCCAAGACCAAAAATCAAGTCTTGGGTGAATCCAAACAAAACACTTGTCATAAAAGAAAATTTTGAGAGAGAGTGTTCTTTAGAAGAAAATTTTAAATACCATCCCTCAAATCAAATAAAAGTTTTGAAAAAGCCAAATAAAATTTTTGGGTGTCACAGTTCCTGACCCAGAAGTACAGTTGGTGGCGGCTCTTCACGTTATTCCAGATTGGACAGTGCCATACTTGGCTTACATGACCCGGGGAGAATTGCCTGAGGATGAAACTTTGGCCAGACAGATAACCCGACGGTCTAAGTCAATGATAATTGTCAATGGCGAGCTGCATCATCGCAGTGTCGCTGGGGCTTTTCAGCGTTGTGTTTCCCCCGAGGAAGGTCAAGAAATTTTACGAGAGATTCACGAGGGAGATTGTGGCCATCGTGCCGGCTCAAAATCCCTTGTGCCTAAAGCTTTTCGTCATGGTTTTTATTGGCTGACGGCTCATGCTGATGCAGAGGATTTGGTCAGTAAATGTGACGGTTGTCAGAAGTTCTCAAGACGTGCTCACGTGCCGGCTCAAGAGTTGAGGATGATCCCAATCACTTGGCCGTTTGCAGTCTGGGGGCTTGATATGGTTGGGCCTTTCAAAAGGTCCAAGGATAAGAAGACCCACCTCTTGGTGGCGGTTGACAAGTTCACAAAGTGGGTTGAGGCAGAACCGGTTAGTAAGTGTGATGCAGCCACGGCGGTTCAGTTCATGAAGAAGGTGATATTTCGCTTTGGTTTTCCACACAGCATTATAACTGACAATGGTACCAATCTGTCTAAAGGCGCCATGGAGGAATTTTGTCAACGAGAGCATATACGGCTTGATGTTTCATCAGTAGCTCACCCCCAATCCAATGGTCAAGCTGAGAGAGCCAATCAGGAAATCTTGAAAGGCATCAAGCCCCGGCTTTTGGTCCCTTTGCAATGGACACCGGGTTGTTGGGTGGACGAGTTACCCTCTGTGTTATGGAGCATCAATACTACTCCTAACAGGTCTACGGGTTACACGCCTTTCTTCATGGTTTACGGAGCCGAGGCGGTTCTCCCTAGCGACATCCGTCATGACTCGCCTCGAGTGGCGGCTTATATCAAGGCGTACAATGAACAAGCACGTCAAGATGCTCTTGACTTGTTGGACGAACAACATGACGTAGCAGCAGCTCGCTCGGCGATTTACCAACAAGACCTGCGCCGCTATCACAGCCGCCGGGTTAAGTCCAGGACCTTTCAGGAAGGAGATTTGGTGCTCCGGCTCATCCAGGATCAAACAGATGCACACAAGCTATCCCCACCTTGGGAAGGGCCCTTTGTGGTCAGCAAGAACTTGCACAACGGGTCATACTACCTCATCGATGTTCGAGAGCACAAAGATTCACGTAAGCCGGAGGAAGATTTCAGTTCAGTATTCAAGATGGCGGCTTATGAAGGGGCCTAATGATAAATAACTTAATTGCTCATGATATCCACGGCAGCTTAAATAACCTGACACAATTAGCCATATATCATTAGGCCCCTTCATAAGCCGCCATCTTGAATAGTGAACTGAAATATTCCTCCGGCTTAAATTTGAACCGGAAATTTTATTTATCAAAGATGTAAACTAGCTAAACACTTATGGAATAACTTACCAAAGATTGCGGAGACCATCTGAGAAACATGGCGTTTTAAGCCGGATAGCTCGGCGGCTGTTTCAGCAAGAGTGGCCTCCGCTTGTTCGGCCCGGCTGAGCAAAGCCGTCTTTTCATCCGCCCAGGCTTTTCTCTCTGCTTCAAACTTTTTCTTCATTTTCTCTTGAGCAGATACACTGAATTCAAACTTAGAGTTGGCCTTTTGGGTTTCATTTTCTTGAGTCTTCAGGCGGTTCTTTAAATCAGAGATCTCCGATTCAAATTGCTTGAAGGCGGCCTGTATAAATTCCGGGTCACAGTTAGGGTGATTATAATGCAACATTAAGTCCCAAGCACTTTGCAAGCAAAGACACTTGGCACTTGGGGGCTAATGTATGCTGAAGAGCTCTATTTACAGTGGCGGTTCATGCAATTAAGTCCCAAGCACTTTGCAAGCAAAGGTACTTGGCACTTGGGGGCTAATGCATATTGCTGTTCAACTACTTGATTAAAACAAGGTAAGGACCGGTTCAGATATGCTGATTAAACCGGACCTTGAGTGCTACCAGGTAAGCCGGTTTTCTTGCAGTGATTACTAAGACGGTATTAAGTCTACAACATATTTCATCATAAGTAATAGACTTGGGGGCTGGCAGTAAGTATAACTATGGAGTAAGAAAGAGAATTATACCTCAGATTTTTGCTGTATTTGTTTCACCATGTCAATCTCTAGATCCCGGCTGTTGTGCACTTGATTCACATAGCCAGAGACAATATCTTCAATGCTCAGATGAGCATAATCAGTGATGTCCAGCTTGGCCCGGCGGCGCTCCAGAAGTTCTTCCTTGGCAGAGCACTTGGCCAGCACGGTAGGTCATCCCGGTTCGACAAACTCAGTCCGGGTGATCTCAACGTCCGGATCATCTGGATGAGCTGGGCTGGGGATCTCCGGGTTCTCAAAACCTTCCATAGCTTGTTGAATAGTTGGAGCAGTGGTGGCATCAGGAGATGGTACAGCCGGCATCTCATCAGCAGAGGCGTCAGGAGCAGCCGTTCTGAATTCCGGCTCAGCCAGGACCGGCTCTTCGGCCGGCTTATTTTTCTTCACTCTCTTGCTGGGCTTCACTTGTACACTGCAAGTCAAAGGGTTAGTGCAAAAACATGAGTAAGATAAGCACAAAATAAACTGATCATCATTACCCAGGAGCGGTTTTGAAAGCCGGCAAGCTGGACTGCATTGAGTCGCCGGAGGAAGGTGAAGTTCCCTGGTAGTTTGAGTCGGAATAATTGAGTGGTTGACGAGTGATGCCCGCCAAAGGATACAAAGAATATAAGTCGGAGATAACCTCAGTCCGGCGCTTTCTTGATGCTTCGGGTAAGCCGGAGGAGAGGTCTGCATCTTTGCTGGTCCGGGGCTGCCTCCGACTCTCATAAATCTATCGCTTCAAAAGAAATTGAGGGTCTTGATAAGCTAAAGGATGTGAAAATCTTACTTTCCGGGTTACTCTTCGGACTTTCTGTCTCGGCAAAGGCTCGGAGTCGGAGGAAATTATAGTTACCTCTTCATTCACTTCATGACTTGTTCTGGTGTCCTCCTGCTAATAATCCGTGTCAATAAGATGGTTAAAGAAGGAGCCTAAAGAATCAAGAGCTACCTCTGACTCGGAGGTGTCTTCCAGATGAAGCAGGTCCGAGGCGCTAGGTTTATTCCCCTTCTTATGGGGAGCGGCTTTCCTGATGGCTTTCTTAACTTTTTTTGGCTCTCTTGGCAGCTTCGTGGTCATACTTGACATTCCAGAATTTATCGTTAGCCTGTAAAATACAACAAAGGTTACTGAGTTAAGACAAAATCGTTAAAATGGAAGGTGAAGTATTCAGGTCAATGGTTTACCGCTGGAGCCGGGTTAGCCTTGCAGAAAGGGCTTAAGCCCACTCTCCCGCAATCTGCCAGACTCTCGTTCAGAAGAGATTTGGTTGTATCATCAATGACGTCCTCAGGTAAGTCGTCTGGACTGTGCCGAAGAGGATCATCCTTCTGGCCCGTGTAATCACACATCAAGCCGGGGCAGCGGCTTAAAGGAATCACCCGCCAGGCAATCCAGACCCGGACCAGATCAATGCCATTTAGGCCGTTCCCCAGAAGAGCTCTGATTTTGTTGATGGTGGGAGTAAGTGGTTGACGTTCAGCTTGAGATAATTTGTCTGGCAAGGGGTGATTTGACTCTAGATGCAGGGCGCGAAAGCCGGGCAGAGGGTTCTCATCAGCCGGAGAAGTGTCTTGGCAGTAAAACCATGTCTGGTTCCAATCTTTCGGGTGGCTTGGCGGCTCAGCATAAGGGAAGAGACAATCTCTCCGTCGTTGGATTAAGATTCCACTGAGCTCCAAGCTGGGCCCGTTGGCACATTCATTCTGGCGGTTCAAATAAGATAACTCCCTAAAGAGTAGCAAGCTGGGTTCTTCTCCGAGGTACACCTCACAAAATACTTGGAAGTTGCGGATGTTTGACACGGAGTTGGGTCCGATGTCTTGAGGTCGCAGACCAAAAAAATGCAGGATATCTCTGAAACATTTGGAGCCGGGTGGAGCGAAACCCCGTTTCATGTGATCAGTGAAAATGACAACTTCCCCCTCCTTGGGATGAGGTTTCTCTTCTGACGGGTCAGGAGCACGATAAGACATGATCTCTTTCCTTGGCAGATAACCCGTCTTTACAAAATCAGCTAAGATGCTGTCAGTGACGTTGGATCTAACCCAGTTGCATGTGACGGGTGCTTTGGGAGCCTTAGGCGGCATTGTGAAAGATGGAAGCCTATGACAAAATAAAATTTTCGGTTCAAATTTAAGCCGGAGGAAGATTTCAGTTCAGTATTCAAGATGGCGGCTTATGAAGGGGCCTAATGATATATGGCTAATTGTGTCAGGTTATTTAAGCCTCCGTGGATATCATGAGCAATTAAGTTATTTAACTCCATTATGAATGATCCGGAAATTTCACAAAGCATGGCCTCTTTTAAGCCGGCGATATGAGCCGCCATGGCTAACAGATGCAGTTTTCTGCCTAAGTGTTGCACAAACAAGTTTCACAGATTGCAGGGGTTATTTTGGATCAAAACGATCGTCCAGAAAAGAAAAATTTCTAGACCTCATTTAGAGCTTATGAATTTTTCTTTTCTGGACCTAAATGATACAGAGAAGTTCATAAGCTCTAAATGAGGTCTTTTTGTAAGCAAAAGGGATCTGCTAGTATTGAAAATGGGTGTGAAACGACTACCGCCGAAGTTATGCACTACTCTTGGATCAAAGGAGGCCGTTGTGGAAGAACTGCGAAAGAATCGCCAGGAACCACGAAGAACATAGAAGAACTCGCGAACCCTAATGCGGATCTAATATACGGGACGGCGAGGACTTACTGGTGCTGATGAGCAGCGGAGGTGCGCCGCGGTTCTCTGGTCAAGACAGGTCGATGCAGGGGCCTTGGTTGGTGCAGACAGGATGCGCGGCGGCGGCGGCGGAGCTCGGGTTCTGAGGCGTCGAGAGGAGGAAGACGATGGAAAGGAAAGAATGACGAAGACTTAAGGGCCGGGCCTACTTATAAGGGACGGCTGATGAATGGGCGCGAGAAACGAGGAAGCTGAAGACATGATTATCCAGCTGTAGAGACGCCTCGATTTTTGGGATAGTTGTTAAGACAAGGATCCGTTGAGATACATTGGGCAGAACGTGCATTAATGGCGGATGACGTCACGGTGGGTTACAAAGAATCCAGAAGATGATGTCATGGCGGTTTATAGCCTTTGCGCAGACAGAAGCCAGAAGATTTTTTATTAAGGTATTGAAGATTGACGTGAACCGGTTCAAATCAATCTGGGGCCTAATGTTGGGATATAACTACTGGAGTTACCCGCCCCGGAGGGGCCGGGTTATGTCATGATGATCATCACATGAAGCCCAATATCAAGCTTGAGGATGGCGGTTCAGTAATGGGCCTAAGGCTTAGGGGCGGATTAAGGCTCGTAGTGATAAACCGCCGTTAAGGCATGACTTGTAGTGTAAGGCAAGAATAGTTAAGAGTCCGAGCCGGACACTGTTTATAAGCCGGCCGGGACTCTGAGAGCCGCTGGGCGTTAACCTCTCTATATAAAGGGACGACCCAGCGGCGGTTCAGGACAAGTAAGATCAAATCGATAGCCAGGCATAGCGGTTTAGCTCCCTGGTCATCGAAACCCTAAGTAATTCCACCTCAACTGGAGTAGGCTTTTACCTTCACCGAAGGGGCCGAACCAGTATAATCCTCGTGTTCTTTGTCCCATTTAACCCCTTTAAGCTTCCTAGTTGCAATGGCTCCACGACTAAGTCCTTGCACGAGGACATCTGCCGTGACAATTCCACGACACATATAAAGTTCATTTAATTCGGAGCTACGGTCTAGAAGATATGAGCAAAACAAGTTAAACATGGCATCAAGCAAACACCTCAAAACAAGGATGCAACAAGGTAGTATGAAACTACATGCAAAACTAAGCAAGTTACATATAGAGCATGCTCAAAACGGAGCAACGGTGCAACACATACACTCCAAACAAGATATAACAACAATCTGTCCAAAACAGCAACTAGGCATCTAGCAAGCATCAAAACAATATTCTACAGCAACTCAACATGAAAACAAAAGGCATGGACGTGATGTCTAAGTAAAGCATTACAAAACATGAACACTGAGCTATCTCCAGAAATCACTAGAACATGCTCAAAAGGACATGACAAGATTGCAAATAATAACAGTTTCACAGACTTAGCAGAAGTCACTGGACATGGCAGAAATAGCATCAGATTGCAAAGTTTAGAGCAATAAAACAACATGCTAAAGGAACATATTATAGAAAACAAAGGAAGGGCATGAATCTACTAATTGCATAGAGCAAAAGTCCCTTACTGAACATGAGCCAAAAAAGCACAGAAGATATGATGCCACCCATGTAAACATAGCAAGTTCCATAAACAGATTCAGACTTGGAAGAAAAACAGAGCATGGCAGAAATAACGATAAGTAGGCATGTTGGTGAGCTTGAACCACTCACCACAGAGCATTACATGGCATGTGAAGGCATCCAACAGTAAGATGGCATAATTATGAAGCTAAGTATGGCAATAGCATAGTCATAGGGTGCATGGATCACTAGTAAAACCCATGGAAAAATTGATTAACATGTAAACAATCTGCCAGGAACATTTTATAGCAAAAGTAGAACAAGATTAAGACATGCTAGAGCACTCCATAATTGCAAACATAGGCATGGATGGATATATCATAATATGTATAACAAAATACCCTTAGTGAACATCTCCAGATTATGCATAGAACTCATGTTGGCAGCAGGTTTACATAGCAACAAAATATAACAGACTCTGACTTGGCAGAAATTACTGTCACAGAAATCAGCAACATCACGGAGGCTACTTTGCATGCTTGTGCTAGTCACCCATAGATCACAAAAATACAAGACAAGCACCCCTGTAAAGATGGCATGCTGTAATTCAAAACACATGTAGAGTTCATGCTCATAAGATGCACACACCAAATGCAATGAAAAAGACAAATCATCAAGTTCTGATAACAGACAACAGTTAACAGCATATAGCACTCTTGCAACGATGATTAGGGTATCAAGATGGACTCAAACAAGAATGGCACAATGGAATGAAATATAGAGCATCTCTCAATGAACATTTTGACATATTACACGCACAAAACGGAGCAATATGCACGGAGTTATGGCAGGTCAAAGTTAGCACCAGAATGTGGAATTATCAGGACTTGGAGAAAATTCGAGGGGGCGGGGGAAGTCAACCTTTCTTCCAGATCTAGATCGGGATGGTGGGAGTTCGCCGGAGGAGCGCCGGCGAGGTGCGGGCTAACGGTGGCGGGCGGCGCCGACGAGGAAGGAGCGGGGCTGCGGAGGCGCGGGGAGCTTCGCGTGGGGCGGCGGCGAGCTCCACGCGGCGGCGGGGACGACCTGCGACGACGGCACGGGGAGGCGCCGGCGAGGTCGGCGGGGTCGGTGAAGGCGGCGTCGGGCAGCAAGGCGATGGCCGGCGGCGGGAGGCGACGATGGGTGGCGGAGGAGGCGAACGGGCGCGGGCGAGCGTGGCTCGCCCAGGAGCCGCGTGGTGGAGGCGCGGTCGGCGGCGACCTGCCGCTCGCCGGTGGTGGCCGGGGACGAAGGCGGCGAGCGGCGGCTGGGACGCCGACGGGGAGGGGGCGGCAGAGGGAGACGCGGGGAGCGGGGCGTGGGGCGGAGAGGAGCTCGGGCGCCGGCTCGGGCTCCGATGGGCTCGGGCGGGCCCGTCCCGGGCCCAGGCGGGCCGCGGCGGCTGGGGAGGCTCTGGATTGGGCGCGGCGGTGGCGGCGATGACGTGGCGGGCTGGGGTTGGTTGGAGGCGGTGGTCGGACATGTCCGGCGGCGACAGAGACGCGTCCAGGGGCGCGAGGAGGGAGAAAGCTAGGGTTAGGGTAGGATTGATCCGAAATTTCGGGGGAGGGAGTGTTTATATAGGTAGAGGGAGCTAGGAGAGTCCAAATGAGGAGCGGTTTTTGCCAACACGATCGTGATCGAACGACCGAGAGCATGGAGGGTGTTTGGATGGGCTAGTGGGCTGTTTTGGAGGGGTGTTGGGCTGCAAAGAGAGAGGGGTTTCGGGCTACGCGGTTAACCGTTGGGGCATCAAACGACCTCCAAATGGAACGAAATTTGACGGGCGGTCTGTCGGTGCTATACCAAGGCCACTCGGCAAATACTGACCCATTCCGAGAAGGTTTTTCTCCCGCTCACGAAAAGAAAACAGAGGGGGTGCAACGGGTGCGACGAGAGTGTCGGATCGCGAAACGGACAACGGGGAAAAGGACCGGATGCAAGTTTTGAAAAACATGATGATGCAATGCAGATGATGACATGGCAAAATGCAACACGCAAGCAAATGACATGGCAACGACGGCGAATAAACGGAAGACACGTGGCGCATCGGATCCGGGGCGTTACAACACTCCTCCACTAACAACAGATCTCGTCCCGAGATCTTAGGACCGAGACGGAAGGAAAAAGGGATGAGGTGAAATAAGAACTCAAGAGGAAATCAAATAATCGAGAGCACTCGAGAAGAAGAGAGGAACGATGAGAATGACGAGAATCCAATGCTCA
The DNA here is from genome assembly GCF_002575655.3 of Aegilops tauschii subsp. strangulata. Classification (NCBI taxonomy): domain Eukaryota; kingdom Viridiplantae; phylum Streptophyta; class Magnoliopsida; order Poales; family Poaceae; genus Aegilops; species Aegilops tauschii. The sequence goes on along the minus strand of NC_053037.3, from coordinate 422,522,762 downwards.
CGGAATCAGATAGACTCTGAAACCACTCTGGCTAGAACGAGATAAAAAACGAATAAGACTGAAAGGATTTAAGCGGCACTCCGGTTGAAACATGGAGGAATAGAACACGAGCTTGAGAGGATGGAATGATACTTGATGAAGACACGACGCAAAACCTCCGGAAAGAATTGAAAGAGTTGAATGAAAAGAACGGAGAAGAAAATGACAACTTGTGCCACGAATGAAAATGAAAGCATCTTTAGAAGGAAGGTTTAAGCGGAGTTGTTGAGAAACTCAACAGCGAAAAGAATAAGCTTGTTGTGGACTTATGGGTAACATCTCAAGATCATAAGGTGATAACCGGCCACAAACGGAAATGATTGGGTAGCTGAGAAGAACGAAGAAATGCAAAACTCCACTTCAAAAGAACACAGAAAATTAATTGCCCTTCGAAAAGCACTAAGGAAAGATACTAGAACTCCTTCAACAAGAATCTTGATGAACACTTGAAGAATGAATTAAATCATGACGAGCCACCGTGATGAACTCCGGTAACAAAAGAATGGTGAGATAAAATTGAAGGATGAAAGGGATAAGATTAGAGCGTTGCGATGATTTAGATGGAGGTTCGCGACGAAATCGGCGAGAAGCTTGGAACTCCGAACAAGAAAAGACGAACAACTTAGAACCGAGAAATCACTCATCATGACAATCTTCAAAGAAAAGAATTAATCAACTTGACCACGATGAAATGAGAATAAGAATTATGTTATGCTTATCCCTCACCAATTAAATTGATGAGAAACAATGGATTTGCATACTACTTATTCTCGTTGGAAAGATTAAGGGGGAATATAGCGCAAAACTTGAGAAAGTCTTCATGAACCACCCGTAGGATTTGGAAAGAACGAATTAATTGATATGATAACAACAGAAGGAATCTTGAATGAGCCACCGTAAGAATTGAAACGAATGACGAAAAGAGAATGAATCACCGGAAAGAATAAGAAAATCACGAAGATACTTGAGGGAATCTAGAGACAAGAGAACGAAGAGATCGCAAACTAATTAAAGAGCAAAACACCGGAATAACATGGAGACGAACGAAAAGGCATGAATATAGAATAATCGGAGAACGGACAAGATTTGAGAAAAAATTCTACTTCGGTCTTCAATGTTGATAACGATGACGAGAAAGAACACCAAAATTGTTGAGATACTCTGGGAGAATGAAAAGCGAAGAGGTTGAGCCAACAATGAAAATAATTTGAAATTGATCTTGGAAAAACGTCTGGCTGATGAAATTCATATTTACATCAAACTTCGAAAAGGATTTGAGAATAGCTCCGGGAAACTAGAAGAGTCAGGTAAGATCCTGGGAAAAGACCTGTGGGTTAGGGCCCACTAAAAAGAAAACACCGTTGAAAAAGGATTGAAGGAGAGACTATGCACCGGAACGATTGAAATATTTGAATGAGGTGACAACCTTGAATTAATTCGAACACAGACGAATCTTCTGAGATGTCTTCATCACTCCGGAGCGATTAAATGACGAGAGGGGAATGAGCAACGGGAAACATTTGAGCCGAGGAAAGAATATAATCACTACCGAAAATTGAAATTGAATCCACCGGAGAAGAAAACAAGACGAATCAATGATGAACTTGACAAGAATTCACCGGTTGAGACAATTGAGGAAAGACTGAAGAGGCTCCGCACGAATGAAATTAATGCTCAAAAGAGACTCAGACTCCGGGAATAAAAGGGGTGGGAGGGCGGGAAAACACAGGCCACTTGAAACAGGGAAGCGACGAATAACTTGAAGAGAAGACACCGGTTGAAATGATTGAGGAGAAAATGCAAAAACTTCTCACGAGTAGGATGGATACTCGATTACGGACTCCGGTTCCGAGAAGAAAAAGGGTGGGCGGGTGGGAAAAACAAGGACAACTTCGGACAGGAAACAACATCGGTTGAAAAGAGATGAGGATTAATCTAACAAAAGATGACGAGGAACGAAACCACTCGAAGAGAGGTGCGCCGGATTGAAAAGAGGATGGACAACGAACGAAAACTAACCGTGAGATCCTCAAAAAATTTTTAAGGGGAAGAGGAATAGTTCAAAACACCTACGTCAAGATTTCTCACCAGAGCGACGAAGGGGCTGAGGAGTAAAAGAATTCCTATTCTCCGATATAGCTAGACTCAGAAATAGTTTTCTTCTAGACTCAACAACGGCCAAACTACACGATCAATCAAGGGGGGCTCCTAGGGTCGGTCGAGGATCTGATACCAACTTGTCACACCCAAGATGCGACCCTATCCTAAAGGAACTGGAGGTCCCACCAAGGATAGAAGCGCATCTTGAAGACGCTTTTTCAAGGTGGATATCATTACATGAACATTACATACTAGATGGGGATACATACAAGGCATACACATGCCGCAAGAATACATCAATACCTCATACATAAGATCAACATCCGACTATGGATGAAACACAAACAGCAGCTCAAACGACATCCACCTGCTAGCCCAGGCAGCCGACCTGGAACCTATCCCCTGATCGAAGAAGAAGCGGAAGAACTCCAAAACAAGTAACATCGCTCTCGCGTCAAGATCATCGCAAAACCTGTACCTGCAACTGGTGTTGTAGTAATTTGTGAGCCACGAGGACTCAGCAATACCATTACCATGGGTATCAAGACTAGCAAAGCTTAGTGGGTAAGGAAGGGGTAAAGTGGTGAGGTTGCAGCAGCGACTAAGCAAGTATGGTGGCTAACTTACGCAAATAAGAGCGAGAAGAGAAGCAAAGGAACGGTCGTGAAACTAGCAATGATCAAGAAGTGATCCTGAACTCCTACTTACGTCAAACATAACCCAGAAACCGTGTTCACTTCCCGGACTCCGCCGAGAAGAGACCATCACGGCTACACACGCGGTTGATGCGTTGTAATTAAGGTCAAGTGTCAAGTTCTCTACAACCGGATATTAACAAATTCCCATCTGCCACATAACCACGGGCACGGCTTTCGAAAGATAATACCCTGCAGGGGTGTCCCAACTTAGCCCATTATAAGCTCTCACGGTCAACGAAGGATATTCCTTCTCCCGGGAAGACCCGATCAGTCTCGGAATCCCGGTTACAAGACATTTCGAAAATGGTAAAACAAGACCAGCAAAGCCGCCCGGTGCGCCGACATCCCGATAGGAGCTGCACATATCTCATTCTCAGGGCAACACCAGATAAGTCAAGCTACGAGTAAAACCAGCCCTCAAGTTTCCCCGAGGTGGCCCCGCGGGCTGCTCGGTTCGGACCAACACTTAGAGAAGCACTGGCCCGGGGGGGTTAAAATAAAGATGACCCTCGGGATGCGCGACTCCCAAGGGAAAAAGGCTAGGTGAGACAAATGTAAAACCAAGGTTGGGCCTTGCTGGAAGAGTTTTATTCAAAGCGAACTGTCAAGGGGGTCCCATAAATCACCCAACCGCGTAAGGGACGCAAAATCAACGAACATAACACCGGTATGATGGAAACTAGGGCGGCAAGAGTGGAACAAAACGCCAGGCATAAGGCCGAGCCTTCCACCCTTTACCAAGTATATAGATGCATTAATTAAATAAGAGATATTGTGATATACCAACATAAACATAATCCAACATGGAGCAATCTTCATCTTCACCTGCAACTAGCAAGACTATAAGAGGGGCTGAGCAAAGCGGTAACATAGCCAAACAACGGTTTGCTAGGAAGGGTGACAAAGGTTAGAGGTTCATGGCAATTTGGGAGGCTTGAAGAGCAAATGATAGGTAGCGCAGCATAGCGATAGAACGAAGCAACTAGCATAGCAATGATAGTAGTGAGATCCAAGGTGACGGTCATCTTGCCTGAAATCCCGCTAGGAAGAAAAACGAGTCGATGAAGAAGATGAAGCCACGAAGACGAACGAATCCTCACGATCGCAACGACACGGGAACTATCAAGAAGAAGCACACAACATGGTAAACACACCACACATGAAAAAGGCATGATGCTCAACCAACTATGATGCATGACAAAGGCTATATGAAGCTACTCATGGCATAAGATGATGCATACAAAAACAACACATCAAAGCAAGTTTAAATGAGGCCGGAAACAACATATAACAAATCCGGTAAGTCCTCATATGCAAATTTCGAAATTGGTACAGATCTGAATAAACCTTATGTTCAAGTTGTTAAACAGCAAGTTAAGATGCACCAAGATGATCTACATGAAATTCTAGTCAAGTTATATATAAAGTTCATTTAATTCGGAGCTACGGTCTAGAAGATATGAGCAAAACAAGTTAAACATGGCATTGATGCAAAATGCATTCAAACATCAAGCAAACACCTCAAAACAAGGATGCAACAAGGTAGTATGAAACTACATGCAAAACTAAGCAAGTTACATATAGAGCATGCTCAAAACGGAGCAACGGTGCAACACATACTCTCCAAACAAGATATAACAACAATCTGTCCAAAACAGCAACTAGGCATCTAGCAAGCATCAAAACAATATTCTACAGCAACTCAACATGAAAACAAAAGGCATGGACGTGATGTATAAGTAAAGCATTACAAAACATGAACAATGAGCTATCTCCAGAAATCACTAGAACATGCTCAAAAGGACATGGCAAGATTGCAAATAATAACAGTTTCACAGACTTAGCAGAAGTCACTGGACATGGCAGAAATAACATCAGGTTGCAAAGATTAAAGCTATAAAACAACATGCTAAAGGAACACATCATAGCAAACAAAGGCATGGCATGAATCAACTAATTGCATAGAACAAAAGTCCCTTACTGAACATGAGCCAAAAAGGCACAGAAGATATGATGCCACCCATGTAAACATAGCAAGTTCCATAAACAGAGTCAGACTTGGAAGAAAAACAGAGCATGGCAGAAATAACGATAAGTAGGCATGTTGGTGAGCTTAAACCACTCACCACAGAGCATTACATGGCATGTGAAGGCATCCAACAGTAAGATGGCATAATTATGAAGCTAAGCATGGCAATAGCATAGTCATAGGATGCATGGATCACTAGTAAAACCCATGGCAAAATTGATTAACATGTAAACAATCTGCCAGGAACATTTTATAGCAAAAGTAGAGCAAGATTAAGACATGCTAGAGCACTCCATAATTGCAAACATAGGCATGGATGGATAGATCATAATATGTATAACAAAACACAATTAGTGAACATCTCCAGATTATGCATAGAACTCATGGTGGCAGCAGGTTTACATAGCAACAAAATATAACAGACTCGGACTTGGCAGAAATTACTGTCACAGAAATCAGCAACATCACGGAGGCTACTTTGCATGCTTGTGCTAGTCACCCATAGATCACAAAAATACAAGACAAGCACCCCTGTAAAGATGACATGCTGTAGTTAAAACAGATGTAGAGTTCATGCTTATAAGATGCACACACCAAATGCAATGAAAAAGACAAATCATCAAGTTCTGATAACAGACAACAGTTAACAGCATATAGCACTCTTGCAACGATGATTAGGGTATCAAGATGGACTCAAACAAGCATGGAACAGTGGAATGACATATAGAGCATCTCTCAATGAACATTTTGACATATTACACGCATAAAATGGAGCAATATGCACGGAGTTTTGGCAGGTCAAAGTTAGCACCAGAATGTGGAATTATCAGGACTTGGAGAAAATTCGAGGGGGCGGGGGAAGTCAACCTTTCTTCCAGATCTAGATCGGGATGGTGGGAGTTCGCTGGAGGAGCGCCGGCGAGGTGTGGGCTAACGGTGGCGGGCGGCGCCGACGAGGAAGGAACGGGGCTGCGGAGGTGCGGGGTGGCGGCGAGCTCCACGCGACGGCGGGGACGACCTGCGACGACGGCACGGGGAGGCGCCGGCGAGGTCGGCGGGGTCGGTGAAGGCGGCGTCAGGCGGCGGGAGGCGACGATGGGCGGCGGAGGAGGCGAACGGGCACGGGCGCGCGGGTCCGGCGAGCGCGGCTCGCCTAGGAGCCGCGGGGCGGAGGCGCGGTCGGCGGCGACCTGCCGCTCGCCGGCGGTGGCGGGGACGAAGGCGGCGAGCGGCAGCTGGGACGCCGGCAAGGAGGCGGCGGCAGAGGGAGACGCGGGGAGCGAGGCACGGGGCGGAGAGGAGCTCGGGCTCCGATGGGCTCGGGCGGGCCTATCCTGGGCCCAGGCGGGCCGCGGCGGCGGGGGAGGCTCTGGATTGGGCGCCGCGGCGGCGGCGATGACGTGGCGGGCTGGGATTGGTTGGAGGCGGTGGTCGGACATGTCCGGCGGCGACAGAGACGCGTCCGGTGGCGCGAGAAGGGAGAAAGCTAGGGTTAGGGTAGGATTGATCCGAAATTTCGGGGGAGGGAGTGTTTATATAGGTAGAGGGAGCTAGGAGAGTCCAAATGAGGGGCGGTTTTCGCCCACACGATCGTGATCAAACGACCGAGAGCATGGAGGGGGTTTGGATGGGCTAGTGGGCTGGTTTGGAGGGGTGTTGGGCTGCAAAGAGAGAGGGGTTTCGGGCTACGCGGTTAACCGTTGGGGCATCAAACGACCTCCAAATGGAACAAAATTTGACGGGCGGTCTGTCGGTGCTATACCAAGGCCACTCGGCAAATACCGACCCATTTCGAGAAGGTTTTTCTCCCGCTCACGAAAAGAAAACAGAGGGGGTGCAATGGGTGCGACGAGAGTGTCGGATCGCGAAACGGACAACGGGGAAAAGGACCGGATGCAAGTTTTGAAAAACATGATGATGCAATGCAGATGATGACATGGCAAAATGCAACACGCAAGCAAATGACATGGCAACGACGGCGAATAAACGGAAGACACGTGGCGCATCGAATCCGGGGCGTTACAGGTGCGCCCCCACCCTCGTGGACAGGGTGTGGGCCCCCTGGCCTTGATTCTTTCGCTAGTATTTTTTATTAATTCCAAAAATATTCTCCGTGAAGTTTCTGGTCATTCCGAGAACTTCTATTTCTGCACAAAAATAACACCATGGCAATTCTGCTGAAAACAACGCCAGTCTGGGTTAGTTCCATTCAATCATGCAAGTTAGAGTCCAAAACAAGGGCAAAACTGTTTGGAAAAGTAGATACGATGGAGACGTATCAACTCCCCCAAGCTTAAACTTTTGCTTGTCCTCAAGCAATTCAGTTGACAAACTGAACGTGATAAAGAAAAACTTTTACAAACTCTGTTTGCTCTTGTTGTTGTAAATATGTAAAGCCAGCATTCAATTTTTCAGCAAAGATTATGGACTAACCATATTCACAATAACACTTAGGTCTCATGTTTACTCATATCAATGGCATAATCAACTAGCGAGCAATAATAATAAATCTCGGATGACAACACTTTCTCAAAACAATCATAATATGATATAACAAGATGGTATCTCGCTAGCCCTTTCTGAGACTGCAAAACATAAATGCAGAGCACCTCTGAAGATCAAGGAGTGACTAAACATTGTAATTCATGGTAAAAGAGATCCAATCATAGTCATGCTCAATATAAATTAATAGTAATGGATGCAAATGACAGCGGTGCTCTCCAGCTGGTGCTTTTTAATAAGAGGATGATGACTCAACATAAAAGTAACTAGATAGGCCCTTCGCAGAGGGAAGCAGGGATTTGTAGAGGTGCCAGAGCTCGATTTTGAAATAGAGATAAATAATATTTTGAGCGGCATACTTTCATTGTCAACAATACAACCGAGAGATCTCGATATCTTCCATGCTACACACATTATAGGCGGTTCCCAAACAGAATGGTAAAGTTTATACTCCCCCTCCACCAACAAGCATCAATCCATGGCTTCCCCGAACCAACGGGTGCCTCCAACTAACAACAATCCTGGGGGAGTTTTGTTTGCAATTATTTGATTTGATTTGCTTAAAGCATGGGACTGGGCATCCCGGTGACCAGCCATTTTCTCGTGAGTGAGGAGCGGAGTCCACTCCTCTTGAGAAGAATCTGCCTAGCATGGAAGATACAGACAACCCTAGTTGATACATGAGCTATTCGAGCATACAAAACAGAATTTTATTTGAAGGTTTAGAGTTTGGCACATGCAATTTTACTTGGAACGGCAGGTAGATACCGCATATAGGAAGGTATGGTGGACTCATATGGAATAACTTTGGGGTTTATGTAAGTGGATGCACAAGCAGCATTCCCGCTTAGTACAAGTGAAGGCTAGAAAGAGACTGTGAAGCGACCAACTAGAGAGCGACAACAGTCATGAACATGCATTAAAATTAATAAACATTGAGTGCAAGCATGAGTAGGATATAATCCACCATGAACATAAATATCGTGGAGGCTATGTTGATTTTGTTTCAACTACATGTGTGAACATGTGCCAAGTCAAGCCACTTGAATCATTCAAAGGAGGATACCACCCTATCATACCACATCACAACCATTTTAATAGCATGTTGGCACGCAAGGTAAACCATTATAAATTCCAAGCTAATTAAGCATGGCATAAGCAACTATAATCTCTAATTGTCATTGCAAACATGTTTCATCCATAATAGGCTGAATCAGGAACGATGAACTAATCATATATACAAAAACAAGAGAGGTCGAGTTCATACCAGCTTCTCTCATCTCAATCAGTCCATCATATATCGTCATTATTGCCTTTCACTTGCACGACCGAACGATGTGGATAATAATAATAGTGCACGTGCATTGGACTAAGCTGGAATCTGCAAGCATTTAATTCAAGAGAGAAGACAAGGTAATATGGGCTCTTGGTTAAATCAACAATAATCCATATAAGAGCCACTTCAACATTTTCATTATGGTCTTCTCCTCTCGACCCCCAAAGAAAATAAAGGAAATAAACTATTTACACGGGAAAGCTCCCAACAAGCAAAAGAAGAACGATAAATCTTTTTGGGTTTTATTTTAATTACTACTACTACAGGCATGAAAAGTAAACTAGCTAAAAGCTACAACTATTTTTTTTGTTTTTCCTTAAGGTTATTCAAACACATAAGAAGAAAGCTAGGAAAGAAAATAAACTAGCATGGATAGTACAATGAAAAAGTATGAGCACCGACAACTAGAATGAGTGTGTGAACATGAATGTAATGTCGGCGAGAAATACATACTCCCCAAGCTTAGGCTTTTGGCCTATGTTGGTCTATGCCCATGGATCAAAGTTGTAGTTGGGGTCGTACTGAGAAGCAGCAGCTATTGCCTCATGAGCTGCCGCTTGGAGGTGAGCTGCCTCCGTCCTCCTTTTATACTCGTTCGCCTCCTCCCTGTTTATAATATATCTCCCTTTTGCCTGAAAGTCAAAGAAAGCAGGAGCAGGGAGAGCAACATGGACAGTGCGGCGCCTGTCAAACATTAGTCGGTACTGGAGAGGTTGTTCATTCCTCTCAATAAACTGATGGGAACCATAGCATCATAATCTAGATAAGCGGGAGGCAATTCCATATCATTTTCATGTATGGGTATCTCAAGAAAATTAGCCACACGGGTTGCATAAATCCCAGCAAACAAGTCTCCACTTAAACCATTATTATGCAACCTTCATGCAACAATGGCTCCCAAGTTATATTGTTTATCTCCTAAAACAGCACTCTTGAGAACACTAAGATCTGGAACACACATGTGACATGCCTCATCCTTACCATTTATGCATCTACCTATAAAGAGAGAAAAATAATGTATAGCAGGAAAATGAATGCTCCCTATGGTAGCTTGTGTTATCTCTCTAGATTCCCCACAGTGATACTAGCAAGAAAATCTTTAAACTCAGATTTGCGAGGTTCACTAGCACTACCCCATTGCGGAAGTTTACAAGCAGTATTAAAATCTTCTAAGTCCATAGTATAAGATTAACCATAGAGATCAAATAGGACAGTGTGAGAATTGCGTGAAGATGTGAATTTGAACCTTCTCACAAAGGAATCAGTTAGGTGATAATACTGAGGGCACTTATCTAGCATGAAGCCCTCGAGTTCAGCATTACGCACATATGCGTCAAATTACTCCTTAATTCCTTCTTTGACCATGAAATCTTCTGATGGCCATTCACAAGGCCGCACTTGAGCTTCTCTCGGTAGTTCATGGTCTGGCTCACGTATTGCGGCCCTGGGTCCTTGCTTCCTTGAAGAACCACCTTGGTACATTTTCCTAAACATATTTCTTCCTCTGAAAAATTTCTAAAAATTTTAGTAACTCAAAATAAAAGTGAACCAAACTCAACAAAATTGATAGCAACTACTCCCACAAGTGCCTAGAGACTATATCATGCATTAGAACTACTTGGGACCAAATAAATTTGGCATGCAAGCTCAAGAACAGGGTCACCTAAGCAGCAAAAAATTGCAATAAATAAAGCACTAGAACAAAAACTAATTGGACCATTGGAGGAGTCACATACCGAAGAACAATCCCCCAAAGCAGTTTTGTGAGTGGAGCTTTGAGCAAGGAGATCGGAAATCGCAGCAAGATGAGCTAGAACTCGTGCTTGAGCTGGTTGGTGATTTTTTTGGGAGGAAGAAGGAGTGTGTGGGTGTAGGAATAAGTGGAGGGGGCCACCAGGGGCCCACGAGGCAGGGGGCGCGCCCTGGACCCTCGTGGCCAGGTGCTTGCTCCCCTGATATGTTATCAGTGCCAAATATTCTAGAAAAAATCATATTTCATCTTCAGGGCATTTGGAGAACTTTTATTTTCGGGGTATTTCTTTATTGCACGAATAATTCAGAAAACAGACAGAAAATACTATTTTTGCTTTATTTAATCTAAATCACATAAAGTAAAAGGAGGGTACAGAAGGTTGTGCTTTCTAACTTCATCCATCTCATGCTCATCAAAAGGAATCCACTAACAAGGTTGATCAACTCTTGTTAACAAACTCTTTTCGAATAACATGGAACCGGAGAAATTTCGAATAACACTAGGTTACCTCAACGGGGATATGCACATCCCCAACAATAAGAATATCATATCTCTTCTTGACAGTAGGAAGAGGAAATTCAAAACCTCCAATATTAATAGTTGAAATTTTTCCAATAGAATTGATACTGTGGACTTGAGGTTGTTTCCTCGAAAAGTGTACCGTATGCTCATTACCATTAACATGGAAAGTGACATTGCCTTTGTTGCAATCAATAACAGCCCCTGCTGTATTCAGAAAGGGTCTACCAAGGATAAACGACATACTATCGTCCTCGGGAATATCAAGAATAACAAAGTCTGTTAAAATAGTAATGTTTGCAACCACGACAGGCACATCCTCACAAATACCGACAGGTATATCAGTTGATTTATCGGCCATTTGCAAAGATATTTCAGTAGGTGTCAACTTATTCAAATCAAGTCTACGATATAAAGAGAGAGGCATAACACTAACACCGGCTCAAAGATCACATAAAGCAGTTTTAACATAGTTTCTTTTAATGGAGCATGGTATAGTTGGTACTCCTGGATCTCCAAGTTTCTTAGGTATTCCACCCTTAAAAGTATAGTTAGCAAGCATGGTGGAAATTTCAGCTTCCGGTATCTTTCTTTTATTTGTAACAATATCTTTCATATACTTAGCATAAGGATTCATTTTAAGCATATCAGTCAAACGCATACGCAAAAAGATAGGTCTAATCATTTCAGCAAAGCGCTCAAAATCCTCATCATCCTTTTTCTTGGATGGTTTAGGAGGGAAAGGCATGGGTTTCTGAACCCATGGTTCTCTTTCTTTACCGTGCTTCCTAGCAACAAAGTCTCTTCTATCATAACGTTGATTCTTTGATTGTTGGTTATCAAGATGAACAGTAGGTTCAATCTCTACATCATTGTCATTGCTAGGTTGATCATCAACATGAACATCATCATTAACGTTATCACTAGGTTCATGTTCATCACCAGATTGTGTTTCAGCATCAGAAATAGAAATATCATTGTGATTCTCAGGTGTGTCAACAACAGGTTCACTAGAAGCATGCAAAGTCCTATCATTTTTCTTTTTCTTCTTTTTAGAAGGACTAGGTGCATCAACATTAGTTCTCTGAGAATCTTGCTCAATTCTCTTAGGGTGGCCCTCAGGATACAAAGGTTCCTGAGTCATTCTACCCCCTCTAGTCACAACTCTAACCGCATTATCATTTTTCGTATTATTTAATTCATTGAGCAAATCATTTTGAGCTTTAAGCACTTGTTCTACTTGAGTGGTGACCATAGAAGCATGTTTACTAATGAGTTTGAGTTCACCTTTAACTCTAGACATATAATCACTCAAGTGTTCAATCATATAATCATTGTGTTTCAATTGTCTGGCAACATAAGCATTGAAGTTTTCTTGTTTAACAATAAAATTATCAAACTCATCTAAGCATTGGCTAGCAGACTTATAACGAGGAATATCACCTTCATCAAATCTATAGAGAAAATTTACCTTTACTACCTGTGTCGGGTTATCAAGGCTATGTATTTCTTCAACAGGCGGCAAATTAAGACCATGTATTTCTTCAATAGGAGGTAAATTCTTAACATCATCGGCTTTAATACCCTTTTCTTTCATAGATTTGTTTGCCTCTTGCATATCTTCAGGACTGAGAAATAGAATACCCCTTTTCTTCGGAGTTGGCTTGGGAGTTGGTTTAGGAAGTGTCCAATTATTTTCATTAGTCAACATATTATTCAATAGCAATTCAGCTTGATCAACAGTTCTTTCCCTGAAAACACAACCAGCACAACTATCCAGGTGGTCTCCGGAAGCATCGGTTAGTCCATTATAAAAGATATCAAATATTTCATTTTTCTTGAGAGGATGATCAAGCAAAGCATTAAGTAACTGGAGAAACCTCCCCCAAGCTTGTGGGAGACTCTCTTCTTCAATTTGCACAAAATTATATATTTCCCTTAAGGCAGCTTGTTTCTTATGAGCGGGGAAATATTTAGCAGAGAAGTAATAAATCATATCCTGGGGACTACGCACACAACCAGGATCAAGAGAATTAAACCATGTTTTAGCATCACCCTTTAATGAGAACGGAAATAACTTGAGGATATAGTAGTAGCGAGTTTTCTCATCATTAGTGAATAGGGTGGCTATATCATTTAATTTAGTAAGATGTGCCACAACAGTTTCAGATTCATAGCCATAAAAAGGATCAGATTCAACAAAAGTAATTATCTCAGGTTCGACAGAGAAATCATAATCCTTATCAGTAACACAGATAGGTGAAGTAGCAAAAGCAGGGTCATATTTCATTCTAGCATTCAAAGACTTTTCTTTCAACTTAGCTAATAATTTTTTACGATCATTCCTATCATTGCAAGCAAGAAACTCTCTAGCAGTTTCTTTATCCATAACATAACCCTCAGGCACAACAGGCAATTCATATCTAGGGGGAGAATCTTCATCATCACTTTCATCATATTATTAGTTTCAATAATTTCATTCTCTCTAGCCCTAGCAAGTTTTTCATCAAGAAATTCACCTAGTGGCACAGTATTATCAAGCATAGAAGTAGTTTCATCATAAGTATCATGCATAGCAGAAGTGGCATCATCAATAACATGCGACATATCAGAATTAATAGCAAAAGCAGGTTTAGGTGTCGCAAGTTTATTCAAAACAGAAGGAGAATCAAGTGCAGAGCTAGATGGCAGTTCCTTACCTCCCCTCGTAGTTGAGGGATAAATTTTGGTTTTCTCGTCTTTCAAGCTCCTCATAGTGACCAGCAGATATAAATCCCAAGTGACTCAAAGAATAGAGCTATGCTCCCTGGCAACGGCGCCAGAAAATAGTCTTGATAACCCACAAGTATAGGGGATCGCAACAGTTTTCGAGGGTAGAGTATTCAACCCAAATTTATTGATTCGACACAAGGGGAGCCAAAGAATATTCTCAAGTATTAGTAGTTGAGTTGTCAATTCAACCACACCTGGAAAACTTAATATCTGCAGCAAAGTATTTAGTAGCAAAGTAGTGTGGAAGTAACGGTAACGGTGGCAAAAGTAACAGTAGCAGTTTTGTAGTAATTGTAACAGTGGCAACGGTAAAGTAACTAAGCAAAGATCAATATGTGAAAAGCTCGTAGGCATTGGATCAGTGATGGATAATTATGTCGGATGCGATTCTTCATGCAAAAGTTATAACATAGGGCGACACAGAACTAGCTCCAGTTCATCAATGTAATGTAGGCATGTATTCCGAATATAGTCATATGTGCTTATGGAAAAGAACTTGCATGACATCTTTTGTCCTACCCTCCCATGGCAGCGGGGTCCTATTGGAAACTAAGGGATATTAAGGCCTCCTTTTAATAGAGTACCGGACCAAAGCATTAACACATAGTGAATACACGAACTCCTCAAACTACGGTCATCACCGGGAGTGGTCCCGATTATTGTCACTTCGGGGTTACCGGATCATAGCACATAGTATGTGACTAATGACTTGCAAGATAGGATCAAGAACTCACATATATTCATGAAAGCATAATAGGTTCAGATCTGAAATCATGGCACTCGGGCCCTAGTGACAAGCATTAAGCATAGCAAAGTCATAGCAACATCCATCTCAGAACATAGTGGATACTAGGGATCAAACCCTAACAAAACTAACTCAATTACATGATAAATCTCATCCAACCCATCACCGTCCAGCAAGCCTACGATGGAACTACTCATGCACGGCGGTGAGCATCATGAAATTGGTGATGGAGGATGGTTGATGATGACGACGGCGATGGATTCCCCTCTCCGGAGCCCCGAACAGACTCCAGATCAGCCCTCCCGAGAGAGATTAGGGCGTGGCGGCGGCTCCGTATCGTAAAACGCGATGAATCCTTCTCTCTGATTTTTTTCTCCCCGAACGTGAATATATAGAGTTGGAGTTGAGGTCGGTGGAGCACCAGGGGGCCCACGAGGCAGGGGGCGCCCCCCCATCCTCGTGGACAGGGTGTGGGCCCCCTGGCCTTGATTCTTTCGCCAGTATTTTTTATTAATTCCAAAAATATTCTCCGTGAAGTTTCATGTCATTCCAAGAACTTTTATTTGTGCACAAAAATAACACCATGGCAATTCTGCTGAAAACAACGTCAGTCCGGGTTAGTTCCATTCAAATCATGTAAGTTAGAGTCCAAAACAAGGGCAAAAGTGTTTGGAAAAGTAGATACGATGGAGACGTATCGAGCACCAACAACAAGACACCCCAGTACAAGATGAGACACCACGTACTCCTCCTGCTCAAGTTACGTCTTTAGTCCTTGATGATGAAGACTACATGGAACAGACCACCCCTTCTCCAAAGGCGTCGCCAGTGTTCCGCAGGCTTCGCAAGGGCCTCCGGCCACAGGTCACCATGTCAAGCATTCCAGAAGGGGAAGTGCAACAAAGCTCAGTCGCACGTCAAGTGTTTCCTGAAGGCACCCCTACTGCGAATGCCTCTGAGTCTGAAGCCAAAGTTGCTAAAGATATTCCGGCTGCATCAGCCGATGAAGACAGAGAAGAAGAAAGAGAAGAAGAAAGAGTTGCCACACCCCCAGCAAGTGATCAAGTCATTCTCGAGGAGAATGTGATTGTGCCCGACCCACCAGTCCTTGAACAGATGGAGGTTGAAAACCCTGAGGCTGCCACCATCAACGCCAATGAAGCCAATGACTCAGTCATGGTTGAAGACAATGTGGAGCCTGAAGCTAATGTGAATGCTGAAGTCACCTTGACGCCAATCATCTCGGATTGCGCCGTTCCTCCTCCAAGGCCTCACACCATGGAACAGGCATTCAATCGTGACAGTCAGCTTGTCACTGTCAGATGGCCAATTATGATTCCACCCACTACTCCCGGGCCACAATATGATTACCATGTGGAGTAGAGGCCTCAAGTTCAGAAGCCCAAGCCTAGGCTACCAAGGCTTCCCAGTGTTGTAACTACACAAGGTTCTTTCAGCGTGCACAGCTTTAGAGAGC